>NC_047040.1:60091342-60691342 GCF_011762595.2 Tursiops truncatus | reverse complement strand
TGGCTATGTGGATACCTTAATGCAGCTGGGAAGATAGTTAATGTTAAATAAATATTTAGTAAATAAATGTGACTGAAAAATCCCTATATTGGCTTTCAATAAAAAAATGAATTAAGCAGTGATTTTGTCATATCTTCCTGTGATCGTTAAATTTTACGTGTCAGCTTGGCTAGGCTATGGTGCCCAGTTGTCTGGTCAAACACTAGATGCTGCTGGAAAGGTATTTTGTAGCTCTACAGTCAGTTGACGTTAAGAAAAGGAGATTACCCTGGATAATGTGGGTGGGCCTCATACAATTAGCTGAACATCTTAAGAGCAAAAATGGGTTTCCCAAAGAAGAAGGAATTCCACCTCAAGACTATAACATAGAAATTCAGCCTGAGTTTCCAGGCTGCTGGCCTGCCCTATATATTTTAGACTCAAGACTTATGCCTAGTTTCCAGTCTACTGATCTGCCCTAGATTTCAGATTTGCCAAGCTTCACAATCGGATGAACCAATTTCTTTTTTTTTTTTTTTTTTAGTTAGGTATTAGTATTTTTTTTAACATCTTTATTGGGGTATAATTGCTTTACAATGGTGTGTTAGTTTCTGCTTTATAACAAAGTGAATCAGTTATACATATACATATGTTCCCATATCTCTTCCCTCTTGCTTCTCCCTCCCTCCCACCCCGGATGAACCAATTTCTTAAGATAAATCTCTCTTTATAATCTATCTATCTATATATCCCTATGTATAGGTTCATATCTATAAATATGGATATATATGGTATATCCTATTGGATCTGTTTCTCTGGAGAATGCTGACTGATAGATACACTTACTATCAGGTCTGTACAACACAGAGGAAACACAACGATCACTCACTTATAAAAAGACTCATTATAAAGGGGTAAATGAAAAAAAAGATCTCCTATTAAATGAGAAGACATGGGAAATCAGAAGCTGTCATCTGCTTTGATGGGTTTTAAGGACAGATTTTTTTTTTAAATCCTGAAATCGCTCTTTGGGGCTGGTCAGTGGTCTTCATCCTGACTTTCCTTTATACTGCCTGTGCCATATGGCGAGTTCCCTTCCTGCCTCACACCACTTGAGCCAGCTTAAGCAAGAGGGGGAATTTGTTAGTTCTTGTACAAGTGCTGGAGCGTCGAGTAAATGGACTGAATCCAGGATCTGGAACCTGGTTTCTCATGTCCTGGTCTTTTCTCTAGTTTCTCTTCAAGTCCACCTTATTCCCTTTTACTCTACACTGACTTTCTCTAAGTGAGCAGTTCTGGGCTTTCATCTTTCCACCTTCCCTACTTTAGAGAAGGGGTCAGCAAACTCTGTGAAGATCCAGATAGTAAATATTGTGGGTTGTGCAGGCCTCTGCTGGTCTCTGGTGTCTCTCGTATGGTCGCTGTTGTAACTACTCAATTCTGCGATTGTGGTGTAGAAGCAGCCACAGACAATACTTCAATAAATGAGTAAGTTTACCTACATTCCAGTAAAAACTTCATTTACAAAAATGAAACAAAGTTCCAATAAAACTGTTTACAAAAACATGTGGTGGATGGAATGGAATAAAATATTTGCATAACACCTATCTTACAAAGGACTCATATCCAAAATGTTTAGAGTTCTCTAAACCCAACTGTAAGAAAACAAACAATCCAATCAGGAAATGGGCAAAAGACTTGAACTGACACTTTACCAAAGAAGATATAACTAAGCACATGAAACGATGTTCAAAATTGCTAGCCATTAGAGAAATGCAAATTAAAACAACAATGAGATATTATCATCAACCTATTAAAATGACTAAAATAAAAATACAGTACTAAACGCCCGCAAGGATGCAAAGAAACTGGATCTCACATATTGCTTGTGGGAATGTGAAGTGGAAATCAGTCTGGCAATTTCTTAAAAAGTTTAACACGCACCTGACATATGATCTAGCAATTGCACTCCTGAGCATTTACCCTAGAAAATGAAATTTTTTCACACACAGAAAACTGTCTATGAATGCTTCTTTGTCATAGCCCCAAATTGAAAACAACCTAAATGTCTTTCAAAAGGTGGATGGTAAACAAACTGTGGCACATCTGTACCATGGAATACGACCCAGCAATGAAAAGGAATGGACTGTTGATACACACAACTCGAATGGCTCTAAGGGTATTATGCTGAGAGAAAAAAAGCCAATTTCAAAAGGTTATGTGCTGTTGATCCCATTTATGTAACATTCTCGAAATGACAAAATTATAGAGATGAAGAAGAGACTAGTAGTTGTCATACATTAGGGAAGAAGTGGGGAGTATGTGACTATGAAGGGGTAGCAAGAGGGCCCTCCTTTGTGGTTATGGAGCAGTTCTGTACCTTGATAGTGATGGTGGTTATAGGTGGTTATAGGTTATCGTATAAATACGATAAAATGCCATAGAACTTTACACAAAGACGTTTTTGAAAAGTGAAAACTGGTGAAATCTGAGTAAGGTCTCTAGTCTAGTTAATTGCATTGGGCTAGCATCAATTTCATGGTATTAATAATGTATGATAGTTATATAAGATGTTGTCATTGGGGGAAGCTGAGTGATGGCTACTGGAATCTCCCTATTAATTTTGCAATTTCCTGTGAATCTATAATTATTTCAAAAAACAAAAGCAAAGAACGTAGTAGGCTGAATTTGGCTGGAACATAGCTTTCTGACTCCTTCTTTGGAGAAAAGTGTTTCTTTCTCCCATTTCCATTTCAAAAACATCCCAGAAGGAGACTGTGATTGTCCTAACTTGGGTCATGTGTCTCTTCCCTGTATTAATCACCGTGAATAAAAAATCAAGGTCATATGATCACACGTTGGGTCACAAGTATGGGGTGGATGAAGAGTTGTTCCCCTAAATAAAGGAAGAGGTGCAGGGTAGACAAAAACCATATATGTCCACTACAATGGGTATCTGAAAAGTCTCAAAGTTAGGAAGTACAGATGGGCCTCATGCAAAACAAGAACCAGGAATCCAAAAACCATCAGGAGCTAAAGAATCTATGCTCTTCATGGAGCCACATGGTCTCTTGTCTCTTCTCTGTGTATCTGCTTCATCCTTCACTTGCTCTGAAGTGTGGCTTTCTCTGCTTTTCTATGGGGGATAAATGGCTGCCCCACAGCTTCCGTGTCTAATTAAAATACTTACAATTTATTATGCTTTATTGTCTTGAATACTGAAAGATATTAATCTTTTGCATTTCCTCTGTAGATTTTGTATTACTAATTATAATTATGATGCTGTACTCCCGTCTTAGCTGAATAAGCTATGTGTATTATTTTTAAAGGTCCAGCAATATGTAACATTTGGAATAGATTTAAAGCAAAACATGGCCTCTACTGAGAGTCTGTATATATCATTCCAGTTAAAAGTTTAGTAAATGAAGAACATTAAAAAAATAAAAATAAACCACAGAGACCAACTATTGTCTCTTAGTATCTGATCCAAATCTCTGGAATTATCTTTTGGACAAAGTGTCATCATTTAATTCAGTAATTAGCTATGACAAGCAATGGGGTCAGATATTAAAGACATGGCCAAAGAGGCCCACCCTCTGGGAGGCTATAGTTCTCAAGGATGGGGGCCAAGTGTTGAGCAGATACCCACAAACTGTATCTACTACACTACAGGGGACCAACAGGTTCTGACCACCTGTGGCACGGACAACCAACTATCCATCAAAAGTCATGATCCCACTTCCATAGAGTAGAATTTGCACTGGGAATCAGCTGCTCAGGGCTACATTTCCCAACCCTTCTTGCTCCTAAGTGGGGCCGTATGACGAATGCTCACCAGTGGAAAGTGAGCAGAAACGATGTTCACCCTCCAGGCCTGGCTGCCCTCACCGCCTTCCCAGTCCCCACTTCATGTATGCTTCCTGCTTGCCCCCCATCTGCCAGCTGGAGGCAGAAGACTCCAAAAGCCTAGACAGAGGTGGACAATCTTTTACCTTATGGGCCAGACAGTAAATATTTTAAGTTTTGTGAGTCATATAGTCTCTGTTGAAAGTACTCAACTCAACTCTGCAACATATACAAATATCAAATCATTATGTTGTATATCTGAAATTAATATAATGCTGTATGTCAATTATACCTCAGTAAAAATAAATAATCAATTATCAAATAAAATTAGAAACAATACAACGAAAAGGAAACTACTCATCTCATTGGAGTGCAAACGCGGCCATAGACAATACAATGATGGCTGGATTTGGCTGGATTTGGTCCTCAGGTCACATTTTAGTGCTGCCTTTGTCACGTGCTCTTGGCACCAACATGTAAACTCTGAGCCTCAGTTTCTTCACCTGTGAAATGAAGAAGTTGAACTTGATCTCAAAATCTCTGATAACTCCATGATTCTGCAACTTCAGTGCATCGGCTATTATTTCCACTCAGCTTCTAGACAGGATGTATTGTGTGTGTGTGTGTGCATTTTAAGAGATACATAAAATACTGATAACCTTCTTATTTCACAATGTCTTATAGAAGTCAGAGAAAATTAGCTCAAAAATATATAGCAATTAACCTTTTTTTTTCCAAGTTTGGGGGAAAGTAAAGGAGAAAATTGTCAAGAGAAGAAGAAAAGCATTAGGTACTTCTACAGTTTATAGAACTTAACAGATTAAATACAACAAGCAAGTTAGTGAATGAGTTCCAAGTATACATTCCCATTGAACCAGACCACAGGGTGTTGGAGCTTGATCACAGCCATCACACAAGAGGAAAATTGAAAGTCTTTCTTTGGGAAATTCACAGCATCATTTATTAAATAGGCACCCTGGGAGCTAAAGAATTGTTTAGCTCAACAGCAGTGAGACACATCAAGAAGAGATGAATGATGACATGAGTCTTCCCAACAATTGAGCAGTTTGCTCAGTGGAGGGAAGTTAATGTGTTAAAAAAAAGAAACATCACGGCTTCCCTGGTGGCGCAGTGGTTAAGAATCCGCCTGCCAATTCAGGGGACACGGGTTCTAACCCTGGTTGGGAAAGATCCCACATGCCGCAGAGCAACTAAGCCCATGTGCCACAACTACTGAGCCTGCACTCTAGAGCCTGCGAGCCACAACTACTGAGTCCGCGCACCGCAACTGCTGGAGCCCACGCGCCTAGAGCCCGTGCTCTGCAACAAGAGAAGCCACCACAATGAGAAGCCCGTGCACCGCAACGGAGAGTGGCCCCCACTCGCCACAACTAGAGGAAGCCCGTGTGCAGTTACAAAGACCCAACGCAGTCAAAAATGAATAAATAAATTTATAAAAAAAGAAACATCAGCTATAATGATAGTAATAATAACAAGTGAGATTTATATTTGTGTTCAGGAAGCAGCCTACTTTCAAAAAGTTCTAAGCACATTAACCCTCTCAACCCCACATTGGTGGAAACCTAGCAAATATTATACTGTATTCTCATTAAACTGATGAAAAACCTATAAAGGCACTTATTCATGTCACATTTATATGTGTCCGAGTTTCAATATACCTGGCATAACATCTGGAGACATATTTTGTTGAATATTGTGTGGAAGTTATTCCATACCAGAAACAATAGTAGTAACTATTTCAGTATAACCAATAATATAGGAACAATAAAACTCATTTTTCAAACATAAGGTTCCACGTTATTTTACTCCTCACAACAATCCAGTGAGCAAAAGGCTGAATTCATGATGTGAATCCCATGTGATAGCTGAGGAAGTTGAGGCACAGGGAGATTCAATGGCATGCCCACACTCAGCTAGCTAGCTAGCAGCAGAGTGAATGCCAGAATCCAGGTCTCCTGACTTAGAAAACAATTCGGTGTGTTGTTACTCATCATTAATAAGCAGAAGTGAAATAGAACCAGTAATGTGTTCTCAGGACTGGCATCATAAGTTGTATCTTCTAATGCCCACATTTCCTTATAATGACATCCGAAAAAGGGTTACCTAGGGTAACAGTGGTACTACTCATGGAAAGTGTCCTATTATGGTCACAAAGCAAGGCTGGGGGTGTAACAGGAACCAGAATGACTGAGGAGGTGAGAGGGTGCCTCTACTCATGTTTTTCTCCAACTCTACCCAGTAAAAGACCAACCAATCTTTCAATCCAACTCTGCAGTCACTAACATAGACAAGAAATATTGGCTAATTCCTCCATCTTGAATGCTCTTCCCCCAGCCTTCAGCTCTCATTCAAATACCACTTCCTTAGGGAAGCTTTCTCTGACCTCTGGTCCTTTGTAATGTGCTCACCTTTCCTTCAGCACACTTAACTCGGCTAGCAATTATCCATTCACCTTGTCAATTATATGATTATTGTCACTCTTCCCAGCTAGAGAGATTGAAAGTTCCATGAGAGCAGAAATCTTGTCTGTTTTTGTTCTTCACTGTATCCCTAGCACCTATCTGGCCACATAGCAGGTGCTCAGTTACCAGCTATTTGAATAAATCTGTGGATGGATGGATGAAATGAATGAATGAATGAACGAATGAGTGAATGGGTGAATGGATGGAACTTTAGGTCTAGATTAGGATGGCCAGGTAAAATCCAGTTAAATTTGAAATTTCAAATAAACAAAGAAAACTTTTCAGTATTAGTATGTCCCACACAATATTCAGTTCATACATGGACTAAAAAATTACTTTGTTGATCTGAAATTAAAATGTGTGTATTTTTATTTGCTAAATCTAAATGTTGAAGCTGGAAGAAACGTTAGAAATGATAGTTCACATCTTTCATTTTAAGGAAAAGAAAGTGGGACCAAGAGATATGAGTCTCAACGGAGATTTTCCTTAATGGTGATTGTAAACGTGTCCTTAAAGTCTTTAAATTGTGGGTTTCCTTTCTGGCTCTTCTAACTCCTTTTTTATTTTTGCAGTGCATTCTTTCTTTTTCATTTTTTATTTTTATTTTTATTTATTTATTTGTTTATTTTTGGCTGCCTTGCGTCTTCGTTGCTGTGCGTGGGCTTTTCTCCAGTTGCGGCGAGCGGGGGCCCCTCTCCGTTGCGGTGCGTGGGCTTCTCATTGCGGTGGCTTCTCTTGCTGCGGAGCACGGGCTCCAGGTGCGCGGGCTTCAGCAGTTGTGGCTCACGGGCTCTGTTGCTCCGTGGCATGTGGGATCCTCCCAGACCAGGGCTCAAACCCGTGTCGCCTGCAGTGGCAGGCAGATTCTTAACCACTGCGCCACCAGGGAAGCCCTATTTTTTTACTTTTATTTTTCTTTAACATCTAACTCCTTTTAGAGGAGGGCAGAGCCAAGAGATAAAGAGAGAGATAAGACACTGAGACCCGGGATTCAGCAGTCCCTGAAGCAGCTCTTGAACTTTCAGTAACAGTGAACAATAAATTCCCTTTATCACTTTTGGTAAAAAAAAAAGCTGGCTTGAATAGTATGTCTATCCCTTTTAACCCCGAGAGTCCTCACTGATATTATAAGCACTTCCACATTTTCTTATTCAGGTCATTAGGCTAATCATCATAGTGCCATTTACATGGCAGAAGCTCAATAAATATTTATTGAATAAATCATAGCTTAGGCTTAGCTTATTACTTTCATGTTACCATTTAAACATTTTCCTTACCCATACAGTGTTTTGTTTTGTTTTTAAAGAAAATCTGAATTTCTTTGCCTGAGCACAAAAAATTAAATATATCATTTTAAAAATGTAAACACCTAAATTAAGGAAACTGGAGTCAAATTGTATCTCTGTACCACTTTCTGGGGATAGCTTGTACATAGAAGTAGCCAGATTAAAGAATTCTGTATTTTTCAAACTACTTCCATTTGTCTTCTCCAGTTAGTCTCAATTTCTCAGAATAAGACACCAAGACGTAGACCTCTGGGGTAGCTTTAGAAATGCTAATAGCTAATAAATTCCTGGATAATATATTTCTAAAACTAAAGTCCCCTTGCTTAAAATTTATTAAATTTCTCTCTCAGGACAAAAACCTCAACTTTACAGAGGGGTGATTTCGGCATATTTGTTTATTCATACCTAAGTGTAAACATTTAGCCCCATGCCTGAAAAGCCATCTGAAGGGCTGAGTTGGTGTTTCTCTTTCCTTTCCCTTTTTCTTAATTCTCCAAGGCACTCATATTTCTGCAGATTCTGCAGTCTTTGTTCAAGCAGCAGACCTTCCATAGCTGAGCTTCTTAGACATTTGAGAGCCAAGACCCAAGACAGTTTATATTCCATTTCATGTGACTATCGACTTCTGGATTGGATATGGACCAACATACACACCAAAGCATACTCTTCTAAACCTCATGGTGTTCAAACATGACATTCTCACCCCACCATCCCCTACCTCAAATGAATTCGATGCTTTAGACTGAATTCCAGGTCATCTCATCAATAGGCAGTTCTAAATCTTCTTCACATTAGCTTTTAGTTTTGGGTGTTGAGACAAGTTTCCTAGTAAAGTTAACACTGGAAAAAGTATTAGAAAAAAATGTTGTAATTCTTTAGATGGTTTTATCTTGTTTTGTATCCAAACTTTGAACCTCAATATTATTAAAACCGAATTCTCTTAGCATCATGATAACAAATATTCCTTTCATTCCAGCCAACACTCTGACCATTTGAATATAATTGACAACGACAATGTCTGAGGAACTTCAGTGGTTTTGCCAAAAAGTTATTTATCCCTCTTCCTCATGTCTCATTGTATATTTACCAGGCTTTTCTTTGACTTTCAAAACGGAAAGCCTTGAAATTTATTTCAGCTGTGAGTTCCTGTAATGTTTAAATTAAACATTATGGGGTTCGTTTGTTTTGGTTTTTGGTTTATCTGGTTTTGGATTCTGAATTATCACTAAGTCTCCTTGGGTCTTAGGCTGCTAGCAGCTGTGGTAGAGTTTGGTCAAGTCTCTTAGTGTCAGGGTTTGGATGAAGTCACTGTGCCAAGAGTTTCTGGAGTTCTCACAGGTCCAATGCCATTCAGCAAAATTTTGTAAGCTTCCCACTACGGTTGGAAACACATATTTGTTGCTTGATATCTGACTGCGTTCTTTCAGACTTTTGTTGGAGTACGGCTTTCATTACCCTCTTGTTAAGCTGTCAGAGTCTCTTCATGAACTTTTGAGGCTGCTTCTTGTCTCTACTTCTTGTCTCTGTTCCTCGGATCACAGGTTAAACCTTTTTCCAGACTGTGAATGACTTTGATCTTGGTTCATCCCCATGTCACATGGAGAGTAACGTAGGAAATGAAATAAAACCTGAAACCAAGAGCCAGAAGGGCGATTTCCTAGAGAGGCAGTAATGTCATTCAGAACTTGTCCTTTAAAAAGTAAGGTCGGAGATAAATCTTTCTTTTTCCCAAGACTGATCCTTGTCAAATGACCTGGGACTTAATTCTCTTTTCCAAAATTTGTGGGATGAAGAATAGGGATGACGTCCACAGAGAATTTCAATTTAAATGTTTCTGACACTTACTGGCTCTCTCAGCAAGGAGGAAAATGTTATGTATGTTCTTTTAAAAGCTATGTTTTTGAAATGGAGTCTTTTGATACCCGCTCTTCGTTGCTATTACTGACTAGGATGACCTACTTGCCAGTTTCAGCAAATGGCAGCAGTTTTCCTGGGCTGAGACCACGCTATAAGCTTATGGGGGAAAAAAAAAAAAAAGAAAAGCAATTAAGGTGAGGTGGGCTTGTAAAACAATGAGTTAAAAATCTGAAGGGAGCAGAGAATGTAATAATTTCTCTGCCATGGCAGTTTCTCTTTGTTATAAATGTCCTTATTTTTAACATGAGTTTCTGGGTGCTAAACCAATTAAATTGAGGCTATGCTTAAATATTCTCTCTTAAGACCTATTTTAAAACAAAAAGTGAAGCTTGACTTGAAATTAACCTTTCTGAAATAAGTAGTTCTGACTTTTTGCTGGGGAGTGGAAGAGTAAGCTACTGTCAAACGTGCATTTTCTCACAAAATGTACAATTAGAATTCTTCCAAATCTGAACAGAGATGATAAAGGCAACTTGGTTTCAACAAAAGTTCAAGGTTTAAAGGGGCTTTAAGTTTATTTTTAAGGCAGATGTAATGTTTTCATCATCTGTCCCTTAGATATATTTTTCCTTGGTGTCAAATCTTTGTTGATTTTCTGTTGTTAAATTTAAAATTTGCCATGAGACCGGGGTGACCAGTCTGAGCCATTTATGGCTCTTCAAAGCTGTCTAACGTTGTATGTACATTTTGAGAATTTTAGACTTGCTTCTACTGTTTAAAAATGCCATTACTGATTATATTTTATATGAATGAAAATAATACGTCCTCTGAAAGGTTTAAGATGACATTGCAAGGCAGAGACACAAGAGGGCACTATAACCAACCCCAGCAATCTGAGAGGTGTTTTTATAACAACCTATGTGTGGGTGGTGGGGAGAGATGGGAGAATGTGTGCAAAGGCTGAGCGTTTATCAATGACATTGATAAATTCTGACTTCTAGCCTCAGCCAAGACGTGCCTTAGCTTCTTTTTAAACGCCAATTTAGTGTTATTTAAAAATATATGTTGCTTTAATGATAGTTGCTCTCTTAAGTGTAGCCACGTTCTTCGCAAAAGAGAAGAAACGGTGATGATTTATAACACAAAGCAGATAACAACAGTGATTGTGAATGGTGAGCAACTCAGGATAAATCACTGATTGGATGTATAGGTCAAGTTAGAAAATGTTGACCTGGAACCAAAAGTGAGTGCTATGTGATATACCAGAAGGAAACCGGGGAACCCAAGAAGAAACCTCCACTCCTGCAAAATGGCAGTTCTGTGAGGTCTCTGAGGCTGGGAAAACTGCTGAGGGCAGAAACGGGAAACAGCGCACTTGGCTGAGTGGTCTCTCACTCCTGGTTCTCTTTGTTGGTTTGCTGAACAGTATTTGCCTGGAGTGGCCTTTTGCACCAGGATCTATAGGGCCTTCATGTTATACTCACGTAGATTGTAGACTGCAGCGTTTAAGTGTTTGGATTACAGATTGTAGCGTTGCACTCACCTGGATTAGGGGCTGTCGTGTTTGAGAGCCTCTGGGTGGCCCGGCTGCAGTATGTGAATTGTGCCTTTTTCAGGGCCTGTGCATTGTTCCCCTCCGCTCACTCCTGCTGTTGTGCAGTAAGATGAGACCACACTGCAGGGTGCCAAGGACCACAGGAAATGAATGTTGGCTAACATGACTGAGGCCACATCACTGACCCTTACTTTGCCATAACTCCAGTGATTATTTATCAAATGTTCAAGAGCAGCCCAGCCCTTTGCTAATGGAATAGACATTGTCTGCCTCCAGGGTGAGTGGGTGGGATGGGACATTACCAAAACAAAAGCACCGCATAGAATTCTACATAGGTTTTAGGTAGATGTTTATTCTTGCCAAATGCATTTAAGAGTTACGTAAATTTACTGGATCTATTTTTTTGTGGTTTTTTTTGTGTTTTTAAAATAAGGCTTGTTTTATTTTTTATTTTATTTTTTAAATTTTTTTCTAATTTTTAAAAAAATTTTAAATTTAATTTTATTTATTTTTTTATACAGCACATTCTTATTAGTCATCAATTTTATACATATTAGTGTATACATGTCAATCCTAATTTCTCAATTCATCACACCACCATCCCCACCTCTCCGCCGCTTTCCCCCTTTGGTGTCCATACGTTTGTTCTCTACGTGTGTCTCAATTTCTGCCCTGCAAACCACTTCATCTGTACCATTTTTCTAGGTTCCACATATATGTGTTAATATACGATATTTGTTTTTCTCTTTCTGACTTACTTCACTCTGTATGACAGACTCTAGATCCATCCATGTCTCTACAAATGACTCAATTTTGTTCATTTTTATGGCTGAGTAATATTCCATAGTATACATGTACCACATCTTCTTTATCCATTCATCTGTCGATGGGCATTTAGGTTGCTTCCATGACCTGGCTATTGTAAATAGTGTTGAAGTGAACATTGGGGTGCATGTGTCTTTTTGAATTATAGTTTTCTCTGGGTATATGCCCAGTAGTGGGATTGCTGGGTCATATGGTAGTTCTATTTTTAGTTTTTTAAGGAACCTCCATACTGTTCTCCATAGTGGCTGTATCAATTTACATTCCCACCAACAGTGCAAGAGGGTTCCCTTTTCTCCACACCCTCCCCAGCATTTATTGTTTGTAGATTTTCTGATGATGCCCATTCTAACTGGTGTGAGGTGATACCTCATTGTAGTTTTGATTTGCATTTCTCTAATGATTAGTGATGTTGAGCAGCTTTTCATGTGCTTCTTGGCCATCTGTATGTCTTCTTGGAGAAATGTCTACTTAGGGCTTCGGCCCATTTTTGGGTTGGGTTGTTTGGTTTTTTTTGTTTTGTTTTGTTTTTTGTTTTTTTTTTGGCGGTACGCAGGCCTCTCACTGTTGTGGCCTCTCCCGTTGCGGAGCACAGGCTCCGGACACGCAGGCTCAGCAGCCGTGGCTCATGGGACCAGCCGCTCCGTGGCATGTGGGATCTTCCCGGACCGGGGCATGAACCCATGTCCCCTTCATCGGCAGGCGGACTCTCAACCACTGCACCACCAGGGAAGCCCTATCTATTTTATATATAGTATTTTGTATCTGTTAATCCCAAACTCCTAGTTTATCCTTCCCCCACCCCTTTCCCCTTTGGTAACCATAAGATGGTTTTCTATGTCTGTGAGTCTATGTTTTGTAAATAGGTTCATTTTTACTATTTTTTAGATTCCACATATAAGTGATATCATATGATATTTATCTTTCTCTGCCTGACTTCACTCAGTATGACAATCTCTAGGTCCATCTATATTGCTGCAAATGACATTATTTTGTTCTTTTTTATGGGTGAGTAATATTCCATTGTGTATATGTACCACATCTTCTTTATCAACCTGAAACACTTTGATAAAATTATTCATTCATTTATTCACTCATTGGTTCATTCGCTCACTCAATTTATTTAATTACATCAATAAATATTTATTAATCACCTACTATGTGCCAGGTGCTTTCTTTCATAAGTACATATGGTACAATGAACATACTTGAATCTTTCTTTGGTAAATCAGGCTCTGTCAGCACCTAGTGCTGACCATCCTGAGGCCTCGTTGGTTAGTTGTAGATACTAAGGACTCAGGAGAAGACCTCACAGTTTGTCTTGGAAGTTCTCTTCTGTTTTGAATAAATTCCAACCAGACATAAAATTCTTTTGCTGTGATTTTGTTTCCCCCTAACAAAGGGACCCACAAAATCTATCAACTGAGTGTCCTGAGCTATCAAGGTTTGCCTTGATTCTAGACTTTGTGTTGTTTTAGGCCCATCTCTTAACCTTATTAAATCTGAGTATGGAGATAAGGAAAGAAGAGGAAATAGAGACAGAGTCATAACATTAGAAGCATCACAGGATTACAGAAGGTTAAGCACTGTCAGAACCAAGAAGTTGTGGGCAGCCCAACCTTCTTTCACTGTAGATGGGAAAACTGAGAGTTCATCCCACAGTTGCCTGAACCATGCAGTGTCTGTGACTTTTATCTGATTATTCTGTGTAGGAGCAGTTGCCTCTCCATCTAGTTGGTAAACACCTTTGGGGCAGAATCTGAATCTCATACTTTTCCAGTCTGCTCAGTGTCTAGAAACATAAGAGATGAGTTTTGAATAAATAATTGACTGTTCAAGCCCTCTTCATCCAGCAAAACTGCTTCAATCACATGGGTAGTTAGAGTCTTAATTTTTTTATGTGCAAAGACCTCTAGAGGAAATCCAGTAATCTCTCATCACTCAAATCATAGGTTTAACAATGATCACTGTCAAGGAGTTCCTCTTAAAAATATAACCTGGCCTTGCAGAATAACCCAAAATGTCATAAATATGCACAAAATTTATACTAGCCCTGTTCCTTCACAAGAAGTTCACAGATAATAAAGTAGGTTAGAAATAAAACCAGCACTATTTTAAAATTTAAGTGTCTAAATAGCTACTTAATCATTATTATTTTTACTCCACCTCATTCTAAAAAGGATTTGAGGTCACTTACAATTAAACACATATTTCAATATATTGAAAAGTAAGAATATGAAAAAACCGAGGTAGAAAATAAGATAAGGCTCAAGGTAATGTTAATATCCAAAGTTCATGAGACTGCTAGTGGTAAACCTAAAATGTGGCTCTGAGCATTACAATTAATTAATAACATTAGAGTGGTCCAAGTTCCCAAATCATCAGAATCTGTTTCACCCCAGGTGATTGATCTAAGCCAGTCACAGTAATCATATTCCTCTTGTTGGTAAGTTGATTAAGAATATATATGATCTATTTCTGGCAAAATAGATGTGGGAGAAAGTCTTCTGGGGGTTGGGGAGCTTTCCAGGAAAGGTCTTCTCCTTCTTATTCTTAAAGGAGAGACAAGAAATGCATAGTCCCTTTCTTCTTCTGGATGTTGTTTTGCCTGGATATGATGCCTGGAACTGATGAGCCCTCTTGGTATCAGCCTGAGAATGAAGCCAAAACATAGGGGGTTGGAGGGGGTGGGGTGGAGTGAGGGCAGAGTCAAGGGAAGCTCTGTGATGAGGGCCTGGGCCCTGACACACTGCCCTGAATCCACATTCCCTCTGGACCTTTGGTTATGTTAGTTATAGCATTTTCCTTAAGGCAACTTGAGTTGGGGTTTTTCTGTTACTTGCAGCCAAAAGCATCCTAAATGTTTGAAAAGCAGCAGTTAAGAGTGAGGCTTTGAAATCAGGCAAACCTGTTTCCTACTTGTTCTATGTAAACTTGAAAAAGAATTAAAATCTTTAAACATCAGTTCTTTCACCGGTATATTGGGGTATGTAATACCTACTATACAGAGTTACTGTACAAATTTAGTGGAGAAAAAAGCATGTGAAATGTTTAGCACAGAACTTGATGCACTGTAAGTGCAAAATAAAGAGTACATTGTAACACTAAGGAGAAACATAGATAATCGATATCTAAGTGACTGGCTCTTTGAAATGGCAATTGAACTTTCTCAGGCTGTAATTCAGGCTCTCAACCTGTCTTGAGTGAAGGTGGAAGACAACTGATCACTTCTTGCTTGTGAAACAATCCATTATATTCTGGAAGGTCATTATTATTAAGAGTCTTGTTTGTTAATCTCAACTAAATATCTAAAACCAAAACTATGAACTATTTGTCTTATGTCCAATTAACCTGTGCTCTTATTGAAGGAACACAGTTGTGTGACAAGGGTAGGGCTCAGATATCACCATCACACGTTCAACAAACAGGCACTGGGTGGTCTTTACTGTGTCAGCTCTCTGGGCTTCAGTCTCATCTCTGCAGATGAGCTCTTTTCAAATCTGGTAGGTGTTACCGATGCCAGCACCTTCCTTCCCTCTTCTAACTTTGCAGAACCAAATCCTTTAGAGCCAGCCGCTGATAGACTGTGGCAAATTGTTCTGTTTTTAACAAGGGGCTGTATATGGTCAGTCACTGGATCTCCCAGCATTAAATCTTGTCCATTCATTTGGAAGAGGATCTCAATCTAATGCTGTATGATCTAGCTGACTCTCAGAGCACCCAACATTGCATCAGCAGCAAGACGGATATGGGAAGAAGAGGTAAAGCTGAGGGGGAAATGTAGCTGCCTGCCCTGAACAAGTCTCTCTTGTCCATAGACCTGCTTTTTATTTTTCTCCAAAGAAAAAAAAGGCTAATTTAATTATGTTTCTTGGGGATAAGAACTGTGTCTTCACTGGTATCATTCATTGCCTGAAAATATTAAGAATAGTTAGTTGTTGTTGTTCTTATAAATTTAAAATTAATATTTAAATGCCATTATCTTCAAAATAAAGGCATTAAGCACATTTTTGAAAATAAATGGCATAACAGGGTAATTTTACTTTAAAAAAATTCCTTTTTATTTTTGTTATTGTTTGTTGAATACTGTTAAATTAAGGGAGGGAAAGAAAGACCAGCTCCTCCCAAGTCCCCACCAGCACCACCATGAAGTTAAAAGGCTGAATGGGTGCCTGGGAACTGAGCCTTAAACCCCAGTGAAGGCCCCTGTGGCCACACTGAGCAGGAAGCACGTGACCACCAGTAGAGCGGCTCACCTTCAGATGGAGCATGCTCCCTTGGTGAGGAGTATCAGGAGTGCCAACCATAATGAACTGAAGAGCACAGGCTCTGCTCCAATTTCCTGGGGGTTCTTTTATAATCTTAAGAGAAGAGAGGGGATTGGAAAATTACTTAGATTGGATTCCCTCAATTTTAAGAGAATAATGGCAAAGCCAGATTGAATCCTAGCTAGAATAATGTATAACACTTCTGGCACTGTGGAGCAATCCATTCCTGTTATATTTTAAATTTTTAAATTCTGCAAATCAAAAATAGAAAAGAAAAAAAAAATAGAAAAGCAAAATGAAAATAAAAATCACACATACCCTACCACTCAGAGATCACCAGTCTTAATATTTTGGCGACAACTTTTCCTGAAAACAAACACACACACCTATACATATATTCATGGGATCATACTTATGTACTATTGTATAACCTGAACGTTTTTTTTTTTTACACAGCATAACATTGCAAATATATTTCCATATAACATTTCTATAATTATATTTCTGCAACATAATTTTAATAGCTACATACTATTCCATCATATAGAATACATGTTCTATACTGGAAATAATGTGCACAATCAAATCATCAGTATAGGATTTTTAGACTTTTCCAATGCTATTTTTGTTATAATTAACAGCATTATGATAATTGTAACTAAACTCCTTTAAGCATCCTTATTAAACTCTTAATTCCCTTAGTATAATTTCTTTTTTTAATAGATCTTTATTGGAGTATAATTGTTTCCCAATACTGTGTTAGTTTCTGTTGTACAACAAAGCGAATCAGCCATATGCATACATATGTCCCCATATCCCCTCCCTCTTGCGCCTCCCTCCCACCCTCCCTATCCCACCCCTCTAGGTCATCACAAAGCACCAAGCTGATGTCCCTGTGCTATGCTGCTGCTTCCCACTAACTATTTTACATTTGGTAGTGTATATATGTCCATGCCACTCTCTCACTTCGTCCCAGCTTACACTTCCCCCTTCCTGTGTCCTCAAGTATGTTCTCTAAGTCTATGTCTTTATTTCTGCCCTGCCACTAGGTTCATCAGTACTTCAAAGTGTTTGTACAATGTTAAGTTTTTAAATACGTATCACAAAAATTTGAGGCACATTTAAATATTTTTATGAATTATATTTTCTACTTAGAGAAATTTTATCGGTCTATTATTAAATCATCGTACCAAAATTTTCACTTCCTCTTTTTATACTTAACAGATTCATACAAAATTTTCACTTCCTTTTTCCACACTTAAGGTTACATTATGATGACAATGAATATACTACTCGGAAATTGTACTAGGTCTTATTTTTACTAAAAGTTAAAGCAGTTACCAGCTGCTTACTTTCTTGAATCTCTTCTACACTTGGAATTTCAATAACCTGGCTTGTAACCCAATTCTTTTGTCTACTAATATAGACGAATCTCTCTAGTAGTTCTATACATTTTTTGATTAAACTGATCATATTGCAAAGAACCATAAGCTGTCACTATTTAAATTAGGTGAATTTAAATTAGAATATGCTAGGCCTTTTTGATGTGCAAATTTACTTGTAAAAGCCTTGTCCACATAGCAGTTAAATGCTCAGTCTTTCCATATTAGCACAGCATGAAAGGCAAGTTTTTATATCTTGGTAGCACACATTTACTTTAAAAATATGCATATATGTGTATAGATGCATTCTAGGGGTATGCTTTGTTGCTTACAGATATGGAATAAATTATTTAACTACCAAGCCAAATATTTGGAAATGTGTTTTGCTGCTGCTTCTAGTCTGTATAAAAAACCACTAGCTAGACACTCTCTTTTCTGCTATCTCAACCTTAGAAAAGAGTATAATTTAGCACTTTGCTTGATGATTAACTCTTTTCCAAGGCTCAGAAAATGTTGATGGTTAGACAAGGGACAGAATATTTTAACTTTAAATTTTGGGTTAAGTTCACAGCATGGACTACTTCTTCACTCACACAAACTGAGAAAAATGTAAAAAAATATGACCCTTTTAGGGACAACTGTTATGACATGCACGAGTTTCCCTAAGTAAATGTAATGCCTGTATACAAGATGCATTGAGACAATATGCTAATTCATATATTTGGGAAGCATTGGGGACATGGGAATTGGCAAGTCATTTTCATAGGAAAGTCCGATTTTTAGAAACACAACAAATTGGGCAGTGGTATTATGACTTTAATCATTTGGATGAAACAATGAGATAATTACGGATAATGACTCACTGCTGTACTTTCAACACCTTCAGGGTTCAATTTCACCCAAAAGTGAACAGAGCCAGCGCCACATGGTCTGCTATCAAGCACTGACCTCCCTGATTCAAATGCAAAATGCTATTGCAGATGAAATTCACTGGGACAAAATGTTCAATAGAAAGATTACATTTCCAGTGGGGCAGAAAGATATTTGCCAGCATCTAATTAAAGCACCGATACAAAATCTTGGATTTCAATCAGCATTGAGATAGAATGGCAATAATCCAGTAGCAAGAATGTAACGAGGGCTTTGTTTCTCGTAGCATTATGCATTTTTCCCATCTACAATAAAATCTTGAAAATTTTTCTAAGGGGATAGATATGGAAAGAAATAATCTTGTAGTCATTTTAATGTCAGCCACGCAATGCATTCGGTGAAGCCTCTGCGGACGGATAACTTTGCCTCTGACTAGCAGAGGAAAAGGTGACATCATTTACATTTAGTTCAACACGTGAAAAAGCCTGAAATTCTCTGCACCATAAATGTAGCATCAATTCTTCCACCTTTGCAGCCCCACCTCCCATGATTAATATAGTCCAGCCATTTTATTGCCGGCATTTTTTCCTTTTCCCCTAGAAGTAATTTACCGACTTAATGGAAAAGTGAGAGATTTGCTTTAACAGATTTTATGAATTTAAGCAAAAGGTCCTGCTGAACATTTCCCTCTGGAGAGAGGTTATTCTTTGGCCAGGAGGCATTTGTAATAGTTCAGTAATCAAAAAAGATTTGCCTCGGACTTGCTAATTTGCTCAGTCTCTTAAGTAACAAAAGGATCTAAACTCTGCCTCTCGATTTAAAGTGAGCCCATAAAAGCTTCCAGCTTAGCAAGAAATCTAAGAATCCACAATCTGAGCTTTTAACCCCATTTCAATTTGTGCGAGTGTAATATCATTAGGGACTGATTTCTACTTCGGGGTAGCCGTGGCTTTTCATGGAATTTAGTCCTTTATCTGAGAGGTGGTGGGGTGGGAGAACGCTTTGGAGCAAACTACTTCAGAAATAAACCTTGTTCCCCCAGAGGGATCAGAAGCTGGGAACACTGCAGATTTCATTGGGAAGGGCTCTTTCCTCTGAAGTTTTTGGTTAAATGAAGCCAGGTAAGACCCCTGGACTAAGTTTGGATTAGGGTGTAGAAAATTCAACTGTATTCTTCTTAATTTGCACGGCTGCATCTGAAAAAGATACAATTGGGCAGAATTATGACACCGTCCACAGCTGTATTCCCAGCGTCTAAACAGTGGCAGGCACTGGGATGCTCAGTAAATATCGAATGAACTGTAATAGGACAGAGCCTTTGTCATGGGATATTGTCAGTATCAGGGAGAGACACTGCCCTGTAGTCTGGTTATGTCCACAGCCTGCCATTCGTTTTTTAAATATAGGGACAAACAGTGCAGGACCTTGCCCCCCTTTTTTTTTTTTTTTTTTTTGCGGTACGCGGGCCTCTGTTGTGGCCTCTCCCGTTGGGGAGCACAGGCTCCGGACGCGCAGGCTCAGCGGCCATGGCTCACGGGCGCAGCCGCTCCGCGGCATGTGGGACGTAGGATCTTCCCGGACCGGGGCACGAACCCGCGTCCCCTGCACCGGTAGGTGGACTCTCAACCACTGCGCCACCAGGGAAGCCCCCAGCCTGCTATTCTTTGATTGGCTTCTTTGGGCTGGTTGCTCCAGTTCCTCCTGCTTCCAAACACCTCTTCCCGGGATCGACTAATCAAACTGCACAACTTAACGGGAAAATGTTTAATGAAGATTAGGGCCTTTCAACTCAAAAAAACAAGTAGAAGAAAACTAACCTATAAATCGATAATCTTGCCCAACAAACTTAAAAACAAAACAAAACATAATTGAGAACCTGGGATAACCGTATTTGCTGGAATCCCTGAGACAGTTCTAACTTTTAAAATCTTGTCTCACTGCCCCGTAAATCATTGCTTAACCATGTTATAGTTACAGTTAAGCTCATTATAATTAGACTGGAAGGTAGGGAGATAACAGGAAGGAGGGAAGAGGTTTTGCCAAAGCTTAATTCAACTAAATTGTCTCCTCTGGATATATCATTCTGAGAGTTATTTAAAATCCGACCAAGCAAGCATGGACAACCTCCCACAAGTAAGGTAAAAGGGTTAATAATGCAAGCATAGGTAGCTCAGCATTTTCTGATATCCAATGTAATATCAGTAGTGATGAGACTAATTATGTTTGGTTTATAAAAGTATATGAAGAACCAACTGGAAGGAAAACATGGCACACAGGCAACCGGGAATAGTTCGGTTTGACAGAAACATAAACCAGATTGTTTCCTTAACAATACCCTCTCATGTCCACTAGATATTTTTCCTGCAATGCCCTGCTATTCCTAGTACAGTTCTTTCCGATCACCTTGTGCAGGCACCACCTGATGACCCTTACCTGGCCCGCCACGTTGGTTTGTTAATAGGCTAAATCATACTGAAGTCTTTCAATTTTTAGAATCGAGGTATAAAATAAACATCACTCTGGTTAGAATAAAAGTTCCTGTGGCCTGCTTGCCATAGGCAAGAGAGACAAAGAGAAAGAAAGAAAGAGACAGAGAAAGAGAGAGGGCAACATGTAAAGGAATTTTGCCTTTATAAATAATCCCTCCATTTTTCTTTTATCTTTTTCAAAATGTGGATACAGTTTGTCTTAATTTTAATTAATTAATTAATGCACATATGTAGTTTAAACAGTCAAATAATAATACAAGGACTCTGCCCCAAACTTCCCTACTAGAAATATCTCTTCTTTTAGCTGCTTATCCTTATTTCTAAATAATATTCTTAGGTTACTATTTCTTGATTTTTTTGTCAGTTTTAGATTTTATCTGACTTCCTACTATGTAAGATGAGAATTTAATTCTTATCCACATATTCTCCTCATTCCACTATGTACTTATAATTTTCATTTTATCAATATTCAATATCAATTTAATCAATATTTCATTTAATTCAGTGTTCATCATTTTGTTAATATTATTCACAGCTAAGCTACATAGTATTCTAGAATTACATTTCTTTTATGGTACAAGAATTGCCTCATATTTTTATTTGCTTAATTTTCTGTGATTCATCTCCAAACTCTCTGAAAGAAGTGTAAATATCCTTCCAGTACATGAGACACACCAAGTAATCTAGCTGTTCCATTTTGATCATTTTACAGACATCCTAATGGAGTCCCACATTCTCCAGCTCCCATTTGGCTTGGTTGTGTCCAGTGCTGCTAGGCGTTGAGAACAGTCTTCTCCCCTGCTCTGTATTGCCTCTCCTGTTT
This sequence comes from Tursiops truncatus, assembly GCF_011762595.2. Taxonomy (NCBI): domain Eukaryota; kingdom Metazoa; phylum Chordata; class Mammalia; order Artiodactyla; family Delphinidae; genus Tursiops; species Tursiops truncatus. The sequence continues at coordinate 60,669,682 of NC_047040.1, read as the reverse complement.
CCCAGACCCTATGTCTTCTTTTCTGGCTTACTCCTTTGTTTCTGCAGAAGAGTGTCATAAAATTTCTTTTCTTTCTTTTCTTAAAATAATGTAAACTTGTATGGGCAATGAAAACTACTTGTTGGGGTTTTTTTAGCTACATGTTTTTCAGACTTGAATTTTAACACAACTTGCAATATACCTGAAAGTCAAAGACCACCAAAGCTCCTTAGACCATCGTTTGAGAACCTTTATTCTATTAGTTCAAGAATCAACCAAAACACAAACATAGTTAGACCTATTCTTATCTCTATGAGAAATACAGAGAAAAATATAAGACAACTAGGGAGTTTACAGTCTGATTGAGAAGTGTGATAGGCAGAATAAGGACCTCCCAAATCATGTCCTAACTCCCAAAATTTGTGAATATGTTATGTTACATAGCAAAAGGGAATTAAGGTTGCTAATCAGCTAACCTTAAAAGGAGATGATGATGATGTGATTCCAGTGGGCCCAATGAAATCACATGGGTCCTTAAATGTAGATGTGAGAGGCAGAAAGTGAGGTGAATGCATGCCACCTGAAACCTACCGTTAAACAAAGACAGAATAATTGCGCTAGTCCCCTAAATTAGTCTGTTTGTTGAGTCAGGGATTTCACTTTCTCTCATTAACTAGAGTTTGGTGTTGGAGGTCCGGAAATCAGTTACTTATTTGTGCGTAAAACTTATACCAAAGAGCAGAATTCCTCCTATTAAGCGTGATTAACCCTTCACATGAAGACAAGATGCTTTCAAAGTTGTCTTGGTTAAATCCTCCTAAAACAGTTACTCCTCAGGACCAATACCAAAAGAACATTCCAATGCTCACCTATGCATTCCTCTCACATGCTACAAATATATCTTGCTGTACTTTTGCTTTTCTTTGCAATAAGCATTTCCAGTTGCCTTGCCTAGAGGTTTTCACAGGCAGATAATCTTTTCTCTGAGAATCTGAACTGTTGTTAGTGATTAGAATTCCAAGGCAAACATGCCAAGAAATAACTACAAGCGCCTGATTATCCTATAAGAATATGCTTCAGTTCTTAATTATTTGTCACATTTGTACTTAGCAGCAATAAAAGCTTCTTCACTTCCCTCTGTGGGAAGTTGTGATAATGTTTTCACTTGAGGCTCCAATTGTAACCGAAAGTGGGGTCCGGCTGCTTACCACTCAAAAGCCAATAAAGCGGCCAGGTTGGTGGAAAGTAAAGTTTGCTTTATTTAGGATACTGGCAACTGGGGGTGGGGGGAGGGCAGATGCCTGTCCAAAGGCCGACTCCCTCCTTCCCCCACCACCACTGACAATCAGCCCACAAGAGCTTTTATAGACAGAGGGAGGGGCCTGTATGTAGAAACAGCACCATCAGCCCTGACAGTCATCTTGAAACTGGTCATCGGTGGTCTGACCAGCGTCATCTTGATTGTTTTAAGTACAGTTAATCTTCAGTTTCTGGGTCGGTTTGTTCCCATTTCCTTGAGGCCAGTCCTCAGAATTGTGGTCGCCTATGTTGTGGCTACAGTCTGGTCACCATGTAGTTAACTTCTTTTACCTGGTGGAGGTTCAGTATCTATAAGACAGCTCACAGGATATGGCTCAGAATATTACCTATTTAGGTCCTTGACTTTGCTTACTGACTAAACTCTTATTATTTTGTCCTGTTTTTCTTTGCTTCTGCATTTTCCTCACTTCTCTGATTAAACTTATTCTTTGGCTAAAGTTTTTTTCACAGACAAAAGGCAGGCGGAGGACATGGGGGGCAAGGACCTGCTCCATTTCAGAATCACCAGGGCTGTGTAGGAATTTTCAGTGCTGGGAGTGCTACTTCAGTGCCAAGAATATGGGAATTTTTAAAGAGAGGAATGTAGGTTTTTCAAAAATGGTGTTATCAACCCCCTTATGTAAATCAAGACCTTCCTTGACTGGCCTCTCACTGGTTGCAAGGTCTTGTGGTTTACAGAAAGTAGTTAGAGGAAGAAAAACAAATGAATCCTGCATTCTGGCTGCTTTGCCTCATTTGCCATTTGAAGGGAAACCTCACGCACTTGCAACATAACCTTTTTTTTTTTTCTTAACATGGCCCCAGACACAGAAAGAGAAACTATACCAAAACCAAGGAAACAAGAAATCAGAGGAAGATGGAGATCAGAAAATGTATGTTAAAGATCAGGAGCCAAGGGCTTCCCTGGTGGCGCAGTGGTTGAGAGTCCGCCTGCTGATGCAGGGGACACGGGTTCGTGCCCCGGTCCGGGAAGATCCCACATGCCGCGGAGCTGCTGGGCCTGTGAGCCATGGCCGCTGAGCCTGCGCGTCCGGAGCCTGTGCTCCGCAACGGGAGAGGCCACAGCAGTGAGAGGCCCATGTACCGCAGAAAAAATCAGGAGCCAAGGAGGAAAGAAAAGGATTCTAAAAGACTGTTAATTCATTAGATTAAATTAAAGTGTTTAAGTCAGTAAGCAAGGAGCTTGGGAGGCTCTAGGATTTTTGTTTTGTAAAGTTTTTTTAGTATCTTCAGAGCTGAGTTACATATTTGGTCAATCAATGACAAACCTATAGAACATCTATGATTTCAAGTTCTTAAAATGAAAAAGCCCAAGGAATATTACATAAGGGAATGTTTTGGCTAAGACAATCAGGACTTGAGTAATATCTTCCTCTGTTTCTCAAGAATAACAAAATCTACCTTCTGGTTTTGGATGCAGTGTTTTAACTGTACTCTACATCATTAATGTAAGGATCTTAGAAGGGGAAAAATGGTCTATTTTTTTTGGCTAGTAATTTTGCTGGAGTGAACTTAGTGAATGGCAATAACTCTTTAGGGAATTTTTAAGAAAAAGGAAATTTTCATGATCAAATTCTGAACTAAGAAAGCAATGTAAGTTACTTTATTCTAAATTAGCACTTTACAATAAGGTAAGCACCAAAGTAAGGATTTTACATGGTTTTCCTAGCTGCAGAAGATTCTGTTCAATTCCATGAAATACTAAGGAACAAAGGACTAGTATCACAGAGTGCCTACTATGTGGTAGGCACTGCGTAGTAACTTAGAGTGCATGTAATCCTCAATGAGGTACTAGTATCATTTTTTTTTTTTTTTTTTTTTTTTTGCTGTATGCGGGCCTCTCACTGTTGTGGCGTCTCCCGTTGCGGAGCACAGGCTCCGGACGCTCAGCCTCAGCGGCCATGGCTCACAGGCCCAGCCGCCCCGCGGCATGTGGGATCTTCCCGGACCGGGGCACGAACCCGTGTCCCCTGCATCGGTAGGCGGACTCTCAACCACTGCGCCACCAGGGAAGCCCAGTATCCTCATTTTTCAAATGAGAAAACTGTGGTTCAGAGAGGTGAAGGAACTTGTCTGAGATAAAATCCAAATCTGTTTTAATCCAAAGCATGTAATCATCCCACCTCCCCACTGTGACCCCAGGGAGTTAGCTAGTGTCTAATGATGGATATGACACTCAAAAACATATAACCAAATTAATGCTATAAATGCCTTTAGAGATACACATCTTGGTACTTCAAGGAGAGAAAGAGAGAGTGATCTCACAGAGCCGGAAATGGCAAGCTCAGGCTTAGCCTTCTCAGTAGAGAAGAGTCTGGAATTCCTTGGCACAGCAGAGAGTGGCAACCACCCAACCAGAACCCTTTAGCCCTGCCTCAGAGTCCTCAGAGACCAGTAGGGACACATCCCATCAGGACATGGGAGCTAGTTGAGTGTCCCTGAGAAAAGGCTCGGCCCAGCACATTCCCGGCTTCTGCTACGCACACCTGCTTGCTCTGGCTCTTGCCTGGCTCGCCGGCTGCGCCCATCTTATTCACTTGCTACCTTTTTCACTAATGCTGCCACTCGGGGTTTTTCTCGGTTCCTCCAAGCCCTCTCTCCCTCTCCTCCCACCTTAGGGCTATTGCACATGCATCTACCTGCAACGTACTCCAATCTCTCAGGATTTTTAGATGGAGTCATCAGAAACCGACTCTGGGTGATTTAAGCCTAAGAGAAATGGAGTGTATTGGGTGGCTCACAGAATTTCCAGGAAGGCTGCAATATGAGGTTTGGAGATTAGGAAGAGACAAAGCAAAGCTGGACAAACAGAACTTCAGGCAAAATCACACCCAGAACCAGCCTGAAGAGGGCTCTGTTGCCTTTGCCTCTGAATGCAACGCTCCCTTAGACGAGGATATCCTGGAATCGCTACTCCAGAAACTGAATGTTGCTACCACACTCATTGCCACCAAAAGGAATTCTCAGCTCTGCTTTTTGGTATCACTAGTTCCTGATTCACTGCCTTAGATGACTCTGACCAAGTCTGGGTCACATTCCCAAACTCTAACTGCAAGGAAGTCTAGGAAAGTGAGTAGGTGGGCTTTGGAGAAGCGTGCCCCTTACCAAGACTCACACCATGGGAAGGAATTCAGGAAAGGAATTCAGATGCTAGATAGCCAAAAAGTCCCACCCCTCATTTCTTCCCCTGCTTGCCTTTTCAAGACTGGCCTCTTTACATTTCAGGTCTTTTGTTGAACCAGCTCCCCAGAGGCCTTCCCTTGACCACCTTATCTTAAAAGATCTTCAGTCTGCACCATGTTTGTTCCTTCACTGTACTTATCACAGTCGATCGTCATTTATTTGGACTGTACCGTTCATGAGTACCTTGACTGCTTTGTTCACCTGTTTCCTAGTGTCCCCGACCAAGCCTTACACAGATGCTCTCAGTGAATAGCTGTTGAATGAACGAGTAAGTGTATGAATACTTAAGAAGGCAGAGACTATCTGCTTAATTTTCTCTAGATTCAATGTAGCTTTACGTTGAAGGAGTTTCCACACATTACACTGGGAATTAATCGAATTGCTTTATAGGCACAGTCACAGTCTTATTAATCAGTACAATACCATGTTCCATTTTGTATTTCCATTATTATTATTTTTCACTTGAATGGTAATGCTTATCTAATTTGCATGCGATCATGCTATGGATTTCCACTCGGCAGTTTCTGCTCATAATTGGCCACTTTTCTTACCTGAAAACACAGAGATTTAAAAATACGTTTGAAAAGGTGTATCTTGCTCTCTGTAACAAATCAGGTATAATCTTGTGTGCTATTATATGCCAAGTGTTTTCTTATAGAGAACTTCATAATCGAGATCCAGACGTGGCATTAATGACTAATGACTTCCCGGCTATGTCAGGATCTGAGATCATTAAACCTTTTTAGGAATGTCTTCCCCACCACTACGCTGTTAAGTCCCTTAATGGTGCCTTAATTGGGGCTTTTATTGACTGCATCAGCTCAGTAAATATGTTTTTAATTCATCATTAGCTTTACAGTAATGAGTGTAGCCACTCAGTCGCCACTTCCAGCAAGCTGGCTCCTGGCTCTGTGCCTCTGGACTTTGAACACGACTCTGGTCTAGTATTTCTCCACCACAAGAATCTGAGACCCTGACATCTAGAGTCTTATAGATCTTTGCATTTTCCAGAATGTTCAACAGAGGACTGGACACATATTAATTATTACTCTGTTGAATGTTGGCCACATGAGGTTAGTGGCTATTTTAAAGTCTCTTTTAAATGTGTCTGTGTTCTATCTCCACACTTAATGTAGTGCTTGTAAACACTGTCTACAGTAACTGCAACTGGCTCCTTGTCCCACCACCCTGGGAAGTCTAGAGTTTATTCTAAAAGGGCTTATCCCTTCTAAGGGTCCTTATCCCACTCGCAAAATTGTGTACAATATTTTGTGTGTAGGTGAATTTATTCAAGGAGAGGTTGTAATTTTCACCAGCCTCTCTGAGTTAGAAAAGTTTAGGAACTACTGCTCCAGAGGCTTCTAGATCTCAAATTGTCTGTCGGAAGCATAGGTGGAGAAAAATTCTACCTACATGCACACTTCCTCTCTCCCTGTTTTCCTAAGAGAGGAGAAGTAGTGGTAACAGTAATGATAATAATAGTAAAAATAAATGTTCATGGACACTGTGTGATAGTCATTTTTCTAAATACTTTTCATGTATTTCTTCTTTTTTCTTATTTTACCCTAAAACCCTATAAGAGAGATAGGTCAACTGAAGAATGATCTTAAAAAAATACACACACACACACACACACACACACACACACACACACACACAGATGTATTTTGGTATGGACCTTGTTATTTTTTTTTTTTTTGCGGTACGCGGGCCTCTCACTGTTGCGGCCTCTCCCGTTGTGGAGCACAGGCTCCGGACGCGCAGGCTCAGCGGCCATGGCTCATGGGACCAGCCGCTCCGCGGCATGTGGGATCTTCCTGGACCAGGGCACGAACCCGTGTCCCCTGCATTGGCAGGCGGACTCTCAACCACTGCGCCACCAGGGAAGCCCTGGACCTCGTTATTCTTTTAGTTCTTAGCTTCAAGAATTTGTGTGATGATCCATTTACTCTTTATATATGTATTTCCTTTGATTTTTCTTTAAATAGAATCCAACACTGTCAAAATTTATGATTTGACACAATACATTTTAATAAACTGGTCTGGTTGAGAAATTGGATATAATAATTTACTTTCTCAATTAACTGATGGTTTGCCAATTAATGCTTTAAACCTGCCTAAATTAAAAAATCTCTATGAATAAGGTATAGAGACATTGCCTTTTTGGTCTCTTCTAAGTTTGGGGCCCTATCTCACTGTTACCAAAGCTGACCAAGACACACTCTTGAATGACTCCCCCACTGTCACTACCCTAAGTCAGATACTCTCAGAGGTTCCAGAGCCTGAGGAGAGACTAGAAAAATTAAATCAAGGAATCTTCCCCAACTTTGGGCCAATTCCCACGTCTTCCTAATTTCTGCATTCCCTACACCGCTACACCTTCAATCACTGCACCTTATAAATGTGCATAATGAAAATCCACTGATTTGTATTGAACTCAGAAACTCTTCTTCTGAATACCTTCACCCGTGTTCTCTCTCATCCCAATTGAGTCATTGGGTCTGTAGCTTACATAATCACCTGCTCTTGGCTTTTCTCCTACCTATCTTTCTCCATTACCATTTTATAATCACTTTGTTCCACCTGTTCCTTGAATGCTGGTATTCTCCAGGGTTCCATATAGAGCTCTCTTCTCTTTTTATGTACATTAAATCCAAAGCATTGTTATACATGTCCATCTTCCATATCCATATCCATCTTCATTTATCTATATGTATGTGACTCAAATCTACATTTCCAGCCCAACATCTCTCTTGAACTCCAGATCCGTATATGGAACTGCCTGCTGTACATCCCCATCTTGATGCCCACTGGCTTCTCAAGTCAAACATTGCCCAAAATAAGTCACAATTTTTCCTCTTCTCCTATATTCCCTGATAGCATCCAGTTAGCCAAGATATCGGCTTCTATTGGACAAGAGATTCCTTTCTCCTCACCTTATGTTTCCTTGTGGCAGGATCTCTTCCAGAGTACAACCCCTGGCCTGTTTCCATCCCTTCCCTCATTCCTCCCTGTAGGAGGAAGAGAGAATTATGTACTTGGAGAGTTTGGGAGAAAAAAATTGAGTATATTCAGCTTCCTCCTTCCTTGGTTCTTTCTTTTTTCCTTTGACATCTGTGTACTTAAAGAAAGTACACTCTCTGTTCTCTGCTGTGAGTTTTATAGACATGGTCCCCCCTCCCCAAGGAGACCAGGTGCTGTTCAGGGCTGCCAATGACTGACTGGGTAAGGCTGCCTAGTTCAGAGGTGAATATTAGCATGCCACATTATCCAACAGCTTTACCAATAATAAGGTGATGTTTTTATCTCCATCTGCCTGATTTTGTCTCTGTCTCTCTGACTCTCTGTCTCTTTCTCCCCCTCTCTCTTAAATGGTTCCACATTTGAGTGGAGAAAAAGGAGTGCTATGAATCTACCCCCATCAAATACAATGCCTTTAAAGAATTCTAGAGTCCTTCACCTCCTCCACTCCTCTATATCGAATCAGTTCCAAATAAAGGGCAGGGTTGAGACATTGCCCAATTTCTAATTAATTAATTAGAAATATAGTGCCAATTAACTCAGGTTTCCACATTCAATTTCTTCTATAAGTGACAAAATATACATGGTTCTCATTCCTGGAAAATATTGCCTTGGCTAGTAGAAAAGAAACACACACATACACTCCTTGCAGGCATTGTTCTAATCTCTATTAAGTGTTTTGTGACATGTATTATATCTACCCTGAGATGAAGCCAGTAGTTACAGTTAGCTGAAATCCAAAACTTAATAATGCAAGGTTATCTATCGGAAACAAGAGCTTTATTCTATTAATTGAATGAAATAACATGCCATGTGATACTCTCCCCCTGATACTTTGCCCCTCCACCGTGCTTTACCCTTCTCCTTCCTGCGTTTTGCCTCAAGAGGCTGACCTGCATGGATCACTTTCTGTGCTCTCTGGCTTCCAAGTGCGTTTGCCTAACGGGCAGCCCCAGGAGATCAGAGTGAGAGTAACATCAGGATGCTTATTCCCCTACTTGCTTACCTGTAAGGTACACTTAGGTGCCTGGGTTCCTGGGTAGAAGGTCACTGCTCCTCTCAAAGCAGCTCACACCCTAGGATCTTCTCTCCTCTCGGGATTCTGTTATTCTCCTTCCTCTCGTCTTTCAAGCCTCAGGGCTGGTGACAGCTCTGTAGCTATGAGCTCCATGCTGGATCCTGCAGTATCACTCGTGGTTCTTCCATAACCCCTCGTACCTGGGAAAGTTATGGTCCCTTTGGTAAATAAACCCTATTTGAATTATCCTAATTTGAGTGTGTCATCTCTTTTTTTATTTTAATTTTATTAGGAATAAAATTAAACCCCAATATAGAAGATAGATAAGACCAGCATTTTATCAGCATAGATTTATTTTATGCAGTCAGCTTTATAACATTTAACATTTGCTTATAAAGTTAATCAAAGAGCACACTTTGGATAAACACATGCATTTGAAAATGGAATTAATGGATAATAGCTGCTGTCTTAGTAATGTAAACATTGAAGAGATTTCAATCGGAGGCTTATGGACTTCCTAAAATACTATTATGTATAGAATTCTGGGTTCTATGAGACACAGTTTGACAAAAACTGTTTCAGCATTGAGTTCTTCCCACAAGGCAGGCCTTTCTCAGCCTTACCTGTCTAAAAGCTGCTAATGATAATGATGTTCTCTGATGTCACACTCCCTGTGTCCTTTGTATAGATGATACTATGCTTTCTGAGAAGGTTTGGTTCTCCCTGAGGGGTTTTATATCCTCACCCAGTTGACGAAAACTTTTTCTTCTAGGACTATTTGACTCTCCTTTGCCAACTCCTGTTCTGGGTCCTTGTCTCATTACCTAGAGGCAGTGAGACATTTTGGTGAATTTCCCTGTAGTTTTTTTCCCCATGTAATTGTTTACAAGTGATTGGAACCATACTCTATATACAAACTTATATTCTTCTTCTTTTTTTTTTTTTTTTTTTTTTTTTTTGTTGTATGCGGGCCTGTCACTGCTGTGGCCTCTCCCGTTGCAGAGCACAGGCTCCGGACGTGCAGGCTCAGCGGCCATGGCTCATGGGCCCAGCCGCTCCGCGGCATGTGGGATCCTCCTGGACCGGGGCACGAACCCGTGTTCCCTGCATCGGCAGACGGACTCTCAACCACTGCGCCACCAGGGAAGCCCCTATATTCTTCTTTTTTCACTTGCCATTATAACAAAGGATTTTCTCATATCATCACACTCCTCAGAAGCATCATTTTTAGCAGTGGTGAATGTTTCCACCATATTGCCTGTACCATAATTGATGCTGGTTATCCTCTGTGGACATCTAGATTGCTTCTAATTGTTCACAATTATTTTAAAAGTCACAAAAAGCTCTGTCAATCTTTTTTTAATTATTTTTTAGGATGCACTCTCAGGTATTGAACCAACTGTTGAATGATGCAAATATTTTTCAAGCACTGAAAATTATTTTCCTAAAGACAGCAACAACGTGCACATTTCCTGAAAGCATCTAAGAGTGTCTGTCTACCTATTGAGGCCTAGAAGTTTTAAATAATTTCTAACCTGAGTTACAAAATTATATTTCCTTGTTTAATTTGCATATCATCACTACTAGGAATTGGACATTTTCACACTTATTAGCCATTTGTTGTTACTCTGTTATAAACTGTCTTTTTCTTTGCCTATTTACTTCCTAGTCTTCTAGTAATTTTTCTATAATTTCTGTGAGTTCTCTGAATGTCAAAAATAATTTATAAGTAGTACATTCATTGATTTTAATACAAATGGTTTGCTGCAGAGCTGCTTGGAAACAATCTATTGGCCATCACTTCTAAGTTTCCTTGTTCGTTGTATTACAATGTGAAGGCGAGATTAGGGTTTGTGAGTCTTGAACAATTAGAATCGTAAATCTGTAAGGTCCAAAGTAATAAGTACCACTATAATTACATTGTAATTCATTCAAAATTCAATGACTATTTCTTGAGTGTTCACCATGGGCTAGACACTGTTCTCGGGGCCAGGGAGGCCATAACGCCAAGCGAGAGGGGAGCCCTAGCCCCTGCAATTTACTGTCTTTACTTTGGTACCTTGATAGTCTAGAATACACCTGAAACAGTCAAATCAACGGCAGAATACTGTTCTTTTTTTTTTTTTTGGTACGCGGGCCTCTCACTGTTGTGGCCTCTCCCGTTGTGGAGCACAGGCTCCGGACGCACAGGCTCAGCGGCCATGGCTCACGGGCCCAGCCGCTCCGTGGCATGTGGGATCTTCCCGGACCGGGGCACAGACCCGTGTCCCCTGCATCGGCAGGCGGACTCTCAACCACTGCACCACCAGGGAAGCCCAGAATACTGTTCTTTTGAAACTGTGCAGTCATTCAGGGAAAAGCTTCTTAGGCAGCAGGTTAAAACAATGAGGGGGCTGTTAGTGAGAGAGTTATAGACAGCACCCAGCGACAGCTGATGTGATGACGACTGGCCCTAAAGTCCTAGAAGCCAAAAGTTGGGATCTAACTCCACCTGTTCCTTCATTCCTATTCCAGCCTCTGAGGTTAATTGGCTCCAAGGCCAGGGAAACGTAAGGACTACGGGATCTACTGCTCTGTGGCTCTGCCCCAAGTCACCCTTAATGCTGATCAAGTTCTCACTTTGTATCTTCTAGCAACTGACTCATTTTTTCAGGCCACGTGTGACCAAGTCTCTGCCTGCCATCCCAACTCTGGGAACCCTTATCTTGTGTCTCCACCCCTGGTTTCCCTTACCACTACCTAATTTTCCCCCTAATCTATTAGTTCTCTGTGCCCAGTGCTGTCTTGGTTGAACCTTAACCCCTTTAGTCCTTGTGGCTGGATTCTCATCTCCTGCTACCACACTTCCCTCATGAAGGCCATCTGCCTGGATCTGATGCTAGCTAGAGTCACACTTGCTGCAACCTGCCCGCTTAGCACCACAGCTGTCTTTCTCTTTCCTCCAGAAAATATTTAGGGGATGGAATCAACAGTGATAGATGTGGGAGATATGAAACGTGAAAAGGATGATTTTGCAGGACTGTGGCTAGAATGACTGAAGGAATTGTGGTTTCATTCAGTGATATGGGGAAGAGGGGAGGAGCAGGCTTGCTGGGAAAGATGACAGGTCAGTTTTAGACACACTGAATTTGAGGTGCCTGTGGATCTCCAGGATATATCCAGTGGAGAGTTGGATGTATGGCTTGGGAGCTCGGGGGATAGTGAGAGATATATATTAAGCTCAGCATCTGTCAGTGACCAAGATTTCTATATTCATATATAGCTGAAAAGATCACTGAGCAAACCAAAGTTCTTTTCCCGTTATGCAAGTCTGTACATGTTGTTAATCAACAGTTCTGTATAATTGGAAGCTCATTTCCACGTTAATGTAGAAAGTCTTAGCCACCCTGAAATTTGCCTAAAGTCAGTAAGGTCAAATGTTGAATAAATATTTATTCAAAGGGGAATATTACAGATCGATGCTTCTAACCTGAAAATCAATCAATCTGGGTCTGGTTTGGGCTTTACCTAGGGTTTGTGGTTGTTTAGCTATATTACACCTGCCAATTAGTAATTGTTGTTTTCCACCCTTACATTAGATAGCATATTGAATATGCAGGAGTAACTTTTAAAAAATGATACAAGATTTGATTCTACCACAAGAAAGTAAATCAATACAAGAAATTCTGGGGGAGAAAGGTATCTCCCTACCACACTCAGGGTGGGGGGTATGTATTCCTTTAAAGGGGCACTCTTAATTCCCATTACAGTTAATGGGAGTTGCGTGTGTGTAACGAGAAACACACAAGCCTTGCTGTCTCTATCAGAAAATGATTCCTTTTGTGTTGATCTCCTAGCTGTGTTTTCATTCTACCTTTTAAAAGCATTACACCTAACAGTTTTGAGTGCATTATAGGTAACTTTAAGAAGCCGTCATTATCTCCTCTCTCTTAACCACATCATAGGGGGTAGAAAAGTGAGAGCACAGTATATACACCATGCTGAGGAGAGGAAACGTGCCTTGAATTTTTGAACCCTCAGCCTATTTTCTGTAATGCTTGGTGGTGAATCACTCTTAAGTGCTCCATCATTCACTAGGATATGTACTTCCTGCCAAAGGTTACCAGATTACAAAAGTATCCTCAGCTCAGAAGGGACTCATAATTCACCATCACCTTATTTTGACACTAAGAGAGAAAATATGTGCATCAAGACAAGCAGAGGAAATAATGAGGAAAAAAAACCCACAACTATATTAAGTTAACAATGCAGCAAACACTCCAAAGGGAAAAATACAGACTAGAACAATAATAAGGATAATAGAAAAGTAATGCTGTTAAATTATGAGGAGAGATTTGCTGGTCAGCTCCTGAACACTTCTCTGAGTGAAGATAGTTTCTTAAATAGCTTCCCTTAGGCATGAGAGGAAATGGGAAAGTTAAGATAGTTTCCAAAGTTGGAATAAAATAGTTGTGCCAGTGTTTCAAAAAGACAAGGTCAAATACATTTCCTGAAGGTGAAGTGGAAATATTTAGAAAGTATAAAAACGCAAGTGACGTGGAAATAATTGTTAACTTGCAAAAGATGAGCAGTCTCAAAGCACAAAGGCAGGGTGGTGGAAACATCAGGAACAAAACCAAAGTGAAATCGTATAGGACCTTTGATTAACACGTCAAAACAATAGGAGAGATGCAATATTTATGAAAAGATCCCAGGAAATATGCTATTTGCCTGATAAAAAGGTCACAGGAATGTATATATTAAATTTTAGTACATTTCATTTTAGCAGAGTTTATAACCAGACAAGTGACATTTACAGAAAAATACTAAAAGTATAATTACCAGAAAGCTTTGTGTATCACTAATGCAGCTATAAGTTTCTTTTTTACAACATAATTTCTTAAACGTTGTACAATGAGGGTATATATCATAACAGTTGTCAACAGTTTTAAATGCTATTCGACTACCTGGGAAAGACTTACTGGAGTTCCTTGAATAGTTTGTGATGCCTGGATCACTGGGTGACACATTTCTAACCCTTTCAAATTCCTTCCTCTTCTGATTTGGGTGTTGCATCTTTCGGACGGTTTGTGAGTTTGTTTAAGTGCCACAGTTTAATATGCTACTTTTTTCTTAACTTCTCTATTGAATATAACCTATAAACAGTAAACAAGACCCGACTTAAGGTAGAAATTTTTACAGATTATATAAATCCATAAAATGTATACAATTTTACAATGTACAGCTGTACAATGAATTTTTTATAGATTATATAAATTTGTGTAACCCCCCCACCCAGACCATGATATGGAACGTGACCAGCACACCACAGACCTCCCCATTTCTCCTTCAAATCAATACCCCCATACCTCATAGCTACTATTCTGACTTATAGCATGAGATTAGTTTCACCTGCTTTAAACTTTCATATAAATGAAATCCTCCAGTGTGTTCAATATGTTACTTATATAAAATTTTCTAAATGTTGGCATGTTGAGTTCAAGTGTAATTCTAGATATGAGTGTGTTCAGCAAATGCAGTTTTTATCTATTTTACTTTTCTCTTACAAACTATTCTGAGAAGTTTTATTTATTTATTTTGATATGGACCATTTTCAAAGTCTTTATTGAATTTGTTACAATATTGCTTCTGTTTTATGTTTTGGTTTTTTGGCCACGAGATGTGTGGGATCTTAGCTCCCCGACCAGGGATCGAACCTGCACCCCTGCATTGGAGGGCAAAGTCTTAACCATTGGACCACCAGGGAAGTCCCATCTGCGAAGTTTTAAAATGCAAGCTCCCTCTCTCTCTCCCCAGAACAAAAGGCCCCTTCAGTACTAACGCATACTATGATTCCTCCTCAGCCCTGCCACTTTAAGAAGTAGGAATGGCATGGTGGTTTGAACTAAATAATATCTGTAGAACTGACCTTTTCTCAGCCATTACAGTCTTTCTAATCAATGCTGATAATGAGTTTTTAAAAAGTGTTAAAAATGAAACGAAATAAAAACTTGTGTGGGGTTTTTTTTGGTTATTACACATTTACTTTTTTTTTTTTAATTCAAATGGGCCACAGGACAAAGTCTTCATTTTATCCTAGATCCCAAGACCTCTAACTTTTTCTCTAGAGACATTCATTATTACTCACTTCTTGTGTATCCTTGCACAGGTATGTACACACAGATATGTTTCTTCTTTTTTACACAAATGGAATACTTCTATGCAAATTACTCTGTACCTTATTTTTTTTATTTTTTATTTTTTTGCAGTATGCGGGCCTCTCACTGTTGTGGCCTCTCCCGTTGCGGAGCACAGGCTCCGGACACGCAGGCTCAGCGGCCATGGCTCACGGGCCCAGCTGCTCCGCGGCATGTGGGATCCTCCCGGACCGGGGCACGAACCCGCGTCCCCTGCATCAGCAGGCGGACTCTCAACCACTGTGCCACCAGGGAAGCCCTGTACCTTACTTTTTTCAATTATAAATTATAATGGAGGTCATTTGCCATCAGCATGCAGAGAACTACCATGCTAATTTTAAAGGTTTCATGGTACTGCATTCTATGGCTATACCTTTATTTACTTAATCAGATTTTAGAATTTGAAAAACAGATATGCATCCCTGTTTGGCCAGTGATTCTTTAACCACAATGAGAGAGAAATTTCAGGACACTAAGATATAGAAACCAGTTAAAGGGTTTCACATATTTTTTATTCCCTATTAAGTGGATGGAAATTCCAAACAATATCTAGTTATTTCCCACACCTCTTTCAGCTCCCTGTCTGAAAGCAGTAGTCTTCAGTTCCTCCAGCCCAGAGCTGACATATTTCCCTGGGTGAGTAGGTTTCCCATGGTCTTAGAGAGACCAGACTCCACAGAATAATCTTGGCTACTCTTCCAATGAAAGGAGGAGATATTCTGACTTTGTAAAAAAAAGCAGTAGTTTCAAAACTGAAAGTTTTTCCCCTTAGGGAACAAGGCAAGGGTGCTGTCTTTCATCACTTTTATTCAACATTGTACTGGAAGTTCTAGCCAGAGAAATTAGGCAAGAAAAAGAAATAAACTATGTCTAAACTGGAAAGGAAGAAGTAAAACTATCTCTATTCACAGGTGACATAATCTTTTTTTAAAAAATAAATTTATTTATTTATTCTAGGCTGCATTGGGTCTTTGTTGCTGTGCGTGGGCTTTTTCTAGTTGTGGCGAGCGGGGTCTACTCTTCGTTGCGGTGGCTTCTCTTGTTGTGGAGCATGGGCTCTAGGTGTGCGGGCTTCAGTAGTTGTGGCACGTGGGCTCAGTAGTTGTGGCTCGCAGGCTCTAGAGCGCAGGCTCAGTAGTTGTGGTGCACAGGCTTAGTTCCTCCATGGCATGTGGGATCTTCCCGGACCAGGGCTCGAACCTGTGTCCCCTATATTGGCAGGCAGGTTCTTAACCACTGCGCCACCAGGAAGGCCCATAATCTTATATATAGAAAATCCTAAAGAATCTACAAAAAAGCTGTTAGAGCAAATAAACGAATCCAGCAAAGTTTTAGGATACAAGATGAACACACAAAACTCAGTTGTATTTTTATACACTAGCAATGAACAATGCAAAAAGGAAATTAAAAAGCCAATACATTTACAATAACATAAAAAAGAATTAAATACTTAGGTAAAATTTAACTGAGGATAGCAAGACCTGTACACTGAAAACCAAGAAAAAAAAATTACTTAAAGAGATTAAAGAAGAACTAAATCAATGGAAAGATACTCTGTAGTCACAGATGGGAAGACTTGGTGTTAAGATGGCAGTACTCTCTGGAGAGTTTTTATCATAAATGGTGTTGAATTTTGTCAAAATCTTCTTCTGCATTTATTGAGATGATCACATGGTTTTTATTCTTCAATTTGTTAATATGGTGTATCACACTGATTGATTTGCGTATATTGAAAAATCCTTGCATCCCTGGGATAAATCCCACTTGATCATGGTGTATGATCCTTTTAATGTGTTGTTGGATTTGGTTTGCTAGTATTTTGTTGAGGACTTTTGTGTCTGTGTTCATCAGTGATATTGGCCTGTAATTTTCTTTTTTTGTGGTATCTTTGTCTGATTTTGGTATCAGGGTGATGGTGGCTTCATAGAATGAGTTTGGGAGTGTTCCTTCCTCTGTGATATTTTTGGAAGAGTAGTTTCAGAAGGATAGGTGTTAACTCTTCTCTAAACGTTTGAGAGAATTCTGTGAAGCCATCTAGTCCTGGACTTTTGTTTGTTGGAAGTTTTTTAATCACAGTTTCCATTTCAGTACTTGTGGTTGGTCTGTTCATATTTTCTATTTCTTCCTGGTTCAGTCTTGGGAGATTGTACCTTTCTGAGAATTTGTCCATTTTTTCCAGGTTGTCCATTTTATTGGCATGTAGTTGGCTTGTAGTAGTCTCTTAGGATTCTTTGTATTTCTGTGGTGTCCATTGTAACTTCTCTTTTTTCGTTTCTAATTTTATTGATTTGAGCCCTCTCCCTCTTTTTCTTGATGACTCTGGCTAAAGGTTTAAAAGTTAAAAAAAAAAAACAGGCAATACAGAGCGATATACAGATTCAATACAATCCCTATCAAAACCCCAATGTCCTTTTTTTTGCGGGAATAAAAATATCCATCCTAAAATTCATATGGAATTTCAAGGGACTCCAAATAGCCAAAACAATCTCAAAAAGAACAAAGTGGGAGGTCTCACACTTCCTGACTTCAAAACATACTACGAAGCCACAGGAACACTTCCATGACTCCAAAAGTTTCCTTTCGCCTCCTTGGCAGTTAGTCACTCTCTCCATCCCAGCCCAGGCAACCCCTGATTTGCTTTTTGTCATTGTCTAGGATTCTGCCTTGTTTAGAATTTCATAGAAATGTGATCAGTACATAGTCTTTTATGTCTGACTTCTTTTACTTAGCATGATGTTTTCAAGATTCACTCATGCCGTTGTGTATATGAGTAGTTCATTCCTCTCTGTTGCTGAGTAGTATTCCACAGTATGAATATATTACAATTTTATCCATTCACCAGTTGGTGGATATTTGGGTTATTTTCAGGATTGATTTTTTTATTGTTTTGTTTTGTTTTTTTACAGTTATATTCAGCTGTGTCAAGTTCTGGATTTCTTTTCATTTATCCTGTTTGCAACTCATTGGAATTCTTGAATCTGTAGAATGGTGATTTTCACCAGTTGTGGAAAATTGTCTTTACATCTGAAATTGCCTCTGCTCTACTCTTTCTCCCCTTCCCTTCTAGAACTTCATGACATGCTTATTAGACCTACTTCTCCTCTCCGCCATGATTCTAAATCTTTCTAACATACTATCTTTTTTTTCTCTCCATATTGCATTCTGGATGGTGTCTTTAGTACTATCTTCCAATACACAAATTTTCTCTTCTTGACCTGTTCCTAATATTTCTAGGACCCTGGGAAAGAGTACAAATGGAAGGCAACATACTATATAAATATATTTAAAAGTTAGCAATCAAGCTAATAAAGTATTAAATAAAATAGATTCCATCCTCTGATCTTGACAAAGACCAAGTTTGAATTTAAAATTCTTGGATTGGGCTTCCCTGGTGGCACAGTAGTTGAGAGTCCGCCTGCCAATGCAGGGGATACGGGTTCATGCCCAGGTCCGGGAAGACCCCACGTGCCGCGGAGCGGCTGGGCCCATGAGCCACGGCCGCTGAGCCTGCGCGTCCGGAGCCTGTGCTCCGCAACGGGAGAGGCCACAACAGTGAGAGGCCCGCGTTCCAAAAAAAAAAAAAAAGTATAAAATTCTTGGATACCTAGAGCTCTGCCCTATAATATAGTGGCATAGGGAGAGCTAACTCCTAACTGTTAACCCCAAACCCCTGTCTTCTCTCCTCAGCTCCATTCCACACTGAAAGGGACATCAAATGTACACATTTAGACACCCAATTTACAAATCCTAATTCCATCCATAGTCCCATGAGAGCCATTTCCTGCCCACCCCCTGAGGGCACAGTCTACTCTCGGGGGAGAGACCTAAGGAAGAGGTCTGCATGAGGAACTGGAAGCAGGCTTGGGGCCATCTGAACTGGGAATTTCAGGGCCCCTGGTGGCAGAAGTATGATCCAGAAGGGGGCATATAGATTCTGTGTGACTTACCATATCCTTCGCCATGCAGATTTTTTGTGGCTGGATGAAGGCCTGCACATTCTCCAAAGCATAGTGTCCAATGCTGTGTAAGGGCAATACTGCTCTCTTTAGCTATGTTTAACTCATCTATTGAGTTTTTAATTTCAGTTATTACATTATTGATTTCTAGAAGTTCCAGTTGGTTCTTTTAACAATCTTCTGTTTTACTCATATTTTAAGTTCCTTCTTTAATTTTTTTCAACATGTTAACCTTACTTATTCTATATTCTGTGTCTGATAATTCCAATATCTGAAGTCCTTGTGGGTCTTATTCTGCTATCTATTGTTTTAGTTGGTTGGCTCTTGCTTTTGGTGCCTTCTTTCTTCATGTGTTTTGTGGTTTTTGAGCTCAAATTTCTTAAAATTTGTCTGTGTAGAATTCTCCAAAGCCTGGAATAAGGATGGATTTCTATAAAAAAGATTCATGTTTGCTTCTCCTAGGCACCTGAGTACATGACAAGTCTGGGACAACTGTAAACAAAATTTTCCATCTGTGTTTTTACGAACCATCCAAGTACTGACATTTCAGGCTGCAAATCCACATGAAGGCCCTTTTGTGATTGCACATTCTCAGAGAATTGCCTCTTTATTCCCACCCCTCTCAGTGGCAAAGTTGTTGGGCAGTCCTTCAGGAGTAGGAGTGGATTTCTTAGATCAAGGATGTGTTTGGAGGTTTCTTTTTAAAATCCCAGTCTAGAGTAGGCCTTGGGCTTTGTCTTTTATGATCTGACCCCTACAGGGCTGTGAAAATTCACAAGGTAAGGTAAATGCCCTCAAGGTTCCTACCTTCTTTTATCCTAAGTATTCTTTACTGTCTTGCCAGCTTCTTGAAGCAAGAAGGAAGTTATTTTATCCTCATTTTTAGTTATTTTCAGTGGGAAGGTCAGTTGGGGTACAACTCTGCTTTATTGCTGTAAAAGTCTTACACAATGTTAATATTTCTTTAATCTATTTTGCTTCATCCCTACTGCTAATGCATTGGCTCATACACATGTAATTTCTGGTTCCATCCAAAAGCCTTCCAACTGCATTCCCTGCTTCTAGTCTCTACTCTGCCTGTTCTCTCCATATCCCATCCTTCCAACCAAGCAGGATCAATAAGGGTCTCAGGAAGAAACAGAGTTCACTCAAATAGTTCAAATGAAGGTCTTTTAATGAAAGGATCAGTTGCAGAGGGGCTAGCAGAGGTAAGGGAGCAAATAAGAGTTGATGAAACACTTAGAGACAGAGGAGAAGATAAAGAGACAATGAGAGAAGATAAAGTTTCCAGAGCCCAGTGAAAGGCAGAGCCATAGAGGAGGGGCCACCAGGCAGGAGTTGTAGTCATGGAGGGATGAAGCTACTACTAGAGATATAACATCAAAGGAGAGAAGGAGTGGGGAAGAGGTGCCAATTTCACTTTCCATCTGCCTTCTGATAACCTTACCTAAACCTCATTTTCATTAAACCCAACCTCAAAGAAGATGAGGTCAACCCCCAGAGGCATGAGCTTGGCAGAGAAGGGCAGGAAATGAGTCCAAGGGCCAAATAGAAAATACCAGCACACCAGCCTTTCCTCAGACACTTCAAAAGGTCAGTTGTCTAATATGCTAAACTTATCATACCATTCTCCTACTTAAAATCTATCAGTGGATTCACATCATCTTCAGGACTAAATCTAAACTGGAATATGTGACTTCACCCCTGCCTATGGCTTCATTTGCCCAGTTTTTATCTTAGCCTACAGCCATTCTGAATTATTTCCAGATTCTCCAGTAGTCCCTGATCTCACACCTTCTCTCTACATTGGCCATATTCTTTCCTCTTCCTAAGGCAATCTTATGCATCTACTTTGCTTGGCAAACTTCTACTTAACCTTCCAGAATCAAAGACTTAGCTCTGGAATCACCTCCTCCTGAAAACTTTATTTTTCAGAGTTTTTCCATCACTTCCTTACTTAATCCCATCATAATACTTAGTTGAACTGAGTATCCCGACTGTCCTTCCCCCTTGAGAACAGAGATATGCATTTTAGCTCTTACCATTCCTGGCACACAGTAGGTAATCAATAACAATTCTTCAAATTAATAAATGAAAACTAAATATTAGGAAAAAAGAAAGAAAACAAAAAGGGAGTATAGTTATAAACCTCTTTGAAATTTTAGGTTATGGGGGAAAGTCTTGGAATTGAAGGATTTCCTTTCTCAAATTTATTTCTGAGATATTTATCTTGTATATAGGCAGAGCAAGACAAGGAAAAGACTAGACACAGGCCCAAGGACTTAGATTTTGAATCCTAGGATTACTGCTAGACTTGGGCAATGTCATTCTAGAATATAAGAAAGACATTGCTTTGGTGTCAGCTTTAATTCTTGTTAAATAATGCTTTAAATTCTTTAAATAAAATTTTAAAAAATGTGTATCAATCCACACATTTCTGGTAAATTCATATTCTAATAACTTTTGCTTTCTTTGTATATTAAAAAAATCTAAAACTGTGGAAACCTTCTTGCTTGGTTTAGATTCCAATAGTATAAAATGCTTTCTTTTAAAAAATTCTTTGAGATAAAACCCAAATGCTACCTACCACACTGCAACAAAACACTGAGGAATTATTTGCTATGCTGATTAACATATTCTTATTGATTCATTGATTGCAACAGTTATCATTTTATTTGCAGGCTCAAATAAATATTCCATGTATACATGGAATATTTAAAGAAACTTACATTTAAAGAAATTTGGGAGGAAATACAGGAATCAGAGGTTTTCTTGCTAATTTTCATAACTGTAACACCCCAATGAAGCCAGTTTACAACCACGAACACTAGTGAAAACTGAGTAAAGATTTACAAATCTCTTTCTAATTAAAGACAATTTCTCACATTTTTTTGACAGATGAGGTTACACTACATTTTCAAAATTTAGATTTTGTATTCTAGATTTTGCTTAAACCTCTGTAAGGCGTTTTCTTTCTAATACTGGTATAAATATCCTAGAAAGTGTTCACCAAATGTTCAGTGTAATACATAGGTTCACCACTTGAAAATAACACTTCTTAAACATTCGGCCAATGTTGAGTCAAAGATCTTAAGATATAACACATACAACATTGTGAGCAATGACCAGCGGACAAGACTACATTAAGGAGAACTGCTGGAAGCTTCTCTTTGGAATCTTGAAGGAAGGCCTCAAAGTGGGAAAATCGAAAGACTAGGGAACACTACATGTCCCAGCATACTTTGCGACTACCGTTGACCACAACTCCCAGAGTGCATTGCTCGCCGTACGCAGGTTTTCCTTGTAGCTGGGGCTTGTAGTTCTCCCTGGTCGAGTCAATCCTTAAGGCGGGGGGGCGGTGTTTGCTTACCTAGCCCCAGGCTACTAGGTTTAGTCTTACAGGTTTTGGCAAAGCGGAAACACTTCGGGACCCTGGGCGGATTCTTTGTCTCATCTCTCGGCTTCTGCTTTACACAGGTAAGTCACAGAGGGGCTACAGTTCCCCGCAGCAGGGCCCCTCCCTTTCTTTCTGGGAGCGACCTCGTTGTGGTGAAGCCATTTGTCCCTCAGCTCTCGCCGTAGCAGCCGCCGCCCATCCCTCTTTGTGTGCTTGGGGAAAGCTGCGGAGCTAGTGGCCGCGACCGTTGCCTTTGGGGGCAAAGGAGAGGGACGTTACTGGAAAGTTGCTGGCAGGTGGACCCTTCCCCATCCCACCATCTAACAGGTGGGTTGACTGTCCTTCCCTCTAGGCCCTTCTGTCTGCTGTGTCTCACGTCGGGACTCTAAGGGCGGCTTGGCAGTTCCTGCTGACAGCGCCGCCCGGGCCGGGCTCCGGGAAGGAGAGGCGGGGAGAACCAGGTGCGGTGACTCAGGGAGGCCAGGGGAGACGAGTCCACTCCCTTCCCTTCTGGACCCTCCAGAGGTGCCCCGAGGAGCCTCGAGGCTAGTTCGAGACCTCCTCCCCCGGACCTATTCTGCACCGCTCCCTCTTGGCCGTGACCCCAGGGGAGAAGTGACTGCTTTTCGCCTTACTCCATTTTATAAATAAAAGTCGCTATTACTTGCGTTGACAGCGTTTTCCTTTACTTGGTGTGTGTTTGAAAGTACCCGAACGCGGAGGTTGTAGCACAAAATTCCTGAGACTTTCTCTTCCTTGGAGTTTTAAGAAAGTGAACGCGTCAATCATGGAGGCTCCGGCCTCTAGGAGGTTGAGCGGACCTGACAGCTGTATGTAGTTATCCGGTCAGACTTTTTTGTTGGGCTTTGACTAAAAACGTACTTACTTTAAGTATATTTAATAGTTATTGGTGGTAATATTTGTGTTTTGCTTCTTCTTAATATTACTATTACATGGTAGTTTTAGAATTTATAGAAATTTTCTGTGTGACCGCCTGTTTTATCAAATTTCTAGGAATGAATGCAAAACTCTGATAGCAGATTTGATCTGTGTCATATAGCTTAGCTTTTAATGCCAGCCCGTGTCCTCTGTTCTAAGAGCCAGAGATATTGTGTTGAATTTGAGCATGTGAACATTAAAGAGCTTACTGGTGCTAGTTACTATGCTCAATTCTGGTTATTCATTTTTTGTACACGTTTGTTTATATTGATAAATTTTTTCAGGTCTTAGTAATATATGTGCTTCCGTTATTTTAAAAGTAGAGTTTATATGTTCTCTTTAGATAGTATTGAACTACATGGCCTCTCGAGACAGTTCTCTTCTTGAAAGACTAATTTTTTTTAAAGAGTGCTGCTTTTACCAATGTAATAATGATTGTAAATGATTATATGCTTCTTAAGGTCGCAAACATGTCTGACAAAAGTGAATTAAAGGCAGAGTTGGAACGTAAGAAGCAGCGGTTGGCTCAAATAAGAGAGGAAAAGAAGAGGAAAGAAGAAGAAAGGAAAAAAAAAGAAGTATGTTTGATTTTTTTAAAAGATAATATAAAATAATTGGATTTTAAGTACTCATACCTTTATGTAATACTTTTAGAATAGTTAAAATTCCAGCAGTTGTGACTGCAAATATAGCACTTTAGGTGAAAAGTTCAATATGCATATTTAGTCTTCTAGGGATATGTTTATTATATAAAGTAAGGGGCATCTGCCTTGTAGTAGCTCATAAAACATGGCATATACATCATAACTTAGTTTGGACTTTGAACTTACCTGAATATTTTACTCGTCGGAACTGCTAGTTGTTGGAATAAATAATGGCAAAGAGAAATATAGCATAGATTATTAATTGATTAGGGGATTATTTAACTGATCGTATCTCCTTTATTATGAGTTAGTCATTGAAATATCTTTACCAAGTAGTGGGTTTGATACTATTGTAAAGGTGGACTAGGTACTTACATCTTCTGATTTTTGGCATCACCATTTCATCATGTATGGCAAATATACATTGACCCTGAGCTGGAGATATTTTACTTTCTCCTGTATTGAAATGTACATTTATCTCTATGGAAACTGTTTAGGCAGATTTGTATACTTTTATCATAGATGTTTTAAATGGCCAGTGTTAAGATAGTTGGTTCTCATTGTGACAGTACGAAGTTTTTCTATGTGATAGCCTAAACAATAGCCAAGACTTCCAGGAATCTCTTAGGGAAAAAGAAAAACCGAAGGTGCAATTTATGTGCAGCATTGCTATGATACTGTAAAGGCCTGTACTTGAAGAATTTTCTAGTTTATTCTGAACCTTTTTGTGATCCATTATTATAAGAGGGTTGGACCTTAAAGTTCTCCATTTGATGAAAAGCCAACAGATAGAAGCATGAGTCAGACTGGCAGAGCCATTCCAAACTAGTATGTGTAGCCTTAAACCCTTCAGGGCTGAGTGCAAATTTGGTTTTTGTTTTCTAAAGATGGCCATAGGTGGCCCTAAGGGATGTCTATTACATGCTTTTTATCTGATTTAAAGGTTATCAAACATTACCAGAGACATTACAATTATAATACTATTAAACAGTGAGTCTACTAATATATTGTTATATACAGGTAAAGTGTCTACTTGATAATATAGTGTGTTTGGCTATTTTGATGAAATTTTCTGATGACTTCTTTAAGTTAAAATGGTATCAGAATATTATGACTAACAAAATTTACTGCAGACGATTGTATGAGTAATAGTTGTCTAGCTGAAAAAGACTTTTGAGGTGTATATATAAAACTTTTTCCTTGAAGGCTTAAATTTCACTTGAGATGTTTTGGATAATCTGAGAGTGTTGAGGCTTATCTAGTTTAACTGGAAGATTTTGCTAAAACTATAAATGGCTGAAATAAACGTTGGCAAAAATTTCAATGACAAAAAATGTTTTGTGCTATGCAAGAGTAAATTTTAATTTTACCAAACCAAACCGTGTGTTTATCATCATAAAAATAAGACCTGTAGTTTATAAAATAAAAACAAAACCTGTCTCCAGATGAATTTTTGACAAACATCCTTTACATAAAGTTGAATAAAGACACTGAAGACTTCATAAAGAAGTTTGAGGTACTTGTACTTTTTCAACGAATCAGATTGTTCATTTATTTAAAATTTGTTATCTCTTAAATGATTCAGTCTTTTTTTTTTCTTCATAGTGTTGTGGTATTTATGTATTTGTGAGATTTCCACAATTCCTGACCATGGATAGCAATTTCATGTTGTAAATAAATAGAAATTGACTATGCTTTTTGAATTTATCTGTTCAGAAAATTTTTGTGAGAACTCCTTGATTACATATAAAAATGGATCAATTTAGGGCTTCCCTGGTGGTGCAGTGGTTAAGAATCTGCCTGCTAATGCAGGGGACACGGGTTCGAGCCCTGGTCAGGGAAGATCCCACATGCCGTGGAGCAACTAAGCCCGTGCGCCACAACTACTGAGCCTGCAAGCCACAACTACTGAGCCCACGTACCACAACCACTGAAGCCCGCGTGCCTAGAGCCCATACTCTGCTATAAGACTAGCCACTGCAATGAGAAGCCTGCGCACCGCAACAAAGACCCAGTGCAGCCAAAAATAAATAAATTAAATAAATTAAAAAAATTTTTTTTAAGGATCAATTTAATACATATCATTTGTAGATTCTTACTAAAACTCTATTGAGAATGATTTTCATTTAATGACTATAATGTGTATTCAAAACTAAGTCTACCTCCAGAAGTATACAGTATTAGCATGTTATTTAAAAAATTTATATTTTTTGCAAACAGAAATGTTTCATACCATATGTAAATTTAAATTTTTAACTTAAAAAATTTAGACTGATCAGAAGAAGGAAGCAGCTGCTCCTGTGCAAGAAGAATCAGATCTTGAAAAAAAAAGAAGAGAAGCTGAAGCATTGCTTCAAAGCATGGGGCTAACTCCAGAATCCCCCATTGGTAAGGATAAGAATATATCCATTTATAAGAGATAGGCATATATCTTATTCAGCCCAGACATACGTGAGATGAGTTGATTTAATGTATTTTGTATATTTTTCTTATTTGTGCCTCTTAAAAATCATTAATCTTATAATTCATTTGGAATTGACTTTTTTCAGATGTGCTAATATATGGTTATTTGGTTTGTTCAGAAGAGCTGCAAGACTATATTTATTAACATAAACCAATTGACTTTTCTTGTTAAATCAGTAATTTATTTCAACAAACATTTGTTGAACAAGTTATCTGTGCCATACTATGTTAAGCCCAAAAATGACTGTGATTACTGATCTTAACTCTATAATCCTTTCTATAGGTTGAAGAGAGGTATAGTGAATCAAAGTTCTAAAAGTAT
Organism: Tursiops truncatus; assembly: GCF_011762595.2. NCBI lineage: Eukaryota > Metazoa > Chordata > Mammalia > Artiodactyla > Delphinidae > Tursiops > Tursiops truncatus. The sequence goes on along the minus strand of NC_047040.1, from coordinate 60,643,264 downwards.
ATCAGTATTCAAAGGTATAGGAGTGGAAGGAGAAGCTTACAGCCTTCTGCTCTCAATGCTAATAAGGGAAATAATATTTGTAGCTTATTATGGCAGCAGTTTCACTTATTCTTGTTCTTTTTCTGGGCTGTTCACTTTAAAGCAATACTAGACCAAAAAGCTGAAATAATAGAGGTATTGAGGACAATCTGGTTACATATAAGAAAGCATTAAATGCTTACTTAAAATAATTCTGAGCTGGGTGCTGTTACATAGTATTTTAGTTTGACATGGGCTTTGTCATTTAAGGACCTAAAATTTCAGGGTTAGTTTGTGGGCTAATTCCATCTAGTCCAGGGGACAAATACCAGAAGTAGTATCTGCTGTATGCCTATTGTAAACTGCAATATAACTGTCTTAGAGCTACAATTTCTAAAAGGTTTCAAGATGAAAAAGCTGGTTACTTTCATGGTCGGCTTCATTGTTATTACTTTCAGCTTATTTGCCTTTTCCTTATTGGTAAAATGTGAAGACTAAAGTACTTTAATTTTTATGTCTTTATAAGCTTCCGTGGCGTATTGCAATTTTAAAAGTAAATGAATTAGAATACTTTTATCTTGTTAAAAAAATACCCTAGTAACTAAACCAAGTTGCTTGTTAGCTATATAGTCCTTTTTTAAAAAATAAATTTATTTATTTTATTTTATTTTTGGCTGCATTGGGTCTTCGTTGCTGCGCGCGGGCTTTTCTCTGGTTGTGGCAAGCGGGGGCTACTCTTTGTTGCAGTGCACGGGCTTCTCATTGCGGTGGCTTCTCTTGTTGCAGAGCACGGGCTCTAGGCGCGCGGGCTTCAGTAGTTGTGGCACGCGGGCTCTAGAGTACAGGCTCAGTAGTTGTGGCACATGGGCTTAGTTGCTCCATGGCATGTGGGATCTTACTGGGCCAGGGATCAAACCCGTGTCCCCTGCATTGGCAGGCAGATTCTTAACCACTGCACCACCAGGGAAGCCCAGCTATATAGTCTTTAAGTGATCATTTTTTTATGAGCCTTTAGCTTTGTTTTTTTCCTGTAGGATTTTTTTTTCCCTTTTCTGTTCTTTTTAGGACTTCAGTTTCACTAAATTCTCTTGCTCAGATTTCTCAGTTTATGGCCCACTTCCATCACCTGTTCTTGAAAGACTGTTCTTTAGTTGTATGTTCGTGTATGTGTGTGTGGTGTGTGTGTGTGGTGTGTGTGTGTGTTTCACCCTCATTTCCCATCTCCAATTCCATTGTCCTTTCCAGTCTTGCATTAAGTACCCATTCTTGGATTTTTAACATACGTCCTTTTGATCTGTCCAACATGTGTTGACATTTTTTAAGATTTCATATATCTAAGTGTGTATGTTTTATATACATAAATGGCATTGTACTATATGTCTCACTCTGTTTTTTCCTTTTTTTCAAGCAGCATTGTATTTGAGATTTACCCATGTTGTTACATATAGATCTAGTTATTCACTTCTGACTGGTACACAATATTCTGTTATATACTATATTTTACTTATCTGTTCCCCAGTGATAAGCACTTAGATTGCTTCTGTCTCTTTGCTTTGCTATTCCAAGCAACACTGCAAAGAACATATTCTTTTCCCTTGAAAGGACTGTGGAAGAGTTTCTCTGGAATGTATGCTGAGGAATTGACTTGCTATTTTATTGTGTGTAGGCTGACTTACATTTATTAGGTTCTACATACCACTCTCAAGAATGACTGTAAGTTTATGCTCCTGCTACCAGTGTATGAGAAAGTAACTGTTTCACTATATCCACATAACTTGATATTATCCAACTTTTTAGTTTTTGTCTACTTGATGAGTGTAAAGTAGTATGTCAAAATGTCATAATATACATTTATCTGTTTACAGTGAGATTGACCATTTCTTCATATAACTATTTACCATTCAGATTTTCCCTTCTACGAATTGCATGTTCATGTCCTTTGCCCCTTTACTATTAGGGTTCTTTACCTTGCTGTAGGAGTTGCTTGTACTTAAGGGAGGACTTCTTTGTCTGTTTTAGTCTTCTAAAAAATACCTTCTTCTAGTCTATCATCTACTAACTGTTCATAGTATTTTTTTTGTTAATTTTTGTTGGCGTATAGTTGATTTAAAATGTTGTGTTAGTTTCTGCTGTACAGCAAAGTGAATCAGTTATGCATATATATATCTCCACTCTTTTATAGATTCTTTTTCCATATAGGTCATTACAGAGTATTGAGAAGAGTTCCCTGTGCTATAGAGTAGGCCCATATTAGTTATCTATTTTATATACAGTAGTGTGTATGTGTCAATCCCAATCTCCCAACTTATCCCTCCCCTTTTCTCCCCCCCTGCCCCCTGGCCCCAGTAACCATAAGTTTGTTTTCTACATCTGTGACTCTATTTCTGTTTTGTAAATAAGTTTATTTGTACCATTTTTTTTTAGATTCTACATATAAGCAATATCATATGATATTTGTCTTTGTCTGACTTCATTCAGTATGACACTGTCTAGGTCCATCCATGTTGCTGCAAATGACATTATTTTGTTCTTTTTTATGGCTAAGTAATATTCTGTTGTATGTATGTACCACATCTTCTTTATCCATTCCTTTGTCAATGGACATTTAGATTGCGTCCATCATAGTATCTTCTATTGAACAGAATCCTTCATTTTGATGTGTTCACATCCTTTATTTTGATAATGGTCAGATCTACCATTTATAACCTTTTTTTTTTTTTTTTTTGGTTTTCTTTGAAAAGAAATCCTTTCCTACTTTCAGGATACAAATATATTCTCCTACATTTTCTCTATTATTTTATCCTTCACCTTTAGATATTTGTGTTATATTTTTGAATATAATATGAGGTAGGGATCCAGCCTAATTTTTCTCCATATAGTTAACTAATTTTCTCAATACCATTTGTTAAAACATAGTCCATCTTTCCTGCACTGATATTCTGATGCCAACTTTGTCATTCAGTCAGTTCTCATATATTCATGGGCATTTTTGGGCTCTGTATGTTCACTGTTGACCCATTTGTCTGATTCTATACTATTAACACACAGTTTTAATTACTGTGGCTTTATATTAGTATATTCTAATTTCTTTTATAGAAAATGGCCCCTTCTTTTTTCATCTTTTTCAAAATAGCCATAGCTTCACAAAATTTTTCTTCCCCTCAAAAAAAATTAGTTTCTTAAGCTTCCCCTGAAAACCTTCCTGTACTATATGTTGCATTTAGTTGTATGTTTTTAGTCTTTCTAAATCTAGAAGATCCTCCACACACATACTCCTTTTTGCCCCATGTCATCGACTGGTTGAGGAGAGTGGGCCAATTGGTCTCTAGAATGTCTCGCCTCTTGGGTTTTTCTGAGGGTTTTCTCACATTTAAGCTTTTGTTCCTCTATCCTTTATATTTTCTCTAAACTGGAAATTAGATTTTAAAAGCTTGATTAGCTTCAGGTTGAACCTCTTTGGCAAGAAGATCTCATAGATGATTCTGTGTACTTCATATTGTATCACATCAGTAGCACATATGTCTGGGTTGTTATCAGTGATGTCAAGATTGATTGCTGGGTTACAATTGTGACAGCCAGGCTTCTCCATTGTAGTTACTTTTTTTCCCTTTGGACTAGCAAGTAATATCTGGAGGTGATACTTTGGTACCATGGAAATATTCATTTCTCTGTCAACTTTTTACCAAGTAGTTTTAATACTTACTGATGAATCTTTTCCAAATCAGTTATTTAATTATTTTTATAATTCCATCATTCCTTCTACATTTATTGACTGAAATTCTTCTGTAAAGGGGAGGTTTCCCTCAGTAACTAGGGCTATTTGGTTACCCTGAATGCATTTCCTGTTAGAAAAGCAAAAAACATACTTAATTTTTTTCACTTTAGTTACTAATAGTCATATCCAGGTGTGGCAGATGAATTTTTCCATGTATTTAAAGAATAGATTATATAATATTTTATTTAGGGTTTTTGTGTATATGCTCATAAATGAAATTTGCCTATAATTTTCTTGTGCTGTTCATGTTCAGTGGCCACCATGGTTATGGTTTTAAAATAAATTGGATAGCTTTCTCTTTTGCTATTTTGTAGAACAGCTGTAAAAGATAGATATTACCTGTTCCTTAAATACTTGGTGGAATTCAACTGTAAAACTGCCTCAGATTATGCTTTTTTTCCCCAGAGGATAGTGGAGAGCAGGAGTTACTCACCATTTCAAGTTTTTCTAATGGTTATAGTCCATTCAAGTTTTCTATTTTTGTATCGGTTTGATATTTTTTTTAAACAATAATAAACGTTTATTATCTCTCACAGTTTCTGCCAGTCAGGAATTTGGCAATAGCTTAGCTCAGTGGTTCTGGCTCAGGGTCTCTCATGGGGTTGAAGTCAAGATGTCAGTCAGAGCTGTAGTCGTCTGAAGGCTTGATTGGGGCTTGAGGATTTGCTTTACCAGCCATGTGATTTGCTCAGTCACGTGGCCAGCAGGTTGGTGTTGGTTGTTAGTGGGAGGCCTGAATTCCTACCCACGTGGGCCATTCCATAGAACTAACTGCTTGAGTATCCTTGCAGCATGTCAGCTGGCTTCTCCCAATGTGAGCAATCCAAAGACAAAGAGAGCCGGAAGGAAGCTATCCTTTTATCCTTACCCTTGGAAGTCAGAGGACATTGCTTCTGCCACCTTCTGTCTATGGAAAGAGAGTCACTAAGTCCAGCCCACATTCACAAAGAATTTTGACATCCTTTAAAATCACCAAAATATGTACGACAAACTCATAGGTCTCCTAGTATTTTGAGATGATCATATGCTTTTTTTTCCCTTTTGATGTATTAATATGATAATTTATATTGGTAGGTTTTCAAAGCATGCTTACATTCTGGAATAAACCCATTTTAGTTATGAGAATATTTTTCTTATATATTGCTAATATTTTATTTAGGAGTTCATCTATACTCATAAGAGAGTCAGACCTATAGTTTTTTTCCTTTTACTGTATTTCGTCTGGTTTTATTACAATGGTTATAGTATCCTCATTAAATGAGTTGTGCAGTTTTCCACCTTCTGTTTTCTCACAAATGTCTAAAGATCTTTCCTGTATTTATTTAAAATAAGGCCTGGAGAATACAGGATACAGGTGAAAGCAGTGGCTATCAAACTTTCTTGACAGTAACAATAAAAATACATTTTATATCACGACCCAGGATGGATACTTGTTTTTCTTTTCACTACAAATGTATTCATTAAATATTTTTAAATTGTAGAAGTAAGTATAAAAACACCACTAAAATATTCAAGAGGATTTATTAAAAGCATCAGTCTGGTTTTACCTAAAATGGACTTTTTCCCTTTTTTAAAAAACTTCTGCTGAAAAGAATTCATTTTTTAAAAAAGAGACAGCTAATAAAACCTCTCTTAGCTTCTCTTTGCTGGTAGATTCTTATTTATTTGATCATTTGATTGTTTTTTGTCAGAGATCCTTGAGAGCAGGGACAGTATATTACATTTTTATCCCTGGTGTCCAGCACAGACTAGACACTTAAATGTTTGTTCAATTATTATTAGGTCATGTGTCTTTCCACCTGGTAAGACCAAATAAAAGCCATCTGCTTTAAAAGCAGTACCAACAAAATCTTGTTTAAATTTCAGGAAAATGCATAGTGGAAATTGAAATTTGAATATTTCACAAAAGAAGTATGGCTTGATTTTTTTTTTTAACAAAATTTAAGTGGCCAGTCTTCAGAAAGTTAATTTTAGGCACAACTTTCAAGACATGTTTTATCAAATGTGGAGTTAGTAAACACTGATGGTCTAAAAATAAATAAAGTGAATCTCTTTTTGTATGTATAACTACTGTTTTAACCATCTTGTAAAGAGATGAAAATAGGTTTTGTCCATTACTCTGTAGCCTGAGTCTGTATCAGTAGGGCACAGTACATCGATTGGTGTGATAATCAATTTTTTTATTAGGAATAAACAAAAGAAGTTCAGTAGTCAAGTATTGCTTCATTTATTTCCCTCTCTTGTAACTTTTGAATATTTTAAATCTGATTTTTCCAGTTTTATTGAGAAATAATTGACATACATCACTGTGTAAGTTTAAAGTGTATAGCATGATGGTTTAATTTATATATATAGTGAAATGATTACTACAGTAGGTTTGGTTAACATCCATCATCTCATAGATACAATAAAAAGAAAAGAAAAATAATTTCTCCTTGTGATGAGAACTCTTAGGATCTGCTCTCTTAAAGTTTCTTACATATCATACAACAGTGTTAACTCTAGTCATCATGTTGTACATCACATCCCTAGCACTTATTTCTCTAACTAGTAAGTCTGATTTTTAGATAGAATGATTTCCATGTTATCAAGTCATTTTTTTCAAGTTTAGCCTAATTTTAAGAACAGTTCCTTATAGTATTTTAATGCTATAAAATTTTATTTTTATTAATTTCTTTAAAAAAATTTATCTGATGCTCTGAATTACATTGAAGAGAATAAAGGAAACATTTAGAGCAGGTAAGGGGAGGATATTTAAAGTTATCAGGAGAAGGGGTCATATGAAAAGGAGAAACTAATATTTCAGAGAATTAAGGGTTTTTTAAATTGAATTTTATTTATTTTTTTATACAGCAGGTTCTTATTAGTTATCCATTTTATACATATTAGTGTATATATGTCAATGCCAATCTCCCAATTCATCACACCACTACCACCTGCCCCCCTCGCCACTTTCCCCCCTGGTGTCCATACGTTTGTTCTCTACATCTGTGTCAGAGAATTAAGGTTTGTCTTTCAGGACAAAAAGAGTAAGTATGAAAAATTAAACAGATATTTAAATGTTAATATTCCAGCCTAGGAGCACTTGTATCCACAAGAGGGCATTACTGTGTAACTTGGACTGTGTTTGAGTGCTGAGTATCATAGATAGATGAGCTACAAGGGGCCTCACAACTTTTGGTTATCTCAGAAGCTCTCTCTTCCCATTTGTGCTCTGCCAGTACTCCCACTTCCTACATTTACTTTCTTTGGCTGTCCACCTTTTCTAGGTTCTTCTTCCTGGCAAGAGCCCCTTCTTGCTAGAGACTTTTTTCTCTTAAAAAGTAATTGAGGGCTTCCCTGGTGGCGCAGTGGTTGAGAGTCCGCCTGCCGAAGCAGGGGACGTGGGTTCGTGCCCCGGTCTAGGAAGATCCCACATGCCGCGGAGCGGCTGGGCCCGTGAGCCATGGCCGCTGAGCCTGCGCGTCCGGAGCCTGTGCTCCACAACGGGAGAGGCCACAACAGTGAGAGGCCCGCGTACCACAAAAAAAAAAAAAAAAAAAAAAAAAAAAAATGAACTGTGCACCATCCTTGTTCATCTCTGAGACTTCGGTATAGTTCTGAGTGGTTGACTCAGACTTAACTCTGGTTTCTAAATCTAGGTGCATTCCCAGGTCCTTTGTGGTTTTAAAATTTCTGGTTGTTCCTTCACAGGCTAAATGGCAGTAGTGTTAATTTTATATCCTTGGGAGGCCAAGATCTAAGCTAGCAGGAAAGGCCTTCATGGTTCTTGGTTGTCTTTCTGTCCTAAAGAATCAGAGTCACAGCCTTTCAGTATTACTTTCATGATCAGTGAATGCCATGGTGTAGATCTGTCTTTCAGTTTACATTTCTTCCTTGGTTTTCTAAGAAAGAAATAGGTATCTTTGCTCCAAACTTCTAAGAAGTTTAAAAACATTCACATGATTAACTCATATATGTTAATATTAAATCTTTTGTACCATTTTTAAAGCCTTGTTTTAGGCTATTTTATATACAGAACTGTGGAGTAAAGGTAATCTGATTGAATCACTGTTCTTACTATGCAAATCATATCTCAGATATTTGGCAAAAGCTAATTAATAATAGCTTATGTTATTTCTAAAGCTGATTGTACTCTTAAACCATCTTTAAAAATGAACTCTAGAATTAAACCCTTTCTGAGATTTGAGAGACTATGAGTTATTTAGTTTTTTTTTAACCTCCCTGAATGCATGCTTGTATTCATTTGGGGGGGTCATTTATTGGAGTCTGGGAATATAGTGACATTGCCTTATTGTGCAATTACTGTATTCTTTGATTTTTCTAGACTAACTGGGTTAAAATATGGTAGTACCATATTTTAGTACTACCTTTCCCTTTTTTCCTGTTAACATTCCTCCTTTTTCAGTGATAGTAATTTTTCTTCTTCCAGGTTTGTCCCTTCTGTGGTATAGATTATTTATTATTGAAAGATGAATTTGGTGGGCCAGATAATAACATTGAGTCCTTAATTAGTCTCTTATCAGCTGGCTTGAAAACTATCTTTGGTTGAAAGAATATAGTTCTGGGATGGAGATTTTTATCTAATTACAAATTTGAAGTTATGGTGATTTATCTTGCTTCTGGCTGAGAAACAGTGATAATTTGGTTGCATCACCCGTGTAACTTATTTTTTATTTCTGAAACTTTTTATTTGAGAATTGGCTAGTTTAGTGTATTTATGTATGTATAATTACTATTTAACCTGTTTTCATAAAGGATTTGAGGTAACGTATTTTTCTTTTAATGTAGTCTTAACCAATTAAGATACTGGTGATGAACGTATTAAGTGGAATCATAGATATTTGAAGTTACCAGAAAGGGGAAAAAACATTAACTGGAAAAGAATTTTATAATTTATCACAAATAATTAGATTGATAGGAATATTACTGTTTTTCTCAAATCTTTCCTGTATGTATACTTAGAAAAATTATTTTCCTAAGCCTGAAGTTAACTTTGTAATTTAAAGAATTCAAAATTTCTTCTTTGGAAATCTTTAATATGAAAACATTGTAGTAGTATAAATTTATTAAATTTATACTACTAAATATTTAGTAGTAAATTTATACTACTAAATATTTAGTAATTTATACTAAATAATTTAATAAACATATTTGTGCTTACAATGTAGTAGACAAACCACTGTCCTGTATCAGTTGGAACTTAGACGCCTAGGGGAAGCCTCACAGTGAGTGGTGGACAAAAAGATGAGGAAAAATGTAACCTAAGAGAAATTAGGGGACATTAATATTCTTTTACTTCAGATACAAGTCTTGTTTAGCTATGAGTTATACATGCAGCCCCTAGCACAATGGTATCATGATGTGAATTATATGAAGGCAATCTGGTTTTAGCATTGTTTCTGAGAGATTTAATCACAAAATTAGAAACCTTTTATTGTGTTTTTATGGTCTTTTGAAATTTGAGCAAGAATTAACCACTGTATCTCAGGAAACAAACATTCTAGCTATGATTTTTTTCTTCTAATCTTTTTATTGGTTTCCAATAGAATTTGGCATTGAAAAATAAGGACGATCAGTTTTGTACCTATGTTTAAGATGTAATTCATTATACTATACTTGTGCATTTTGTTAGATGAGCAAACCCACTTTTTACTGAAGCATATATAAACATTTAAACATAATTTTAAGGGTTCAGTGAATGTGACTATTCCAAAAACACAGACTTTTAATTAAATACATATTTCTTTAGATTGGTTTCTATATAACTAGGAACTTACTTTCTTTTCAGTAAACTATTAAAAGAAGGGCTTGCAGCACGACATAAAATATATTGGTCACTTAATATTGTACATTGAAAAATTATTTTTAAAAGATACTTGGGATTGGGGTCATTTATGGTAAAATTTAACCAGAAGATGGCAGTGATGATCTTCAAAAAGTTTTACAAATGTAATAGCATGAAATACGCACGTTCAGCTGCTGGTATATAATGTTAAAAGTGACAGGTTAGGGGAAAGCATTTGCTGTTTGTTTTATATACTATGAAAAATGTGTATTTTTCTATAAGAAGGGATTAAGAATATTTTGGGTGTCTGTATCTTTGTCTGTACACTTCAGTTTTTTCTGAATACTGGGGTAAGGAAGTTACCATTAAGTCTTGCCTTGTTTAAGTTGCATGCATCACTTTATGTTATGCATCATGTCTAGAAGGCATGCTGTTTTATGGCCTGTTTGCATTTTTCTCCCAAATCGCTGGAAACTAATGGACTTTTAAAGGAGCCATTCCTTTAGTGATAGTCATTTCTCTAAATTGGCCCTTTTTATTTTTGGTGAGGGGAAAATATCATTTAAGACATCAATTTCTTTTTGAAAGAAAAAATTGACAAAAATGAACATTTTAAAATAAATCTCAGAAAACCAGACAGTAAACGACTTCTGAAGCAAAATTCAGAGTTTTGATTTGACACTAGTTAGAAATGAGCTGGTGATCTTAAAAGCAAAGAATTAGAAAAGGGAGAAGGAATGATCTCCTTTGAAAATTAGTACCCACATTTGGTGTTGGCCGAGATGAAGATGCATCCTTCCATAATCTTGCTTTTTTTTTTTAATATAAAGCCCAAATGCATTTTGCCAGAGAAATTGCATGAATCGTCAGCATGCATTGTTAACTTTGTCTTTCTCCTCTTCTTTCTACTGTTCATTTTCATTCATGTACTTTTGTTTTTTGGTTTGCCATTATTTTTTCTTTTTTGTTAATTACTTCATGTTAAATTACTTTTGAAACGTCATAAGCTGAGCAACCTCTCCGTGTAGTAACAGCGGATACCTGTCTATTTCACTATTTAGTCCCTCCTCCTATGTCTCCATCCTCCAAATCTGTGAGCACTCCAAGCGAAGCTGGAAGCCAAGACTCTGGAGATGGCGCAGTGGGATCTAGGTACAGTAATTTTCTTTCAGTATTTTAATGATAGAATGCATTTAGTGCCCAGATACTGTCAGTGCTGTACAGGGACTCTGAATAGTTATGTTGAGTTAGTCCTAACATTTTGAAATCTAAATGGCACAGAAATTGTTTGTTGTAAATTGGGGGGAAATTTTTTTAAACAATATTTTACTGTCACACTTGATTAACTGAGTACTGACTAGTTAACTGATTTTATGATGATTATTTTATATTAAAAATAGAAGTGTTCATTAAAATTATTTTTCTGTTGAAGCAAATTTTGTATTGGTTATTATGTGAATGTTTTGGGTACAAATAGTGTAAAACCTCTCTACTGTATTATGCTTAATTTCCATTCAGTAATTGAAAACCTAAACAATTCAGTTAAACAGCCTAATTCTGTTCTATTAAGTCACTATTTCTAATTAAGGTAGAAAATAATAATGCATAAAATATCAAGAATAAGGAATAACTGCTAAGGAAACATTGAGTGTTTACTGGCTTCAATAACAAATTTAAAGAATTTTTAAAAAGAGTGTTTAATGGCTTGAGGGCATTATGCTAAGTGAAGTAAATCAGAAAGGGAAAGACAGATACTGTATGATCTCACTTATTTGTGAAATCTAAAAAACAAAACAAAATAAGCTCATAGATACAGAGAACAGATGGGTTCATTTTTATTTTCATTTCTAAAATTTTTGATGGTTGCCAGAGGTGGAGGGAGGGAGGGGGTGAGGGGTGGGTGAAATGGGTGAAGGGGGTCAAAAGGTACAAACTTCCAGTTATAAAGTAAAGAAGTCATGGGGATATAATGTACAACATGGAGACTGTAGTTAACAATACTGTATTGTATATTTGAAAGTTGCTGAGAGAGCAGGTCTTAAAAGAAAGAAAAAATCACAAGAAAAAAATTTTGTAACTATGTATGACGGATGTTAACCAGACTTATTGTGGTGATCATTTCACCATATATAAAAATATTAAATCATTATGTTATGTACCTGAAACTAATATAATGTTGTATGTCAGTTATACTTCACTTAAAAAAAAAAGTTTACTGCCAAGTGTTCCTGAACTTGGGCCTTCCTTATAAAACAATATTTCATGTTTGTTTTAGGATGCTGCACACATGTTGGGACTTGATTTTCAAAAGTTCAGTAAGATTTCAGCTTCTTTCCAAAGATCATACTGAGAAAAGTATTATTACTTCTCTTTGTCACACACACAATAATACCAAGTCTTTGTTTAACAGCATCTTACATTTTGACTTCTTATGGCAGCTGAAATGAGACTAAACATAGTTAGTTTAGAATCTTTATTCAGAATCCTTATTTTGGTCTAGGAAGTTAAATGTCCTCCTCAGGAAAACTTCAAGACACCTTTTAATGAGAAATAAACTAGGAAGTTTTGTCTTCATTGTGCCCAAGCACCTCTGATTGAAGTTACAAACAAGTAATGAGCATCTAAAAGACAAGGCAAGAAAAAAAGAAGCAAAGGGGCTAGCTAATCCATAAACTCAGTACTTTAGTCAGTTTCTGAATAATCAGGTTGTCATTAATAATTAGAAGGCACAAAAGGCTCACCAGTCTGAATTTGAGATGTGCTTTCCAAACCTCTTCTGTTTATAGAACTGAAATTGCAAATCTAAGCAATACTGTTGTTGGAGGTAAATGACATAACTCTGTCATTTAAGAGAAGTCAAAACTTTCTGTTTAAGAATAATATTACCTCATAAAATAGTATGTATTACAGATTAAAGACTAAATTTATTTAGTCTAAGTTCATTTTCAAAGGCTAAATTTGTTTCATACTTTCGTTCTTCTGTATTCTTATGCAAATATGTTAGTATTCCTTTGCTAGTAAACAGATGGCATTTTCAGGAGAAGGGTTTTATTTTCCCTTATACATTACCATAATAAAAACATTTCCCAAGGTAAAAAAAAAGTATTTTAAAAATTTCTTTATTTGATATTATATATTACTTTAATGGAGATACTCTACTGTGTTAATTCTGAATTCATTGTTCTTGATTTTGAATAGGAGTAGAAAGATTATTTTAATGCAACGTCAGCAAGTTTGCTTTAAAAAATACTATGTAACATCTGTATGAATTAAAATATGTCCTCCTGAGTTTCATTGGAAAACCTAGAGATTATTAGAGAGACCCATTGGAATATTGTAAATTGGTATAGGAAGTAAAAAACTGTTAAGAAAAATATTTATTGTGTTAGAATACGTATTAATTGAATTGCCAATTTAATGTTAAATGCTATAGGTTACCACAGAAAATAATGTTCCTGGTCCTTGCCTTCGGGAAACTTGCATTCTAGTGTTCATTAATTTACATCATTAATTTAAATGCTATTCACTGTATTGAAAAATCCTAAGAATAGTGTGCTAACTTGTGTTTATAGTGTAGATTTGTAATGATAAGATGTAAAGCAAGAAAACAGGTATTTAAATATCTTTAGGGGTATTTGTTTTTATTAGAGAATGAGTAGAAAATAAGTTTCTTTTAAGTTTAACAGGAGAGGAAATAAATTCTCTTTTTAAATGAGGTGACTTGATATCTTTTTAGAGAGCACAGACTCATTTTTAATTGTTAATTTTCAAGAGGACTGATTATGTTCACTTCTTAATATATATGTATACACACACAGTAGAAAACTATGAATTCCATTAAATCATCTCCAGATTCCATAATAGATAATTAATATTGTTGATTAATTGGTGCTATTGGCAGTGAAACAATAGCATTTTAAAATATGTGGCTTTTAAAAAGAATGCTGGAGTCTGAGAACGAACAGAATGAACTTCCATTGAGCAGGCATGATGATAAAGAATAAACAGGAAAATGCATGAAGATGTGTGAGGTGTATGAACCTATACACTTACATTAGCTGGCCAAGACAGTCTAAGATTACTACACTTAGGGAGTAGGAAAAAACATGTTAGACATTACCAAGTATGATATCAAAACATCTGAATCACTCTTTCTAAATGCCAAAAATTTCTGTTGGGCCTGGTGGTAATTTATGGATAAATATATGAGGCCATAAAAATGATATTTCTCTAACTTTGCAGATTGGGAAGTTGCATTTCATTAAGATTTTATTTAGTTCACTTTCTCAGTCACTTCTGTTATCGCTAAAATTTAGGTGACAGTTATTCAAACGAGTAATCCATGCCTCTTGTTCCTTTTTTCCATTCTTGATCTGTTTATCTCTTAGGCTTTTGATTATATGTCTCAGGATTATATTGAAATTTTACTTTATATGTCTGCAGATGCCTTTAATAAACATAATCCCATATGTTGTGCCATGTGTTTTCAGTACTGGTTCTATTTTGAGGTAGAGTTTTACTTGATTTTAGACTAAAATGACATCCTCAACAAGGAGCTGTATGTCATTGGTAACAGCTAGAGCTCTTAGAGAATGTAAAGGCTATGTACAGAACATTCCTTGAAGAGCATCTCATAAAACCCCGTCTGGTTTAACAAAGCCTAAGTTTGTTTCTGTTTAATGCTTAGTATAAAGTAAATCTTCACTGTGGCCTCTTCCTTCTTTGTGTACACACAATACCATTTAAATCCCAAGATCTTTCTTTATATTTTTAAAATGAAGTATTTCTTTAGTTCAGTTCATCTGATTGCTTTTACTGATAAATTATAGAGGCAAGTATAGAAATCATTTCTTGTATTTAAATATTATAGCAGTTTTAGTTGTATATTGTCATTTGTTATATATGTGAAAAACAAATATATTTGACAAAGATGGTAGCACCGAATGTACTGTGCTTAACTTTTCAATAGGGACTATGAGCATCTTACAGTACTGTACATAATTATCTTATTATCGCTAACCTTTCAAGAGTGCCAATGCCATAAAGCAGCTTTTATTCTAGTAATAACTAAATTTTCCTTAAATCTTTTGGAAAAGATCCCACGTAAGTTGTTTACCCAATAGGCAAGGCTAAACTACAACCGAATATTTATTTAGGATTGATATTCTCCATAAGTTTAGTTAGTTTAGGTAAATCCTTTGAACATAAAATATTTTTCCTGGGGGAAAAGAAATCTACTTTTTCCTAGAGACAGAAATCTTTAGCTGCTTTCTAAAGCAGATGACATGTAAGCCCAAGGCAGTGCTTAACCCATAAATTACATAAGGGTCACATTTTGGAAACTTTAGCTATTTTGTATCCCAGTGGAATAGTCTTTGGTTTTCTTACCGAAAGGCTTATGTGTTGACTCATTTCCTTTACCAATATGACAATTTCCTGCACACATTTAATGCTTTGGGCAAGATTATAATATGTTAACTAAGATGTTTTTACTAATGTTTTTTTCATTAGGAAACTTAAAATTTCAACGTTTTTTTTATAGCTTAGCTTGTTATCATCCAAAAATAATGTGTTATTTGAGATGTTGGATGTTTTGGCTGTTCTTAGCCATTACTATGCAATATTAGTTTCCCAAAATCTGAAAATACTGTCTTTTAACTATTCTAGGTTGTATGTTTGCATCTTTAACCATATTATGCTTATTGCATGCACTAGAGCATTGAGTGATACCTGGTGTTTTTTTGTACTAACCAGAACATGTGGGTTTTAACTGTGAACCGTACTTTAGCTATTCGTAGAATGTATTTGCTTGACTAACTTATGGCCTTTTTTGCTAATGCTTCATGGTTGTCCTACAACCGTTTAGGACGCTGCATTGGGATACAGATCCATCAGTTCTTCAGCTTCACTCAGATTCCGATTTGGGGTATTGAATAGATTTATTACCTTCCCTCTTTTATAATTAATTTAATTCTTTGTGAAATTGTCCTAATTTTATTTTGCTTAAATTTCTAATATTCAGGTAATAGTTTGAAGGGTGATATTTTATTGTGACACCTCATTTATCCTCTATCATTTGTGAAAGACATATTTTATGTATTTGATTTTAGAGGTACCCTAAGTCTACCCATTTAAATGTCCAAATTACTTTTATTATTTCTATATTTTTGATGTAAGTTTTTCTACAATGTATTACAAACTTCCCATACTTTTTCTAATAAATATGCTATATGTAATTGAACCTTTTCTAGGTTACTCAACATGAATATTAATTTATTTTTCTATATTAAAATTTCCTGATGATTTCTAAGGTTTTGAGAGGAACAGAGCTGTTGGTTTCTACACCGTGGCTCCAGATTGCTATTGATTTACTCATTAATTCATTTATTCATTCGTTTATTTATTCTAGTCTCCAATGCAAACTATAAATGTTTGCTACTGCCATTGTGCCTGACTCAGATAGCTCTTTTCCCTTGATATTTTGCAGCTTCTAAAACATATGACCAACACCTTTAGGAAATTATGTCTAAAGTTAAGAGTTAATAAGCCTTGAATTAGGCCATATAAGAAAAGTATATGAGCTTCTTATACATTAGCTGGTAGGCCTCTCTCGGCTGCCCTGAGGCTTCCCCACCCCCCAGTTGCTTGCTTGTTCTCAGTAAAAGTGGCTTTGGATAACTGAGGTATTACCTCCCTAAATCTATCCCTAAATCTTAGAATATTTTGTTTGTTTGTTCTAGTATTGTGATTTTTACCTATTAAACCCTATATGTACTCAAGTTAGTAACTTGTTCCTAATGTTGGCTTGACTGTTTTTTATCAGATATGTGAGTGACTTACTTTTCATATGGTTTACATCTTAAATATCAGAATATAAAGTTTCTTATTTCAGATTTTGTTCTTAGAATACTAGATTACTTCAAATGTACTTAAAATTTCCCATTTAATTCTTTGATTATGCTTTTTTTTTTTTTTCTTTAAGGCTAGATATTCCCAAGGTAGAAAACACATTAAAATTTTCTTATGGCCCACATTTGGGACCTTAGAGAAAATTAATTCTTTAAATGTACTAATTTTATTAAACTTTTTTGTACAGGATTTTGAAAAGGATGTTTATATAAGAAAAAAGTTTAGTTTATATTACCAATGTTATATTACCAATGATATATATATATATGTGTGTGTATATATATATTTCAGATATCCTCCTTTATATTCTGGAAGTTCCACCACTGTTTTTACTAGATACTCTTTTAAGACAGATTCATCATTGAGAACTTTGGGAGTTTGGAAGCATGCTATATTTGGTTTAGAATTTAGACATCTACTATAATAGTCACAAGTCTCTTCTTCTGTTTGTCAGAAAAGAATGTATTCCCCCCTATTTAAAACAGAAGTGGCTTTAGTAATTTCATGATATTCAGAAGATATGTGGCTTTAGTTTAGGTCTAACATGTTTGCACAATGGTTTGTCCGTATGTGAATCAAGGACCATGTTGACCATGCAGAGATTAGAGATTTAAAGTTTAAATATTTTATTTTAAAATCTAAATTGACTGTATGATTCTCAATTTCTGCAGAATATAAGTAGAAAAAATGGTTTTCAACAGAAACTTCTTTCTAACTCTTAAAGCTGAAGTCTTCTGATGGTGAAGGGAACTAAATGTGGTCTGAGTGAGATCCACATATTTGACTCTTGAAAAAATGTCCAGAATCGTATCCCTGCTAAAAACAGTTCTCATAACCAACCTTATTCAGCAGTCTGCTCTGAAATTCCTCTCCTCTTACTCTGTTATTACCCACACATTTGTTCTAAGAAACTAAATTATTTGCCTTTTTAAAGTGAAAAATAAACACCTTGAATGATTCGGAAATATCTTTTGTTTTTGCTACCTTCTAATTCTTTTGTTAAAATAAAGCCAATTGTTCATTTAAAATTTCTTGAATAAAACAGGGATTTAAATTACACTGTTGGATATATAGTGTTTAATTATTACTTTTATAAAATAACATTATTTGATGTAGTTAAAATGTATCATTTGTAATATTTAAAAACATTTGTGTTCACTTTATTTAGACGAGGACCTATTAAACTTGGAATGGCTAAAATTACACAAGTTGACTTTCCTCCTCGTGAAATCGTCACATATACGAAGGAAACTCAGACTCCAGTTATGGCTCAACCCAAAGAAGGTGAGTATCTGTCCTTAATATGATTGTCATTAAGCCGCCATATTAAACAAGTGGATTCTTTCCTTTTTTTTTTGTTTCTTCTTCCTTTTTTATTTTTTGGCATATTTCCTTAGGGGAATATTATAAAAGTAATGCTTTGGATTTCTGTATTTATATATTTGTTCTTTAGAGTTTTAAAACTTTTTCTTTTAAGAGTTAACAGAAATATAAGCTGTATGTATGTTTTTAATTTTGTTGACGTAAATGTAAATATTTCCATTTTCATATTGTCGTTGTTGTGTGCTGCTTTAGAAGCAGAAAAACTTAAGCATGTTCTATTTCTGTGTCATGAACATAATTAATCCCAAAATGAGAGTATCAATATATCCCATAGCAAATGAAATCATGTGAATTATTCAATATTTTCTGTGGAGTATACTGTATTCTGATATACTGTCATTGTTAATCCATATTAATGAACAAATCTAGACCTAATTCATAAACTTCCTCTTTTATGATCCAAGGGCTCTACTGTGTTGATTATATAGCAGTTTTTAATCTCTGTGAAACAGCCCCAGGATAACATTTTTATCCAAGAGTTTTTTTGTTTTGACCATGTGAATGTTCATCTCTATGGATACATATTTTTCATTCCTGTTGCTCTGTGGTTTGGTAAGATAGCTTTCACAGGTGCAAACTCCTCCTTTTACCAGAAAAAAAAAAACCCTGATGGTTTTGAGACATAAGCCACTTAAAAAAAAGAAGACATGGGGCTTCCCTGGTGGCGCAGTGGTTGAGAGTCCGCCTGCCGATGCAGGGGACACGGGTTCGTGCCCCGGTCCGGGAAGATCCCACATGCCACAGAGCGGCTGGGCCCGTGAGCCATGCATGGCTGCTGAGCCTGCGAGTCTGGAGCCTGTGCTCTGCAATGGGAGAGGCCACAACAGTGAGAGGCCCGCGTACCACAAAAAAAAAAAAAAAAAAAAAGACAGGAAGGATAAAGTGTTGAACTACCAGTATGGAAAAAACTAATACTGTAGGATTCTATAATTTCCAGAAAATATTATTTTATTAACTAGTATATTCAAGTGTTATAGTTTCTGTCTTTTGGGAGCTATATTGTTAGATATGTTAACTCAGAAAGTGAGTAAAATAGCCAAAATGAGGGTATAGTGACTCATTTAAAAAATAAATTAGGCTTTTTTTCCTTCTAATAATAATTTGGAGATTTAGCTTTACTTTGAGATGCTTTTTGGATTGTTTGAAATGTAAAGCATTCTGAAGCTATTTTGGGTAATACCTATTATAATATACCTATAATTAGTTTAAGTGAAGACTTCCATTTAAAAAAATTTTTTTCTTTTTTTTTTAATAATTGTAGTAGTGTATCATAGAGAATTTAGAGAAGACAGAAAGGGTAGGAAGTGTCTGTTATACCACTATGTAGTAGCCAGTTTCTAGTCTGTTTTCCATGATATATTTTTTCAAAAATTATATATGTATACATAAACACACACAAACATACGTATATACACACATATGGTTTTATATCCTACTTGAAATTTGCATTTTTAATTGCTTATTTTTGACATGCATATAAATTTTAAAGTGTGAATGTGTGACAATGTCTTTGAACTAATTTGAATGTATAGCTACGTAGTATATGCCTGGCAGTTTTCAAAAAAATTTTTTTTCCCATTTTTATTTTTCAAGTAATTGGAAAATTTAAAAGATTGTGATTTGTAAAGTAAGCTGATGACCCGGAAGTTCAAGATAAACTATTTTTTTTTTTTTTTTTTTTTTTTTTTGCGGTACGCGGGCCTCTCACTGTTGTGGCCTCTCCAGTTGTGGAGCACAGGCTCTGGACGTGCAGGCTCAGCGGCCATGGCTCATGGGCCCAGCTGCTCCGCAGCATGTGGGATCTTCCCGGACCGGGGCACGAACCCATGTCCCCTGCATCAGCAGGCGGACTCTCAACCACTGCGTCACCAGGGAAGCCCAAGATAAACTATTTTTTTCACTTTGAAATTATTTAGGGCAAGGCTTTTAGTGTTATCGAACTTCAGCTTCTTTGCCAAATTTTGCATGAGTATAGGGATTGTTTCTTCTTCATTGCTGTAATGCCTGGTTTGAATAGTGTATGGCATGTAGTGAGTACAAACTCAGTAAATATTTGGTGAAGGAATTAATTGCTTTTACCTACTCAGGAGAATGATTTACTTACTTGGGATTTTTTTTTTTTTCATGCCTTTACTGTGGAATTAACTGCTGGGAAAATAGGTTATTTTCAAGTGTTAATGCTACAACATAATTATTGATGAAATTGGGTGAAAAGGCACTTAGTCTCAGTTCTTGGTTTTAACATGAACATATCATGTTCTAATCATTATTTGCTCTTAGATCCATATATGAAACATACATTCTCCTTTATAGCCTTCTTGAATTCCATGATGACATAGTATATAGATATAAACGTGTGCTGTTATTTTATGTTTTATTTATCCCTCTGAATGCTATGAACAAAATTGGACCTTTTAGCATGTTTCAAATATATTATCTTAGCTACTTGTTTTAACGGTTCTTCAAACCTCACGTTCAAATTGATGACTGAAAATTTTAACAGCAAAGAGTGTCTACTACATATCAGGTATAGTGTAAGGCACTTTACATTACCTCTAATCCTCTTACCAAAACCTTGAGAGTTAAAGAGTTAAATATCGGCTCTGTTTACATATGAAGAAGCTGAAGCTGAAAGAGATAGCTTATCAAGGGTCACATAGCTAGTAGCTAAGATTCTAAACCAAGTCTGACTGATTCCAAGGTATGCTTTCTCTCATGCTGCCACTGAAGCAGCACTTTCATGCTTTTATGATAGTGACCTATGGTAAGAAATTCAATTTATATTACAATCTAGTACAAACATAGATACAGATGTGTACAGCTGTCTCTTGAATTTCACAAGTTCACTTTACACCACATTGGGAGGTGGTGTCCACTAGAGCAGAGAGCTCCTTCCCTGGGAACTACACACAGCATCTCGGCAGAAAGCTGCCATAGCTTTGAACTGTGTCTCTGAGCATCTGTGCTGTATTTATTTTGTGCATCCATTAACAGGATGTGTCTAAAGTAATTACTTCTTCAATTTACACCACTTCAGCTTAAGAAAGAAAGGTTTCATAGGATTGCTCTACTTTCGAATAGTGGGGGAAACTTGTAACTGATACAAGTTTTATGAAATAACACCTTTTCTGCTCTTGCTATATTTCATTTTTTTCAGTGTTGACCATAATACACTAAATTTATTGGCTTAGACCTGTAGTTTGAAAATTACTTCATTAAAAGATAGCATGGCTTAGTTAACTTATTTATCGATAAATTTGCATCAGGATAATATTTTATAGTGATTGGCTAAGAGTAATTAATAAACAGCTTTGATCTTTTATGGTGTTAAATAGAATTTTTCTTATCCTCACTGATAGAAGGTGAAAGTGGCAAGATGGGTGAACTGAGCCCAGTTTCTAATGGGTATGTCTGTATTAGCACCACTATCTTTAAAATTTTCCTGTGTGAACTAGACTTAGATGTTAGTTTTATAAAGGTCCACGTTTATTCATTTGCAACAAGAATTCATGGATTCTGCAAGTTTATTGAGTATATGCTATATACTCGATTATTTCTTTGTTTTTTTTAGTTTCAGATTGAGGTATGTAAGTGAAGGAGAATGCGAAATGTACCCCAATACCATGGAGCCATCCTTAGCCTTTGGAACTATTTATAAAAATGAAATCATTTTCTCTCTATATCATTACAATTATTTTCATGTCCAGGGCTCTTACATTGTTTCTTTTCCTAATTTGTAGAGGTTCTAGAAAGAGGGAAAGAAAAAAAAAACCTGAACTTAAGGTTTTGTAATGAAAACACTTTGTGCATAACTGTACTTCTGCTTATCCATTGGTTTAATACAGTGCCTCTCAAACTTAGCCTGGTTGGCTCATGTTTAAGAATTACGTAACAAATTCCAAAACTCACCATGAGACAAAATTGCTGAAATCACAGTTTGAGTGTAACACAGTAAATTGAACTTGGGTAGGCAGTATAATTAGTGCAGAAGTAACGTGAGTTACCAAATTGAAGATAAAAATTGGTTTTAGGCTTAACTCTTTTTTTTCATTTTTTAAAAATGGCTGAATCTATTCTTTTAAAAAGCAATTTTTATTCTTCTTTTTTTCCTTTTTCCCTATTCTAGCCATCTTCTTTCAAGTTTACTCTGTAAGTTGGTAGTACCATTTCTGAACTGAGGTGCTTTGCTATCTTAAAGCACCTACTGTGAATGAAATTGACAAGGAACATGTGACCTCAGTCAATTTTGTTCTCGGCAGGTAAAAGAACTTCTCATGGCGGGAGTGTGGTGCCCACAGATACACTCCTGGAAAAGTTACTTTCTTCTCTTTTAAAAGTTTTTAACTCTTTTGAAAATGGCGTTATTTTTTTCTTATTCACCTCGTCAGTATGGATTTTTTTGTTGTTGTAATTTTTAGACACAGATTTTTAAAGAGGAAGAAATTCCAAAGTTTAATCAGCTTGTTTACACCTGAGGAAACTGAGACCCCAGGAAGTTCATTGATGACCCTATGGTCACAATATAAGAGAATATCAGACTACAGCCAGAACCTGGTTTTTGATTTCCAGTGAAGTGCTATGTTTCGCATATCATTCCACTTTCTTATCTTTGTGGAGTTTTGTAATTATTTTTGGTGTTGATTTAGTAGTCAGATATTCTTCCTCAGGTACGTGTTGATCAGCATTTATAATGTGTAGAAAAATGTTATATGTAAAATAGCTCTTAATTTTTTTATTGCATGATCTTAACATCTGGAATCCATACTTCCCAAGTAGACTAAATCTGTGGGCCTTCTGGTTTAATAGTACCCTTGTCTAAAATGGATTTTTAAAAAAAATCCTGGAATAAATAACACATGTAATAAATTAGTTTTAAACCTCAGAGAATCTGTGAGAATATAAAAATAATTGAAAATTGAAGCATTTATTCGTAACCTTGACTGAAAGACTTTAATCAGCATATCTGAAATTGTGGCCTCAGAAAAATGTAATATTTATGAGATTGCAGATAACAGGATCTGTGTTAATGATGCCAATACTGCCTAAATAAAATCTGAATTTTACATAAAAAGAGACAATGTAGAGAGACAAATTCTGTGTTAAAGTAAATGTTATGTATGATTAAAGTATTACTCCCTTTTTATTTATCTTCCAAATTAGCATTAGATCTATATTCAAAATATTTCCCAATTAAAATTTTCCCTTGTTGAAGATCTAAATTATTAAGGAAATCCAAGTGACCTTGCATCTGATTCTGGGTGTTTAAAAAAATAAAAGGAATGAATTCCATTGATACATTCATGAAGTTTTATCCTAATGTAAGATTTTCTTAATATTGATTTTAAAGAGTATGGTATAAGAAGATGAAATTATGGACAAATGGATCGAAATGAAGTGATTCAAAAGGATGTTGATCCAGAAAAGAAAGGGTTATTTTCAAAATATTAAAGGAAAATCATTCATATCTAACATGTATTTTTCAACTTATGATTGAAGCATTTCCCTCTAATATTCTCATTTTGTTTGTGAAGTTATTAGTTGAAGTTTTGTAAATTATGTTTTTATATGCAACACATTTCCTGAGTTTTGGAACTCAGTGACAACTTCCTTTGTATCATGAGAAATCAGACTACTCTGTAAATTAGAAATTCTTCATAAGATATTAAACTATCTTAAAATACAGTACACCAGTATGATGAAACTAGTTAATAAATTTATAGACAACAAATGTATTTGCTAAACGACATTAATGCCCCGATGATGATATTTATTTTTGACCTCATACTGAGCATTAATTGTGAGAAGTGATAGAATAAAGAGTATCAGTGTTTAGTGAGGATTTTCTAGGATCTTTCATATTACCTGTTAAATATGTTGTAATATTTTAAAATAATTCAAAGCATGCTTTGTGGCTTATTCTTAGATGTCTCTTAAATGTAGCGTGATATACAGATGAGAAAACTTGCTCTGAAGACTCCTTCCTTCAGCTTAACAAAAGCCACCCATTTCACAGATGATTTAACTTTGATTAACCTACTCCACTGTAACAGATTATTCCAATTTCATTCTTTGGTGTTATTTCTAGGTGCAGCTTAATTTACAAAACTGCTTTTCTTTCCATCTCACCAAAATACATCACAATTTTGATGTTAACTCAGTAAAAATTCAATGGTTCATTAAACCTAGTCTTAGCATTCATTGACAAGAGATTTGTCATTTTAAAAGTAACTGCTACTTTTATGCATTCTTTACTGCTCAGTTTATAACCTTAGATTCCCTGTCAGAGAAAGCATGGAGTTAACCACTTAGCATATTGCAATGAATATTCATCAATAAATTGATGTGACATGGCAGTCCCATTTTTCAGTCTTCCTGCATTGTTGCAGTCTTTTTTAGTTTTAAATATAGATAATCATGTAATAGGGACTAGCCTAGAAAATCTTTAGAATTGTAATACTATATTTTTGGTCTAATAATATAGTATTATTAACATAATACTATATGTGAATAGTTTTTTAGTAGCTAATTGTATTAGTTTTTAATAAGAGAAGTGTATTTGTTTCAGAGGAACAGTCTCTAATCTGATGTTACTGATGTTAGGCATTTTTTGCCAAATATTTGGTATATATAGATAATCAGCTTTATAATAAAAATACTGTTTTGTACTTTTAAAGAACAGATCATTTTTGTAATGTTCCTGGAATTTTTATTTAGCTTAGTCATTTTTATGAAGCTTGGGTTTATCATAGTTTTTAATCAGTTTTTAATTCATCTAGAAAGAGAGCTATGTACATTCATTCTAAAATAAAATCCTGAAAACAAGTATTTAAATAGATTATTACTCATTCAAACACAACTAAAGTAATCTATATGGGCAAGTTAGCATGGCAAATGCCATAAAGTAGGCAGATACAGATCACTGTTTACCATACTTCATCTACATTTTAAATTTTAAAAGGAAAAAAGTGTCTGTAAGAACGATCTTTTCTGTTAAATATATAGATAATGAGGTCACTTAGCACTGAAGTACCGACCATATGCATTATGACAGGAATTTGACACCTGTCATTGGAAATGGTACTTAGAAACCGTATAATGCAACAAAGTTGAGAGAGGGAAATATGATGTGGATAGGAGGCTGTAATTTATAATTCACAGTGCTTAAGAATGACTTGTCCAGGGCGACTCAGATTCCCTATCTTTGATTTTAGGATTTACATACAGTGAACCCTACTAGCCGACAAAATTGATTAAGATAACTGACAGTATTAGCAGAAAATACATATTTTCAGACTTAATTTTTTTATAGATAATTTATAAATTTATTTATTTTTGGCTGTGTTGGGTCTTCGTTGCTGCACGCGGGCTTCCTCTAGTTGCGGTGAGCGGGGCTACTCTTCGTTGCGGTGCATGGGCTTCTCATTGTGGTGGCTTCTCTTGCTGCGGAGTATGGGCTCTAGGCGCACGGGCTCAGTAGTTGTGGTGCACAGGCTTAGTTGCTCCACGGCATGTGGGATCTTCCTGAACCAGGGCTCGAACCCGTGTCCCCTGCCTTGGCAGGTGGATTCTTAACCACTGCACCATCAGGGAAGTCCCCAGACTTAATTTTTAATTGAAGTAAATATCCTGTTATTCTAAAAGTCAACTTAAGTACAATTAAATTATTTTATTACATTACACTGGCGAGTGACTTTATGGTATAATTTCATTGTAATGTTGGAGCAGTACAGTATAGAAGAATTGTTACCAGTTACACTGTTTTCAGATTAATAATCCGTTGTATATGAGAATTCGTCTAAAAAGTACTGTCTTTCTGTTTTTCTATGTGATTATTTTGCCCAAAAAAAAGCTTTCATTTTTTTAAGTAGCACAAAAGCTGTAATTGGCATGCTTTGTAAGGAAGTGTCAGTGTGCAAGAGAGTGGCGATCACTAAGAATTCTTTTACGTGTTCTTTCCCCTTTGCACCACCGCCTCCTCAGCGGGGTCACTGAGATCACTAGCTTTTCTTGAAATGGCCATTTTCACTGGCAGGTGCATTATACCCTGTATTTTCAGATTGTTTTTCCATTCTGAATGTTTGGCAGGTTGATTGCTCTGGCTGCATTGACGGAGAAAGGGCTGACAAATGCGGTTGGGCTGGCTGAAAAGACAGTGATTACTGTTTTCCTTTGTGGCTGATTGAGGCCCTTGAAAGGAAAAATTTTAACCTTCACCATTTGGTTCAAAAGTATGAGCATATATTGAAATCATTCGTGCCATTTATCCTAGTTCTGTAAACTTGTCAGAACGTAAAAATCGCTCAATTTCAAGTAATGTAGGATTGGCATACGTCATTATCATTTTGATTAAGTTGGAGGTTGTATCATTGTGTGCAGTATACAGTGTCATTTAAAGCTTTCTTTCCTACAGGTACAGTTACATTTTTATTGCTTATACTATAGAGTTAGAAAGATTTTCATAGCTCTCCAAACCTAACACTATGTGTGTGGTTTGGCAGCTGGTGTGGCCTACAAGCTGCATTTTGTTTGCAGGGTAAAGGCTTATCTGTAGGCCTCCTGGAGTGTGGGTAATTGCACAGGCTCGCCATTGGGGAGAGACAGGATTGGAAGCAGTCAAGCGGAAGAATGTTATGCCATCCCATTGCCACCTTGTAGCAGAAAGACACAATCCCAGCAGTGCCATCTGGTTGTTGCTATCTAGTCAGCTGGCCTGGCTGCTGGGACCATGACTTGGCAGCTGGTTCCCATCCTTGACTATTCTTTTGTGTATGTCGTATGTATGCGTGTTTTAGATAATTTTGAACATAGGTCGGGGAAATGACTATAACTAACAAGTAAAGTCCCCTTACTGAATGGGCTCTTATTACTTGAGATGCGCTTTGCTGCAGACGCCTGCTGCCATTCCCTCATAGACAAATGACACATCTGTTTAGGCAATAAAAATAAGCATTTGCTTAATAAAAATCCATCTCAGTATGTAGTAAAAGAGAAGGTAGGCAGAGTTGTATGTTCTAGAACATTTTAAAATAAGTAATTTAAAGTTATTTCCTGGTTTGGGGGTATAAGGGGAGATTTAATAATTTTTAAAAGTCTTATAAACATTGTATATTATCTCAATATGTATTTTTATTCAAGTTAAGAAAACATTATGTTAAGTGCTTATTGCCACATCATGTAACAGTAGATAATGAGACTTGCATTTAAAATGACAGAATAGAAAATGTGGTCTCATAGCTATTATCTTTAAAATCTGCCTCTCAAATAGCAACCTGAGAGTTAATGTAAGCCGTCTTTATGCCATATGAAGACCCATTAGACACTGATGGTTTCAGATCACAAGTAAGCAGCCAGCTCTGTAGGCTATTTTAGACATTTGATTTTCTTCATTTTACAGCATTAATGTGTCAGCATGCTACATAAAACTATGTAGGAGTTGCATGTTGTTCTGTCTGGAATGATAAATGCTTGCAAGCTTTTAGAGATTTCCACGAGGGACTCATCCTAGTTGCTTATATATCTTATTTCAGTTTATGTTGCTACAGAATTTGATATGACTATTGCTGAGTTACCACATAGGTATGTATAAAAACCAAGAAGTTCCACTTAATTCTTTTTTTAAAATTGTATTGATAAAATTTATATTATTTGTACTCTTTTGCTTTTATCTAAAGAGTTGTGATACTTTCTGAAATAATTACCTCAAGAGTTAGCAGTTATTTTCATGAAAATAATTTTTGTGTTATTCTGTTTTTTCAGATGAAGAGGAAGAAGATGACGTAGTGACTCCTAAACCACCTATTGAACCTGAGGAAGAGAAAACTTTAAAGAAAGATGAAGAAAGTGATAGTAAAGGTATCTTAAAGAATTCAACTTTAAAAAAAATAATTTAAAAAATTTTGTTGATTCCTGTTAAGACTGCTTTTATTATTTATATATTAAAGTAGACTAAAATGCTTTAAATCAAAGAGGTGAATCTGCTTGGAAAAGAATGAGTGGCATTCATTGACGCAAATTGTGATAGTGAGGTGACATGATTTGAGTGGCATAAATCCGACTTCAGAAAAACGTTTGTCTCACAGCCCCCCCGCACGAGCTGACTGAAGAAGAAAAGCAGCAAATCTTGCACTCTGAGGAATTTTTAAGTTTCTTCGACCATTCTACAAGAATTGTAGAAAGAGCTCTTTCTGAGCAGATTAACATCTTCTTTGACTACAGTGGAAGAGATTTGGAAGACAAAGAAGGGTAATGTTTAATTGCTAAAATTATGGGTTCAGCAATGTTGAATTACTTTAAGATTAAGAGTGGGAAGTTATAACACAGTTGTTGGGTTTTTTTTTTTCGTCTTTTTCTGTAGAGAGATTCAAGCAGGTGCTAAACTGTCATTAAATCGACAATTTTTTGACGAACGTTGGTCAAAGCATCGGGTTGTTAGTTGTTTGGATTGGTCATCTCAGGTAAATTATAACATAATTGGTTGCTATTAACTCATTTTTTAATTCCAGTAAGCAGGTAGTTTTAATTGTGGAAACTTTGTGTAATTAAATCAATGTATATTATTGAAAATTACAATGAATGATGGTTCTAAGGTTATGGTTGTCTTATGTACTTAGGAAGAAAGGATTGGAAACACTATATTTAAAAATCAAGAGTTTATTTATGCCACAGCCCAGTTTTACTAATTTTAATTGCTCACCAAATCTCCTTTGGATAAAATTGCAACACATATTTTAATAAAATATTTTAACATTAAAACATTTAAAATAACTAAACTAATTTAAAGTTTTACTAATGTTCCAGCAAGCATAACTCTAGAGATATATTTCTTGGTGAAGTGTTAGGAATTTGTATTTTCAGAATAATTTAATAATAACAGTTGAGTAACTAGGAATGTAAAACAGTTCTCATTATGCATAGCGTTTTTTTCCCACTTGATTCTTGCGAGCAGTATCCAGAGTTACTTGTGGCTTCCTATAATAACAACGAAGATGCTCCTCATGAGCCTGATGGTGTGGCCCTTGTATGGAATATGAAATACAAAAAAACTACTCCAGAGTATGTGTTTCACTGCCAGGTAAGATGGTCTTTTAGCAGTCTTTCCCAAGTTTAAGAATTCACTAATGAATTTAGACAAGTGCCTTTCTTCTTTTCTTGTCAACATAATGATTTCATTGGATTGGCATTTACTAAACCACCCCATATTTGCAAACAGATGTTAACGAAAAACTGAAGACTTCTCAGTTCAACATGATCTGCGTTTTCTAGCTTTTCTGACATCTCTTATGTTTAATCACACCTAAAGTCCTTTGCAGTTGTGATTTTCTGTTATTGTGATTGATTGTATAAAAGGAATCTTTTATAAAATGTCTTCTCTACAGGGAGTTTCTCAGGAACTTATTTGCTGAATATACAATTAGATGGTTGGCCCACTGAATTACTTATACATGGCCTGAGGAGTTGGAACTAGATAGTTTTAAGTAGAAACATATGTTTGAAGTAGGAAACAGATGCAGATTTTTAAAGTGGATTTAGTGGGAGGTTAGAATTTGCAAGCCTTTCTGGTTGCATAAGTTATAATCTTTTAATAATATCATAATTCTGCAAAAACACTTAACTGAATCAAAACTAGCATATACTCTGTTGTCAGATTACTGTCAGAAGCTAAAGTAGAGCCAGTTATCTTCTGATTTAATGATGTAATCAAATTAAATAATTTTTGCTTTCTTCGATAAATTTCTTAAACATTTCTGTAAACAATCATTACATTTGACTTTTAAGCAAAACTATTCTAAAGCTGTATCTTATGTTCTAAAGCAAAATGAAATTTTAAAGTATATTTATTTACTGGTTTTTTATAATCTCTGATACTTTACAATAAAGGGGAAAATGTTTTGGATATAGATTTATTTTTATAACTTGTCACGCTTCTTCCATTTGAACCTTAAATATAAAAATCTTGCTATTTGCAGTCAGCCGTTATGTCTGCTACATTTGCAAAATTTCATCCAAATCTGGTTGTTGGTGGTACATATTCAGGCCAGATTGTGCTGTGGGATAACCGTAGCAATAAAAGAACTCCAGTGCAAAGAACTCCACTGTCAGCTGCAGCACACACAGTAAGTAAAGGGGTTATTTCCATTAGATTTCTGTCTTCTTTCACCATTAAATACTTAGTAGTGTCCATCAGAGTAGTCTCAAAATGTGTTTCCTTTGATGTGTGAATTTCTCATCATTTAGCAACCAAAACTGAAGGCTTTTTTTTTTCTTTGTATTTTTGGAAATCTATTTTATTAGAAACTTATCTCTCTTCTGAGATAATGTTTTGCTAATCTACGGAATAGCATCGAATTTCACATTAAAATTGCCATCAAGATATGAGACTGGATATGAAACAGAATACCTGTGATTATACAGTAAAAATTATTTCTTTTTTTT
This sequence comes from Tursiops truncatus, assembly GCF_011762595.2. Classification (NCBI taxonomy): domain Eukaryota; kingdom Metazoa; phylum Chordata; class Mammalia; order Artiodactyla; family Delphinidae; genus Tursiops; species Tursiops truncatus. The sequence goes on along the minus strand of NC_047040.1, from coordinate 60,612,959 downwards.
TTGGTAAAATAATCCCAGAAAACTTTAATATCTCTTTTTTTAGCATCCTGTATATTGTGTAAATGTTGTTGGGACACAGAACGCTCACAATCTGATTAGTATCTCTACTGATGGAAAAATTTGTTCGTGGAGTCTGGACATGCTTTCCCATCCACAGGTAGGTTAAACTTGGAAAGCTCTGAAATTTTGAGGCAAATATTGGTATTTTTTTAAGTCTATGTAAACCCTAGCTTATGTTTTTCATAAATGTTTTATAATAGTATTATAGTAATAGTTTATAAATCTAAACATGTATAAATGTAATTTGTGGTGTATATACTTCATTTTCAAACCTGCTTCATTTAATCAAACTAAATTTATATAAGTATAGTAAAATAATTGTTTACAAACTAATTAAGACTAGAAAATTTTCTTTAAAAAATTAAAAATTATAAGTTTACAAAATAATTTACTCAATTTTTTCTGTGTAGGATAGCATGGAATTGGTTCATAAACAGTCAAAGGCAGTCGCTGTGACATCTATGTCCTTCCCTGTTGGAGATGTCAACAACTTCGTTGTTGGGAGTGAAGAAGGTTCTGTGTACACAGCATGCCGCCATGGCAGGTAAATCTAAACTGGAATTTACAATTATTTAAAATTCTCTCTTGAATAATCGTATTAAAACAAATTGCCTCTTATTCAAGTAGAAATCTGTCCTAGAGCCACTCGTTATTTGTGACAAATTATTTAAATTCAGGTATATAAAATTAAAACTTAAATACTTTTTTAAAATAAAAGGTTAATTTGGATCATGATGTGTTCTGGATTTTGAGGGTTGTGGTGTGTTGTGATTTTTGTACGTGTGGACATGCTCATAAAAGTTAGTGGTAGGAAGTAGCATTCAGCAATTACAAATACAAAATGCACATGCCACATACTGACCTTTAAAGTTGTAAATAAGATTTTCAGCTGTTTTTCCATCTTGATTTATTTGGACTTTGAGCCTTAGTTCAGTCCTCCTGATAATCGCACAGTAATGTCACATACACGTTTTAAATTGACTAGTATTTCTCCTGCTGTTCAACCTGTTTTGAAATTGTCTAGCTGTACCTTATCAATTGCTTCCTTTAAAAAAAAAATTGAGGGTCCAGATTTCATCTCAAGTACAAATCACCTTCACTTCAAAGCTTTTGATTTAAAAGTAGCCCAGATTCTCTCTCTTACATGTAGCATTCATTTGTCTCTATCCCACCACCTCAGAACCTCAGATATTGGACTTTTGATTTCTGTCATCAATAGCATGATGTTTATGGTTCCAAAATGTACTTAACCACTTTAGTAGCCTTATCAAATCTGGATAGGTAACACTCAACATAATTACTCTTATGTGTTACGAGCACAGAGTTAAGTTTGTTGAAATTATGTCAAAGTGTAATAAATAAACCCATGATAAAATATATTTATAAGTGCTCTACTTACAAGAGATTTCCCTATTTTCACTCTTAATGAAACAGCAAAGCTGGAATCAGTGAGATGTTCGAGGGACATCAAGGACCAATTACTGGCATTCATTGTCATGCAGCTGTTGGAGCAGTGGACTTCTCACATCTTTTTGTCACTTCATCATTTGACTGGACAGTAAAACTTTGGACAACTAAGGTATCTAAAAACAGATGTCTAGTCAAGTACTCAGGTTTCTGACACAAGGTGGTGCTCTATTACTACATGGGAAAGACAAAAAGCCTCCTAATAGCTTAGAATGATTTACTGATAGATCAAACCTAATAAGTTACACAGAACATGAGTGAACAACTAGATGTTGAAGTTTTCTTAAAAGTATGCTGACAAGTGTGGTAATCCCACACATGACCCAAGACCAATCTTCCCACCACTTCAGGCTTTTCAAGCACAGAACTGCTTACCCTGAACTGAGTTGGAGGAAAAGCCGCTGAGGATCTCACATGGCACTCACGTAGCTGCCCTATAGCCCAACACAAAAGCTGTGCATTTGCTCTTTGAAGAGCTTTTAGAGGCTGTTCAGAACTGCATTGGCTCACAGAGCTGATGGAAACCGGAGAAAAGATAGATAAAACCTGAGGTGTATAGTAAGTCTTATACAGTGAGACTATACATCATAAACTGGAATCATTAAGAAAGTATTGTGTAAATACTTCTGTGTAAATATATATGATGCATATATATTTTTGTTTTCTGCAATACATAATTTAAATAGTTTGTTTGGGTTTTAATAAGCTTTGAAAAACCATTTATGTTATAAAGTGCTTCCGATCCTACAGCAATTCCAGATAGATGTGACATTGCCATGCCTCATTGAAAGTCTCAAGGCAAATCCAGGTAGGGAACATTTCTTCCTGTGATAGGCCTTGTAGTTTCATTTGAGTCCATTTAAAAATTAAAGTGCCTTGACTTTTCTGTCTGGCTTTTCTGCAGTATTACATTGCTGCTGGCAAAGCTGCATACTTGAAATATCAGATTCTATTTAAATTAAGTTAAATTTTAAGCTGTGTTTTTTCATGTTTCTGTCTGCCTTATCCTAACTTTATTTGATTCTTCAATTTCTTTGAGAAAACCTAGTGGTCTTAAGAGATATTCTTCACTATTACAGTGGAACTCATTTATTTATCAAATGCTGGCCTCAGAAATCAGGGATGAACTCACTGTTTACTCTTGTCCTTTCTTGATGCTTTCTTAGTGAGTTAGGAAACTTTCTCTTAAAATTGAACGTTTTCAGGTTTGGGATTAATTAGCAGGCATAAAAATAGCATTTAAGTCTAATGAAGGAAAAACATATTAAATAGTGCTTAACACAGTGTCTAGCATGATAGGCACTTAACAATATTCATTCAGTTCCTCCTTTTCCTCTTCATGGAGATCAGACGCTCGGTTTGAATGCATATACTGTCAATCATCTGTTTTCTTTCCTGTATTGTTCTTGAATTTTTTTTTTTTGAATGAGATTTATACAGTGGCAAAAGGTAGAGGTAGAAGATTCTCACAATCACCAGCAAAGAAACGCATAATCCAGTTAGTAAAACCAAAGCAAGATGCAGAATTGGAAAGATGAAGCCAACTCTCTCTCTCTAGGCTGTAGGCAGCTACGTAAGTGGCTAGATTTCTGGTTATGCCTTCACCTGAGTAGTCCTTTATATAGAGACACAGGAAATGTTACATCTTTCTTAGATTGTTGGCCAGCTTCCTTTTTCAGTAATTGAAAAGAATCTTTTATCTATTTGTAGATTTATTATTTTTAATATCTCAGGGCTTCAGTTTGCCATCCTTCTTTTATCTTTAAATTTGAGGCTTCCATTCTTACATATATTACCAAATAGGACTGGAAAATGAAGACTTCTTCTTGTCTAAGCAAGAAAAGAACTTATATTTATGATAGCAGACTGATTGATGCTTGCTTTTGTGGTACTACACAGCTGGTTGATTGGTGGTTGATATTTTTTGTTCCTGTATTTTGCTGTATTTCAACATAGAACTGCCTACTGAATAAGAATGACAGCCAGGCATATCTCTTTCTTTGCTAATTGAGCTAGGCATTGCTTCCTTATGTGAGCTTCATATACAAAACTCATTTATTCATTCAACTGTGATACATGGCTCTCCACTCCCCGCCCCCACCATGCATACATACCTCTCCAATGTTAGTGGCCAAAGGATAGGACAACACAGAACAGGTACTTGCTATAGAATAGCAAGTACCCTGTAGAACTTTATCAGAAGAATTACCTTTTATTCTGACTTATCTTCACACAAATAGTTCTACTCTATGAAGGGTGGAGCAGCAACAGTCTGCTGAGTATTTTTTTTATTTGGCCATATTATGGCTCCCAAGGTCATTGTTTTGATCTTGGATTTATACTTCATAGTCAATTGTGTTGCTGGTATTCATTTTTTCCCTGAAAACTTGGTAGAGCCTCTGTGCTCTCCAACACAATGATAATGAATAATGGGCAAGGTTTTAAAATAATCTCTTCTTAAAACATTGTTCCAGTTCCATTTTAAGCTTTTTACACCAGTATCTTCACGTTCATGAATTTTACAGACTTTAAATGTTTTTCTTTGCCTTTACTTTTTAAGTGTTTCCTGACTCTAGGAATTGAGCCCCCATAAACTGGGAGAACGAATCGTTAGATATTGCTGTGTCTTTGTATCCTTTAAGATCTGTCTCTGCCCCAATAGCGAAACAAGATTCTTTCTTTTTCTCCTTTTCTATAAGTCCTCTAAAAAATCCCTAGAAATCTCAATTTGTTACTGCCTCAAATTTAGTTTCAAGTAATCTACTTCTGTCATCTGCTTCTAATTTTTGCAGAGTCAGGAATTTTAATGTAGTGACAGAGTTCTGGATCATCAAATTGTTTACTTTTTTGAACTCAGTTATTTTTAGTAAAGAAGATGAAGATCGTTTTCCACATTTTGGTGAAGGTTAATTTAAACCAGCCAGGACATTGCTTCTAATATATTTGAAGGACACTGTTAACTTTTTAAAATACCAAATTTGAAAATTCACAGCAGAAACACTTTGGAAGTCCTGAAAAATGATAGCAAGAATATGTGAGGAGTAGAAGCTTCTTGAAGGTAACTTGAGGATTCCATAAGCACTTGATTAGGGGTAGACCTGATAAATGAGCTTAATATTCCGACCACATTTAACCATACTTGTTACAGATTACTCTCAAAATATAGTAATTATATTTGGAGGGCAAAATGTTTTAATGTATGCACAAATATATTCCAGATTCAACACTTACTTGAAAAGCTTTAACCTTTTTAACTCTTAGAAAATACCATAGTAACTTGTTGGCCAGTGTCCAACCTGTCCTTTGCATAGTCAGAAACTCAGTTTTGTCAGTCTACTAGATTTGATTAGCTACGGAGTGCTGACTAGAACTCACAGGCTTCTAAGACACTGATGCATTGGAGAAGGTAATTTATTAATTTACAATGAGAAACAACTGCCAGAAGGCCTAAATACTCATGCTCGCCTGACCAGCTCATTGTTTCCCTGTAGACAACCCACACAGGAAGCCAAATTATAATCAGAAGGTTGCTTGGTTAGCAAGGAATTGGAACAAAAGAAGATTTTTGATTTGAATGTGTAGTGGCATCAAGCAAAGACAGCGTGATTCATTCATCTTCACATAGAGATAACCCTGCCATGGGTGGTAATCCTCAGGATCCATTGACTGAGATGCTGCCTCCTGAGCAGTGCTTGAATTGGGCACTGTCTTCATTTTTCTTGTAAGACTGCTTCTGTATATTTCCATTGCTTTTAATAGACACATTCCTTCTGAAAAAGTTAGTATCTTCCATCAGGTTATATAGGAAGGTATTTCCGCCCTTAGAGTTGTTTCTTTTTAATGAGAATCTGTTTATTTCTGTGCTGATCCAAGTGAGGACATACTCACTTCCCATTTCTCTGGAAAGCACCTCACTGTTACGTTCATGGATTTACTGTAGGGACTCTTGGTTATTAGTCTAGAACTCCCCAGTTACCCCCAGAAAAATACAGAATTACTGTATTAGTTTCCTGGGGCTGCCGTAACAAATTGCCACAAACTGGGTAACTTAAAATAACAGAAATTTATTCTCTCACAAGAGGCTAGAAGTCTGAAATCAAGGTGTTAGCAAGGTTGGTTACTTTTGGAGGCTCTAAGGAAGAATCTGTTCCTCTTTCCATGCCTCTTTTCTAGTTTTTGGTGGTTGCCAGCAATCTTGTGCTTTTTGGCTTCCAGCTGCATCACTCCAGTTTCTGCCTCTGTCATCACATGGAGCTTTTCCTACTTGCCTCTGTCCAGATTTCTCTCTTCTTTTAAGACAACAGTCGTGCTAGATTTAGGGCCTACTCTAAGCAGTATAACCTCAGCTTAATTACATCTGCAAAGGCCCTTTTTCCAATATCGACACATTTACAGGTTCCACATAGACTTGAATTTGGCAGGGGGCTGGGAGTGGGGGGACACTATTTAACCCATTACTGTAAAGAGCTCAGAAAAAAATATGGTTTGTCCCTTGATCTTACAGTGTTTATTTATTTATTCACCACTGTACTAGAATGAGTTACCTTTGATTATTCAAATGCTATCTATTGTTCAAAGAATGATACATTCTTTTGATTCATTTTTTTGAAAAATATGTTTGCAAACCTTTTGTTTATAAGAATTTTAGAGCTGCAGTGACCTTTAGACATCATGTAGTTCAGTAATTCTCAGTTTTGGTCACATTAGAATCACCTTGGCAATTTTAAAAAATTCTAGTGCTCACCTGGCACCCCAGACTGATTAAATCATAATATCTAAAGAGACTCAGGCAACAGCATAATTTTGAAAATCCCTCCAGGGTTAGCGGGATTACAATGTATAGTCAAGATTCAGAACCACTGATAACCTTTGTTTTGTAAATAAGGAAATAGGGGCCTGGAATGATGAAGTGACTTCTCCAAAGCCTTAAAACTAGTTATTGGTAGCCCTGAGATAAGAGTTTATATCCTACACCCCTCTTCAGCTCTTTCCTGCTGCCTCTCTTCCATTTAGGCAGAAGTTCCCTTCAAGTTAAGAAAAAGTATTACTATTAAAAAGTACTTCAGATGATCCATTTGGGATTTTAATTTGCAGTATCATATATAAAATTAATATATTATGAAACAGTTTTGGTGTTGTATGTGTGCTTTCTTTCTCTTTGAGGGGGAAGAATTGTTAATCCTTGGATGACTGTGTTTTTTAAATTAAACTTGAAAAAAATTACAAAGGTTTCTAATTACATTTAAAATTTGGGAACATGTTGCCATTTATTGTATTTTTATTTTTAATATAATCTTTTACCCAGTTATAATGCATCCTGCTTTTTGCCTCTGGCTGCATCACAGTCCACCTAATAGATGAAATATTTTATTTAATAATTTCCTGAGATATTCAGCAATCTTCTTTTTCACTTGAGATATAATTTTTATGTAAGTTTTAATCTAATTTGTATATAACATTTTTCATATTTTATAAAAAATGGAATCATATGATATGTACTTATTTGTATCTGGCTTCTTTTGTTCAACATATTTGTGAGAGCCATTTCGTATTGTTGAAGGTAGTTATAGATTGTTTATTCTCTCAGATATATACTATTCCCGTATGTAAATATACCATAATTTGTCCATTCTGCTGCTGATGGTATTTGGGTTGATTGTAGTTTGGGGTTGTTATGGATAATGCTGCTATGAGCATAGTTGTAGGTGTCTTTTGATGGACACAAGCGCTCATTTCTGTTGGGCATATACTTAGGAGGGAAGTACTTGGCCATAAGGTACGCATTCACTCTGCTTTAGTTGATACTGCCAAGCAAATTTCTAAAATAGTTTTACCAGTTTATAATTCACCAGTGGCATATGAAAGTTTTCCTTGCTTTACAACCTTGCTGACACTTGGTATTTTCTGCCTTTTTTTTCATTTTAATTACTCTGATGGGTATAGTTGTATTGCAGTTTGGTTTTCATTTGTATTACCTTGAGACTAAAGAGGTTATCTTAAGCTCCTTTCCATGTGTTTATTGGCCATTTCTTGAAGTGCCTGTTTAAGTCTGCCTATTTTTCTGATAACCCCTTCTTTAAAAATAAAACATTAATATAAAAAATCTTGTAGACCAATACAGATTCTTATAGAGTCGAGCATGTGTACATGACTGTGAACAACTTCTCTTTTAAGTCTTTGATGAGAGACCATAAAATTGCCTAAAATTGGGATTTTCTTGAAGAAGTATACAATTGCCTCAGGATTTACAGGTCTTAGCACAATGTTTCTTAATCTTTGTTGTGCATCAGAATCTCTAGTGGAGCAACACCAAAGAGACTGATGAAGTACATTGAGGGTGGGGCCCTGCATCTGGAGTTTTTAAAAACTCTGCAGATGATTGTGATACTCATCCCAAGTTGAAAACTACCTCAGAGGGAGACTTCACTTGGCATTGTTGCCAAGGAGAGTTATAGGAAAATAATGATCTTAAGAAGGAAAAAAACCTCTTAGTTTCTGTTTTTAGCTTACTTATAAGTTTTGTTAAAATTTTTGTTTTCTTAATTACAAACAGACATTTTTGGCTATTAAGATAATCATGCAGTTGACAGTTACTGTGAAAATTTTAAATATATAATTTTAAACTTTTTATTATAGAAAATTCCCAGTAGATTCAAAAGCAGAAAGAGGAATATAACGAAACCATTGTACTCATTACCTAGCTTCTAAAATTATCAACACGTGACCAATCTTGTTTGATCTATTCCCACTTATATTCCCTCCCCAGTCCTGGATTATTTTAAATGCAGACATATCATTTAATCTATAAATAAGCAGTATGTATCTCTAAAAAATAGTCATTAAAAAAAAAACCTGTAATACTACCATATCATTGTCACACCCCCCAAAAATGAATAGTGATTCCTTAATTTCATCAAATAGCCAGCGTTCCATTAAAAACATTTTTTTACTATTTACTTGTTTGAAGCAGGATCCAAATGAGGTTCGTTTATTTGCAATTGACATATCTTTTGAGCCGCTCTCTTAAAGTAGGGTTTCCTACCCTATCTTGTTTTCTTGCTACTGCTGTTGTTGAAGAAACCAGGTTGGTTGTCCTATTAGTTTCTCACAGTCTGGGTTTTGCATTCTTATGGTACTGTTCATATTGTCATGTATAGTTGTAGATGTTTATAATTCTGTAAAGAGAAGCTTACCCTCGTGAATCACTTGGTGTCCTCCAGTCCTTATGTTGACATCTCTTCATTCTTTTTGGTCGTTTGAAGCTTATTCTGCAGTAGGTTCCTCAGGAGGTGCTTGTGGGTGCATTATTCCCATATTCTGAAGAGCCTGTTTATGAAGGTCAGTTTGGCTGTATGTAAAATCCACAGTTTACATTTTTTTTTTGATTACTTTAAATATGTTACTCTATTGTTTTCTGGCAAAAAGCATTGTCAGAAAGTATGATGACGGGGCTTCCCTGGTGGCGCAGTGGTTGAGAGTCAGCCTGCCAATGCAGGGGACACGGGTTCGTGCCCCGGTCCGGGAGGATCCCACATGCCGCGGAGCGGCTGGGCCGTGAGCCATGGCCGCTGAGCCTGCATGTCCGGAGCCTGTGCTCCGCAACGGGAGAGGCCACAACAGTGAGAGGCCCGCGTACCGCAAAAAAAAAAAAAAAAAAAAAAAAAAAAGTATAATGACAATCTGATTTTTTTTTTTTTCTTTACTCAAGACTTGGTCTTTAAAAATCTGCATGATCAAATCTTTTTTTTTTTTTTTAAGGGTTGAATGTCCTACATACACAGGATTTTCTTTAATATGAAGTTTCAAGCTGTCTTTTCTTTTAGGAGAGTTCTGTTAAATTAAGATTTTTGTATTCTATAGTATTGCTTTGGGTTTTTTTAGGGCCTGCCATTATAAGTATATCTTTGTTAATCTTCTTTGTCTATCAGTTTTTTAAAAAATTCACTTTATCTCTTCTTTCTTTTTTAAAATAACAGTGTTATTGAGATACAGTTCATATACCATAAGAGTCACCATTTTATAGTGTACAATTCAGTGGTTTTTGGGTTTTATTAGAGCCATCCTTGTGGTATGAAATGATATCCCATTGTGGTTTTGATTTTCATTCCCCTGATGGAGAATGATGTTGGGCATCTTTTCAAGTGCTTATTTGTATTTGTAGATCTTCTTTGGAGGAATATCTATTAAAACTTTGCCCAAGTTTTAATTGGGTTATTTGCCTTTTTATTAAAATGTTGTAAGAGTTCTAGATACAAGTCCCACTTATCAGGTATATTATTTCCAAATATTTTTGCCTATTGTATAGGTTGTCTTTTCACTTTCTTGAGGGTATTATTTGAAGCATAATGGTATTTAATTTTGATTTAGCCCAATTTATCCTTTTTTTTGTCATTTGTGCTTTTGTTATCTAAGAAATCATTATCAAGTCCAAAGTCACAATGATTTACTCCTATGCTTTCTCCTAAGTTTTATAGTTTTACCTCTTATATTTAGATCTAAGATATATTTGAGTTAATTTCTGTATATGATGTGAGGAAGGAGGGGTCCAACTTCGTTCTTTTGCATGTGCATATCCAGTTGTCCGAGCATCATTTGTTGAAAGGCTATTCTTTTCCCATTAGTTGTCATGACACACTTATTAAAGATCTGCCACAATAACTTTGTGTAAGATTTGAGTGAGATCCTTTTTTTGTTGGTTATTGTCTAGTAGTGAAATGAGTTTTTCTCTACATTTAAGAGGAAGGGAATGGCAAGGTTAGCTTTTCTGGTTTCATAGTCTAGGTTAAAGCTCTTCTGGGTTTTTTGCAAAGTGGGTATATATCCCTCTATCTTGTACTTTCTGAAATGTACCTTTTTCCGTTCCTCTCCACCACCTTTATCTGAACCTTCTCTTTGCTTTGTCCCTATTGTGCTGTATTCCACAACTTGGATTCCATTCCTGGCAGTTTCTTTTTGGTGAGACTGTCTTGAAAAGGGAGCTTTGATTTGTTAATTTTGCAAGTTTATCAGGCTCAGACTGCATCATTAGACCTTACTTATACTACACTGGAGTCTGCCTGCAATTATTTATAAATCGAATTCTGTTGAACTCCCTCCCAGTCTCTGCTCCTGCTCTCAGACTGACCCCCACACTGTCCAGTGAGCACCCGCTGTGGACTGTGAGGCTCTTCTGTTCTATTCTCCAGCTGTCAGAAGCCCTCGTGCCTTCCCATACTTCTTCCCACACAGATGTACTGTGCAGATCTCATAGTAGTCCAAGGTTTGTTTCCACCTGCTTACATTTGGAGCTTTGTCTCCTGATTTTGTTGTAGATGTTGTCTGTGAATCTTTGGTTTTGCTATCCTCATTGCTTTGTCTGGGTTTATGGGGAGATTTAGAGGAGATTCAAAAAGTACACTGCCATTGCTCCCATCTTTCCAGAATCCTCTCATTGAAATGTTTTTAAAGCACATTCTGTTCCTTTTTTTAAACAGTATGGTGTCTACAAGTTAAACAGAAAATGCAATCCAGTCATTGATTTTGTTTTTTAATTAATTTGTTTAATTTATTTATTTTTGGCTGTGTTGGGTCTTTGTCGCTGCGCGCAGGCTTTCTCTAGTTGCAGTGAGCGGGGGCTCCTCTTCGTTGCGGTGCGCGGGCTTCTCATTGCGGTGGCTTCTCTTGTTACGGAGCATGGGCTCTAGGCGCATGGGCTTCAGTAGTTGTGGCTCGCAGGCTCTAGAGCACAGGCTTAGTAGTTGTGGCACATGGGCTTAGCTGCTTCGCGGCATGTGGGATCTTCCCGGGCCAGTGATCGAACCCATGTCCCCTGCATTAGCAGGCAGATTTTTAACCACTGCGCCACCAGGGAACCCCAGTCATTGATTCTTAGTTCATAACTCCAGGTAATTCTTTAGTGAAACAAATTATAGGAACTTTTTCTAGGCTGAGTTAAGTATCATAAAATGTTATCATACCTGTTGAATGTATGTCATATTTTGACTGTGCTAAAAATCAACTTTTCCCTTTCAGAATAACAAGCCTTTGTACTCATTTGAAGATAATTCAGACTATGTTTATGATGTTATGTGGTCACCCACCCACCCAGCCCTGTTTGCCTGTGTGGATGGCATGGGTAGGCTGGATTTGTGGAATCTCAATAATGACACAGAGGTGAGCAGGAAAATAACAAAAATTGCACTGAAAAATAGAAAATTGGAGATTTATTGAATAATTTGTGAAATTCCTTTTATCCCAAGAAATGTAAAAGGACTCTGTGATTGTAGCTTCATCACAAAGAAACCAAATAAGCTTTGTACCCTAAATAATAAACACCATGCTGTGCAGAACTGAAGGGAGAAATATTGTTGCCAAGAGGACTGGGGCATTTCCTTTTACTTCTAAAAAGCACTATCCTGTCTCTAATGTCCTGACAAAGTCTCATTCATAAGGCAACTGGGATATTTTTGATTCATAGGCTAGAAAGCAGATAGTTTCAGATTGTTGACATATGTTAGCCTTAATTCTGAATTTCTAAATTTTCTCTTAGCCTTGATAGAATTGTATATTATCCATAAATATTAGTCTTAGGCTGACTTATTTGAATGAAGCAAAACGTATTTTGATGACTTGTTCCATGAAACACTGAAAACAGTGTTACTGTTAGTATAAAATTAATATAGAAATCATCAAATTTCCTAACTGCTATACTAAAATGAGTTATTAGGAATGAAATTTAACTGCAGCTATTATTTATGTTTAACCAGGTTTATTTTTACCAATGTGGAGAGGCTTGAAATGTTCTTAGAGTTCTGTACTGCTGTGTGGTGGTAAGAAGTAATGTTAGCAGTTCTGCCAATAAAAGTTTTTGAGGAGAAAGTCTCTTGGTGCCTTCCCCCACAGCCCACTCTTTCCCACATCTCTTCATATTTCTAGTGGCAAGTGTCCAAAATCCCTTGAGGTAAATTAGTTGGTTATACAGGACAAGGAAATTATATACTGGAAATGTAAGAATTTTAACACTGTGCTAACTCGTGCTGTAGTAGTTTGAAGAGGAACATTAAGATACTGCTAGGGAAAGGTATTGACTGGCTAGATGACTAGACTTGATTATACATTTCTAGTTACTTCGAATGAGACCAATTTTTTTTTCTTAATTTGGATTTTCGTGTTAGACATTTGTGGTCACAGTAGAATTTGGATCTTTTCTGTAATTTGCTAACTCAGAGAAAATATCTAAGTTATAATTTTTCTCTTAGAACAATTTTGGCACTCTAGAAGTTTAAATTAATCATTTGAGGATGACTCGTGTCAAATAGTAGGATTATTTTTAATCAGATTTCAAAAATTTAAAAATTATTGTGATACTGTTCTGAGTCAAACATTGAAGGTTTGCTCCATGCATGGCAAATAATTTCTTTTTCCTTAGCACAGCAGAGGGTACAGTCAGATTCCAGGGAATGGTGCCACTGTGTTGGTGACATCATCCTGCCCTGCTCCAGACAGTTCATGGGAACAGGGGCTTTGGAAAGACCCATACTCCATCTTTAGTATGAACTGTTTCTGCCAACTGTGGATCAAATCACAGGTTTTAGCTAACAGAGATGCAAGCTACAAAAGTAATTCCTGTCCTCTAAAATTGAACCGTAATGTGTTTATGAGGGCTTTTGAGATGTTTCTTTAAGTGAGGTTTTGGCCATCTGTTTTCAAATGGCTTGACTTCTTAAAGAAGTTTAAAACAACAAAGAATCCTTTATTAAAGAGAAGATCTTTCAAAATGATGTATCCAGTCATGTGAAAATTTCTTATATAAGGACTTAAGTTATTTTCCCAAACCATTTTCAAGGATTGACTATAATGTCCTTCAGAATGTGTCACTGAACAGGAAGAAAGTCGGGAAAATTCTTTATTTTCATCTTTGTTTTTAAAAATGTAGCCAGATTGGAGGAAAGAAGAATTAGTTTTACATGTTTATAGAAATCCTGATGAAACTTTTAACACTGCACTATATTTTAAACGACTTTAGGTGCCAACTGCCAGCATTTCTGTGGAGGGTAATCCTGCTCTTAATCGTGTAAGATGGACCCATTCTGGAAGAGAGATTGCCGTGGGTGATTCTGAAGGACAGATTGTTATATATGATGTGGGAGAGGTATGAGGCTCACTGCCTATAATTTTGACACATCTGTTTAGCTTTCACCGCATTGTAGTGGCAGTATCTTTGTGGCTAAAACTAGTCTTTGAAGTTCATGAATCGATAAAACTTACTTTTCACTATAGAAGCAACTCTTGAGATTAATTTTCTTTCTAAACTGAATGTCCTGTGTCCCCATGCAGCAGATTTTGAGGGTAGTATCATATGTTGGAAGTACTTCAAGCATGCATTGCTGGAAATTAGAAATTCTTCAGGCAGAAGAAATTCAGAGTTATAGTTGGATTTTGGGGCTTTACAGAATTGTTATTAAGATTTTATTTTTCTGTATTCATAGATTTCTTTGGGCCAAGTAGTGGAAATCAAAAGTAGTATCTTTTAAGAGTTATCTGATGACTATGTGAAATGTCAGTCTTGACTCCTTGAGCCTTGTTGCAAATCCATTATTATTGAACCCAACAGGATGACTTGCAGCTCTCTCATCTTTACTGTTTGGGTTGACTGTACACGATGCTCAGGAGTGATTTCCTCATGTTTTAGTGCTGGCTAGCACCTTATTCACTCTTTCTTTTGCTATGCCTTATGATTCCCCATTCTCTCTGGAAACCCCACAGCCTCTAGCAATTAGATCTGGAGGGAGGTAGAGTGAATCATTTAGAACAGCCAGTTGAACTGTCTGCACAGATGGAACTACTCTGTATCTGCACTATCCAACGTGGTAGCCACTGGCCACATTTGGCTATTGAACACTTAAGATGTGGCTAGAACAACTGAAGAACTGAATTTTTTATTTTATTTAATTTTAAGTAAGTTAAATGTAAATAGTCACATTTGTCTGGTAGCTACCATATTGGTTATCACTGTCCAATCTAGTCTCAAGTCATACGGTAGATTTAGAAGCAGGCATATCCTTTTGCCACACTGAATGTTTTGTGCCCTAATGTGGCATGCCAGATTCCTCAAATATTATAATGACAGCTGTCAAAAATTTTTGGTTATTGGACTGCTTTAGTGAGGCAAAAGCATCACAAGCCTCCTTTCCCCTTTTGCTATTGGTACATCACTAAAGTGGTAAGAAGTAGCATACCTTTTGATGAAGATGGATTAAGATATCAGGAAAGGTTATCTTAGGTTCCAAACAAAAATAAACACTTAGAAGAAACCAGATCTTATGAACCATGCTTCACAAATTATTTATACTAGGAATGGTGCAAGAAGTAAAAATTTTTCAGGACTTCCTGCCCACCAGCAAAATCCATGAGATAGTGCATAGGAGTTATATTTACAGAGCATCATTGTCATTCTCTCTTGCACGGATGATGATAATAGCAAAATCGTTTCTGAGGCTGTCAAAACACACTTCCCAAACACTATCTTTTGTTTTGAAATGTTATAAATCATTGGTATAGTCTCTGTAATTATGGAAAGGCCATTCAGGTCAATTATTACTTTTTAATGGGAAAAGTATTTGAAAACACTGAATAATAGTAGGTAAGATGATCTTTTATTTCAGTGTACATAAAACATTGTATTTCTTTTAACAGCAGATTGCTGTCCCCCGAAATGATGAATGGGCACGGTTTGGCCGAACACTTGCAGAAATTAACGCAAACCGAGCGGATGCAGAGGAGGAAGCAGCTGCCCGAATACCTGCTTAGCTCCTGAAAAGGGAATATGTAGCCGTAGTGGATTTGGGGAAGACTCTTAAGTAGATCCTAGAACTATTTGCATGCTTCTGTCTAAATAATAATTAAAAGGAAATTTCGTGGATTAAACTGTGGATTTAATGCAGCAAGCAAATCTTACAAAGTCCTTTTTTATATAACATGCATCTTGTTTTGGATTTGTGTCATTTTTAATGCAGCTGATTGACTTTACAGAATGCAGCCTTTTCTGAATTCTTATACACAGGTGTATATTTGGTATTCTTTTGAAGTCTTTTCAGCTTATAACACTATATACAGTTATTTCTAAAGCACAGATTAAGTAAGTTCTACATATTTTTAAATAATCACAATTCCCTGTTATACTGATAATGTTCTCACTAACCATAATATGTAGGAACATTGTTTATTCTTAGCCATAGCATGAATACATCTATCCAGTTCCATTCTGATATTCTTTTTTTCTTTATAATTCATGTGATAACAATCTATAAATAAACACAAATATGCTTTAACTTTTCAAATTTTCATTTTGATTTACTCCTTGCAATTAAAATTTTATTAAATTCTGCTGCTTTTATAAAGTATCTTTTTTTCGTCTCTTTCTTTAAGCTCCCGTTGTAAGCAGCCACCTCAAACCTCATAAAGCTTTGTGCCTTAAATATACCATATAGTATACTGTAGATCTCCCAGTGCATTATGAGCTGATGTCTAGATAATCGATGTCAGTGACAAAATTTTTCCTAGGTTAATTTTTGTTTTAATCCCTTTTTTCTTTCCATCTAAGATAATTTAAAGAATAAACAGAAAGCTGCCTATTATTTTCACTGATTGAGATTATATGTGAGCCCTCTGAGACTGAAACCTCCTTTGAGAGAAATTGATTTTGTGGTTGCAGTAGCCATGAAGGAAAGTGCTCAAATGAATTTTGTCATTGAATCAACTCCACATCTTGAGATCTGTTACTACAACCCTATCTTATAAGCCTGAAAGGTAAGTGGCAGATATCTAAGAATTTGTGTTG
Organism: Tursiops truncatus; assembly: GCF_011762595.2. Classification (NCBI taxonomy): domain Eukaryota; kingdom Metazoa; phylum Chordata; class Mammalia; order Artiodactyla; family Delphinidae; genus Tursiops; species Tursiops truncatus. The sequence continues at coordinate 60,596,614 of NC_047040.1, read as the reverse complement.
CAGTCAACCTGTTTCAGGACTAGAGAAAAGGATTATGCTCAGATACTGAATTTATCCACTTTAAATTGTCCATTTCCTTGATCCTGACCTTTTGTCTTTCCAAAATTTAACTGTCATTTATTCAACAACATGAACTAGGAAGGAAGAGTAGATGCCAGATTTTGAACATTTTTGTTTGGTTTGATTTTCTTAAACTAACAAAGATCTGTTGGGAAATGAATTTTTAAGTAATTTATTCTTAACTATGAGTATTGTATAGTGTGAGGAATAATTGACCTGGAATATTAGACCCAAATTCTAATTCTAGCTCTGGCACTCATGGGAAGTGTGATTTTAGCCAACCAAGTCTTTCCATCTGACTTCTTTATTATCTAGGAATTAAGTTAGGATTAGATGATTTCTAAATTTCCTTCCAGCTCTAAAATTATTGATTGTAATTACTTCAGGCAGTTCTCTATTTTTATATATTCAGTTTTCATAAGTTGACACCTCATAATTGCCTATTATATACCAAAGATTTTTTTTAATATCAGCAGGCAAATAAGTTATCTCATGGTGGTAATGTCTGTGAGTCAAAAATTCAATTTAGCAGGGTCACACTGTCTTAGTATAGAATTCATGTAATCACTAAAATAGTTATTGCATTCTTGCCCACCATTTATATAAATGACTAGGAAAAGAGAAAACATAATTATGATTAAGGTTGGAAATCACGAGATGTGGCAAATCCAGCTGCTCATGGGATTCAAGTTGATGTATCCAATTGTGAAAGAATAAAATTGGTAAGTGTTTGTAAAATACTTCTCACCTAAGAGTTTTTGCTTTTTGGAAACAACTTTCCCTCCCCTCCCCAAAAATGCAGTGTGGACCTTTATCTTTGCCCATTTAACTTTAGTCTACATTTTTAAGAACACGTGAATTTAATGTGAGGAATTGCCTTTTAAAAGTTGACTATGTAATAGCAAAAAAGAAAGTACTGAGGCTGTCAATATTGATATGAAATCTTCTGACAGATTAAGCTGACTAGAAAAGTGTTGCAGCTCTTCACTCTTTTAGAAATGAAAACCTTATAATTTAAAAAAATATCCACTTACAGAAATTGTACCTTATTTGTTACCGGTTATAGTTTTTTTCTGAGTGGGAAACAAGCCATAGCTTTCTAGCTAATTTCTTGTTTTGTGTTTATTGTTTGGTTGTTTTCTTTTTGAATGAGAAGTTAAAGATTATTGGTTACCCTCGTTTGTGTAGAGGAAGAATACTTAGTTTTGCAGACAATAATTAACTTGCAGTAAACCTCAGAAATAACCATTGTTTGGTATCATTTAAGCCAAAAAAATTAAAATTCATTGGTAGAAGCCATCTTCTGGTTTATTGATCCAGTTCCCTACAAAGTTTAGAAAATCTCTAGATATAAAATATTGTTGCAATGATGCTGAGATATTGCATATTGAAGGAATGGATGACTTAAAATTTCGGAGGAGGAACTAAAGGAAAGTAGTGTTAGGGATGGTCCTTGTCTTTCAATATTGTAAGAGCGTTGATTCATTCTGTTCTGTGCTAGTACTGATAGACTGTAACCTCTACCACTTGAACCACATGGAAAGGAAGGTGCTTGAATGAGTGAATGAAAATCTGTGAAGTGTACAATTTTTCATCTTTCCATTTTGTCGGGCAATGCTTTTTAAATGTCTTTCCCACAATCCTGGTATTTCAACATTGGCATTGTGATATTTTATAATTAGAAAACGGTGTACAATTAAGTACATTGGAGAGAATGGAGCTCTGATTATAGCTTCAGCTGCTCAGTGGCTGTGAGAACCAAGTTGTTTCAAACATGACATAGCGCCCCAGGTGGTGGTATTATGCCTGAATCTTGGGCATAAGTCTAGGTAAAAAGCCATCGGCTTTGCCTCATTTGATGGTTTAGTGATGGGATTCCCATTGAGATTCCCCACACACACACCCTGCCCCAAGATAGAGGCAAGAAACGAGTTCTTGCTTTCCTGCTATTATCTTGCTGATTGCTAGGCAACTAGGGACCTTACAAGTTTGGGAAAAATACCTGGGAATCTCTTTCTTTTTTTTTTTGGTTACGAGGCATTTGGGGTCTTAGTTCCCCGACAGGGATCGAACGAACCCACGCCCCGTGCATTGGAGGCACGGAGTCATAACCACTGGACCGCCAGGGAAGTCCCAGTGGGAATCTTATTTTTGATTCATTAAAAAATGCTAGGAAATTATTAACTTAGAGATCTGGTTTATAGGTTCTGGGGACCTCTAGTGCTACCAAAGAATAGGAAAGTTACCCCAAAGGCAAGAAGAAAAGAACAGCCATGTTCATTATTTCTTTTGAAGTAGAGGATTACAATTAACATTCTTTTAACTAATCAATTTTAATGCCCTAAGAAGGTAATAATTTGCTTGCACTTAATATATTATAATTTTTAAATCCTTTTCACGTATAAGAAACACGTTTTAGAGAAAGATCCTACAATCCTAACCAGAATGCCAACTGGAAGACTTTAAATAGTCATCACATTGTAATGCTTTTCTCAATAGGACGGTGCTCTCAGACCTTTTCTTGGAATTTTGATGTACAGATTCTCTTTCTGCCTGCCATGTTCACAGTCCCCAAACTTCTTAAAGTTCAAATGGATTTCTGGTATTTAAGTTTTCAGTATGTAGCTTCCAGCCACTGATAGTTTGAACATAGCCAATCAGCAATCTTTTACAAACTTTTCTAAAATTACAGTATTTTGTGTTGTTAGTTTCATAGCAGGAATCTCAGTTTTGGCTTCTTAATATTCCATTACCAGTTCCCAGTCAGAGGATGGAATCAGCTTGCACTCAGGTAAGCTTTCAGAAAAGTCTGTTTCACTTTGTGAGGTCGTTTATTCAGGTCTGTGGTAATGTATTATCCTGCCTCTCTTGTAATGCACTTGATTTGGTTGGAAAGCTGTGGGGCAGTGATTGTGTAGGTGTGGAACACACCCACGTGGTGCTGAACATGCTGAGACCCGACTCTGTGACTCCGGAAATCAGTGTACCACCAGTAAGGCTTTGATGGCGAGTAATTTTATCTTTTGTGAATTTTTGTAGTAGACTTAAAAAAAAATTTTTTTCTGAACAAATAGAAATGCTTTGGATCAAAATCTTTTATACTTAAGGGTGGCTTGGTATATGGAAAAAAAGAATACTGGGCTCAAAGGTCCCAAGTTCTATTTCTGAAACTCCCCATTACCAGTAATATCACCTGGGACAAGGATCAGTATTCTCATGTTAAGTGATGAAAATATTTGCTTTCTGTGAAGGTTACATGAGATATATGTGAAGACTTGTATATTATGAAGTACCAAACAAATAAGGGATTTTTTTTTTTAAGAATGTAAGAATGGAGAGAGACCATTTTATGTAGCCATCTGTGCAGTGTTAACAAGAGCTAATCTAAGGATTAGGTGGCTTGGTGTTCAAGAAAAAATTTTTTTAATTTTAAGAAATCACGTCACAACTTGAACTCTCAGATGTTTAGGAGTAGAAGTGAACTGAGGGAGAAATATTAATTGTCCTTAATAATACTTTTCCTAGGAGTACTTTCTCTTACTGCACTCTATGGTAGAATTACAAATTATGCTAGTAGAAAAAAATGACCCACTCAGTTTCCAGCTGATACTCAGCTCTTGCTCTTATGTTAGTTACATAACTAACATATCTGGAGCCTTAGAAAAGGGGAGGTGGAACCCCTTTTTCAAATCAATGAGAAAACAAATTTGATCCAGCTACATAGTAGTAGAACTGGAATCAGTCACTTCCACGAAAATCTGGGGAACAGTAGTTACTCAACTGTTGCAACTTATGAAGTACCCATCCGTCTTCCCTAGGGTCAGTCCCCTTGGAAATAAGACAGGCTCATTTTAGGAAGATGGTCACTAGAAAGAGGAGCTTCGGTCCTTGAGGATCTGTGTTTGGTTGCCAGGCGTAGAGGAAGCCCTAAAATTAGTCCTGCAGGAATAGCTTTTCTCTAACTCATATCTAGATTAGTAGATCTCTGCTGTCCCATTGTATCCAAAATATGATTTCCAGAAATAAGTCAAAACCTGACTTGTTAATGAATACTAATTGAGTAAGAAACTTGGTAAAATGACTAGGCCCTTCTTTTTTTTTAGATACATTTATTTATATTTTATTTATTTATTTTTGGCTGTGTTGGGCCCGTTGCTGTGCACAGGCTTTCTCTAGTTGCGCCGAGCAGGAGCTACTCTTCATTGCAGTGCACGGGCTTCTTATTGTGGGGACTTCTCTTGTTGCGGAGCACAGGCTCTAGGTGCGCAGGCTTCAGTAGTTGTGGCTCGGCATCTAGAGTGCAGTCTCAGTAGTTGTGGTGCACGGGCTTAGTTGTTCCACGGCATGTGGGATCTTCCCGGACTAGGGATCGAACCCGTGTCCCTTACATTGGCAGATGGATTCTTAACCACTGCGCCACTAGGGAAGTCCCAACTAGGCCCTTCTTAATGGGCCTCATTTCTAGTAATGTTTGATACACTCCTGAATTTGTCAGTACATTGAGGGTCATTAGATGGATTTGGAGGACCCTTCATCTTCCAAGGCAAAAGAAATGGCCTTAGCCCTTTGGAAACTCAGGAGCTTAAGGAGAATTTGTATCAGGTGAGAAAAAGGACTTTTGTATTTTGTGCTGAAAATCAGATAAGGAGTACAGTGTGATTAGTAGAAGGTTACCCTTGGGTTTTCCTGCTCCTTATTTTAGGCAAGTCCTTCATTTCTCTAGACCTTCATCAACTGTTGTAAAATGGATGCTGCTATCATATCAGTGTTATATGAGAATAACTAGAATAATACATCCACATAGATCAAAAGCCCTAAAAGGCTAATTGAATATCAAGATATTGTGCTTTAGTTGGAATTATGTCAACTGGGAGGAAACAACTGACTACTAAATCCTAATGTTTGGTTTGTAGATAAACCCCTTCAAAACATGGGGGTGCTGAGGTTGTATTTCTAGTTCAAAGTATCTTAGACTTAGAGTCAACTTGTGTTGAAACTCAGTTAACCATACCTTTGAGCAAATGGCTTCATCTCTGTAAGCTTATTTCCACATCTACCACTTCACAGGGCTGTTATGGAAATAACCCAGAATATGTGTGAAAATGAAGCACTGTACAAATATGAGGCATTGCTATAATGAGAGGTGATGATACCTTTCAACAGGTTCACTTACTGCTGCTCTTCAGTAGCTCCTACAAGTTTATAGGCTCTATCTCTTGGCTGTTAGAGGTTAAAAACAAGCTTTTACAAATTCAGAGATCTCTGCTGACACTTATGCTTTACCACAAAAAGCTTGACCAGTTAGGATTCCTGTCTAATCTTATCTTAGCTTTTTTTTTTTTTCTTCTGCTTCCTCTACTGAGAAAGACCACAAAACCAGTATGAAATAAGTTTCAAAGGAATAGGATTGGAAAGATGTACTCAAAGATCTTATACCAACACTTTATACGTAATGGAAGTGTATGTCTCTTGTTTCCAAAGTTTGTTTCTTCTGCCTTATAAACACTGGCCTTAGTACATTCTGACCATGTATTAATAACTGGTAGCACTTACTGAGCATTTGCTACATGATTATACACACACACACACACACATATACATACACATACACACACTCACACACACACATTCTCATTCTAGCTCCCCTATAATGTGGGAACTATTGTGATTACTAAGTTAAAAAACAGAAACTAATTTGAACCCAATTTCTGTGGTGTAAATGCTTCCACCATGGCCAATAGCAGACTACCAATGTGATGTCACTGAACATGGATTTGGGAAGATAAACATATAATGGGCTCTCATTGAGCTGGTGCAAACCAGGTCCAGCATATTGTCACTGTGCTTAGGGACATTGACTCACAATCTAGGAACTGCACCTAAGCAGTCTGATGATACAGTTGTGTTCTTAAACACTATACTACACTGCCTTTATGATCTTAGTCAACAAGTCAGTTTTTTACTCAGATAAGCCTACATACAGTGCCACAGGCTTAGAAGACCATAAGGTGTTGTAACTCTGTAAGAAACAGAGGAATTAGGATTAGTCTTGTGGCTTCTAGGAACCTACAAAGTGATTCTAGAACTTTCTGTTGTCCTGGTTGACTCAAACTTCAGGAAGAAACAGATTAGATATGGAATGTAAGTGTCCACTGGCTAAAGAAGATGGTGGTAGCTGTAAGTGACTTAACCTACAACTGATCAGGACTTCCTTGTGGCATCACTATTAACAAGAACTGCCTGAAATCCACTTAGCAATCACTACCTTTCTCCTTCCTAGGTCCTCCCCTAACATTTTCGGGGCCTGAGGCAATAGGTGAAAATATTTTTATGTAATAAAATCAAGCTAACAAGATATTAAATTATGTTCACAACAACATGCACAGACAGCTTGGCTTTCAGAATTTTCAGACTTCTCAGAATTCCATGTCAGAAGGTAGCAGCCAGGAGACAGCCAGCCCACAGCCCATTCCTCTCCTCTTCCACCGCTCCATCTCTTACAAGCCACTAAGGAACATTTGTAGATTCTTCAGCCTACATGCCTAAGTTTTATCCCCCTGCAAATAGCCACCTCTTGGCCACCGTTAGATATTAGGGTGCGATTTTGGGAAAATGGGCCTGACTGAAGAGGCTCATGCAGGCCATGGAAGCTGAGCTGTCTAGGCAGGAAATTTGAGTCCCAGGTGCCTTGAACATGACCTTGAATGGAACGAAATGGGCTCCATATGGTCATATCCTATTGGCCCTGCAGATGGGGACACAGCTACAGGAGGGCCTAGACGTAGAATTCTTGATTTAAGAGGCCCTCTCAAATGAGGCAGCTAAAGGCAGTGCTGGGCCTTTTCCTAAAGTCGACAGAGTAGGTTTTTAAAAATTTATTTTTATTGAGGTATAATTAACATATAAATTGTGTAAGTTTAAGGTGTACAATGTGTTGATTTGATATGTTTATATATTGCAATACATAAATAGGTGTAGCATGATACAGGTGTAGCATTAGCTACATGTTGTCACAAATGGCAGGATTTCCTCCTTTCTCATGGCTGAATGATACTCCATTGTGTGTGTGTGTGTATATAAAGCTATATATATAGAAACTATATATATATATATATATATAAGATATATGTTATCCATTCATCTGTTGATGGACATTTAGGTTGTTTCCATCTCTTGGCTATTGTGAATAATGCAGCAATAAACATAGGAGTGTATATGTCTCTTCAATGTCCTATTTTCATTTCTCTGGATATATAGCCAGAGGTGGAATTGCTGGGTCGTATGGTAGTTCTATTTTTAACTTTTTGAGGAATTGTTGTAGTGTTTTCTATAGTAGCTGTACCAATTTATGTTCCCACCAACAGTGTACAAGGGTTCCCTCACCCTCACATGCTCACAACACTTTTGTCTTTTTTTTCATAAATTTATTTATTTATTTATTTTTGGCTGCGTTGGGTCTTCGTTGCTGCATGCGGGCTTTTTCTAGTTGTGGCAGGCGGGGGCTACTCTTCGTTACAGTGCGCGGACTTCTCATTGCGGTGGCTTCTCTTGTTGCAGAGCACGGGCTCTAGGCACGTGGGCTTCAGTAGTTGTGGCATGCGGGCTTTGGTAGTTGTGGCTTGCGGGCTCTAGAGTGCAGGCTCAGTAGTTGTGGCGCATGGGCTTAGTTGCTCCGTGGCATGTGGGATCTTCCTGGACCAGGGCTCAAACTCATGTCCCCTGCATTGGCAGGCAGACTCCTAACCACTGTGCCACCAGGGAAGTCCCTCTTTTGTCTTCTTGATGACACCCATTCTAATAGGTATGAGGTTTTGATTTGCATTTCCCTGATGATTAGTGATGTTGAGCACCTTGTCATGTACCTGTTGTCCATCTGGATATCTTCTTTGGAAAAGTGTGTATTTGGTTCCTACATCCACTTTTTAGTCAGATTATTTGAGTTTTTGTTATTAAGTTGTATGATTTCTTTATATATTTTGGATATTAATCTCTTATTTGATATATGGTTTGCAAACACTGTCTCCCATTCCATAGGTTGCCTTTTTTTTTTTTTTTTGATATTTTGCTGTGCAGAAACTTTTTAGTTTGATGTAGTCCCACTTGTTGATTTTTCTTTTGTTGCTTGTGCTTTTGGTGTCATGTCCAAAATATTGCACAGATCATTATCAAGGAGCTTCTTCTGTATGTTTTCTTTTAGGAGTTTTATGGTGTCAGGTCTTCTTTTTAAGTCTTCAATCTATTTTGAGTTAATTTTTGTGAGTGGTGTAAGATAGGGGTCCAATTTCATTTTTCTGCATGTGGTTATCCAGTTTTCCCAACACCATTTGTTGAAGAGACTGTTCTTTCCCCCCTCAGTGTCCTTGGCTCCCTTGTCAAATATTAGGTGACTGTTTATGCAGGGGGTTATTTCTGGGCTCTCTATTCTTTTCCGTTGGTCTATGTGTCTGTTTTTATGCCAGTACCATACTGTTTTAATTACTATAGCTTTGTAGTATAGTTTGAAATCAGGACATGTAATGCCTCTGGCTTTTTTCTTTCTCAGGATTGCTATGGCTCTTTGGGGTCTTTTTTGATCCCATATGAACATTAGGATCGTTTCTTCTATTTCTGTGAAAAATGCCATGGGAATTTTGATAGGGATTGCATTGAATCTATAGATGGGTTTGGGTAATATGGACATTTTAACAGTATTAATTCTTCCAATTTGTGAGCACAGAATATCTTTCCATTTGTTTGTGACTTTTTCAATTTCTTTCATCAAAGTCCTGTAGTTTTCATTGTACAGATCTTTCACTTCCTTTGTTAAATTTATTCCTAAATGTTTTATTGTTTTTGATGCTATTGTAAATGGGATAATTTTATTTCTTTTCAGTTGTTTTCTTACTGGTATATATAAATGCAGCTGATTCCGTATGTTGATTTTATATCCATATATCCTGCAACTTTGAGCCTGTGTGTCCTTCAAGCTGAACTGAGTCTCTTGTAGGCAGCATATAGTTGGATCTTTTTTTTTTTTCAATCTATCTAGCTACTTTGTACCTCTTGTTTGGTGAATTCAATCCATTTATATTTAGCATTATTGATATGTAAAGGCTTACTAATGCCATCTTATTCTTTGTTTTCTGATTGTTTTGTATTTCCACTAATAGCCTAATGGGGGTTTCTTTGTATGTTACAATCTTTTTTTCCTGGCTGCTTTTCTGATTTTTTGACAGATTCATTATAATGTCTTAAAGAAGGTCTTTTTCCATTGAGATCATAGGGTGACCTGTTAGCTTCATGAACTTGGATATCCAAATCTCTCCCCAGGTTTCTGCTCAACTATCATTTCTTTAAATAAATTTTCTCTCCCCTTCTTCCTCTCTACTGCTTCTGGAACATTGATTATTCATATATTTGTTCTTTTGATGGAATCTTATAGATAACAGTGGCTTTCTTTACTCTTTTGATTCATTTATCTTTGTTCTGCTCTATTTCAAAATTCCTGTCCTCTAGGTCATGTATCCTGTCTTCCATTTGCTTCACTCTGCTGCAGATACTCTCTGTTGCATTTTTCATTTCTTTTATTGAATTCCTCCAGCTCCAGAATTTAGTTCTTTTTTATAATATCTATCCCTTGGGTAAATATCTCATCTTGTTCATGTACCTCTTTTCCGGATTTGACTGAATTTTCTTGTAATTGAATTTCTTCAAAACAGCTATTTTAAGTTCTTTATCAGCTAGATCACAAAATCCCATACCTTTGAGCTTAGTTATTGGAAAATTATTCTTTTGGTGATGACATGTTTCCTTGATTTTTCATGTTCCTTATAGTTTGGTACTGCTGCTTTCACATTTGAAGTAGCTGACATCTTAGTTAAATCTTTACTGTTTGGCTTCAGATGGGGGGTATACTGTTATTTGGAGCTGTTATATCTGGAGACTTCTTTGCCTTTGTATAGGAATACCTGCTGCACTCTTCTTGCCCCCTCTTGTGGCAGAATTCTTAAGCTTTATTTTTTTAAATTCTTTATTGGAGTATAATTGCTTTACAATGGTGTGTTCATTTCTGCTTTATAACAAAATGAATCAGCTATACATATATATCCCCATATCTCCTCTCTCTTGCATCTCCCTCCCACCCTCCCTGTCCCACCCCTCTTGGTGGTCACAAAAGCACTGAGCTGATCACCCTGTGCTATGTGGCTGCTTCCCACTAGCTATCTGTTTTACATTTGGTAGTGTATATATGTCCATGCCACTCTCTTACTTCGTACCAGCTTACCTTTTCCCCTCCCTGTGTCCTCAAGTCCATTCTCTACATCTGTGTCATTATTCCTGTCCTGCCCCTAGGTTCTTCATAACCATTTTTTTTTTTTTAGATTCCATATATATGTTAGCATACGGTATTTCTTTTCTCTTTCTGACTTACTTCACTCTGTATGACAGACTCTAGGTCCATCCACCTCACTAAAACTAACTCAATTTCGTTTCTTTTTATGGCTGAGTAATATTCCATTGTATATATGTGCCACATCTTCTTTATACATTCATCTGTCAATGGACACTTAGGTTGCTTCCATGTCCTGGCTATTGTAAATAGTGCTGCAATGAACATTGTGGTACATGTCTCTTTTTGAATTATGGTTTTCTTAGGGTATTTGCCCAGGAGTGGGATTGCTGGGTCATAAGGTAGTTCTATTTTTAGTTTTTTAAGGAACCTCCATACTGTTCTCCATAGTGGCTGTATCAATTTACATTCCCACCAGCAGTGCAAGAGGGTTCCCTTTTCTCCACACCCTCTCCAGCACTTATTGTTTGTAGATTTTTTGATGATGGCCGTTCTGATGAGGTGATACCTCATTGTAGTCTTGATTTGCATTTCTCTAATGATTAGTGATATTGAGCATTCTTTCATGTGTTTGTTGGCTATCTGTATATTTTCTTTGGAGAAATGTCTATTTAGGTCTTCTGCCCATTTTTGGATTTGGTTGTTTGTTTTTTTGATATTGAGCTGCACGAGCTGCTTGTAAATTTTGGAGATTAATCCTTTGTCAGTTGCTTCATTTGCAAATATTTTCTCCCATTCTGAGGGTTGTCTTTTCATCTTGTTTATGTTTTCCTTTGCTGTGCAGAAGCTTTTAAGTTTCATTAGGTCCCATTTGTTTATTTTTGTTTTTATTTCCATTAGGAGGTGGGTCAAAAGGAATCTTGCTGTGATTTATGTCAGTGTTCTGCCTATGTTTTCCTCTAAGAGTTTTATAGTGTCTGGCCTTACATTTAGGTCTTTAATCCATTTTGAATTTATTTTTGTGTATGGTGTTAGGGAGTGCTCTAATTTCATACTTTTACATGTACCTGTCCAGTTTTCCCAGCACCACTTATTGAAGAGGCTGGCTTTTCTCCAGTGTATATTCTTGCCTCATTTTTCAAAGATAAGGTGACCATATGTGCGTGGGTTTATCTCTGGTCTTTCTATCCTGTTCCATTGATCTATATTTCTGTTTTTGTGCCAGTACCATACTGTCTTGATTACTGTAGCTTTGTAGTATAGTCTGAAGTCAGGGAGCCTGATTCCTCCAGCTCCGTTTTTCTTTCTCAAGATTGCTTTGGCTATTCGGGGTCTTTTGTGTTTCCATACAAATTGTGACATTTTTTTGTTCTAGTTCTGTGAAAAACGCCATTGGTAATTTGTTAGAGATTGCATTGAATCTGTAGATTGCTTTGGGTAGTATAGTCATTTTCACAATGTTGATTCTTCCAATCCAAGAACATGGTGTCTCTCTCCATCTGTTTGTATCATCTTTAATTTCCTTCATCAGTGTCTTATAGTTTTCTGCATACAGGTCTTTTGTCTCCTTAGGTAGGTTAGAATTCTTAAGTGTTTATGTCTTCTCTGGTTCTTACCACTCACCAGACTGGCTGCCGGAAGTCTCGTTTTCCAGAAGGTGGCGCTATACCTCAAGTTTGTGGTTTCTCCCTTGCCCACCTATCCTGGTCTTTTTTTCTGATAGTGTTCACTGGACTTGCTCTTGCACCTGCACCCCGAGAGTGCATAAGGAGCTGACCACAGAGTGGGGGAGGTATGAGTTTAGCACCTGGGGCATTGGGGATGCCCATGGATCCAGTAGGGTGATCCTTGGGTGAGGCACTCCCTGAGGCTTGTGGGTAGACTGCCTGCTAAAGTCCTGAATGCTGTCAGCAGAAACTGCATTCCTTTAATGCCTTTTGATTTTCTTATCTGCCTCTTTCCTGCTAACCCCCTAGTCATAGAGGTCCTGCCTCAGTACTTTGGGTACTGCTGGAGAGAAACAGGTTTCTCCTGCTGTGTTCTACATCACTGGGGTAGTTGGGCACTCACTCACTGCTCCCTTTTTTCCCAACAGAGGTTGCCACCGCTGGATAGTTCAGCCCCTTTTGCAGTGTTGCCTTGGAGGTGGGAGGAAGCACTGGGAAAGTCCCTCAAACTGTCAACGAGACTTGGGTTTTTTTTTGTTTGTTTGATTTTCCTTGCTGAAATCTCCCCTTGGAAAGTCTGGATTTCTGTAAATTTTCTCCTAACCATGTGTATCTGCCCAGGTCAGCACTCTCCAGGGTTTTTTTCTGACTGACTAGACAAGAGGGTTTGGGACACTGTTGCTTGTTCCACAGCCCGTTACTGGATTAACAGGTCAGTGAGACTCCTTCTGGGTCCCTTGACATATGGTGCTTGTTCCCACAGCAGTGCTTTTGTTTGGGGATGGATGTCTAATTCATTGTTTAAATGGGAGGGACAAAAAAGAGGAATGTCTTACTCTGCCATGATGCTGACCAACTGAGTAGTTAAGATAGTTCTATTGTCTCTAATCTCTCCTTCATTGCAAATAAAATTGGTTATTACTGAATACTATTTTATGACCCCAAGAGTGTTCACTGCTAGGATATGCTTTTGAGTATCAATAGGTTCATCACAAAATTGTGCATACTAGGAAGCAGAGTAAACAGCTGATATTTCAGTAATTCCTTGTAAATAATACTTTTCGTGAATGGCTAGTGGTACAGCACTTTTTGTAACTATAGGAACAGCCCAGGAGCCACTGCAACACTAGTTCTTTTCAAGAAAATTAACTGGAACGAAAGGCAGGCTACAAAAGTTTTTGTTCTGTTGCTTAACAAACATGGTAATAGTGAGATTGGATCAAGATGGCAGGTGGAACAGAAGAATCTACTGTCTCTTTCAATCCTAAATTCCATAAGGTGCTAGAGTAGAACAAGAAAATATGTTACGCACTGAAAAATGAGAGGGCTAGCGATGGAATTGAAATTTTGAGGAATGCCGAAAAGAGAGCCCATGGGATCAAAGTTATTGGCAAATAAAATGAGAAAATCACAACACAAAACAGGTCGACTACTGCAAAGGGAGGAATGGTTTGGAACCCAGAATCAATAGGTGCAAAAAAAGCAGGAGGGTGCCCATGGATGCTGGGCAGGGTGAGTCATTAGGGAGCTGACTGAGAATAACTAAACAAGTCCCATCCTCCAAACATGGGCCAAGTTGGGGGCTGACGGGGTGTCTGTACCCAGCCTATAACATAACAGTGGGTGAAGCCAGTGGAGCTGGAGAAGTAGAGCAGTGCTCCCCAGGTACTTGCTTACCGTCAAGAAGAAAAGAGAAGCCTATGCCCAGAATCAAAATACTGATCTATCCTTACCTGGCAGCACAGCCTACCTCTCTCATCACTGTCTTTGATAAACAGAACAAGATCCATAAAAGGGGGCTCTCAAATATAAAAATCAGATACTAAATAAGCAACCAAACAAATTACAACTATGAATCACCAAAATACTTCAAGAAAGGCCCAAAGAAAAACTTCAAAAAAAAAAAAAATCCACAGAAGAGGACAATAAGTGTATTTGATATCGCAAGGGCATAGAATAAGATATAGCCATTAAATAAAAACAAAAGACAGGCTGAATGGTAGAGGGATACAACTTAAGAGCAAAGCTGTGAGCAGGATGATCTGGCAAGACTCTCATTACACAACCTAGAAGTATAGATGGAGAAAATATCAAGGAAAGCTAAAAGACACAGGGATAGGTCCAAATATTCCAATACATGACTAAACAGAAAGGAGATAAAAGAATGTAGAGAGACAGAGTAGAATGGATTTTTTTTTCTTTTTTGTCTGAAAAGTCTTAGGATTAAAGGGTTCATCTCCATATAGCACAGAACCAGATGAATTTTTAAAAGGCAAAATTTCAAAACAACAATGATTAACAAATCCTAAAAGCTGCCAGGTGCCCAAAAACAGGTTATGTACAAGTTAACACTGTTGTTGTCATCAGGCCTCTCTTTGATAATTATGATGACAAAGCAAATTGCTTTGACCCAAGAATTCTATACTTCCAGTTTCCAGTCCTGCATGTAAGAAGGTTATACATTGCCAGTCCATCATAACAGTGAATAAACAGCTAACAAACTGAAAGTAACTCGTCCTAGATCTGTAAGGGAAGTAAAGTAAGGTGACAGGACAAAGTACTGTCTCCAAAATTGGAGAGACTGACAGGCATGTACAGAAAACCACAACATACTGGAGCAGTAACCTCTGTGGGAACCAATGCTGGGGGTAGGGACACCTGAATCATAATTGACAAATTGCTGGAGGTTCAGTGTGGACAACCCTGAGTTTAAAACTCCAGGGGAACCCGTGTGCCTACAGCCCATGCTCTGCAACAAGAGAAGCCACTGCAATGAGAAGCCCGCACACTGCCACAAATAGTAGCCCCCGCTCGCTGCAGCTAGACAAAGTCTGCGTGCAGCAATGAAGATCCAACGCAGCCAAAGATAAATGAATAAATAAATTCATTTAAAAAAAAAGTGAGGCTTCCCTTGTGGTGCAGTGGTTGAGAATCTGCCTGCCAATGCAGGGGACATGGGTTCAAGCCCTGGTCTGGGAAGATCCCACATGCCGCGGAGCAACTAAGCCTGTGCGCCACAGCTACTGAGCCTGTGCTCTAGAGCCTGCAAGCCACAACTACTGAGCCCACGTGCTGCAACTCCGGAAGCCCGTGTGCCTAGAGCCTGTGCTCTGCAACGAGAAGCCACTGCAATGAGAAGCCTGTGCATCACAACAAAGAGTAGCCTCTGCTCACTGCAACTAGAGAAATCCCACGTGCAGCAACAAAGACCCAACACAGCCAAAAATAAATTTATTTTAAAAAATCAAATAAATGGAATCACACAGTATGTAACCTTTAAAAAAAGATTTTTTAAAAAAGTGAAGGGAGGAGGAGTTACAAGATGTTGGAGTAGAAAGACCCTGAGCTTCTCTCATGGGCACACCAAAATTACAACTATTTACAGAAAAACTATCAATGAAAAAGACCAGAACCTACCAGAAAAGATCTTCTACAACTAAAGATATAAAGAAGGAACCACAACAAAACAGGAAGGGTGGAGTCATGGTATAGTCAAGACACATACTCTCGGGTGACTGACCCAGAAATGGGAAGAACAATTACAATTGCAGAGGCTCTCCCTCAGTGAGGGTCTGAGCCCACACATGAGATTCCCCAGCCCAGGGGTTCGGCACCAGGAAGATGAAACCCCAGAACATTTGGCTTTAAAGACTAGTGGGGCTTTAATTTCAGGAGATCCATTCTCAAAGAGTACATAGAGACTCCATTCTCAAAGAGTACACACACAATCTCACATACTCTGGGACCCAGGGCAGAAGCAGTCGTTTGAAAGGACCCTGGTTCAGACCTACCTGTTGATATTGGAGAGTCTTGGAGAGGAAGGTGGCAACTGGAGCTCACTCTGAGGACATAGATCAAGGGATCAATCCAAGAAGAATATATAACAATTGTTAACATATATGCACCCAAAATAGGATCACCTAAATACATAAAGCAAATATTAACAGACATAAAGCGAGAAATTTATAGTAACACACTAATAGTAGGGAACTTTAACACCCTACTTACATCAATGGACAGATCATCCAGACAGAAAATCAATATAGAAACACTGGCCTTAACTGACACATTAGACTAGATGGACTTGATATATATAGATATATATATATAGAACATTCCATCCAAAAGCAACAGAATACACATTCAAGTGCACATGGAACATTCTCCAGGATAGACTGATTCCATTAGGCCACAAAACAAGCCTTGGTAAACTTAAGAAAATTGAAATCATATCAAGCATCTTTTCTGACAACAATGCTATGAGACTAGAAATCAACTATGAGGAAAAAAACCCCCACTAAAACCCAGAAACATTTGCAGGCTAAACAATATGCAACTATATAACCAATGGATCACTGAAGAAATCAAAGAATAAAAAAAATACCTGAAGACAAATGAAAATGAAAACACAATGATCCAAAATCTATGGGACACAAGAAAAACAGTTCTAAGAGGAAAGTTTATAGTGATACAAGCTTACCTCAAACAAACCACCTAACCTTACACCTAAAGGAACTAGAAAAAATAAAACCGAAAATTAATAGAAGGAAGGAAGAAAGATCAGGGCAGATATGAAATAAAGCTTTAAAAAATAAAAAAGATCAATGAAACTAAGAGCTGGTTCTTTGAAAAGATAAACAAAATTGATAAACCTTTAGCCAGACTCCTCAAGAAAAAAAGAGAGGGGAGCCAAACCAATAAAATCAGAAATGAAAAAGAAGTTACAACCAACACCACATAATACAAAGGATCATAAGAGATTACTATGAACAATTATATGCCAATAAAACGGACAACCTAGAAGGGATGGACAAATTCCTAGAAATGTGCCGTCTCCCAAGACTGAACCAGGAAGAAATGGAAAATATGAAGAGACCAATTACCAGTAATGAAACTGAATCAGTAATTAAAAACAAACAAAAGAACCCTCCCAAGAGATAAAAGTTGACGACCAGATTTGCTTCACAGGTGAAGGAACACTTATGAACTCATTCAATGAGGCCATCATCACCCTAATACCAAAACCAGACAAAAGTACCATGCACACACACACGCACACACACACAGAAAATTACAGGTCAGTATCACTGATGAACATAGATGCAAAAATCTTCAACAAAATATTAGCAAACTGAATCCAACAATACATTAAAAGGATCAGACCCCATGATCAAGTGGGATTTATCCCAGGGATGCAAGGACAGTTCAATATCTGCAAATCAATCCATATGGTACACCACATCAACAAACTGAAGACTAAAAACCATATGATCATCTCAATAGATGTGTTAAAAGTTTTTAACAAAATTCAACATTCATTTATAAACTCTCCAGAAAGTGGGTATAGAGGGAACATACCTCAACATAATAAAGGACATATATGACAGGCCCACAGATAACATCATACTCAATGGTGAAAAGCTGAAAGCATTTCCTCTAAGATCAGGAGCAAGACAAGGATGCCCCCCCCTCACCACTCCTATTCAACATTGTATTGGAAGTCCTAGCCACAGCAATTGGACAAGGAAAAAAATAAAGGAAATCCAAATTGGAAAGGGAAAAGCAAAACTGACACTCTTTGCAGATGACATGATATTATACATAGAAAATCCTAAAGATACCACCAAAAATCTATTAGAGCTCATCAATGAATTCAGTAAAGTTGTAGAACATACAATTAATACACAGAAATCTGTTGCATTTCTATACACTAACAACAAACTATCAGAAAGGGAAGTTAAGGGAACAATCCCATAACATCAAAAAGAATAAAATACCTAGCAATAAACCTACCTAAGGAGGTAAAAGACCTGTAGAAAACTTTAAGACACTGATGAAAGAAACTGGAGATGACACAAACAGATGGAAAGATAAACCGTGTTCTTGGATTGGAAGAATTAACATTGTTAAAATGGCCATACTACCCAAGGCAATCTACAGATTCAATGCAATCCCTGTCAAAATACCAATGGCATTTTTCACAGAACTAGAAAAAATAATCTTAAAATTTGTATAGAAACACAAAAAAGACCCCAAGTAGCCAAAACAGTTTTGAGAGATGAACAAAGCTGGAGGAATCATGCTCCCTGACATCAGACTACACTACAAAGCTACAGTAATCAAAGTAGGATACTGGCACAAAAGCAGATATATAGATCAATGGAAGAGAACAGAGAGCTCAGAAATAAACCCATGCACTTACAGTCAATTAATCTACAACAGAGGAGGCAAGAATATACAATGGAGAAAAGACAGCCTCTTCAATAAGTGCTTCTGGGAAAACTGGACAGCTACATGCAAAAGAATGAAATAGAACATTTTCTCACATCATATACAAAAATAAACCCAAAAGTGATTAAAGACCTAAACATAAGACCAAAACCCATAAAACTTCTAGAAGAAGACATAGGCAGAACACACTTTGACATAAATTATAGCAATATTTTCTGCATCAGTCTCCTAAGGCAAAGGAAACAAAAGCAAAAATAAACAAATGGGTCCTCGTTAAACTTAAAAGCTCTTTCACAGCAAAGGAAACGATCAACAAAGCAAAAAGACAACATACTGAATGGGAAAATATATTTGCAAATGATATGACCAATAAGGGGGTTAATATCAATATCTATAGATATATAGATATATACATACAGCTCATACAACTCAATTTCAAAAAATAACCCAATTAAAAAATGGGCAGAAGACCTTTTTATAAAGAAGACATATAGATAGCCCACAGGCTCATGAAAAAATGCTCAACATCACTAACCAGAGAAATACAAATCAAAACCACCCTCAGGTATCATCTCATACTGATCAGAATGGCTACCCTCAAAAAACACAAATAACAAATGTTGGTGAGGATGTGGAGTAAAGGGAAACCTTGTACAATGCTGGTGGGAATGTAAATTGGTACAGCCACTGTGGAAAACAGTATGGGGGTTCCTCATAAAAATAAAAATAGGACTACCATATGATCCAGCAATTCCACTCTGGGTATGTATCTGAAGAAAATGAAAACACTAATTCAAAAGGATATACTCACCCCAATGTTCATAGCAGCATTAGGAAGCAACCTAAGTGTTCATCAACAGACAAATGGATAAAGAAGATGTGGTATGTATACATACATACATTCGTACATACACACACACACACATACATAAACACCTACAGTGGAACAGTACTCAGCCATAAAAAAGAATGCCATCTGTAACAACATGGATGGACCTGGAGGGTATTATGCTTACTGAAATAAATCAGAGAAAGACAAATACTGCATGTTATCAGTTATATGCAGAATCTAAAAAATTAACTAATATAACAAAAAGCAGACCCACAGATATAGAGAACAAACTAGTGGTAACTAATGGGGAGAGGGAAGAGGGAGGGGGAAAGATAAGGGTAGGAGGTTAAGAGGCACAAACTAAATAAGCTACAAGGACATAAGCTAGAGCACAGGGAATATAGCCAATATTTTATAACTATAAATGGTATATAATCTATAAAACTTTTGAATCTGTTATACACCTGTTATACACCTATACAACTGTTATACACCTGAAACTAATATAATATTGTTAATCAACTGTACCTCAATAAAAAATAATTTTTTAAATAGTGTGCAAAAAAAAAAAGTGAAGGAGAAATAAAGTTTTTCTCAAACAAAAATTGAGGTAATTTGTTGTCAGTAGACATGCCTTGCCAGAAATGTTAAAAGAAGTTCTTTAGAGAGAAAAAAAAAAGTGATACAGGTCAGAAACTGATCTACATAAAGAAAGGAAGTACATCCGAGAAAGAATAAGTGAAAAATCTTTATATTTCTTATTTATTTTTATTATTCTTGATTGATCTAATAGATGTTCAAAATAATAACAGCAACACTGTATTCAAATACATGTATATATGACACACATAGATATACATGCTGTGCATGCTTATGTACAAGTGAAATGAATGACAGCAATGATAACAGACAAAAGGGAAGAATTAGGATTATTTTGTAATCATAAAATACTCTCACTAGATTAGCTGTAAATGTATATTGCAAACGCTAGGGCAACAACTAAAGTTTTTAAATTTTTTAAAAATGAAGAAAAAGAAGTATAACTGAAATGCTAAGAAAGGAGAGAAGATGGAATCATATAAAATGCTCAAGTAAAGCCAAAAAAGGCAGAAAAAGAATGGAGATGGAGGATGAAGATAGGAACAAATAAAAAGAGCAAGAATTAGAAAACAGTAACAAATATGGTAGGTATTAATCCAAGTAGATCAATAATCACTTCAAGCATCAGTGGTCGGAATGCACCAATGAAAAGAGAGTTTGTCACACTGGATCAAAAAATAAGACCCAACTATATGAAAATCACTTTAATATCAATAAATAAGAAAGAACTCCACTTTAAATATTAAGACATATATGGATTAAAAGTAAACAGGTGGAGGGAATTCCCTGGAGGTCCAGTGGTTAGGACTCTGCACTTTCACTGCCAAGGGCACAGGTTCAATCTCTGGTCAGGGAACTAGGATCCCGCAAGATACACGGTGCAGCCAAAAAGTAAATGGGTAGAGAAAAACATACCATACTAACACTAATCAGAAGAAAGTAGGGGGCTTCCCTGGTGGCGCAGTGGTTGAGAATCGGCCTGCCAATGCAGGGGACATGGGTTCGAGCCCTGGTCTGGGAAGATCCCACATGCCATGGAGCAACTGGGCCCGTGAGCCACAACTACTGAGCCTGCGCGTCTGGAGCCTGTGCTCCGCAACAAGAGGCCATGATAGTGAGAGGCCCACGCACCACGATGAAGACTGGCCCCTGCTCGCCGCAACTAGAGAAAGCCCACGCACAGAAACGAAGACCCAACTCAGCCAAAAATAAATATATATATTTAAAAAGAAAGTAGGGGTAGCCATATTAATTTCAGACAGAGCAGACTTCAAAGCAAGAAAAGTTATCAGGGATTAAGAAGTGTATTACATAATGATAGCGGGGTCAGTTCTCAAAAAAAGACATAATAATAAATATATATGCACCTAACAACAGAGCATCAAACTATGTGATGCAAAACTGATAGAAATGCAAGGAAAAAAGATGAATCGGGGACTTCCCTGGTGGCACAGTGATTAGGAATCTGCCTGCCAATGCAGGGGACACAGGTTCGAGCCCTGGTCTGGGAAGATCACACATGCCGCAGAGCAACTAAGCCCATGCACCACAACTACTGAGCCCACGCTCTAGAGCCCAAGAGCCACAACTATTGAGCCCACATGCCACAACTACTGAAGCCCGTGTGCCTAGAGCCCATGCTCCGCAACAAGAGAAGCCACCGCAATGAGAAGCCTGTGCACCACAGCAAAGGGTAGCCCCCGCTTGCTGCAACTAGAGAAAGCCTATGCACAGTAACGACCCACTGCAGCCAAAATTAAAATATAAATTTATTTTTTAAAAAAAGATGAATCAATCATCATAGTTGGAAACTTCAATACCCCTCTCTCAGAAGTGGAGAGATTCAGTAAGCAGAAAATCAGTAAGGACACAGTTAAACTCAACAGCACCGTCAGTCAACTGGATATAATCAATATCTATAGACTACATCCAACAGCAACAGAATACACTTTGTTCTCAAGCACACACTGAACATTCACCAAGACAGACCACATTCTGGGCTATAATATATATGTTAACAAATTTTTACAGCTAGAAATCATATAATGCCTTCCCTCAGACCATGATCTAATTAAACTAGAAATCAATAACAGAAAGGCAACTGGAAAATCTCATAATACAGGGAAATTAAACATACTTCAAGTAACACATGGGCCAAAGAAGTCTCAAGAGAAATTTTAAAATATTCTGAATTAAATTAAAACACAACTGGGCTTCCCTGGTGGCGCAGTGGTTGAGAGTCCGCCTGCCGATGCAGGGGACACGGGTTCGTGCCCCAGTCCAGGAAGATCCCACATGCCGTGGAGCGGCTAGGCCCATGAGCCATGGCCGCTGAGCCTGCACATCCAGTGCCTGTGCTCCACAACGGGAGAGGCCACAACAGTGAGAGGTCCGCGTACCGCAAAAAAAAAAAATTAAAACACAACTTATCAAAATTTGTGGGATGCAGCAAAGCAGTGTTCAGAGGGAAATTTATAGCATTGGGTGAATATATTAGAAAGGAAGAAAGGTCTAAAATTAATCATCTAAGTTTCTACCTTAGAAAACTAGAGAAAGAAGTGCCAATTAAATCTGAAGTAAGCATCAGAAAAGCAATAAAAACTAGAGCAGAAATTAATGAAATTAAAAACAGGAAATTAATAAAAAAACAATCAATGAAACCAAAAGCTATTTCTTTATAAAGGTCAATAAAATTGACAAATTTCTAGCCAGGTTAAGAAAGAGAAAAATTATTAATTACTAATAACAGAGGTGAAAGAAAGAACATCACTAGATATCCCAAGGACATTAAAAGGACAATAAAGGAATACTGTGAACAACTCTATGCTCACATATTTGATGATGAAACATAGATGAAATAGACTAATTACTTGAAAGACACAATTTGCGGAAACTCACAAAAGAAACAGATCATCTGAATAGGATTATATCAAAGAAATTGAATCAATAACTAATAACCCTCCAAAAAAGAAAGCCCCAGGCCCAGAAGGGTTCACTGGTGAATTCTACTAGACATTTAAGGAAGAAATCATAATAATTCTCTACAATCTCTTTCAGAGGATACAAGAAGAAGGAATATTTCCTAACTCATTCTATGAAGACAGCATTACCCTAATACCAAAGCCAAAGACATTACAAGAAAACTATAGACCAATATCTCTCTTAAATATAGATGCAAAAATCCTCAGTAAAAAACATTAGGAAATCAAATTCAACAATGTATAAAAAGAATTATACATGACAACAAATTGGGATTTATCCAAGGCAAGACTGGTTCAACATTTGAAAATCAATGTAATCCATAACATCAACAGCTTAAAAAGAAAAATCACATGATCACATCAATAGATGCAGAAAAATCATTTGAAAAAATCTAACACTCATTCATGAGAAAAACTCTCTGCAAACTAAGAAGAGAGGGGAACTTTCTCACCTTGATAAAAAAAAAAATCTACAAAAAACCCTACACTAACATCATACTTAATGGTGAGAAACATGAAGCTTTCCCATTAAGATGGAAGAGGAAGAGCTTTCGACTAGGAGGAAGAAGGCAAGGATGCCCCCTCTCAGCACTCCTTTTCAACACTGTACTAGAAGCGCTAGCTCATGCAATAAGACAAGAAAAGGAAAGGTATACAGATTGGGAAGAAAAAATAAAACTTGTTTGTTTGCAGATGACATGATTGTCTATGTAGAAAATCTGAAAGAAGTTGACAAAAACAACAACAACAACAACAAATCTCCTGGACCTAATAAGTGACTACAACAAGGTTGAAGGATACAAAGTTAATGTACAAAGGTCAATTCCTTTCCCATATTCCACACAATTTGAAATTAAAAACAAAATACCATTTATATTAGCACTTCAAAATGAAATATTAAGGTATAAGTTTAAGAAAATATGTATAAGATCTATAAAAGGAAAACTACAAAACTGATGAACAAGATCAAAGAACTAAATAAATATTCCACATTCATGGATAAGAAGACTATATTATCAAGACATCAGCTCTACCTACTTTGATCAATAGATTCAATGTAATCCCCATCAAAATCCCAGTAAGTCATTTTGTGGACATTGTCAAACTGATGCTAAAGTTTATATGGAAAGGCAGAAGAAAAATAGCCAACATAGTGCTGAAGAAGAACAAAGTTAGAGGACTGACATTACCTGACTTCAAGACTTACTACAAAGTTATAAAGTAATCAAGACAGTGTAATATTGGCAAAAGAATAAACAAACAGGTCAAAAGAATAGAATACAGCCCAGAAATTAGACCCACATAAGTATAGTCAACTAGATCTTTGACAAAGGAGCAAAAGCAATACAATGGAGCAAAGATAGTGTTTTCAACAAATGGTACAATTGAGCATCCACATGCAAAAAAAATGAATCTAGGCAGAGACCTTATAGCCTTCACAAAAAGAAATTCAAAATAGATCATACACCTAAACATAAAACACACAAATATAAGCTCCTAGAAGGTAACACAGGAGAAAACCTAGGTGACCTTAGGTATGGTGGTGACTTTTCAAATATAACACCAAAGACACAATCCATGAAATAAATAATTAAGTTGGATTTTATTAAAATTAAAAACTTCTGCTCTCTGAAACACAGTGTCAAGAGAATGAGAAGACAAGCCACAGAATGGGAAAAAAAATATTTGCAGAAGCCATAACTGACAAAGGACTGTTACCCAAAATATACAAAGAACTCTTAAAACTCAATGATAAGAAAACAATCCAATTAAAAAATGAGGCAGGGCTTCCCTGGTGGTGCAGTGGTTGAGAGTCTGCCTGCCAATGCAGGGGACGTGGGTTCATGCCCCGGTCCAGGAAGATCCACATGCCGCGGAGCGGCTGGGCCCGTGAGCCATGGCCTCTGAGCCTGCGCATCTGGAGCCTGTGCTCCGCAACAGGAGAGGCCACAACAGTGAGAGGCCCACGTACCGCAAAAAAAAAAAAAAGGTGAAGAGAAAATGAGCCAAAGGGCTTCCCTGGTGGTGCAGTGGTTGAGAGTCCGCCTGCCGATGCAGGGGACATGGGTTTGTGCCCTGGTCTGGGAGGATCCCACATGCCGCGGAGTGGCTGGGCCCGTAAGCCATGGCCGCTGAGCCTGCGCGTCCGGAGCCTTGCTCCGCAACAGGAGAGGCCACAACAGTGAGAGGCCGCGTACCGCAAAAAAAAAAAAAAAAAATGAGCCAAAGACCTCAATAAACACCTCACCAAAGAAGGTATACAGATGGCAAATAAGCATATGAAAAGATGTTCCACATCACGTGTTATCAGGAGAATGCAAATTAAAACAACAAGATACCACTACATACCTATTACAATGGCCAAAATCTGGAATACTGACAACACCAAATGCTGATGAGAGAATGGGGCAAAAATAACTCTCATTCATTGATGGTAGGAACACAAAATGGTACAGCCACTTTGGAAGACACGTTAGTGTACAAAACTAAACATACCCTTACCATACGATCCAGCAATAATGCTCCTTGTTATTTATTCAAAGGAGCTAAAAGCTTCTGTCCATACAAATACCTACACATGGATATTTATAGCAGGTTTATTCATAATTGCCAAAACTTGAAGGCAACCAAGATGTCCTTTAGTAGGTGAATGGATCAATAAACCGTGGTACATCCAGACAGTGGAATATTATTCAGTGCTTCAAAAAAAAATAAAAAAAAAACAGAGTGCTCAAGCCACAAAAAGACAGGGAGGAACCTTAATTGCATATTACTAAGTAAGTGAAGCCAATCTGACACACTATGATTCTAACTATTTGACATTCTGGAAAAGGCAAAACTATGGAAACAAAAACATCAGTGGCTGCCAGGTATTGAGGAGAGGGGATATGAATACATGGAGCACAAAGGTCTTTTAGGGCAGTGAAAATACTCTGTATGGTACCATAATGGTGGATGCATGTCATTATATATTTGTCCAAACCCACAGAATGTACAATATTGAGAGTGAACCCTAATGTAAATTACAGACTTTGGGTGATAAAGATGTATCGATGTAGGTTCACATCAAGCGTAACAAAGGTACCACTCTGGTGGGGGATGCTGATAATGGGGGAGGCTGTGCATGTGTGGGGACGGGGTATATGGGAAATCTCTGGACCTCCTAATTTTTCTGTGAATCTAAAACTGCTCTGGAAAAATATTAAGTGTTTTTTAAAATAGTAAAAACAAAGAAAGGAATTAAAGTGGCACACTACAACATACTTATTTTAAACAAAAGAAAGGAGTAAAGGAGGAAGACAGGAACAACAACAACCAAAAGAATTGAGACATAGGAAACAAAACCAACAAAACTAATAAGTGAGTTCAGCAAAGTTGTAGGATATAAGATCAATGTAGAAAAATCAGTCATATTTCTATATACTAACAGTGAACAATCTGAAAATAAACTTAAGAAAACAATTCCATTCATTAAAACATCATAAACAATAAAATCCTTAGGAATAAATTTAACAAAAGAAGTACCAGACCTGTTCACTGAGAACTATAAAACTGAAAACACTAAAACTATGAAACATGAAATTTTAAAAGATATAAATAAGTAGAGGGAGATTCCAAGTTCATGAATTGAAAGACAAGATTGTTAAGAAGGCAATTCACCCCAAACTGATTTATAGATTCAACAAAATCCCTATCAGAATACTAACTGGCTTTTCTGAAGAAACTGATAAGCTAATCTAAAATTTATATAGAAGTGCAAAAGATCCAGCCAAAACAAATTTGAAAAACAAAGCTGGAACATTTACACTTTCCTATTTTAAAACTTAATATGAAGCTACAGTAATCAAGGCAATGTGGTGCTGGCATAAGTATAGTCATATAGATGAATGGAACAGAACTGAGAATTTATAAATAAACCCTTACATGTATGGTCAATTCATTTTTGACAAAAGCACCAAAGCAATTCATTGGGGGAAGGATAATCTTTCCAACAAATGGTGCTGAGACAATTAGACAGCCACATGCAAAAAGATAAATTTAGACCCTTTACACCATACAAAAAATTAGCTCAAAATAGATCACAGATCTAAATGTAAGAGCTAAAGATAAAATTTTCAAAGAAAACACAGGAGAAAATCTTGATGACCTTGGTTTAGGCAGAGTTTTTAGATGATACCAAAAGCATGATCCATAAAATTTAAAACTTGATAAATTGGACTTAATCAAAATTTAAAACTTCTGTGTTTCAAAAGACACCATTAAGAAAATAGACTAGGAGAAAATAATTGCAAATCTGATATAGAACTCATATCCAGAATGTATAAAGAACTCTTAAAACTCAATAATAAAAGGGAAAACCCCAATTTAAAAATAGGTTGAAGACTTAAACACAAATATCTACAAGCACATGAAAAGATGCCAACATCTTCAGTCACTGGGGAAATGCAAATTAAAACCAAAATGTAGTATCACTACACACCCATTGAATAACTATAAGATAGACAATAATAAAGTGTTGCTGAGAATGTGGAAAAACTGTAAATTCATAATTATTGGAATATATAAAGTAGAAATATAAAATGATATATTGTACTTTGGGGGAGGTGATGGAAATATATTCAATATTAAAATTGGATTGTGGTGATGGTTACAGAGCTCTGTAAAGAATACCTCAATAGAGCTGTTCAAAAGAAAAATTAACTTTACCACTAAACTAACTTCCCATTTATAGTACTGGAACAAGTTAGACAACACCACAAGGAAACAATCAGATATAAAATGTGGGACATTATGTAAGACAAATGACTTACAATGTTAAGGACAAACAAGCAGGGGATTGTTCCAGAATTAAAGACTAAAGGTACACAGCAATCAAGTATAAGGCATCATTCTTTTTTTTTTTTTTTTTTTTTTAACATCTTTATTGGGGTATAATTACTTTACAATGGTGTGTTAGTTTCTGCTTTATAACAAAGTGAATCAGTTATACATATACATATGTTCCCATATCTCTTCCCTCTTGCATCTCCCTCCCTCCCACCCTCCCTATCCCACCCCTCCAGGCTGTCACAGAGCACCGAGCCAATATCCCTGTGCCATGTGGCTGCTTCCCACTAGCTATCTACCTTACTACGTTTGTTAGTGTGTATATGTCCATGACTCTCTCTCGCCCCGTCACAGCTCACCCTTCCCCCTCCCCATAACCTCAAGTCCGTTCTCTAGGAGGTCTGCGTCTCTATTCCTGCCTTACCCCTAGGTTCTTCATGACATTTTTTTTTTTTCTTAAATTCCATATATATGTGTTAGCATACTGTATTTGTCTTTTTCTTTCTGACTTACTTCACTGTGTATGACAGACTCTAGGTCTATCCACCTCATTACAAATAGCTCAATTTCGTTTCTTTTTATGGCTGAGTAATATTCCATTGTATATATGTGCCACATCTTCTTTATCCATTCATCCGATGATGGGCACTTAGGTTGTTTCCATCTCCGGGCTATTGTAAATAGAGCTGCGATGAACATTTTGGTACATGACTCTTTTTGAATTTCGGTTTTCTCAGGGTATATGCCCAGTAGTGGGAAGGCATCATTCTTGATTAGATTTTGCATCGGAAAAAAAATTGCATTGCAAAGACATTTCTGGTGTTGTTGAGGAGGTTTGAATTTTGACTATTAGATGATACTATGAAATTATTGTTGAATTTTTATGTGTGATAATGGTATTGTTCGGTTGCAGCATGTCCTCATTCTTACGAGATATATGTGGAAATATTTAGGGATGAAGTACCATGATGTCTGCAACATACTTTCAAATGGATCAGCAAAAACAAATATGTATTTATAAAGATAAAGCAAATATGGAAAAACGTAAATAAGTGAACCTAGTTGAAAGGTATCCAAAAAGTTCATTTTACCTCTTCAAACATTTCTGTAGCTTTAAAATTTTTTAAAATAAAAAGTGGGGAGGAGACCTTCAAGATGGTGGAGGAGTAAGACGTGGCGATCACCTTCCTCCCCACAAATACATCAAAACTACATCTACATGTGGAACAACTCCTACAGAACACCTACTGAATGCTGGCAGAAGACCTCAGACTTCCCAAAAGGCAAGAAAATCCCCACGTACCTAGGTAGGGCAAAAGAAAAACGAAAAAACAGAGACAAAAGAATAGGGACAGGACTCGCACCTCTGGGAGGGAGCTGTGAAGGATGAAAAATTTCCACACACTAGGAAGCCCCCTCACTGGCAGGGATGGAGGGTGGGCAGGAGGGAAGCTTCAGAGCCATGAAGGAGAGCGCAGCAACAGGGGTGCAGAGGGCAGAGAGATTCCTGCACAAAGGATCGGTGCTGAACAGCACTCACCAGCCTGAGAGGTTTGTCTGCTCACCCGCCGGGGTGGGCAGAGGCTGGGAGCTGAGGCTCAGGCTTCAGAGGTCAGATCCCAGGGAGAGGACTGGGGTTGGCTGCGTGAACACAGCCTGAAGGGGGCTAGTGCGCCACAGCTAGCCGGGAGGGAGTCTGGGAAAAAGTCTGGACCTGCCAGAGAGGCAAGAGACCTTTGTTTCGGGGTGTGCAAGGCAAGGGGATTCCTTCCCAGTGTGCCCCCAGAAGGCAGAGCACTGCACGAGCTCCAGAGACAGGCGTGAACCGCAGCTATCAGCTCGGACCCCAGAGACGGGCATGAACCTCTAATGCTGTGGCCGCTGCCACCAAGAATCCTGTGTGCAAGCGCAGGTCACTATCCACACCTCCCCAGCCCCCGCCAGGAGCCTGTGCAGCATACCACTGCCAGGGTCCTGTGACCCAGGGACAACTTCCCCAGGAGAACACATGGCGTGCCTCAGGCTGTCGCAATGTCAAGCTGGCCTCTGCCACCTGAGGATCGCCTGCATTCCAATTATGACTACTGTACTCCTCCCTCCCCCTGGCCTGAGTGAGCAAGAGAGCACTAATCAGCTGCTGCTTTAACTCCCTCCTGTTTGGGCAAGGAATTGACTCCTGAGGGCAGCCTACACCCAGAGGCGGGACCAAACCCAAAGCTGAACCCCAGGAGCTGTGCGAACAAAGAAGAGAAAGGGAAATTTCTCCGTGCAGCCTCAGGAGCAGATTAAATCCCCATGATCAACTTGATAAACCCTGCATCTGAAGAATACCTGAATAGGCCACGAATGTTCCCAAAATTGAGGTGGTGGACTTTGGGAGCAACTGTAGACTTGGGGTTTGCTTTCTGCATCTAATTTGTTTCTGGTTTTATGTTTACCTTAGTTTAGTATTTAGAGCTTATTATCGTTAGTGGATTTGTTTATTGATTTGTTTCTCTCTTCCAGTTTTTAAAAAATTTATATATATATATTTTTTCCTTTTTCTTTCTCTGTGTGTGTGTGTATGTTTCTTTGTGTGATTTTGTCTGTACAGCTTTGTTTTTACCATTTGTCCTAGGGTTCTGTCTGTCCATTTTTGTTTTGGGGTTTTTTTTTTTTTTTAATCTTTCTTCCTTTTCTTCTGAGCCCTGTGGTCTTGGTGCTCTGGCCGGGTGTTGGGCCTGAGCCTCTGAGGTGGGAGGGCTGAGTCCAGGACACTGGACACACCAGAAACCTCCCAGCCCCACTTAATATCAATTGGCGAGAGCTCTCCCAGAGATCTTCATCTCAACACTAAGGCCCAGCTCCACCCAATGGCCAGCAAGCTCCAGTGCTGGACGCCCCATGCCAAACAACTAGCAAGACAGGAGCACAACCCCACCCATTAGCAGAGAGGCTGCCTAAAGTCATACTAAGTTCACAGACACCCCAAAACACACCACTGGACGTGGCCCTGCCCACCAGAAGGACAAGATACAGTCCCACCCACCGGAACACAGGCTCCAGTCCCCTCCACCAGGAAACCTATACAAGCCACTAAACCAACCTCACCCACGGGGGACAGACACCAAAAATAACAGGAACTACAAACCTTCAGCCTGCGAAAAGGAGACCCCAAACATAGTAAGTTAAACATAATGAGAAAACAGAGAAATATGCAGCAGATGAAGGAGCAAGGTAAAAACCCACCAGACCAAACAAATGAAGAGGCAGTCTACCTGAAAAAGAATTCAGAGTAATGCTGGTAAAGATGATCCAAAATCTCGGAAATAAAATGGAGAAAATACAAGAAACGTTTAACAAGGACCTAGAAGAACTAAAGAGCAAACAAAGAGTGATGAACAACACAATAAATGAAATTAAAAATACCCTAGAAGGAATCAGTAGCAGAATAACTGAGGCAGAAGAACAGATAAGTAACCCAGAAGATAAAACAGTGGAAATAACTGCCGAGGAGCAGAATAAAGAAAAAAGAATGAAAAGAATTGAGGACAGTCTCAGAGACCTCTGGGCCAACATTAAATGCACCAACATTCGAATTATAGGTGTCCCAGAAGAAGAACAGAAAAAGAAAGGGTCTGAGAAAATATTTGAAGAGATTATAGTTGAAAATTTCCCTAACATGGGAAAGGAAATAGTCAAGTCCAGGAAGGGCAGAGAGTCCCATACAGGATAAATCCAAGGAGAAACACACCAAGACACATATTAATCAAACTATCAAAAATTAAATTCAAAGAAAAAATATTAAAAGCAACAAGGGAAAAGCAACAAATAACATACAAGGGAAACCCCATAAAGTTAACAGCTGATCTTTCAGCAGAAACTCTGCAAGCCAGAAGAGAGTGGCAGGACATATTTAAAGTGATGAAAGGGAAAACTTACAACCAAGATTACCCAGCAAGGATCTCATTCAGATTCAATGGAGAAATTAAAATCTTTACAGACAAGCAAAAGCTAAGAGAATTCAGCACCACCAAACCAGCTTTACAACAAATGCTAAAGGAACTTCTCTAGGCAGGAAACACAAGAGAAAGAAAAGACCTACAATAACAAACCCAAAACAATTAAGAAAATGGTAATAGGAACATACATATCAATAATTACCTTAAATGTAAATGGATTAAATGCTCCAACCAAAAGACACAGACTGGCTGAATGGATACAAAAACAAGACCCATATACTTGCTGTCTACAAGAGACCCACTTCCTACCTAGGGACACATACAGACTGAAATTGAGGGGATAGAAAAAGATATTCCATGCAAATGGAAATCAAAAGAAAGCTGGAGTAGCATTTCTCCTATCAGAGAAAACAAACTTTAAAATAAAGACTATTACAAGAGACAAAGAAGGACACGACATAATGATCAAGGCATCAATCCAAGAAGAAGATATAACAATTGTAAATATTTATGCACCCAACATAGGAGCACCTCAATATATAAGGCAAATGCTAACAGCCATAAAAGGGGAAATTGACAGTAACACAATAACAGTAGGGGACTTTAACACCCCACTTTCACCAATGGACAGATCATCCAAAATGAAAATCAATAAGGAAACACAAGCTTTAAAAGACACACTAGAGACTTCCCATGTGGCGCAGTGGTTAAGAATCCACATGCCAATCAGGGGACACAGGTTCAAGCCCCAGTCTGGGAAGACCCCACATGCCACGGAGCAATTAAGCCCATGCGCCACAACTACTGAGCCTGTGCTCTAGAGCCCGAGAACCACAACTACTGAAGCCCGTGTGCCTAGAGCCCATGCTCCACAACAAGAGAAGCCACTGCAATGAGAAGCCCGTGCACCACAACAAAGAGTAGCCCCACTCACCACAACTAGAGAAAGCCTGTGCGCAGCAACGAAGGCCCAATGCAGCCAAAAATAAATAAATGAATAAATTTATATTAAAAGAAAAGCTGCCCATTCATTAAAAATCAATCAATAAATAAGACACATTAGACCAGATAGACTTAATTGATATTTATGGACATTCCATCCCAAAACAACAGAATACACTTTCTTCTCATGTGCTCATGGAACATTCTCCAGGATAGATCATACCTTGGGTCACAAATCAAGCCTTGGTAAATTTAAGAAAATTGAAATCGTATCAAGTATCTTTTCTGACCACAACACTATGAAACTAGATATCTATTACAAGAAAAAAACTGTAAAATATACATACACACGGAGGCTAAGCAATACGCTACTAAATAACCAAGAGATCACTGAAGAAATCAAAAAGGAAATCAAAAAATACCTAGAAACAACTGACAATGAAAACACAACGACCGAAAATCTATGGGATGCAGCAAAAGCAGTTCTAAGAGGGAAGTTTATAGCAATACAATCCTACCTCTAGAAACAAGAAAAATCTCAAATAAACAACCTAACCTTACAGCTAAAGCAATTAGAGAAAGAACCAAAAAAACCCAAAGTTACCAGAAGGAAAGAAATCATAAAGATCAGATCAGAAATAAATGAAAAAGAAATGAAGGAAACAATAGCAAAGATCAATAAAACTAAAAGCTGGTTCTTGGTGAAGGTAAACAAAATTGATAAACCATTAGCCAGACTCAAGAAAAAAAGGGAGAAGTCTCAAATCAACAGAATTAGAAATGAAAAAGGAGAAGTAACAACTGACAGTGCAGAAATACAAAGGATCATGAGAGATTACTACAAGCAACTATATGCCAATAAAATGGACAACCTGGAAATAATAACGAATTCTTAGAAAAGTATGACCTTCCAAGACTGAACCAGGAAGAAATAGAAAGTATGAACAGACCAATCACAAGCAATGAAATTGAAACTATGATTAAAAATCTTCCAACAAACAAAAGCCCAGGACCAGATGGCTTCACAGGCCAATTCTATCAGAGAGGAGCTAACACCTATCCTTCTCAAACTCTTCCAAAATATAGCAGAGGGAGGAACACTCCCAAACTCACTCTACGAGGCCACCATCACCCTGATACCAAAACCGGACAAAGATGTTACAAAAAAAGAAAACTACAGACCAATATCACTGATGAACGTACATGCAAAAATCCTCAACAAACCACTAGCAAACAGAATCCAACAGCACATTAAAAGGATCATACACCATGATCAACTGGGGTTTATCCCAGGAATGCAAGGATTCTTCAATATACACAAATCAATCAATGTGATACACCATATTAACAAACCATATGATGATCTCAATAGATGCAGAAAAAACTTTTGACAAAATTCAACACCCATTTATGATAAAAACTCTCCAGAAAGTGGGCACAGAGGGAACCTACCTCAACATTATAAAGGCCATATATGACAAACCCACAGCCAACATCATTCTCAATGGTGAAAAACTGAAACCATTTCCTCTAAGATCAGGAACAAGACAAGGTTGCAAACTCTCACTACTGTTACTCAACATACTTTTCGAAGTTTTAGCCACAGCCATCAGAGAAGAAAAAGAAACAAAAGGAATCCAAATTGGAAAAGAAGAATCAAAGCTGTCACTGTTTGCAGATTACATGATACTATACATAGAGTATCCTAAAGGCGCTACCAGAAAACTACTAGAGCTAATCAATGAATGTGGTAAAGTAGCAGGATACAAAATTAATGCACAGAAATCTCTTGCATTCCTATACACTAACGATGAAAAATCTGAAAGAGAAATTAAGGAAACAATTCCATTTACCACTGCAACTAAAGGAATAAAATGCCTAGGAATAAACCTTCCTAAGGAGACAAAAGACCTGTATGCAGACACTGATGAAAGAAATTAAAGACAATACAAACAGATGGAGAAATATACCATGTTCTTGGATTGGAAGAATCAATGTTGTGAAAATGACTATACTACCCAAAGCAATCTACAGATTCAATGCAATCCCTATCAAACTACCAATGGCATTTTTTACAGAACTAGAACAGAAAATGTCACAATTTGTATGGAAACAGAAAA
Source organism: Tursiops truncatus (assembly GCF_011762595.2). Taxonomy (NCBI): domain Eukaryota; kingdom Metazoa; phylum Chordata; class Mammalia; order Artiodactyla; family Delphinidae; genus Tursiops; species Tursiops truncatus. Next base: position 60,562,143 of record NC_047040.1, on the reverse strand, counting down.
GAGCCCGAATGGCCAAAGCAATCTTGAGAAAGAAAGATGGAGCTGGAGGAATCAGGCTCCCTGACTTCAGACTATATTACAAAGCTACAGTAATCAAGACAGTATTATACTGGCACAAAAACAGAAATATATATCAATGGAACAGGATAGAAAGCCCAGAGGTAAACCCACGCACATATGGTCACCTTATTTTTGATAAAGGAGGCAAGAATATACAATGGAGAAAAGACAGCCTCTTCACTAAGTGGTGCTGGGAAAACTGGACAACTACATGTAAAAGAATGATATTAGAACACTTCCTAACACCATACACAAAAAGAAACTCAAAATGGATTAAAAACCTAAATGTAAGGCCAGACACTATAAAACTCTTAGAGGAAAACATAGGCAGAACACTCTATAACATACATCACAGCAAGATCCTTTTTGACCCATCTCCTAGAAAAATGGAAATAAAAGCAAAAATATACAAATGGGACCTAATGAAATTTAAAAGCTTTTGCACAGCAAACGAAACCATAAACAAGATGAAAAGATAACCCTCAGAATGTGAGAAAATATTTGGAAACCGAGCAACTGACAGAGGATTAATCTCCAAAATATACAAGCAGCTCATGCAGCTCAATATCAAAAAAACAAACAACCCAATCCAAAAATGGGCACAAGACCTAAATAGACATTCCTCCAAAGAAGACATACAGATTGCCAAGAAAAACGTGAAAGGTTGCTCAACATCACTAATCATTAGAGAAATGCAAATCAAAACCACAATGAGGTATCACCTCACACCAGTCAGAATGGCCATCATCAAAAAACCTACAAAGAATAAATGCTGGAGAGGGTGTGGAGAAAAGGAAACCCTCTTGCACTGTTGGTGGGAATGTAAATTGATACAGCCACTAAGGAGGACAGTATGAAGTAGTTTTTAAAAACTAACAACAGAACTACCATGTGACCCAGCAATCCCACTACTGGGCATATACCCTGAAAAAAACCACAATTCAGAAGGAGACATGTACCACAATGTTCATGGCAGCACTATTTACAATAGCCAGGACATGGAAGCATCCTAAGTGTCCATCGACAGATGAATGGATAAAGAAGATGTGGCACATGTATACAATGGAATATTACTCGGCCATAAAAAGAAACGAAATTGAGTTATTTTTAATGAGGTGGATGGACCTAGAGTCTGTCATACAGAGTGAAGTGAGAAAGAGAAAAACAAATATCATATGCTAACACATATATATGGAATCTAAAAAACCAGACAGGTTCTAATGAACCTAGGGGCAGGACAGGAATAAAGACGCAGATGTAGAGAATGGACTTGAGAACATGGGGAGAGGGGAAGGGTAAGCTGGGACAAAGTGAGAGAGTAGCATTGACATATATACACTACCAAATGTAAAATAGATAGCTAGGGGGAAGCAGCTGCATAGCACAGGGAGATCAGCTCGGTGTTTTGTGACCACCTAGAGGGGTGGAATAGAGAGGGTGGGAGAGAGGTGCAAGAAGGAGGGGATATGGGGATATATATATACGCATAGCTGATTCACTTTCTTATACAGCAGAAACTAACACACCATTGTAAAGCAATTATACTCCAATAAAGATGTTTAAAAAAAAACATTAAAAAGACTTAAATAGGTTTTCCCTAGTGGCGCAGTGGTTGAGAGTCCGCCTGCCGATGCAGGGGACATGGGTTCATGCCCCGGTTTGGGAAGATCCCACATGCCACGTAGCGACTGGGCCTGTGAGCCATGGCCACTGAGCCTGCGCATCTGGAGCCTGTGCTCTGCAGCGGGAGAGGCCACAACAGTGAGAGGCCCACGTACCTCAAAAAACAACAAAAAAAAAAGACATTAAAAAGACTTAAATAAGTGATACAACATGTTCATGGATTAGAAGGTCCAATATAATAACATTAATTCTCTCCAAATGCCCTGCAGAATCATGGCAACTCCAATCAAAATCTCAATGTGTTTGGTTTGTTTTTTTAGTTTTGGGGAGGAAACTGACAAGCTGTTTTTAAAATGGATATGGAAGAACAAAGAACCAAGAAGAGCCATGAGCTCTTGAAGAACAAGGTGAAAGGACTTGCTATACTATATATCAAAACTTTTTTAAAAGATATAGTAATGAAGAGAGTGTATACAGCACAGAAGACCAATAAAACAAAATTAAAAGTCCAGAAATAAATCTTTGCATATATCAATGCTTAATATATAACAGAGAAAGCACTTCAAAGCAGTAGGAAAAGGAAGGTTTTTTTCAACCAATGGTGCTGGGACAACAGACTAACCATATAAAGAAGCAAAAAATAATAATAATAAATTACCTCATACCACATGCCAAAGACAGTTCCAAGTAGGATGAAACTTCTGTGAGAGAGGCAAAACGAATAAAGCATTTAAGAAGAAAATATCAGCCATATTCATAACCTGGAGAGAGAAAAAAATTTAAGTGAAATATAAACCATGCTACCCATAAGGGAAAACTGATGTATTTGAACATACTAAAATTAACATGTTAATCAAAACATTGTGAAAAGACAAGCCACAAACTGGGAAAAGATTTTGTAACACCACTCATAAAGGAATAGTATCCCGACATATAAAGAACCCCCTGCCAATTATTAAGAAAAATGGACAAAACCTGAACACACATTTCACTCACCAAAGATGAAATCCAAATAGCCAATAAACTTATAGGCATTCTCACATGCTATGAGGTGGAAAGTAAATTAGTAAAGTCTTTTTGAAGAACAATGTGGCAATATATATGAACATATAAAAGGCGTCAGCCTCATCTGATATAAGGAAAATGCTAATTAAAATCACAAGATAACATTATACACTCGACAGATTGGTAAAACTTAAAGAGCCAATACACTCTTGAAGGAATGTAAATCAGTACGGGCACCTCTGGGAAATAGTTTGGCATGATCTAGCTAAGTTGAATCTTATAAACCTTGTGCCTCTGTGGTTCTGCTCTTAGGTATATATCCTTTTAAAAATGCATACTCCAAAACACACATACAAAACATCCAGAGCCTGTAATATACCCAAACTGGAAACCACCCAGATGTCCAGAGTAAAACGGCAAAATAAGTTGTAATATATTCATACAATGGAATAAGCAAATCATAGCTTATATAGCAATTTATAGGGATGAATCTTATAATGTTTAGAAAAGGAAGCAAAAGTATACAGTATAATTTGATTCACATAAATTTCAAAAACAGGAACTAAATAGTGTGTTTAGGAATGTGTACGTGGGTGGTAAAACTATAAAGGAAAGCAAAGAAATGAAGAGCAGGGATGGTGTTAAAGACGACAGCAGGGGTTATGATGGGAGGATCCTGTGGGGGAACTTCTAAAGTATTAGAAATGTTCTTTCTTGACCTGGGTAGTTACATGGGTGTTCACTTTATGACTGTCTGTTTAAAAAATATCTGTGTGTGTGTCTGTGTATACATATACACATAGATGTTTCATGTATTTTCTGTATATTGCACTATAGTAATCAGATACACAGATAGTAAATATGGAAAGACATTTGACCTCACTAGTAATTAGTAAAATGAAAACTAAAACACCTATCACGATTTGCCTAAAACGTAAAAGACTGACAATATCCATTTTTGCTGCAGTTGCAAAGAAATAGGCGTTCTGCATATGCTGTCAGAAGGAAAGTAAATTAGTAAAGCCTTTTTGAAGAACAATGTGACAATATATATAAAAATGTAAAACCCATTATCTCATGAAGTACCAATTCCAATTTGAAATATCCATCCTAATGAAATACTAGCACATGTACTCAAAATACATGTACAAAGATGTTTACTGTTCACTGCAGCATTGCTTGCAATAGTGAAAAAATGAATAAATGTCAATAAGGGAGTTTTTGTGAAAAGTATCATAACCCATACACTGGAATACTATGCAGCTGTTAAAAATTAATCTTTGTGAGCTGACCTGGAAAGATCTTAAAGACTTCAAGTGAACAAAAGCAAGTCACAGAACAACACATACATAGCATAATCCTGTTTTTAAAATATAAATATGTACATATATTTATATACATATATATGTATGAAAAACAGACCACAACTTTATACTCTAACCTTTAGCAGTGATTACCTCTGGGGCAGGGAGGGTAAAGGGAGAAGCAGGGTAAAGAGGGTACTTTCACATCTCTCTCTCCCTCTCTCTCTCTCTCTCTCTCTCTCTCTCTCTATATATATATATATATTTTTTTTTTTTTTTTTGTCCTGAAACTTTTGCAAGAACATATCCGTGGACTACTTGCTTACTTTTAACCGGTGGTAATAGCAAAACAACTGTATTGCTATTTATTCCATTCCAATGAGAACAGCTGAATACATTTGGAAATAACTTGCTTTCGAAGCGAATTCTTTTGTTCCTGGAGGGCCTCGAGAGAGCCTATAGTGTGCTACAGGGCTGTCAGCCATCAGTTGATGAACCACGTGTAGGATATTAAGTGACTTGGTCCAGCTCCAGGCTCACCCCTTGAAAATATTTGCATACATTCTCATGCCGGCTCATTGGCAATAGCAATAATGTTTTCCCAAAGCACTTTGCTAAAATAAATAAATTCTGATGCTATACATCAAATCACAACCAGAGCAAAGTGTTGATGTGGCTGTCAAGATGCATGTTTAGATCTAAATTAGCAATCACACCCTTTGGTGAGTGACTTTTGGAATAAGTTTGTATTTGGATTCATAATGAAGAGCCTAGACCCCACCAAATTATGAGATACAGCTTTTCTCTTTCTTCTGCACTCCTCTCACTCCACCACAGCCCTTTCCAAATCAAATGATTTCCTATAAAAGTGGGAAAGAGGGAAACCTGATCATTAGTTATTGGGAATCGGTAGTGAATCAAAATAAAAAGTACTATCGGTACCTTTATGAAGGAAAATCCAACTCCATGCATACATTTTGGTGTGCATTTTATTTTTGATTGGAATCATATCCATATGAAGGAAAATTGCCAAAGTATTCTTTACTCTTTTGAAAGCTAGGCCCTTGCCTTGCTGTGTCAGAGGAAGGCAAAACTAAGCCAGTAATGCTGGAGACATCCCTGTTTCCATATGCACACTGGCAGGAGAGGAGCTGTCTAGGAAATGCCTTTTGATTGATGAACAGAGGAGAATCTATACACACGTGAAATATAAATAGAAACCTATCAGTACACACACAAGTCATTAACCTGGTCCTCCGGCATCCACTGGCATGCATCTGTTCCAAAGGGTCTCTTCTTCAATGGTCTCAGCACTTTGTCTCATTATGCCTCTTATCAGCAAATACCTTTTTATTCCAGAAGGGAAAACAAGCTAGGAATTAAATACATCCAATACTGAATGCTTTATTTCCGTAAGTCACCAATAAGAGAATGAATTTAATTTCAATACATTTATTTTCGTGTAATTCTTAATAAAGCGCTTTCAAAACATTCTGTACATTTCAAGCCACTCAGAACTGCATTACATTCTATAAATGTGATTTGTCGGGATGAGGTGCCAAGATGTCTCTGTACAAAGATGTACAATATGTACAGTCACTGTAAGTGCAAGCTGTGCGAAGCGGTCTAGGACAGTAACTCATGCCAAGGCTTAGAAAACGTTTCAACACATAAAACTAAAGGTTCAAACTGCGTTGTATTTTTTTTTTCCTGGGCAAATGATTAGTTTATAAACAAATATATGTATATGTCATATAGAAAGAATAGTTTGACCCCTCAGCTCAGTCAGCACCATGCAGCTGACTGGATGCGTTACGGGGCTGCTCTCCTAGGCCTCTCTCTCTAGGGCGCCGTTTTGCCGCACTCGAGGGTTGTCTCATCACTGAGCTGCCGCCGCCACCTTTGGCTGGGCCACAGCAACACTAGGAGGTTTAAATTTGGGGAGATAAAGGCCAAACTTGTTTTCGATGCCAGCAAAAGTGGCTGTGGCGAGTCTGTATCCGCCGATGTGGTCGGGATTGGCAGGAGGAAGGTCTGCGATGCGCGACTTAGGTGTTGGTTCTGAGCCAGAGGGTTTGCTGTTGATAGGGAAAGCCAATGGTTAGTGGGCTCGAGACTGATAAAGACGGAAAACTACTGAACACTTTCAATCTGACCCACGTGCCTCAAAGAAGAGTGTCTGTCCAATGAGTTCCTTGTCATTTATGCTGCATTAGTCATTTATGCTGCATTAGTCATTATTTATAGCTACTTTGAAAGCAACACATTCACATATTTGATTAAGAGAAATGGCTTCAATTTCATATACATATATAGATCCACAGAAAAGAGACCAGAAAAAATACACTCAAATATCACCACTCTGGGAAGTAGGAATACGGATGATTTTCTCTTTTCTCTTTTTGTTTTCCCAATTTTTTTACACTAAGCATAAATTAATCATAGAAAATTTACATCTTTCTTTTATTTTGACATAATTTTAAAAGCTAACTTTTAAGGTAAGAGACTCACGAAGGTTATTACTAAAATTAAAGAGAAATAGATATAATTCTTACTTTTCCAGGATGTAAAAGTATAGAAAAGCCTGGAATTGTGAGACTGCTGTTCTTACTTTCTTTGTGTTAAGTCCCTCTACTTCTTGGTTCAAAAGCTAATTCCCTACTTGGCTTCTGAGCAGGAAAGGGGTTCACAGGTTTATGAGGAAAAGACTCAGATACAGAATTTGATCTTCTGCTGAAAAGCTGGTAATTGCTTCCTTTGGGTAAAACCTTCGCCAGCAAATTCAAGTGATTCCTCTTGTCCACAGCACAAGCTTCAAGTACTAAGCTTCAAAAGGCCCAATTTCTGGCCTAAATGTCACCAGTGATTTTGTCCATGGGCATAACCTCTCTTTGAATTTTTTTTTTTTTTGCAGTAAATCAGTTCTAAGAATGTCTATACCTATCTAAGAATAAATTATGGTGAATAATGAAATCTTGGGGGTGTGAAAGGGCTTCACTGAGTCTTAGAAAGTTTACAAAAGTGTAACTAATACAAATTTATATTACTTCTGGAGAAAAGGCCATATATAATAAAATCCAAATAAGGAGCTAAATCCATGAAGCTCAGTATCTGCCTACACGTAGAAGACAGTTCTTCATGTTACATTTTAATTTGCTGCCTCCCTAAACTTTCCCCAAGTAACTGCTTAATACTTGTATGATGTCACCCTGCCAAGGTCTTACTCCTCCGACACTGAAGCTTCTCAAGTCCACTGTCTGTTTTAAATGTGTTGGTCCTGCAGGATCCTCTGTCCTGTCAGTTTCTGTTCCAAAGCTGCCTTAGTAGGCTGAACAAAGACCTGTTTGGGGTTTTGGTGCTTTCTTTATAAGGGAGTTGAAAAGCTGCACTTACAGGCCTCCAAAATCAATGTAAAACCACCGCTGGAGAAGTTCATAGGTGACCAAAGTAACACCAAACTGGGGAGAGGATCGAAACACTCGAGCTGAAAGAGAAAGACTGGGGCAGTTAGCAGCAGGATGACTACGGCAAAGACAACCAGTAATGGGACCAGGACCCCAATGCCAGCCTTTCCACATGGCCCCAGCCCCTACCTGCGGTCCCTTTCCAAAACGCAGAGGGCCCTTCTTCCCGGAGTATCTTCCTGAAACAGTCGATGACACCACTGTAGGTCGTTTGGCCAGCGCGGGCGGCCACCTGCAGTCTTGTCTTGATGACATCAGCAGGGGTCACCAGAGAAGCGGCAGGCACACCTTTCGGGAGAAAGGCACATTTAATTCATCCAAAGTGCCTTAACAAAGGAGAGACATACTGCTAAAACTAACAATACAATTAGCAGCTTTAACTAGAAGCTTCTTAAATAGATACCTGGGTGCTAATGGAAAAAGGATCTATAAGCCTATTAGCTGCTTCAATGGGGTCAGGGCAAAGCTCTTTTTTTTTCTTTCTGAATTAGGAAAATCACTCTATATTGCATGATCCCGAAGAACTGTGAGAGGAAAAAAATGCAGCAACATGACTAGGACAATCCCCAAGTGTTCTTTAGGTTTCAATTATTTTACCTCCTTTCTTTTCTTAAATAAGATACAGTATTTTCATATATAATAGAAAAAATGAGGATAATGCCAATTTAATGAGCTGCTAAATATATCTGATACCAAGCTGTAGTGTTTTTTGCTGATTCCTGTCACCTTACTGTGCAAGGTGACTATCAACACTCATATATCCACTCACCCGTTTGAGGGGCTAACTTGAGAGCTGACTGTGCCCCTTTCAGACATGCTTACATGACAGAAGTCATTACAACTGAAGCAGAGGAGGCCAGGCAGGCAGTTAAGGAACGTAAGGGAACTGATCATGAAAAGGCCTTGTCATCCGTCCCCTGTGCCCCAGCTCCCCGGGGCCATGTTAAGATTCAGCAGCAGCAGGACACACGAGATGGATTTCACAACCACACCTTTCACTTATAAAACAAAACAGGGAACAAAGGAGCAAGATAATCTTCCTCAGGGGGAAGAAATTCAATTTGGCCTGAATATCACCAAATGCTCACTAGGCAGATGGGGCCGTGACTCTGGGGGGGGTTCTGTTAGAGACGAGGCAAACATCCCCCCGCAGAGCCCTCTACATTGTTCAGACAGAACTAGGTAAACTGCCGCCTTTGGAATGTTCTGAATTCTGAATGTTCTCAGTGCCGGCCAGCAAAGCTTTACAGGTAAAAATTAGAACAATTCATCTCTCATTCTGAAAACTGACATCGAATGTCTGTGGGCAAGAAGCTGGTGCTGACAGTTCCATGAAAATGTTTACTTGGTTCCGTCAACCACTGGCAAAACGCCTGCCCATGATAAGACTGTTCTTTGCTGCTGCCTGGACAGCAGAGAGAAAAGACTGGGGGGAAGATTTGCTGGCCCTCACTTAAAATGGGGAGGCTTTGGTGAACACCCAAAAGGAACTGGATGAACACTCGGTGCCAAGACTGAGCAGGCAGCTTTACTGGCTTTCAAATTATAACTGCAAGTGACTGTCCCAAATAAGGGCTCAAGGCTCCCTGGGAGAGTTTCTTGATCATCACAAGTCATTCCCTATCATTGTGGATGAGAAGAGTAACATGCCCACCCGACACCCCTGGAAGCAAGGGCTCCTGCCACACACCACACTCCAGGGAGTGCTCAGGCTATCCTGCTGTGCTTAGCCAGCAAACCAGAGGAGAAGGTGCCCAGTGAGCCACACAGCAGTGCCAGGAGCCAAGTGGTAAGAGCCACCCTAAGCACCTGGGGACAGCCCTGGGTTTGTGCTCATTCACCTTGCCCGTTTCTCTCCCTGACCAGCTGTAACGGGGAGCAAACATGCGCCCTTTCCTTCTTCTGTCACATCCGAGGGCTGGTGCAACAAAGGACGCCTGGTCCTCCCCTTCTATCCCGAGTCAGCTCCCTCACAGCTCAAGAGGAAGGCTGGAGCATGAGATCAGGGGGAAGTGTCTTAGTACCTTCCTGCACTTGTTGGGCTCCTCTTTCAGATGGAATCTCTTCTGTGCTTAAATCCGGTATCTTAGACCAGATGAGGATTTTCATTCGTTCCGTTAACATTTACTGAGCTCCTATTATTACTATGTTGGCCACGTAGGGAAGGCAAGGATGAACAGAGTGAAACCCCTGCCCTCAAGGAGCTTCCGGTCCAGTACAGGGGGTAAAACTTATGCAAACAACCATTAATAAAAGACAAAAAGTGTTAAGCGACAGAGAAGAGACGCCAACGGAGTGCAAGGTGTGTGCTGGGGAAGTACGGCTCACTTTGGTCTGATGAGGACGATGGCAGAAGGAACAGGAACAGCTTCCTGAAGCAAACTCGATTTTGAGCCAAATCGTGTTGATTCCAATATACAGAATTAGAAAGTGAGAGCATGCTTAGACCTGTGCGTCAGGATGAGGTACAACAAAGCAACTGGTTTGATGAAGAATTTTTCCACCTTAATGCTTAGCTGGCTGCACCCAAGGTTTCAGGGGTAGAGGAGGCTAAGGAACACGTTACTGATGAAAGCCAATTGAGATGGGCAGAGCTAATTTGGCTCTAAGTTGCTAAGCTGCATTAAGCTGTTTATCCACATTATGCAAATGAAATTAACTCTCATCAGAATTACAGCACACCTCGCAAAGGAGAAAAAGGGATCATATTTAAACTAAGTCAGATACAAACAATAACCTTTCCAGAAATAAAGGGGGAAAGCACATACAGATTCTGTACTTCTTAAAGAGAATGCAGGGGGAGGCGGGGACTCTTTTGGTTTAAAAAAAATATTGTAGTTACCTGCCATGGCTCCAGCTGTAAGGAGATATATACCTCCCACGTGTCCGTGTTCATCAGCCAGAAGTAGTTTGCAGTGAGCATAAACAGGAAAATAGATTGCAGAGAAGGGAATGTCTCGGAGGAAGCACGCTTTGGCACCCTGTCACACAGTGAGGAAACAGTGCAAAACAGTTGTGTAAACAAGGTGTGAATGCCCACCAGGGATCCAGGGTGACAAGCCTGAGATGTCCCTCAAACAGCTTTGGGACTGATGTGGAAGGGAAATGGGAGAACCAGCCGGGCACAGGGAAGTAGAGAGACACGGCTCAAAGTTTGAGAAACACTGGTGGACCCAGGAGTCCTAGAGTTAGTTAACTGGGTAATGATGGTATTCTGACAACTAAGCATTTTCTGGCATTTCCAGTATAGATTCAGATTTTAAGGTTAATAAAAATTCAATGCTCAAATCTCTAGGCTGCTTGTTCTGTTTGGCTTTGGTGAGTGCCAGGGGGAGGGCGTGTGGGTGGGAACAGACTTAGAAACCCAAAATTAATAGCTTGATTTCAAAGCAACCAGCAAAGGCAGCCCCCAAAACTAACAAATTACCAATTCAACCCACCTCAGCTTTGAGTCCCTGAAGTACCAGGTAAGAAGCTATGGACAGGAGCAGTGGAAAAGGAAAGTGACTATTTTAGGGAAGGGGAAAAAGAAACCACCAATCTTCCCTCCTCATTCCCCATGTCCTAAATAGCAGAGGACGGAGGAAACCCAGACAAAATATTTTAGCAGGAAATTTCCCTGGGAGTAGAAATCCAGCCAGGTACAGCTTGTCTCAGTGACTGAGGTCGCAATGAACACCTTCCTCAACCCCACTATTCTACTCCCCAGGCTTTAGCTAGCCAGGCAAAAACTCCATCTTTGGTACTTGTTTCCCCGATGGCTCTGTTTTTAAAAGACAAACTCAAACATTAAAAAAAAAAAATTCCTGGGACTCTCTGAAAGATGATACAGAGAGAAACAACTTTAATCAAATCAGCTCTCAAAGGGAATTCCAAAAAGGATGGAAGCTGGGGGCAGAGGGGAGGGAATATGTACAAAACTCTCTCAGGATAGGCATCATTGGTTTACTGGTCTCCTAAGAGCCTTGTAGCTGTGTGATTCTAATCTAGAGAATTTCTAATTTCCAATTTGTAGCTACAGAAGCCAATTTACACATTTCTACTGTGGTGGATCTATAAATAAATCAGATGCTGTGGAAACACAGTTGTCTATAAAAGCTAAATTTACGTATACCCCCTTTATACCAGGCAAAAGAATAGAAAGAAATATTCTTCCTTGTTTAAGAAAAATAATAGCTTCTGCTCCATTACATCTGATGTGTAATGATGGGAGTAAGTACACCTGTGGGGAAGGAATCTGTTGACTGGCGTTTTGCTAAAGTACAGTACACCCTGGTTTGGTTTGGTTTTGTGTTTTTAAATGGAATTCATTATTGACAAATCCCACCACTTAACTTCTTAAAGACCTGAATCCTACCAAACTCTACTACTGTTTCACTGTGGTCAAATTATTAAGACAAAGAGAAGCTCCTACTGGGAAGATAACAATAGAGATAACTCAGACTCAAAATAAACGTAAGACTATTTTGAAGTCCTAAACCAGCCCCAAAAGAACACCAAAGAAACTTCCCAAACCCACCATCAAATAAAAGGCTGTGAGCCTGCAGCCAGCTGGTCTGCAGGGCTGGCCTCCCTGCTGGCAGCTTCATAAAGGCCTGAAGATGACAACAGGAGAGCGTGTTTGTATATCCCAATGCCTCTAATAGAAGTGTCCTGGTTTTTCCTTTTTGTTTGATTTTCTACTCCAGGGACCACCCTGCTGGACAAGATTCCTTTTCCATTTGGCGGGGGAGAAGTCTGGTTCCACATTTTTTCACATTTCTATTGAGTACATTGCAACCTCTCTACTGAGATAACCCAAGGGAATCTACTCACCTTATACAGACCAAAGAGTCCCAGGTCCCGGAGCACATTCAGGGCACTGACCCTGGGTCCTGTGGTGATCTCTCCAGCTACCTGCAGGCGAATCTTGACTATCTCCAGAGGGTTAGTAAAGATGACCTGAGAGCCACCAGCCTGCAGGCAAGAAAGGAGAGATAGAGCAGATTTCCAAATCAGCCCCACCGGAAGTACAGGCAAGAAAAATCCGGAGATGCCTCCACATTGTACCACTTTACGCTTCCCTCTTCACGGGGGAATGAGAGTCTGATGCTTTGGCCTATGCTGGAGGGGCTCACAGGGATGGCCCGAAACTCTGTCTCAAGCTTTGTTTCTATTTGAAATGTCAAGAGTGTTTCCCAGAGCAGTCTTTCCAGGGTTAACCCAGCCATATGCAAAATGGCAAAACTAATAAACTCATTTGGAAAACAAAAGTGAAGCCAGATGTGGCAGCACGAGAGCCAACGAAAGGGAAAAGATGGTAGAAGATTGACTGGTATCTTTTACCATGCTGGAGCTAAAATTCGGATCTACAACAGTTTCTTTCCTCTTCTTAGCAAGCATTCTCCTTAGCTCAACCACCTGCTTCTGCTTCACTGGATTGCAGAGCAATTAACACAGAGGTGTTTCTGCCCCACGGAGGTGGCTTAAGTCAAAGGGGTAAGTCTCCTCTAGTTCAAATTCTAAAATGTACTATCCTGAACAAAACTCTGAGACAGATCTACAACTACACCCACACAAAAGAAGATAATTTGGAAGGACAATTGCAGTATCATTTCAAGACCAAACCAGAAACACTGTTCAAAGACAGAGCTGGAAAATGGAACATCTAGTTACCATGAAAACGAGGGGGCAAATCAAAGCCACACTCCACACTCTCTAGTGGTGGGTGACTGACAGAGATATTTGAATTTGGCTAATGAAAGTGTATTTGCACCTGAAATCTGTTAACTAGTGGTGGGGGGGAAATGTTTAACAAAACTGCTACCAACTCCTTTTTTGGTTTCTGTGAGAAAGAAAAAAAGTGTTTATGTGTATGTGTGTACATATGGATATATAAAAATAAATAAAAATTTAAAAATATATATATACATCTCCATTCATGAAGTGAAAAAAATCACATCTTCATCTCAAGTGTAGCTGTTTACATTATATAATCAGAACCACATTCGTATAATCATAATACATTATATAATCATAACTTCACTGTAATAGCATGTCACATGTGAAACAGGAAACGGGTACCTCACTGGTGATTCTAATTCCACAGGTATGGGTGGACTACAAACAACACCCATAGAACTCACAAGCAGGGGCTTCCCTGGTGGCGGAGTGGTTAAGAATCCACCTGCCAATGCAGGGGACACGGGTTCGAGCCCTGGTCCAGGAAGATCCTACATGCCGTGGAGCAACTGAGCCCATGCGCCACAACTACTGAGCCTGCGCTCTAGAGCCCACGAGCCACAACTACTGAGCCTGCGTGCCACAACTACTAAAGCCTGTGCGCCTAAAGCTCGTGCTCCGCAACAAGAGAAACCACCGCAATGAGAAGCCTGTGCACCACAACGAAGAGCAGCCCGTGCTCACCGCAACTAGAGGAAGCCCGTGTGTGGCAATGAAAACCCAACACAGCCAAAAATAAATAAAATAAATTTATAAAAATTAAAACAATGGGGCTTCCCTGGTGGCGCAGTGGTTGAGACTCCGCCTGCTGATTCAGGGGACGTGGGTTCGTGCCCTGGTCCGGGAAGATCCCACATACCGCAGAGCGGCTGGGCCCGTGAGCCATGGCCGCTGAGCCTGTGCATCCGGCGCCTGTGCTCCGCAACGGGAGAGGCCACAACAGTGAGGGGCCCGCGTACCGCCAAAAAAAAAAAAAAAAAAGTAAAAATTAAAATAAGTTATAAAACAAAAAATACTCACCAGCAACATTCAATGCCACCTCAGTACTCTACCTTCACTCACACTCCCGTTCATTTTTTCTAAAACCCACAGCCCTCCCAGACCTTTTCCAAGGGGGAGCAACAAGTCCCAGCCCATTCTCCTAACTGGCCAGGGGCTATAAACCAACTAAATACTCTTGTTCCAATCCTGATCCCTTATTCCTATCAACATCCACAACTGCCAACAGTGACACAAGATTCCTTTCCTCTTTGTGAGGATTCCTCAGGGCCCTAATGCTCTTTTTGTCCACCAAGCACAGAGGGTGCAGCAATTTGCTGTCTCTCTGTGGACTTCCTGCGACTCCCAACTCTACACAATCCAGACCACTGGCACACAGGCCCCTGAATGACGACTGACCCAATTTTACATGTTGGTTTGCCTGTGTTTCTCTCTCTTTTAATCTAGGGCACTGCGGGCAGGAGGAAGTAGTTCAATGTTTCAATCGAAGCAAACAATACTTTCAAAAGGATTGCTGGGTGAAAAATTATGTCAAAATGATAATCCAAGTAATTGCTCCCCGTAGCTAGCATTAAAGACCAAACCAATCGAAAAAGTTTACTACTTCCCTGAAATCTCTTGTTTAAATAATTGTTGCAAAGGCTATCTTTGGGGAAATGCGCTTTATGTTCTAAACTAAAGCAGATTAAATTAAAAAAAGAACCAATTTTTATTATAATCCCCCAAATTTGCCACCACCAGATGATGTCAACCCCTGGGCGCTACTCATTAAACATGGACGTTATGTTTAAATAAATACAAGGTTCTTTCATGTTTTTAACCATTAGTAAATTATAACATCCTGCAGAGCAGGAATACTCCAACTAGCGCTCCCCCCAGCCACAGCTCCCTCCTCCTCGCTCTCTCACAGACCCTTCTGGAAATAACTGCCAGGTTACTGAGGTTTGTATTTCTTTAACAACTCTTCAAATTTCTTTCCACGGGTACATGTAATAGGCTTTCAATTAGAACAGTACACAACTAAAAGAAGGACACACAAACACATTAACCACTGCACGCTTTGAAGATCTGTTACCCAGCACATATACTAAGTCCCAGCAACGCACTGGAAACAACCACAAAACTAAACATATATATATATATATATATATATGAAATATGACAAATGAGTGTGTAAACAATGAAACAATGACACTATGATCAAGGCACACACCGTGAGTTTGTTTCACACCTATGTATGTACTCTACTATGACTGAAGGAGAAAATTTCTACCAATTTCATAGTCTGTATATGCTTTAAAAATTAATAATCATTTTTAAGAACTTTATGATAGACCTGGGAATATGTAGACAAATATTATTCCAGATGAAATGGAACAAGACCCCATGGGGCACTCCTAGGTAAAAATCCTTTCTGGGTCCCCCGTTTCTAGTTTGTAGGAAATAGGCTTCATTCAGCCTCCTTGACCTTCCCATAGTTCCAAAGGGCAGATTCAAACAGTTGCTTTTCAGGGAAGGGAGGGAACACAGAAACAAAGCAGGAGCAATCAAGAAACAATACTGCAGCCATGGGGCGGGGTCCTGGTGCCTCCGCAAGGAATATACATAACAAAATACCTTTGAGTTATTCTGCAGGAACTAAGCCCCCTACCCAGGTGGAGGACGGTAACTTCAGGTTGAGCACAGGATTCCTGGAACACTGCCTGGTTATCTCACCACCAACCAATCAGAAGAAAGGTACACAGTGGAAGATAAGGAAGACTCTGACCCCCCTCCCCAAATGATTCACCCTTTAAGAACTTTCACGGTTGAGCAGAACCTTTGAAGTTGGTTTTTGGACACGAGTCCGCCTTCTGCCCAGACTGCCGGGCTCCTAAAGCAAACTTTCCTTTTCCAACCAACACTTGCCTCTCAAGTACTGGCTTTCAAGAGGCGAGCAGCTGAACCTGACTTCAGTAATACAGAAACACTGAGTAATAAAGATTGCTATCTAATTTGTCTAAAACTTTGGATATTTTATAACACTTGAAGGAAAACATACAAGGCAAATACAGATTGTCCTTTTTTTTTTTTTTTTGTGGTGGTGTGTGGGCCTCCGTTGCGGAGCACAGGCTCCAGACGCGCAGGCTCAGCAGCCGTTGCTCACGGGCCCAGCCGCTCCGTGGCATGTGGGATCTTCCCGGACCGGGGCACGAACCTGTGTCCCCTAAATCAGCAGGCGGACTCTCAACCACTGCGCCACCAGGGAAGCCCCTCAGATTGTCCTCTTTTAAACGCTGAGGTTAACCACTGTCACACATATTAAACTGGGAACAGGGGGCAGGGGGAATAAGATTTGCAATTAATTCAATCACTCTGATAAGAAATGTAGTGACAAAGAATGAGGATTATGATGTTATCACATCCTTAACTTTTTCCCCTCTGAGAAACAAACACCAGGAAAATATCATTTTTCCTCTATATTAAGATGCTACTGATTATTAAGTGATATCATGAATTTAATAACAGCTTTCCACAGGGGAAAAAACACTACTTACAGTAAATATAATCACTTAATATACAGAATTTCAGAAATGCTAAATTGTGAAATAAAAATATAATTTTCAATTTTAAAAGTACCTGTATTTTTACAAATATGCTAACGTTTGCTATTTTAAAAAGCAATAAAATTAAACAGAAAAAAAATTTTAAAAGCCCATAAGTAAACAGTTAAGTAGAAATAATTATATGCTCTTAATAAGGCAATAAGATTAGGTAATAAATCATGCCAAGTGACATAAACAGAACATAAAGTATTAGGTACCCATTGGTTACAAATATATCAAAATTTACCTAAGTTTATCAAAACCAGAATAGCTTTAGAGATGAAAACATTGGTTGCTCCCCTGGAAGGAGAAATAAATAGCTAGGAGAAAGAATTTGCAAAGCATATGCTGTTATATCTTTTAAATTCTGAATCATATGAATGTATTAACTATTCAAAAACAAAAAACAACCCCCGCCACGAGCACCACAAATAAGAAACAGAACTGGCCTTAGAAACAATGGCTCTTTTTACAGACTAGGTCCTCTCTCTCACATTCTTCCCCATGGTAAACTTGGTAATTCATACACTTTAAATGAATTTTTAAAAACTAGTTAGCACTTGTTATCTGTGGATCCAAAACTTTTAAAAGGCTTACCAACATACATATATATGAACATCAAAAAAATCTAACCAATTAAAGCTAGTGATCTGAAATAATAGACACCAAGATAAATAAAATTTCAGGTTAAAGCATGATGATACGCAACTATAACATAAATATATATGGACGTTTAATGTGTGTGCATATGTATGTGTGTTCATGTAAGTATGCAAGCATAAAGTTAAGACCACACTGGTTCCTGGGGATGGGAGTGGGAGAAACTATTTCGAAACAGCTCTTTAAAGAGATGTGCAAGCTCAGCTTGCCAAGAAAGACATGGCTTAGGGAGCTGGCTAGCTACCAATTGTGGCTCCCAGGATTAGTAAATGCTCCAACTAACAAGTGGACCTCTTGCTGCACCTATACGGGCATGGGTATGGGTGTGTGTGTGTGTGCCCATGTGCACATATAGGCCAAAGACAGAAGAGTAGAAAGATTCCAGGTTTGGAAGGCTGTTGACCTATATGGTCGTTAACTTTGTAACTTTAGATAGGTCATAACCCTTCCATTCCTTGGTTTCCTAATATGACAACAGAGATTCCAACAACCTCACAGAGTTCTTGTGCACTAACCTAAGGTGAGAGCGTTACACAGATTGAAAACACCTGCAGCATAATGGGGTTACATCAGTCCTTTGTTGAGCAATAAATACATTTTGAGTTTTATGACTTATCCATTCAGAAGTATCTACTCCCTGAAAGAGGTAATGTGATCAGTCAGGTAAGTGCTCTGGCTAAGTTTAACAACATAAAAACCAGAGAGATGATTAGAAAATACATGTAGGTCAGTCCCTTTAGACTTTTGAACTTCCTGCTTTGCTGACTCAGAAAGACATTAAATTTTTTCCCACTTAGGTTTATGAATGTGTCTAAAAAACTCTATATCATCTTTTTCTTTTATAAAACCAACACAGAGACTATTTAGATAATTAATAGGCAAGTCACAGCCTGGGAAAAATATTCATAACACATACACCTGACAAAGGACTGTATCCATGATTTATAAAGAACTCCTACAAATCAATAACAAAATATGAATAACCTAATAAAAATAGGCAGAAGACTGGAACAGATACTTCACTGAAAAAGATGTAAAAAGCCAATAAACACATGAAAGGATGCTCAATATCTTTAGTCATCAGGGAAATGCAAATTAAAACCACAGCAAGATATCACTTCACACCAAGCAGAATGACTAAAACAAAAAGACTAAAAATATCAAACATTGTTGAGGATGTGGAGTAACTGGAATATTTGTACACTGCTGAGGAGACTGTAAAATGGTCCACCCACTTCAAAGAACCAACAGGCAGTTTCTTTTAAACTGAACATACATCTACCCTAGTCTACTCTTAGTCACCCAAGAAAACTGAAAACATATGTTGACAAAAATATTTGTACAAGAATGTTTATAACAACCTTATTTATAATAGATAAAAACTGGAAACAACCCAAATGTCCATCAATAGAAGAATGGACAAGCAAATTGTAGCTAATTCATACCATGGAATAATACTCAGTAAAATCAAAAACAAACAAAAAACCCAATACTGATACCCACACAATAACAAGGATGACTGTTGAAAACACTCTGTTAAGCAAAAGAGGCCGACCATAAAAGAATGCATTTCGTGCGAGTTGTTGATATGAAATCCAAGAAGGAACAAAACTGTTGACAGAAATCAGAATGGTGGCTGCCTGGGGGAGGGGAGGAATGACTGACTGGAAAGAGGCATGAATTAATTTTCTGGAGTGAAATGTTCTTTATCTCACTCTTGAATGGTGATTTCATGGATGTATACAATTGTTAAAACTCATTAAGCTGACAGCTAAGTTTTTTTAATACATTAATTATACCTAAATAACATATATATGTATATATATTCAGATATATGCTAAATTTCTATGATATATATCTATGTAATATTTTAAAAAAAGAAAGAAAAGCCACTACAAAGTTGAATGGTCTCATCTAGATTTACTTTGACACATGGAGAAGGCCTTGATTTGATTCCCTAAGACAGCATCATAGAACAAAAGGAGTTGGTCTTTTCTTTAAAATCAAAATATTTGGGTGTACATGAAAACTGCAGCATATATTAGCTGTGTGATTTGGGGTGAGAGTTAGCCTGTCTGACCTTCTGTTTCTCATCTACCCATTTTATAGGAGGTGGTAATAGTGCATGTTAAGGTAATTGGAAAAATTCTAAGTTGACAACGAAGTATTGATATTATTCCTGCACACAACAGATACCATAATTAAACACTCAATTTTATCTATATATTTATTTATTTAATAAATTTATTTATTTTAATTTATTATTTTTGGCTGTGTTGGGTCTTCGTTGCTACCCGCGGGCTTTCTCTAGTTGCGGCGAGCAGGGGTTACTCTTCGTTACGGTGCACGGGCTTCTCATGGCGGTGGCTTCTCTTGTTGCGGAGCACGGGCTCTAGAGCACATGGGCTTCAGTAGATGCAGCTCATTGGCTCTAGAGCACAGGCTCAGTAGTTGTGGCGCACGGGCTTAGTTGCTCCACAGCATGTGGGATCTTCCCGGACCAGGACTCAAACCCGTGTCCCCTGCATTGGCAGGTGGATTCTTAACCACTGCGCCACTAGGCAAGCCCTAAACACTCAATTATATTTATGTCTGATATGGACATGTAATATCTGTATGTGTAACATATATGTATACATTTATACATATATAAAGGGAGACTTTCTAAGAGAAAAATGAAAACATATGGCCTGACAAGAACGGCTTACCTGTGAGAACCATGAGAAAAATTATTTGAAACCTACTGTTACATATACATTACTCATAAGCATCCATAACAGATATTTACTGAGTAACTGTATCCATATGCATACGCTCTTATCTCATCCCCACCTAAAGAAGGGGGGAGAAATTTAATCTAAAGTTCGAGTTATAGATACGACAACAAAAAAAAACGTATCACATCTAGATCATAAATTCTGAACTATTAAGTCTTTTTTGAGAAGATTTTAATATAGATATAAAAGACGTTTGGTTAATGTTCCCAATGAAGATTTAAAATTCGAAAACGCACACTCTGTTTATAATTCTGTTCCCAAAGGTTATATCTATTTCCAAAGTGAGAAGCTCCACTGTGATTTTCTGCTGCCCTTAGAAAGTGAGAGCTGCTTGCATTTCTAATCAGGAAGTCAGAGCCAACAAAACTTCCATCTGGTTTAAAAAAGAATGTGCATCATATGGTCACCTTATCTATGATAAAGGAGGAAAGAATATACAATGGAGAAAAGACAGCCTCTTCACTAAGTGGTGCCGGGAAAACTGGACAGCTCCATGTAAAAGAATGAAATTAGAACATTTCCTAACACCATACACAAGAATAAACTCAAAATGGATTAGAGACCTAAATGTAAGGCCGGACACTATCAAACTCTTAGAGGAAAACATAGGCAGAACACTCTATGACATAAATCACAGCAAGATCCTTTTTGACCCACCTCCTAGAGAAATGGAAATTAAAAGCAAAAATAAACAAATGGGACCTAATGAAACTTAAAAGCTTTTGCACAGCAAACGAAACTATAAATGAGACGAAAAGACAACCCTCAGAATGGGAGAAAATATTTGCAAACCAAGCAACTGACAAAGGATTAATCTCCAAAATTTACAAGCAGCTCACGCAGCTCAATATCAAAAAAACAAACAACCCAATCCAAAAATGGGCAGAAGATCTAAATAGACATTCCTCCAAAGAAGACATACAGGTTGCCAACGAACGCATGAAAGGTTGCTCAACATCACTAATCATTAGAGAAATGCAAATCAAAACCACAATGAGGTATCACCTCACACCAGTCAGAATGGCCATCATCAAAAAATCTACAAACAATAAATGCTGGAGAGGGTGTGGAGAAAAGGGAACCCTCTTGCACTGTTGGTGGGAATGTAAATTGATACAGCCACTATGGAGGACAGTAGGAAGGTTCCTTAGAAAACTAAAAATAGGGGCTTCCCTGGTGGCACAGTGGTTGAGAGTCTGCCTGCTGATGCAGGGGACACGGGTTCGTGCCCCGGTCCGGGAGGATCCCACGTGCCGTGCAGCGGCTGGGCCCGTGAGCTGTGGCCGCTGGGCCTGTGCGTCTGGAGCCTGTGCTCCGCAGTGGGGGAGGCCACAGCAGAGAGAGGCCCGCGTAAAAAAAAAAAAAAAAAAGAAGAAAACTAAAAATAGAACTACCATATGACCCAGCAATCCCACTACTGGGTATATACCCTAAGAAAACCATAATTCAAAAAGAGACATGTACCACAATGTTCATTGCAGCACCATTTACAATAGCCAGGACATGGAAGCATCCTAAGTGTCCATCGACAGAAGAATGGATAAGGAAGATGTGGCACACGTATACAACGGAATATTACTTGGCCATAAAAAGAAACGAAATTGAGTTATTTGTAGTGAGGTGGATGGACCTAGAGTCTGTCGTACAGAGTGAAGTTAAGTCAGAAAGAGAAAAACAAATACCGTATGCTAACGCATATATATGGAATCTAAAAAAAAAGGTTCTGAAGAACGTAGAGGCAGGACAGGAATAAAGACACAGATGCAGAAAATGGACTTGAGGACACAGGGAGGGGGAAGGGTAAACTGGGACAAAGTGAGAGAGTAGCACTGACATATATACACTACCAAATGTAAAACAGATAGCTAGTGGGAAGCAGCTGCATAGCACAGGGAGATCAGCTCGGTGTTTTGTGACCACCTAGAGGGGTGGGATAGGGAGAGTGGGAGGGAGACGCAAGAGGGAGGGGATTTGGGGATATATGTATACGTATAGCTGATTCACTTTGTTATACAGCAGAAACTAACACAACCTTGTAAAGCAACTATACTCCAATAAAGATGTTAAAATATATATATAATGTGCGTGCATGCGTGTGTGTGTGTGTGTGTGTGTGTGTGTGTGTGTGTGTGTGTGTGTATGTCTGTACATGCACAAAAGCACGTCTATAAACGCATTAGGAGGAAATATACCGAAATGTTGACAATGAAAAATAAAACTTTCATTTGGTAATATCTCTGCTCAAAGCAAAACACCGGAAAAAATTAAGGTTAAAAATTTGTGTGAAAGATCAAAGACCTAAATGTAAGATCTAAAACTATAAAACCCTCAGAAGAAAATAGAGGTATAAATCTTCATGATCTTGGATTAGGCAATGACTTCTTAAATATGACACAAAAAGCACAAGCAACAAGAGAAAATATAGATAAGTTGGACTTCACTAAAATCAAAGTCCAGTTCTTCAAAGGACACAGTCAAGAAAGTGAAAAATATTTGCAAATCACGTATCTGGTAGGGTACACTAAATATATACAGAACTCTTGTGTGTATACAGAATACCCTAAATACATATAGAACTCTTACAATTCAATAATAAAAAACGAACAACCCAGCTAAAACATGGGCAAATATTCTGAATAGATTGTTCTCCAAACATAAACAAATGCCAGTACATTCATGAAAAGATGCTCAGCACTGTCAGTCATTAGATCACAGTAAGATACCATTTCATACCACTAGGATGGCTATAACAAAAAGACAGATAATAATAAGTATTGGCAAGAATGTGGAGAAATCAGAACCCCCATACATTGCTGGTAGGATTGTAAAATGGTGCAGCCACTTTGGAAAACAATCTGGCAGTTCCTCAAAATACTAGTTAGGGTTACCATAGGACCCACCAATTCCACTCCTAGTTATAAACACAAGAGAAATGAAAACATATGTCCACAAAACTTCTTACATGAATGTTCATAGCAGCATTATTCATAATAGCCAAAAGGTGGAAACAATCCACGTGTTCAACAACTGATGAATGGGTAAAAAAAATGTGGTATTATCGGTATAATGAAATATTATTCAGCAATAAAAAAGGTCTGAAATACTGATACATACTACAACATGAATAAACCTTGAAACGTTACACTAAGTGAAAGAAGCCAGACACAAAAGGCCATATATTGCTTGATTCCATTTATATGAAATGTCCAGAAATGGTGAATCTATAAGGACAGAAAGTTTACGAGTAGTAGCCTAAGACTTGATGGGGAGAGGGCGGGAAAATTGGAAGGCAATAGCTAAAGGGTACTAGGTTTCTTTTGGGGATGAGAATGTTCTAAAATTGACTATGGTGATAGTTGCACAGCTCTGTGAATATACTCAAAACTGCTGAATTGTACACTTTAAGTGTGGGGAATTGTATGATATGTGAACTCTATCTCAATAAAGCTGTTATTTTAAAATTTTTTCCTGAAACATAGCAAGCATTCGATGAATGAGAGAATGAATGAAAGACTGAACGAATGGAAACATAAACCAAGTATGAAAGAATATAGATTAGAGACAGAAGTGGTTTGAATCTCAATTTTTCCATTTACTAAGTGCTTGATTTCACTGAGCTTTTAGTTTCTTCGACTCTAGCTGGGAATAATGAGATAATGCCTATAAAGTGTTCAGTCCAGTGCAAGAGGCTCAAGAAACGGTAGCTATTATTACAATGAATTATAATCATAAGCACGTATTTTCTTTGGTGACATGCAGAAATGAAGCAAATCACGATAAGGAATTCTACTTTCAAATTACCACAGTGGAATATGTTTAGATATAAGATTAGGTTTTATCTGGTGAGAATGGTCAGAACTACCCTATTTCTATGAGATATAAACATTTCCTAAGTCTAGTTCCTTGCACAGGAAGAAACTCTAAATCCTTCTCAGCCTTGACAGCTTGTTGGATGAGAATGAATAAATGGAAGAAAGAATGAATGAAAACATACCAAATATGAGTTAATAGAGATTTGGAGACAAAAGTGGTTTGACTCTCACCTTTGCCATTCACTAAGTGCTAGATGTCTCTCAGGTTTTAGTTTCTTCAACTCCAATTGGGAATAATAATGACAGAATGCCTATAAAATGTTCAGCCCAGTAAGAAAAGTCCCTACATGCTCATTAGCATTCTAGCAGATTAGAGCTACAGTAAAAGCAAAACCCAGCATCAATGATAATAGTAATACTGTAGTTGAGTGGAGTGGTAGGCTCATGGATGCTCATTTTATTATAACTTTTCGTTTATATAATGCGTTCTCTTTTGCATATATCTAATATCACATACTTTTAAAAACAGATCACAAAATAAAACAAACAACAAAAAAACACATAATGCTTAAGGACTGGATATTTTCATTTCTTGGTCACCTCAATGATCTAGTTAGTGTACATCATTTTTCCTAAAGGACGGCACAGTCATTTTCAGAGCAGTAGAATTTCCCTCCCATATGTAGGGAACTCAAGACCGTAGTCCTAGCTGATTCTTCTGCTATGGAAAAAAAAGCTGTAAAGTCAATACTAACTGCTCAGTTTGAGCCATTTCTTCTGAATTAATCTGCATTAGGTCAACACATTAGGTATTGGGCTGGCAAAAAGGCTTGTTCAGTTTTCTCCGTAAGATGGCTCTAGTAGCACTTAGTTGCCTTTAACTTCATTCAAAATAATTTTGTTAGACTGTATGTGACAGCTGTCATATCAGCATGCATTTAAAAAAAGACTTGTCAAAATTGGTGAATTTTTGTGTAGGCATTTTAATATTGAAGATGGAAGAAAGAAAAGCAACATTTTCGGCCTATTATGCTTTATTTGTTATTTCAAGAAAGGTAAAAACGTAACCGAAATGCAAAAAAAGATTTGTGCAGTGTATGGAGAAGGTACTGTGACTGATTGAACGTGTCAAAAGTGGTTTGCAAAGTTTCGTGCTGGAGATTTCTCTCTGGACGATGCTCCATGGTCGGGTTGAGCAGTTGAAGCGGATAGAGATCAAACCGAGACACTGAGAACAATCAACGTTATGCCATGCAGGAGATAGCCGACATACTAAAAATAACCAAATCAAGCGCTGAGAATCATTTGCACCAGCTTGGTTATGTTAATCGCTTTGATGTTTGGGTTCCACGTAAGTTAAGCGAAAACACCTTCTTGACCGTATTTCCGCATGCAGTTCTCTACTTAAATGTAATAAAAACGTTCGTTTTTAACACAAATTGTGATGGGTGATGAAAAGTGGATACTATACAATAATGTGGAATGCAAGAGATGGTGGGGCAAGCGAAATGAACCCACCAGTCACACCAAAGGCCAGTCTTCATCCAAAGAAGGTGATGTTGTGTATATGGTGGGATTGGAAGGGAGTCCTCTATTATGAGCTCCTTCTGGAAAACCAAACGATTAATTCCAACAAATACTGCTCCCAATTAGACCAACTGAAAGCAGCACTCGACAAAAAGCATCTAGAATTAGTCAACAGAAAAGGCATAATCTTCCAACAGGATAATGCAAGACCATATGTTTCTCTGATGACCAGGCAAAAACTGGTACAGCTTGGCTAGGAAGTTCTGATTCATCTGCCGTATTCACCAGACATTGCACCTTCAGATTTCCATTTATTTAGGTCTTTATAAAATTCTCTTAATGGAAAAAATTTCAATTCTCTGTAAGACTGTAAAAGGCACCTGGAACAGTTCTTTGCTCAAAAAGATAAAAAGTTTTGCGAAGATGGAACCATGAAGTTGCCTGAAAAATGGCAGAAGGTAGTGGAACAAAAGGGTGAATTCGTTGTTCAATAAAGTTCTTGGTGAAAATGAAAAACGTATCTTTTATTTTTACTTAAAAACCGAACGGACTTTTTGGCCAACCCAATACATCTTTAAAATTGAGTGATGTTTGGAAGAACAGCTGCACTCCTCTCACTTGGTGGCACTGACAGCATTCAGCCAAACACCCACAGGACACTCCACATTCTATCACCACCCATACCCAGGATCCTGAGGGTTGGGTTCTCCTGATTAGCCTCACGGGCAGCCACTCTTCCTAGTGTTTATCTGGTGGCTGCTTACCATGTTTCATTCAGCAAAAAGAGTATTCCTATATTCCACAGTGCCTGATATTCTATCAGCAGAGACTCGTCCTTTTTGTTTAAGGTTATTCTCTGTTGAAATATATAGACTTTTGGAAGAAGTAGCAGATTGTGCTTTAACAGTCATTTATACTGTAGTGTGATCGAATTCATCAGTAGAAACTCAATAATTATACATTTTCTTTCCTCCCTGAAATGAAGAGATGTAGAGGAAACAGGGAAGCAGAAAGTGTTTGTGGTGAAGAAGTGCATACAACCTAATCATCCTCCTATAGCCCAACCTGACTATTTTTCACACTGTCAATTTCCAGCTAGACAATCCATCAAAGCGCCCAGAAATGAGTCAAAGCGTCCAGAAATAAATCTCTTAAGGAAGAGATTCAGACTGTCAGCACAACCCTCGAGGCACCCCAGACTTCAAGAGAAATTCCCAAAGTTCAAAAATAGAAACAGGGTCAATACCTAGGAAGAACAAAGGAACCAAATACCTGATTATAATTTAACCACTTAGGTCACATGTCAGACAAAGGAACAAGTCAGGTTCATGGGCAAAAACCTCTGGATATTACAAATGGAAACAAATAATTAGTTACATGGAACACAGAGAGCATGACTTGGAAGATTTCTGACAAATGTACACAGTGTTGCAGCAAAGCTGAGTTAGGAAATTTCTTAACCAAATTAAAACTAAAACCACTGAGAAAAAGAATATTTATGATACGCAATGGTTCTTTCATTAGAAGAGAAACACTTACAGCAACTAATTGGGGTAAAGAGGAGAAACAACAGTAAGAACTAAGCAAAGGTCTTAGTCTATGTCCATTATTTGTCCTACATGAAAAAAGTTAGCCAAAGACATGAGTTTTCTCCCTGAGAATGCACTTGGGCATGTGTGCAGGTATAGCGGCAAATGCACGTAAGTACACACGCGCGCACGCACGCACACTCACACAAAGGGAGTGCGCCAAGCTACCTCTTCCATAAGAACTTTGGTTGCAGAAAGATGAGGACCCAGGTATGTGCCAGGCTGACAAATATCATGAAGGAGAATCCAGAGCACCCTCTCTCTCTGACCCTCAGGGAATCTTCTCTGAATTAAAAGCTGCAAAGGTCACTGACCTCATCACCTCAGGTTCCACAAGCAACTGAGGAGGGTTTAGCCAAGACTGTCAGCCAAGTCAACTGGAAGCCATTAAGGGTTTCAGGGACAAAATGGACTAAATAAATCTTTAAAAAAATCATGTACTACCAAATGTGAAAGGAACACCACAAATAAGATGAGTTGAGCTGAAAACTTAGATTTGAGAATTGGTCTAAATCCAATGTCATGCTCACACTTTAAAGACAGAATCTCTTTAAAGTTCAGAATTGTCAATAGCTTCAACATAGTTATGGCTGTTTGCTCTGGTCCCTAAAAGGAGGAAAATTATAATTATACCACAATGGCTTACTCAATCCTACACCTAAAATACAAGGGTCCAATTAATCAGTCACCTCACACTTATTTTAAAGTTCCAGTCAATATAAATATAGGGTAACTCTACCCACTACTCTGTTTTCTGTGGTATTTAAAAAGAAACAGAATTAGAACTCTAAAAAGTGTAGAAGGTAATGTTTTAGGAGCTTCTAAGAATACTACCTCTACAAAAATACTACCTCTATTCTGCCTCAAAACTAGTGAGATTATGCAATGAAATTTAAAAAATGATTCCTTATTATCACTGAGAAAATCTGCTTAGAGTCCCTTGAGTTCAGGGGGCATGTCACTCAGATAGTATATCCAGTGTGCAAAAATCCTAAGGAACATATTTGCCGTGAGAAATCATCAGTATTAATACTTACACAACCTCCAGCAAGGACTTCTGCTAAAAGTGGAATGGAGCCATCTCTCCTGGTAAATTTGTCCCGGACAAAATCATTGACCTAATTAGAAAGACAACATCAATTAACCAGAATTCCCAATCATTACCTTTAGTAGTACGTTACTGGTTTTCCCAAATCAGCAAAATATTTGTCTCATATAAAATTTAAAATTAGCAAATGACTACAAATAAGTTTAAAATTGTACAAGTGCCTTGATAGTGTGCTAATCTTACCAGCATCCGTTTTCACTTTTGGCTTAATGATAATCTAAACAAAGGACATAAATTCAATGAGAAAGAAACTTACAGTCAGTTTAATGGCCTTTTCTGGAGCAACCCCTATAAGTTGTGGTATCAGACCTAGGTAAACAGAGAGAATCGTTAGCGGTATAGATGTACTAGACGTGAATACACAAGCCCAACAAGGTGGTTTTCCCCATATTATTTACCCATCAAACATTTTAGGGTTTTTATTAAAATGGGAAAAGTGGCTTATCCTAAAAACTATGCATATGTATATAATAATTATTCATGTCAAAACAATGTTATACTTCTTGAGGCTATAAATCCTTTTCTTAAGCACGCCTCCTTTAAAGCCTGGTTATCTAACACCTCCCAAAAAGTATGAGGAAAGAATGGAACCCATGGATCTTGTCTACTCCCAGAACACTGCCAATAGCAGGGAAACCAGATTACCTCCCTTTACAACCAACAACATACTAACGTACACAGACGCGTTAGAGAAGCCAATGTTGTATGCTTGGAAAAGCTCTGCAAAGCGTCCTGTTAAGTAGACCCAGATTTTGCCACAAATGATGCTACCTGCATAATAGCATACAGTGGCTTGGCTAATACAGAAAACCAACTCCCATCATTTTCTCTTTACAGAAACCCAGAATTCAGTACTCATTTATTTAAAAGAAAGCCAAGGGCTTCCCTGGTGGCGCAGTGGTTGGGAGTCTGCCTGCTGATGCAGGGGACACGGGTTCGTGCCCTGGTCTGGGAAGATCCCATATGCCGCGGAGCGGCTGGGCCCGTGAGCCATGGCCGCTGAGCCTGCGCGTCCGGAGCCTGTGCTCCGCAAAGGGCGAGGCCGCAACAGTGAGAGGCCCGCATACCGCCAAAATAAATAAATAAATAAATAAAAGAAAGCCAAAACTGCAAAGAAAAATGCAGTTTTAAGTAACATTTAATGGGTATCTTCTACAAGCAAAAACAGCCCATTGTTAGCCTATTTGCTAATATATGTCAAACTTAAGACATTTCAAAAGATTTCTCCTAAAACAAAGGAAATCATTGTTCTTAGAAAGTTAAATTTTCCAGGCTGGCTGCAAAAGAGAAAATATATAAACAACTCAACATCTGTAGCTATTCATAGGGCTCAACTTTCTAAAGCACACAGATTATCGAAATCGCTAAAATACATTTTTTGCATACATCTTTTAAAGATGCTAACAATAAACATACTATATCCTTTAAATCACCCAGCCAAGGGGAAGTTATGTATGTGTTTGCATGCTTGCTGCTGATCTTAAGCCTACTTTGAGGACACTGCTGAGTGATTTTCTGCAAGTTGAGAGCCAGCAAGTAATCGTACATACAGCCTACTGTCAGTCAAACTGAATTATCAGTGACAAACACAAATCTGCACACACCTTTAATGGGTAGCAAACTGATTTAAAAGAATAAATCAGCAGATGGCAGTCTTAACTTTCTAACTCTCATGATTATCAGGCCCTATTACTTTTAAGCTGACTCCCATACAACCGTGTCAGCATGTGTGTTTGTTTTACTACTTGTCTCAATAAGGCTCACAGAATTTTAATAAAGTATTGATTTATGTCATTTTATCATTGTTGCCTATAAAGAAATTTAGGCTAGTCTGTCAACAATTTTGTCAATCATCTGACAAAATAATGGACCACTTCTAAGCAATATATGACAATCTCAACAATCACAGTGTTCAGATACAGGACTCCTACAATCTCTCACTTAAAGGACTGATTTTATCAGCTCACATTCTGAATCAAGCTAATGATCCCTCCACACCCTCCACCCCCAACTTGCTATATTGGACCCATTTAATTAACATGACATCTCTCCCAGATGAAATCTTCTGTAAGCATCCATCCATTGAGGAGGCTAAACTGTGAGGTGTATGTCTAGGTTCCTTCTCTTTTAAAGTATACCAAGGAGGAAGAAAGATTCTTACTCAACAAAGAAAGACTGGAGATGTCAAAGAAGCAAACCACCATAGCACCACTTAACCCTCAGATTCCCTATTAAATAAAATCTAGATGTGCAGTGTTTAATACAGTCTAAAACAAGCACTCACATGCACAGATCTGCATTCTAACAATGCACACCTCTTCCCATGGAGTAAATGTCATACAGCTAGATTTCAGACGGGCTAGAGTTCTGCATATCTGAATAAAATTCATCGCATTCTTTCTCAGGAGCAGGGTATTGAGCCTAGTTTGATTCCAGAACAACTCTCTTCTCTTGTTCTATACAATGCCAAAAATGAACATCCTCATGACCCTCTCCTTCAAGTATAAGTATATTAGAACTACATTTTCACTTGAGTATCTGCACATAATGCCAATCAGAAGTGTTTTTCCTCCTGGTCATGAGCATAAAGCTTTGCTCAGGCCCAGTTTTTCTTTCCGAGGAAGAGGTTCTAAGCCAAACAGTTCAGCAGAGCTCAGAATGAGCTCAGGATTAACGGGACTGTGTGTGCGAACAAACAAGTACAGTAAATTACATAAATGCCCTGGAATTGAGCATGTAGAAAGTTTTTCAAAGAATTTCAAGTGGCGCCCAAAGGGATTAAAAAATTAATCTCCCTCCCGAAGGAAACACTAAATTCTAATGTGAAAACATGTACATGAAAGTCTCCCTCTCCTAAGAGAACAAGTTCCTACAAAGCCGATGGGGGTGGGGAGAATTCTGCATGGGGTTGCTGCCTCTGATGCCGATAGCAGTGTGCTCAGCTTAGAGTTGGTGGTAACATTCCCTGCAAAAGAAAATCTCTCTGCTTCCACTCAGTGCCTCTGAACTACAGGGAGAAAAGGAGCAAGAATAAGATTTGGAGCAAAAAGGTTTTCTTTTCTTTCTTTCTTTCTTTTTTTTTTTTTTTTTTAACCTTCAGATGACTCACTGGTCTCCCTGGAAGAGACAAAAATGTGCAATATTTCTTTCAGGTGAAACAAACAGATAGAGTGTAAACTCACCTTCAAGTGGCAGCCTGGTTTCTATTTCACAGAGGAGAGATATATTTTTCCTCTCTAATTCTTTGAGAAAAGAAGCTCTCTATTTCTTAGCTGTCATCCTCGTATTCCACCTGCAGACATGTGCCTTAGTTTGTAAGAGCATGGTGACCACCATAGACCCATGCTGGGGAAAACACAGGCTTTAGATTGCAGGAAGAAGAAATAAAGACCTTGTCTGCAGACTAATATTGCTAGTTACCAGCAAGAATGTAAAAAGGGAAATGAGCAAGGAGGAAATAAAAGGAGAGAAACAGCCCTAGTCTGACTGAAAAGGCTATGCACTGATTTTCACAATCAGTGAGTCTGAAACCTGCTGCTGGTGAGATAAACTCACTAACTTCAGCAGCTGAGATCTGCTTGCTCACCCCGGTAGAGTCCAAAGAAGCCCTCGTAACGCAAGACTTTCTTAAAACAGTCAAAGCTGTTTTTGTACATCAGCTCCCCGACAACAGAGCCGGTGCCACGCTGATTCTGCATGCGGGTCTTCACCAGGTCTATAGGGTACACCGCGGTGGCTCCCACAGCTACAAACGAAAACAATTGTTAGGCTTAAAAGAGAGCACAATTAAACGGAGAATCTGTAAGGACAACAAATCTCTAAATCAAAGGACTAGAAAACAGAACACAGTATATATCCTCGCCAAAGAGATTTTACGTAATTTTCCCTTCTTCCATACACAGCTGAAGGATCACAGGCTAGCAACCACTGGGATCCATAAATACAGCTGCTTCCGAGAACAACTGTAATGGATTTTCAAGTCATCACCAACATTAGATAATCAACACTCAATTTCCTTTAACAACATTAAACTCTTATATATAACGTATTTCTTTATATTTTCCATTAAATGCCTACATATTATACCCAGTTACCTCTTAAAATAACTATATATCTACACATAGGTGGCTGCAATTTTAAAATTTAGTTTACTACAGCATTTTGGTAAATTAACCTTAGTTGCAACTATAATATTGGAACCAAATCTCAACATGACCCTCCCCCTACTCACAGCATTCGGTTTATAAAAATAAAAAGCCCGGGCTTTAGAATTTCTCAGGGACTGAAAAATTTATAACATGAATTAGAGTATTATATTTTTCAACTGTTGAAAACCAAAACATGCTTTGCAACTTCTAAAACAGATTGAAAAGAAAAAATAATAGTTTCATCAGTTTAGACTTCTTTTGAAAAATCATAAGTATTTTAATCACACTACTAGATTCTTCTCAATAAAGCAACTTCAGATTTTATACATTTTCTGTGAAGAGATTTAAGCAAAAAAAGCCTCTCAAGTTTTGCCCAGGAGCAGGGAAGAGAGGTTCATTTTAACAAATAACCTTCAAGTCTAGATATTCTTCAGCCAGTAAAAGATGAGGTGGGGGCGGGAAACAAGCAGAAAAGCAAAAGTGAATCACTGTGAGAGGTTGTTTTATTTCATAAGGTTCTGGAATTTGTACCCCAAATCTTGATCTCTTACCTGCCCTCACTCCTAACACCAGAAACACAGTCTTATTCTCCATTTCTTCGTACTGGCTTTAACCAGTATAATTAAGGGGAGTGCAGCACGCATCCAAGACTTTCACATGATTACAGAGGTTTTGTCTTGAAGACAGACTGGAGCCAGAGGGGCCACGGCTGTGCTATGACAAGTCCTCTGATCGTAGGTAAAAATAAAGAATACTTCAGAAAGCCCTGCAGTCGTGACCCTTGGGAACAATGAACTGAACCTTTGCTGATCTGTCCCGGTCTAGTGAGATAATATTACATGAACGCAAGCTTGAAACAGCACATAGACATGTCACTCACCTCCAGCAACTGAGCCCAGAGTGAATCTGTAAGCAGACTCGGCAATCTGGAGCCAGACAGGCCTGCCTAAACTGTGAGATTGCTGCGGGGAAGAAGAAAACATGTGAAAAATTTTGGAAAAGCATACGGCGAATGAAAAAAGCTATAATTTGGCTGTGTTAAGATTTTGAAATAGATACTCCTATTATTAGCATTTAAAACCCATATCTGGCCAAACAGACACAGTAGCTTTTTCCCCCCATTTGCACGAGCCTATTAACGCCTCATTTAGCTGCCACTACTGGGGAATACACTATCTTTCTACAGAAGTGAATCTTTCAGGTAAGTAAATATTTCAGGTTTAAAATCATTTCCCCCTTCTTTACTTTAACCAACTTAGAATTTTAGAATCTTTCTAAAATGTATAAAAACTATCGCGATTCCTAAATCAGATAATATTGATCATAATTTTCCGCCTCTGATGACTGAAGGTCAACATATTCATGCGTCCATCAATTTCTGCATCGAGATCTAACGCAGCTGTTTGTGCTGTCTTCCCACGCTTGACAACTATTACTTCTTTTACCAACAGCCTCCTAGTTTGATTTTGCCGCTTCTCATCTGTCAGGGCTGGAGAAATCACATAACCAGAATTGTTAGGATTATGTGTAAAGCAAGGTCAAGGACTTCTCTTTTGGGCTAAAGTGAAAAACTTTAATAGCTGCTATTTCAAGGGTTCAGAGCCTTTGCCCCTTTATTTGAGGCTTTGAAGCTCAACCACTGAGGTTATCAATAGATAAGTATAGTATTTCTCACCTATGCTACCGAGCATTTGCTCTCCTAGACCTATGTATTCCTCAACTCTGCCTACGCAAAGAAAACACCTGAGGGACCTTAAAATATATATCCCTGAGGCCTGGGGTTTATAAATTTTTAAAAGGCTTCAAATCATTCTGCTGTGTAGTTAGGTTGAGAACCACTGTCCTAGCCATGTTTGTAGTTCTAACATAAAACCTATGTTGAAAATAAAGCTAATGGGAAAAACCTATTGTGGTTCAGAATGTTATTTCATTGGTACCCCACAGCATAAAGGACTTGAAATAATTTGTCTATATTAGTGTGTCAGTCTTGTTCTTTAATATTTTCATTATGAAAATAACAGTTATGTGTATAAACAGTCTGAAATGAAGGAATAAAATACTGCTTTATCATAAGAAAACTTGAAAAATAGCAACTTGAATGAGCTTTCAAAACACAGCATAATAAAAATGTTTAGATACTCTCACTAGAATAATTTAGAATAATTTAATGGAGAGGGACTCCTTGCCTAAAATCTAAAGAAAGAAAAAAGTAAGCTAGTCTACTCTCATTTGCTTTCATTTGTACAATCTCTTCAAAGTTCAATTAAGGAAGCTAAATATGGCAAAACCAGATATTTATAAACAATTTGGGAAGCAGCCTACAGAAAGGTTTTATCTGTCTTCTTGTTTTGTAAATTTTGCACCACAGTAAGTATCATTTCTGTTTGAACAAAAGCATCTGATATCTAAATATTTAACGTTTGATTGTGATCTCTGTAGGCAGAGATCTTTAAAAGCTCATTATGCTTGTCATAGTGTTGTGGTTCAATATATTCTATAGTGAAGGAAAATAAGTAATGTTTGATGAAAAGTCAATAAGAAACCCTTGGAAAATCTAGCAATTAGTCAAACACCATTACTTCAAACAAAATCACTACATATTTTATAAATGTCAACTGTCCCAATATACCAACTTTACTATGATGAAATTAGGTGAAAGCATACATCTATTACATCCAAAACTGAATTTAATACATGGAAGAAACCATCATAAAAAAAGGCGAAAAACTGCACAAAGACATAATCATGATTTTGTAGGGAATACATTTTTTTCCTAGCAAGTTAGCCCAAGCAACTGCATGGCCATCCATTACGTTTGATCTACATGCTGTAACAAAAGTGAGCAATTAACAATTTAATATTGATATTTTATTTGAAATTTAATAAGGGAAAGAGTAGAATATTTTAACAAAACCTTGAGTATAAGCCTAATTTTGACTCATTCACAGAACAGCAAAAAATATGCCGTCCACAAAGATATTTTTTGTTCCATTTATTACTATGATAATAATACTAACTTTAGACTGTTTAGAGATTTGTTGTCCCCCAAAAGGTGAAAGTACTTGACCAAGCACTCAGGACTGTTGCCCTGATGCAGCCCTCAGGGGTCCAGTGTTTTTCAATCTTCTGTAAATAAATTCCCTTGTGAGACCATAGAAGGATGCTTTACTCTCAGCAATTTCTAACCACAGTGAGACCACACTGTACTATTTTGCCAGTCAGTCCACTATACATACAAAGGTAAGATGGCCACACTATGGACAGGACACGCGACTTGCCAAAGGTCTCACTGTGAAATAGGGAATAAGCAGAGCAACGGCCCCTGTCACTCCACTGCATTCTCCATTATAACTGAACACTCGTGCCAGGCAAAGATTGTAAGCACTTAACTCCAATATATGATTTCATTTATAAATTATATGCATGTTTTACTGTACTAATTATATACATAAAAATCTAATATATATTATTAAATTACATATAATATACATCTAAACATACAAAAATAGAAATTATAAAATAATGAGATGAAATAAAATGATTTTTTAAAATTTAATTTTGCATTTATTAATGCAAAATCCTTCTCGGTATCACTTTAAAATATTATATTAACTGAATATGCTTCAGTTAGTTTTTCAAATATTGATTGAACACAATGCGGGTAATGAGTTAATTCTGATACTCTGTTTCAAAGACAATCCAGTTGAAAACAAACG
Source organism: Tursiops truncatus (assembly GCF_011762595.2). Classification (NCBI taxonomy): domain Eukaryota; kingdom Metazoa; phylum Chordata; class Mammalia; order Artiodactyla; family Delphinidae; genus Tursiops; species Tursiops truncatus. The sequence continues at coordinate 60,526,045 of NC_047040.1, read as the reverse complement.
CAATCTGTATCTCTGAGGTAAAGATGATGTTCAACATCACACATTTTAAAGAAATTCAAGTTATGGCATTTTGGCTTAGATTTTAAAAGCTTTTATAACCAATGTGGCTACCTATATAGCATATATGCTACCTATATAGCAATATACTACCTATATAGCATATATGTTTTTAACTTCTAAAAATGCACACATAAAACTTTTTTTCCGAAATCAAAGTTTCTCAGTCACAAAACTGGGTGAAAATAAATCCATTCTCGTAGATTATGAATTATTTTCAATCATGACTCCTTTCAAAAGAATGTTAAATTTAAAACTCACTGACTAAAAAGAGCTATGGTCCCAAATATGAATCAAGTACTGGGGAGGGGCTAGATAAGGTCATGGGCCATATGATATCACTGATATGTGGAATCTAAAATACAACACAGGGCCTTCCCTGGTGGTCCAGTGGTTAAGACTCCATGCTTCCACTGCAGGGGGCACAGGTTTGATCCCTGGTCAGGAAAATAAGATTCTGCACACCGTGCGGCACAGCAAAAAAAACCAACCAAACAAACAAAAAACCCCGACACAAATGAACATTATCTACAAAACAAAAACAGACTCACAGATACAGAGAACAGACTTGTGGTTGCCAAGGGTGCCAGGGGGTGGGGAGGGGGGACAACTGGGAGTTTAGGATTAGTGGATGCAAACTATTATATATCAGATGGATAGAGTGTGTGGGATAGTGTGGTCTTTGTGAGCTTCCACCATGGCGTACCGGGGCCAGGGCCAGAAGGTGCAGAAGGTGATGGTGCAGCCCATTAATCTCATCTTCAGATACTTGCAAAATATATCTCGGATTCAGGTGTGGCTTTATGAGCAAGTGAATATGCGGACACAGGGCTGTATCACTGGTTTTGATGAGTATATGAAGCTCGTATTAGATGATGCAGAAGAGATTCATTCTAAACCAAAGTCAAGAAAACAACTGGGTTGGATCATGCTAAAAGGAGTTAACATTATTCTGCTCCAAAGTGTCTCCAACTAGAAATGATCAATGAAGTGAGAAATTGTTGAGAAGGCAATGCAGTTTGTTTAGGTGTCCTTTGTTAGAAGTGTAACTCTAAAGCATTTATTCATATTGTTTTGCTCACCTTTATGTTATTACCAGATGACAATAAATGCTGTGGGATTGTTTTTATTTTTAAAAAAATGGATAAACAACAAGGTCCTACTGTATAGCACAAGGAACTATATTCAATATCCTGTGATAAACCATAATGGAAAAGAATATGAAAAAGAATATATATATGTATAACAGTCACTTTGCTGTACAGCAGAAATTAAACGCAACGTTGTAAATCAACTACACATCAATGAAATTTTTTAAAAAACTAAAAACAAAGGGAGGGTAAGTAAGAGACACAAGCTACTATGTATAAAATAAATAAGCAACAAGGATATATTGTACAGCACAGGGAAATATAGTCATTATTTTATAACATTAAATGGAGTATAGTTTATAAAAATACTGAATCACTAATGTTATACACCTGAAATTAACGTAATATTGTAAATCACCTATACCTCAATTAAAGAAAGAATCAAGTAACCACTAATTCTCTTATTCATACAAAAGCTTTCTCCTGTGTTCAAGCACATATATTTTCTTTATATGCTCTTCCTTTAAAGAATCTTTATAAGCCCTAAAAAATCCTATGAAAACTGTAGGATTATACTGTCTTTAATTCTTAGCTAAAAACATCTCTAACTATAAATACCCAAATGCCTTTTGAAAATGCCACCTCTGCCCTTATTAAATTGCATCCTATTTTTTAAAAAACATACAATATACAGTTACTAAGGGTCTTTTTTTAGGCTTAGCTATCACTATAACTTATGGTTCACTTATATTCAGGTATGTAAATTAATATAATTAATGCTATGGATTTCATTTCATGAATATTCATAAGTAGAATGCTACTGTAGCTGTCATCTCTATTAATGACTGTGTACTGAATTTTTTAGCATTTAGGCTGAAAGAAAATCTCAGCACTAAGAAGATCACCTACCGTGAGCAAATGGGCCAAAGGAAAAGGCACTCTTTTCCTTAAGGTTATGATTATGATCATGGTGATATTTAACAAGATTAATTAAGTGTTTTTCAAAGCAAAATAAGAGTTGAAAATCTTAAATGATTTTACACCTGCTGCCTAAGCGTGTGTGTATGATAGGAAATGAGGAAATGGCTCGAGAGCTCATTGAGAGAGGAGAAAGTTCTTGTACTTTGTTGTTAAATGTAACTTATCCTATAAATGAGAATTAGATAAGGCAAGATCATGTCAGTTAACAAGTCAGGCACCCTGCCCAACCAAGCCGCTTCATGGAGTATGCCAACCCAACGATGAGAACTCCCTCTTCCAAATGGCACACTATTGACGGACAGAAGGAAAGGAAGGAAAAGCTGAAGTCTTTTATACTGAGCATGGGTTGTGGCGGGAGAGGGGAAGGCTAGACTTTACACCAACTAAAATGTATGATTGTAACAGCAAAATAAGCTTAGGGAAAATAAAATTCTTTTGTCTGCAAATCACATCTATGAATTTAGTATGCCTGAATTTGAATTCCATACTCTTGGCCTCATAAAACAAGATTAAAACCCAAAGCTGTGACGATATATACTTTTTTCTCAGTGAGAGGTGAGGTTAAATTGTGTTAGAGACTGTAATAAGTCTTTAATTCTAATACTTTAAATGAGGTAAATGGCTAATAAATACATAAATAAAACTAGTATAGAAACCCAATCGCCTCCTTTTTGAGAACAGATTTCCATTTATGGTAAAACTATTGCAGATGACAGAGGTTAAAAGTTCCAAAAAAAAGAAAAGAGTAAGTGGATTGTAACGCTTTTTCTTTACTCATGAAAACAAAGTTCTCAAGAAGGTCCATTAGAATGCAAAACACACAAAGAGACAAACTCCTATTTGTCTAAGAAATGCTATATAGAAAACAGAGAGAAAAAGCATTCTAATAATGTTCTGATAGAACCCAAGCCAGCTTATATTCCAAAAGTTCTTTGTGTGAGTGGTCTGTAGCTTGAATGTAATTTCCCATAGAAACAAAACTTTAAAAAAAAAGTATTTATATGCCCAAGCAGGTCCATCATAGATAATTTACCCCATATAGTTGAAAAAGCAATTACGTGGTATACAGTAAAGAAAAAAAAAAAGAAGTTGCCTACCCATTCTCACATTGGGCTAGATAGAATTGGTCTTTAACCTCCAAAGCACTTCATGCTTCAAAAATGTCACATCCTCTTCTCTCTGCAACCCACCTCCTTTTATTTAACCCATTTTACCCAATTAAAAATTTCCAATTTTCTCACTGGTCATCTCTATACCACAACATATTTACCCATTCTACTATGGACACTTACTGCAAATAATGCTGCTATATACATTGTTGCATGTTCCTTTTAATCAACATATGTACTTATTCCTGTTAGGGACTACACCTGGGAGAGGAACTGTCAGGTCACAGGATGTATGTCTCTTCAATTGTAGCTGATACTCCCAAATAGTTTCCAAAGTTGTGATGCCAGAAGTTTCTGACAGTTCCCATTCCTCCACCTCCTAAACAACACTTGCCATTGTCAGAGTATAATATCGGCCAATCTGGATAGTATAAAACAGCATCTAATTGTAGTTTTAATGTGTATTTTTTTCTGTTTACTAATGATGCTGAACTAACTTCCCATCCCCTCCCCTCCCCTCCTCTTCCCTTCCCCATTTGGATATCTTCTATCTTTCCCTTTTGTGTAGCCTGTCTTTTCACCCTTTCAGTGATATGTTTTAATGAACAAAGGTTCTTAAATTTAATGAAGTTCAAGTTATTAATCGTTTTCTTTATGACAGGTATTTTGTGCCCTGTTTGTGAAATCTTTGCTTATCTCTCGATTATGAATATAATCTCCTATGTTATCTTCTCTAAGCTCTCAAGTTTAGAACATCCCAACTGGAACGTACTTTTGTGTATGGTATGGGGTGAGAATTTTTTTTTCTATATGATATATATCAGTCATAATTTAAAAAAAAATACAACGTAGAATTTCAGCCAGCACAAAAATTTTAAAAGCAAAACATTTCAGGCAATAAAGAAGAAAATACAAAGATATAATTCTTCCTCACTTTCCATCCCCTTCCACCTAAGGAAAGTGGATGAAGGTGGATGAAGGAGTTGTGTCATGTCTATATTTGAGCCCAACTTGGAGTTTGCTCAGATAGCTTTCTCGTATTTAACAACAATAACAACAACTGTAATAGCAGTTAACATTTATTGCATGCTTACTAGGTGTAAGTGCATTATCTCATGTAATTCTCACAATAACCCTATGAGATGGATACTACTGTCTCTTCTTAATAAATGAGGAAACTGAGAAAGGAAAGATGTTACATAATCAGTCCCCAAGTTCTTAACCTCTGCCTCTCTCATAACTTCTATTTCTGAACTCACAGATTCTCCATCATGCATATGTGCTTTCATAACAACTTTCATAGATTGAGATAACAACAAAACATGCCTTCCTTCCTATTTTTTTTTGTTTTTGTTTTTGTTTTTGGGTTTTTTTTGCGGTACACGGGCCTCTCACTGTCGTGGCCTCTCCCGTTGCGGAGCACAGGCTCTGGATGCGCAGGCCCAGCGACCATGGCTCACGGGCCCAGCCGCTCCGTGGCATGTGGGATCTTCCTGGACCGGGACATGAACCCGTGTCCCCTGACTCGGCAGGCGGACTCCCAACCACTATGCCACCAGGGAAGCCCCTTCCTATCTACATACAAAATGTAAATAATCATGTATTCATATTTGGTAGTATAGAAAAAATAAGAGAATCAAAAATGTCTTCTGAAAGTGACATGGAAACAGTTATGGTTAGCACTAATGTAATTCTGTGGCTTAGAGAATTTTAAAAGACAAGTCAGTCACTAAAATTGAAGTCTATATGGCTGCCTTAGAATGCCTCATAAATCTAAGGAGTATGCCAACCCAACGATGAGAACTCCCTCTTCCAAATGGCACACTATTGACGGACAGAAGGAAAAAACCTGTTTCTAGATTGAAACCTGCAGAAAGTTTATTACTTTGTTTGCTATAATAACTTAGGCATATTTTTATATTATTCTACTTGGGTCCTAGCCTATATTCCTTACATAGCTTTTAATGTTACAAGGAAAAAGGAAGATACACTAAAATTTTTGAAAAAGAAAAAAAATCTATTGATTCACATAACTTTTACAGAATGCAAGAACTTAAAGGATTCTTAGAAATATCTGCAGGTACTAATTTTACTAAATGAGAAAGTGAGGCCCACAGAAACTTGTACCAGATGCCAAGGACAGTAAAGGTCAGAATTACAATGGATATAACTGGGGATATTAACTTGAATCCCTCTTAAATAATCTTCATAAATCTATTTCTATGAAATTCTAAAAATTATTTATGACTTCTTTGAGTTTTATTTTCCCAGGTGTTGTTTTTACCCTAATTTACAGGGAAAAAACAGATTTAAAATCTTCATTTTATTTCTCTGTTCCTAACCCTCAGCAATAAGACTACCCAATCTAGCTGATATGTGAAAGGAAAAATAATACAGTCTCTGACCTTCCTCCTTTGAGACCAATGTAAGAACACCCAGGATCTCTACATGCTCTCTGGAGACTGCAGATCCCTGTGCCATCCTACTGTTAGAGAAAAGGCAGAGAAGGCACTCTACCACCATCCTGGATGCCAATCAGAAACAAAGGGTAAGAAGAGTTAGTAGTGGTTTTTATCACTGCCCATTTTCTAAGTATCTGACAAGAGCTTTGAGGCCATCCATGCCAGCATAAAAAGCACCCGTGCTGCCACTGAAGGCAAATCATCTTCGAATCTGTCTTCAAAACAATTTCCAACAGTATCAGAATTACATCACCTTCCTAAGGAATCAGAAATATGAGCGACACAGACTTAGGGCGCCAAAGATTACAAAAGTAACTTTCATTTATGGCCTCCAGGAAAATCGCTAGGGGCAAGAAAGGCAGGTAAAACAAAAAAGAGTGGCAGAAAGGCTTAGAAAGGAGGAAATGAGTGGGTTTTTTTAATTCATCACATTGTTTTTAATAAGCTAAATGAGATATTCCCCAGTTACAAATATTAAGGACACCCCCAAGGAAAGCTCTATTAATAGACCTGTAACACTAAAAAGTATCTCCTTTTGAAATGCAATTTTTCAAACTTCAAGAATAAATTTTTATAAATGTGTACAATATATGAAATTAAATTCAGTAAGAACTCTTTAAATATTTCAATACATCTCAAATTTTAAATAATTTTATTAAATTTTACTATAAATCAATGAATTGGAATAAATCCATCTATTTTTTTTAAAGGATCTGAGAACGTGTAACGAAAAGAAACTCTGATGTCAGCAGATAAGAGTTTTTTGCTACTAAAGAGGGTAAATCACAGTGGGTTACAGATATATTTTAATTTACACACACCAAGCAAAGTATTAACATAAAATGCAGATATAAAAGCAATTATTTTCCATTTTCAATTTACTTACCTGACTACAAAAGTTCTTGTTTATTTTACAAAGAAAAGCTGGAAATTCTAATTCGTTTCAGAGGCAGAACCATCATTCCATGGAGTTCAAGTAGAAGAAAGATTTGCTACTGAAACTTCCCACAGTGAACCACACTTAAATACCTAGATCTTTCACTAGCACATGTGGCTATTCAACAGTGTGGTAGCAGTAAAGAAAAAGCAGACTTGGTCTCTTTCCATGGCATGCCCATGTAGCTTTCTTCTCTCTCTTCTTGTCTCCTGTCTTCATTCCCCCTCTCCCCACACCCTCTCCATCTCTCCTAGCCTCAAAGGGCATCACAGTCTCCTAAAGAATCATGAGGGACACAGGTCTCATGTGTATTAGACAAGGACTAGCCCTCCTATAACCCTCACCATCCCCCGCAACCAAAACTATATGACCATTGCTGCAACTGAGGCTTCCTCCAAATGCTCCAGAAGTAGGGCTTCAGTTTAAATCAGATTTTTAAAAAACTGCTCCATTCCACTATTCAAGGTAATATCATGGGGTTTATTTTCCTACCAAGACAGTATTTTTGAAACCAGAAATAAGACTGCATTAACTTTATAGGACTCAGAGCTATTGTTTTTCTCACTCAAACAAAAAACTAATATTATCAAAAATGTAATAATAATCAAGGTTTTCCTTCTGATTCATTAATTAGATAGTTTTCCTGTGTTACTGTTGTAATCTATAAGACACATTCTCAGTGAAAGATTTATTTCAGTAAAGGAATGTTTTGTATTTTAAAAACCCTATAAATATCAGTTTAATGATACAAAATGAACTTAACACTTATCTTTCAATGTCACTAGACAAATGAAAGGAAAAAACTGCTACTCCTAGGGGGTGGGAAGCCAAGCCCATGTATGTCTGCACTCTTATTTTCCTCATCTTAATAAGCTAAAAGAAAAAACCACAAACATAAATCTAGTTGCTCCATAAAATACTCTGGGAGGGTAAGGGTGAAAGTTCTATAAAGGTAGTCTTTGAGCTAAGTAAAGTCTTTCTGTAAAGCAGTTTTTAATTTTCATAGATTCAGGAGCCTGAGGCTGTCATGTACATATTACTTCGGCATTTTTGAAGGTGATTCTGTTTATGAGACTCCTCCTACCTGTCTCTGAAGTTCTGCCAGGTTGTAAGGTAAGGCCGCCTCAGCCAATGGGGCTATTCTCTCAATATCTGCCAAAGTCAAGCGCCTTCAGGCAAAAACACAGGAAAGAAAGAACTGTTAGATACCAACAAACTCCTCATACTAAGATCATCTTTCTTCAGAAAAAAAGGGGGTAAAACGAATTATGGTTTAAAAGTGGTATTTCTCTATGCACACAGATCATTTTAGTGAGAGAAATAAAAAAAACTTCAGACGCTGCTTGTCACACGAAAAGCAAAAGACTCTAAAGAAATAATGTGGAGTACACAAATTTAATGACTCCAAAGACAGATAATAAAATTAAAGAAATAATTCTTGCCAGAAGCAAAGTATAAACATTGACAGTTCATACACACATGCATTAAATATGCATAAGTGCAAAGTCTCTTGAGAAGGATAAAAATAAGTGATAAATACCGGTTGTCTTTAAGGGGAAAAGGGAGAAGGGTAGAAGGGAAACATTTTTACGGCATGCTCTTTTAAACTCTTAAGAGTTTTGAACTACGCGAATGCACTACTGTTTCAAAGAAATTTTACTTTAAAATAAGTACATTCCCTGAACTGGCTAGTACATCACGTCAGATCCAGTTTTGAGAAGCACTTTTTGAAAGCGTTTATTATCATGGAGGTATAATACCTTTGCTAAAAATGTGAATTCTAGATGGATGAGACATGGCCTGATAGTTCATGTCAATCACCAAAGACGGGCTGGCTTATCCAGTCTCATCTCCAGCTCAACAATTCATTATGTAGCAGGAAGGTAATAAATCATCTATGTACACTCAACTTCTATTAGTCTTCAGTTCTAGGGTTAAAACCCATTTTTTCAGATATGCCTACACTTAAGTAACTACTACAGGTGACTAATAAAATCTGATCACTTAGCAGATCACACAGGTCCTACTGGTGCCCAAAGACAAGGGTTTTTCATCTGGATTTGCATGAGATTTTGCAAATTAAATACTCTCTATGTGCTTTGGGTTTTCTCAATCAATAAAACAGAGGCATAAAACATCTGAGCTTAACTATGATAATAATGTCACAGGCATATTTCAAGAAAATGATACTCTCCAACACAAAATGGTATACACTGTTTAGTAAAATCCCCATTCACAATGAATCAAAAAGATTATAAGATTCCTGAACATGTACTTCAATTTATTTTAAATTTCGGCAGATGTCCACAAATCACTAAAAATTCCTAACACCTCTAGAGTCCAGATTAAATCAATTTTTCTGTCCCTCTCTTACTTTTTGTCACTTCCCTCTCCCCCTCCTCTATCATTTTTCTTCCTTTCCCGTTTCCCTCTCTCACACCTTACTCCCTTTCAACCCCTTACTCCCTTTCTTTTCACCCTCTCTCTCCATTTCTTCCCTCTCTTTTTTCTTCCCCTCCTCTCTCTTTTTTCCCCTCTTGTCCTCTTTCCCCTTCCCTCCCTCCATCTCCCCCTATCTTTAGTCTGTCTTCATCTGTCTCTCCTTCCTCCCCTGTTTCTCTTATCTGTCTCTCTCTCTTTCTTGAAATGTATATACTGAATAAACTATTGTTTAAAAGAACACCACTGCTTCATGTTAAAATAACTGTCCTAAAAAATATCATGAAGAATTATTGGAATAGTTACCCTGTAGCATTATATAAGTCTGCAAGCTGGTACAGGATATCAATTTCTAGTGGGGTGACTTGTCCATAGCGTATGGCACTCTGGGCAAATTCCTCTGGAAGAAAAAGAAAATATTTTAAAATCTTAAAAGATTCTTAACATATAACAAACTTCTACCTTAACCAACTACTATCTGAAAGCTAAAAACATTTCAGTATTATTTTAAAAGGCTAAAATTGAATTTCAATGTCTAAGTTCAATTATATAGAAATAACCACAAAAGTATGAAAGGTGGCAAAAGATAAAATGTTAAGATGATGAAACAGTAAAAGCAGATAAAGATAAATTAGCTTCAGAGATAAAACAATCTCTTTAGGATCCTCTCTCTTGTCTTGTTTATTTGATTTGGTCTCCAGAGTTACAAGACAAAAGAATTGGCTCTTCTCCAGTCACCTAAAACTTCCCACTACAATTCAGCAAAAGGAGTAGGCTTGCCCATCTTTCTGTGGCAACTCCTTCCTCATACAAACAAGCCACTGCCACTAACCTGTTTGACAGACTGGGCCAAGGTTCTTTTCAAAACTGTCAAAGCCACTTTTCCATTCCTGACCTCAGCATCCCATTAAATCCACCTGAACTTCTGGAGACCATTATGACCCAAGTGAAGCATACATACATGGTAACATACTTTCTAGATCTGGCTTCAGAGTAGTAAACTTAGACCAACCTCATTCCCTAGATAAAGTGAAAATGCTGAGATTCGAATCAACGTATATTTTAAAAATCTTACCCTTTGTGACTTCAACATCTTTCCTTGTGCCAGCTAGAGTGCTATATATCTTACGAACAAGCTCCATGTTATTCAGTAAGGAGTTAAATGCATTGAAGTACGAGAAGCTAACCTGGTGTGAGATACTTCCTCCAGCTGCCTAGGAAATGACAACACAGAAAGTTAAACAAACAAACAAAACCAAAAATATACATTTATGGACACTGAACTTTTCTCAAAGAAGATCCAAAGGAGTCTTCATTACTAAAATGATTAACAGCCAGTCCATAAATACAAGGAAGGTATCGTGCTAAAACACTGTCAGTGTGTTTCATGCCCTCAAGGAAGTCTATGTAATTTAGGTGTTAAGGAAGAAAGCAACATCTGGAAGTTGGACTTCAGGGTTCATCTACCTATAAGGTCAAAAACAACAAATACAATTATCACAGATCAAAACCAATGATTATTTAAACAGGATTTTCAAGACCTTCAACTATGGAACTCCTGCTAGCTCTGGATAATCCAAACCTCAATGTACAATATAAGGAGCATTTTTTAAACTTGCTTTTTTCCCCACACACATATACAAAAACCAGTGGTAACTTTAAATTTTAAGACTATTTCACTATGTCAACTCTCCTAATCTTTTCCTTTTTAAGTTTATTGTTATAGTTAAGATATAAAACGTCCATGCTAGGTTCTGAATCTCTATCACAAAAGGTACAACTACCAAAAGCTCCAAAAGATGTAGAGAAAATCTAGGGATATAAATCATGTCTTTAGTAGAATAGCGCTAAAGAGGCTCTCTCATGCCTGGGGAAGGATGGGGGACAATGTGGCCTTCATTACCTCTACAGGGTGAGGAAGTAATTTCTCCCTCTGTCCAACACTTGGACATAGACTCAAAAGTGAATATTTTTCGTAGCTTGCAAAAGCCTAATTTCTAAGCCAAGAGGCAGAGGAACCCAGATGATTAAAAACATTCTCTATTAAAAACTCAAAAGAAATACTCATAGAAATACCAGTGTGACAACCTTAATCATAAAGGTCTACATTAAGGACAGTATAGGTAATGCTGGGCATATGTTCCCACCCCCACCATCCCTCACACACATGCATTAACCTAAATATATATGATATTTGCATTAGCCTGAATTTGGATACCAGCGACCCAAACGCCAGACTCAAATTATTTAACACGTTCCTCCAGAAATTGAGACGGCATTTGGTAAACTGAGGCTGTAACAGGTCTATCTAACCCAACTGGAAAAGATTAGATGCGTCCCCTCACCCCAAGGCACTGAGTCCTTCTCTCTAGGATTTTCTTTCCTTCTTCCCTCCTTCTCTCCCTTTCTTTCTTTCCTTCCTTTCATTTTTTGGCTGGGGTACGAGGTGAGGGTAGGGGAGTGGGAGATGAGTGTCAAGGAGGTGAAATGTGTAGGAGAAAGTGACATGCTCCATGTTCAAATTCACTGAAGAAAAAGAACAGAAGTTGATCTTTCTACCCCCGGTCTGAATAAGGGATAATGATCTTCAGCTGAAACAACAAAAGCACTCATTGGCTTCCCTCCATTTAAAACAAGCAGCAATCAAAAACTTATACATAAGTACAACACATGAACAAGAAAACTGATAAGTGAGGACAGTTTCACCATTCTTTGTGAGGAAGTGGATGACATCAGTTTGCTATTGGTCCAGATGATTGCTTTACAGAGATTAGCAGCGTAGAGAACAAAAACCTGTCTGGTCCATGCAGACTGAATGCACAGGTGAAGGGGCAGAGAGAGGAGTGAGCCACAGAAGCTGACGCCCACATATTTCCTCCATACCTTCTGCCACAGCCATGGTTATTAAAACAGTGTAGAGGCCAGTGATGATCCCTCTAGCAAACAGCACCCTGCTGGCAACAAAGGAAGGAGCCATCCTTATAGCAAGGCTTTGGGAGCCTGGTGGGATGGAAAGAGGCCACAGGTGAAGGCAGTAGTGTCTGAGCGAAGTACTGCCCACTGGAAAAAGTAATTGCACACCCTTGTCTACAAACTCCCCTGTTTTCTTTAGGGGGACTCTGTAAATGGAAATAAACAATTTGGAAATACATGAGAGCAAGATGGTGGTGCTGAAAAAAGCAGCTATGATCTGGGGAAAGACTATTCACTATCACCCCCCACCACCACCTCCCTTACACACCCTGTTTACCTACTACCAACCAAGCATAAAGTTGGAATAGTTGAGAGTGAGATAGGCCCACGGATGCAATCCAGGACACTGGTTTCAAAGGTTTAAGGAAACAGAAAGTTGAAGTGGTTGCTTTTTACTTACTGAAACTAAGTTCTCCTCCACAAAGGGAGTAAGCATGTGAGACCGAATGGTAACCATGATGTCACTGAAATCCAGACCAGAAATCATGCCACTTTTGCTTTTGTCTTTCAGTGCAAAGGCTTGTCTTGCATGTTCCAATTGTAGTTCCTGGAGGGAAAGTTAGAAATGGGGCCTTAGGTTAACTAAAAGCACATCCCGAGTGTATGTTTTAGAAAAGGATAGACATCCTTCCCCTACATGCATTTACTACAAAAGTGAACAATATACAGCTCTGAATGTACAACAAAACTCTTCATTTTTTTTAAAAAAGCACGTTTTCCTGAAAATATACTACATGTTACTCCTCAGGAAAAGTGAATCACAGAATGTCAATAAAGAAAAGGGAGGAAAAACAACCTTTGTTTACTTGAGAAGTTTTCATCACTGAAAACTTTTCAGAGTATCTTTTCAGTGCTTCAAGTTCTACCTTTAAAATAACTAGTAACTCTCCTGCTTGAAGGCATTCTTATCATCCAAGAGTACCTTCTGAATTACAGCTGGCTCTCCACATCCGAGGGTTCCGCATCCGCAGATTCAACCAACTGAAGCTTGAAATTCTAATGTGAAAGTTATGAATAACAAACTGCATAAATAGTGTTCAGCTATCACTCTGTGTGGCTTTGAGTGATACTCATAAACTGTAGAACAATACAGAAGATCTCTGAACTTTTAAACTACTGGGCAGCTGACTTTTGTAATAGGTGATATCAAAAAAAAAGGTGCTAGTAATACCCTAAGGGCTATGTAAAAGTCAAAATTTAGAGCATTTCTGCCCTGAGGACATATGACATAATCCAAATAAATCTGTTATCACAACATAATAATAGTGCTATTAGATGTCATTTTCACACTATTTGCAACTCCGGAAATAATATTCCTATCTAAATATATAAATATTATTCACAAAGTGAAATAATTGTAATTTAATATTGTAAATATTGTAATGGCAATTTGCATTGCCATTCATTTATAAAAGCCTACAAATCAATGTTGATTTACCCTTTTCTGACATTTAAAATAGCTTTTGATGGAAGTTTCACCCTTTTACTAATTAATTATATTTTTCTATACCTCAATAGCAATTCAAAGACATTAAAATTGCCTTAGCAGGTGTTTGTCTCATAATTCATTAAGTTATACATTTGTTTTATATGGTTTTCTGTATTTGTATTATATTTAACAATAAAACAAGTTTCTAAAATATTTTTTCTTAGCAGGTTGATAGGCTAGAGACAAGTATATCAAACCTACTAAATCTTTCAATAATCTTAACTTTAAAAAAATTTAATAACAACATTGTGGAAAACATCTAAACATTTTAACATCCATCATCACACATGTAAATATTTGAATTTGAAATATTTATATTCAAATATTCTATTGGTCTTCAAAAGACCAACAGAAGTAGAGAAACTAAAAGTCAACTGGTAAAAATGTATGAAAGATAGAGTACAAAATAAACAACCAGCATGATTTGACAAAGTTTTCTTTCCAACCCCTTCTGCTTTTTAAAAATTTCAACTTATTAAGGTATAATTGACAAATAAAATTATAATACATTTAAAGTGTACAATGTGATGATTTGATATATGTATATATTGTGCAAGGACTCCCACCATTGAGTTAATTAACACATCCATCACCTCACATATTTATCTTTTTTTTTTTGACGAGAGCACTTAAGTTCTACTCTCTCAGCAAATTTCAATTATACAATACAGTATTATCATCAGCATGTTATACCTTAGATCTTCAGATCTTATTTATCTTATAACAAAGTTTGTGCCCTTTTTCCAGCCTCTTCCTATTTCTCCCACCCCCTAGACACTATTCTACTCTGTTTCTACATGTACAACTTTTTTTTTTAATTCTACATGTAAGTGATACCATGGAGTGTTTGTCTTTCTATGTCTGGCTTATTTCACTTAGCATAATGCCCTCCAAGTTCATCCATGTTGCTGCAAACGAGAGAATTTCCTTTTTTTTAAGTTGAAAAATATTCCATTGTATGAATGTGGAATAATACTCATATATATATACATACACACACACACACACACACACATATATATACACACACCACATTTTCTTTATCCATTCTTTTGTCAATGGACACTTAGGTTGTTTCTACACCTTGGCTACTGTGATAATGCTACAATAAACACAGGAGTACAAAAAAAAAGTAAACACAGGAGTACAGATAATCTCTTTGAGATGATGATTTTATTTCCTTTGGATATATACTCAGAAGTAGGACTGCTGGATCACAGTAGCTCTATTTTAACTTCCTGAGGAACTTCCATACTGTTTTCCATAATAGCTGTACCAGTTTACTTTCCCATCAACGGTGTACACAGGTTCCCTTTCCTCCACATCCTTGACAGCATTTGTTGTCTTTGGTCTTTTTAGTAACAGACATCCTAACAAGTACAAGGTGATATTTCATTGTGGTTTTGATTTGCATTTCCCAGATGATTAGCAATGCTAAGCAACTTTTCATGTACCTGTTGGCCATCTATATGTCTTCTTTGGAAAAATGTCTATTGTGGTCCCTTGCCCATTTTTTAATTGTGTTTTAATTTGTTTTGCTACTGAGTGGAATGAGTTCCTTGTATATTTTGGATATTGACCCCTTATCAGATATGTAGTTTGCAAATATTTTCTCCCATTCCATAGCTTGCCTTTTCTTTTTGTTGATTGTTTCCTTTGCTGTGCAGCTTTTCAGTTTGATGTAGTCCTACCTGTTTATTTTTGCTTTTGTTTATTATTTTTTAATTTGATGTCAAATTCAAATAATCATTGCCAAGATTGAAGTCAAAGAGCTTACTCTCTCTGTTTTCTTCTAGGAGTTTAAAGTTTCAGGTCTTACGTTCAAGTTTTTAATCCATTTTGAGTTGATTTTTGTGTATGGTTTAAGACAGGAGTCCAGTTTCATTCTTTTGCCTGTGGCTGTCCAGTTTTCCCAACACCATTTATTAAAGAGACTACCCTTTCTCCACTGTGTATTCTTGGCTCTTCTGTCAAAAATTAATTGACCATATATGCATGGGTTTATTTCTGGGCTCTCTATTCTGTTCCACTGAGCTACGTCTGTTTTATGACAATGTCATACTATTTTGAATACTATACCTTTGCAATATAGTTTGAATTCAGGAAGTGTGATGCCTCCAGCTTTGTTCTTTCTCAACATTACTTTGGCTGTTTGGGGTCTTTTGTGGTTCCATACAAATGTGAGGATTGTTTTTTCTATTTCTGTGAAAAACGCCTCTGGAAGTTTGATAGGGATTGCAATGAATCTACAGATCACTTTGGGTAGTATGGACATTTTAACAATATTAACTCTTCCAATCCATGAACACAAAATATCTTTCTATTTATGTCTTCTTCAATTTCTTTCATCAATGTCTTATAGTTTTCAGTTTACAGATCTTTTACTTCCTTAAATTTATTCCTGTTTTCTTCTTTTTAATGTTATTGTAAATGAGATTGTTTTCTTAATTTCTCTTTCCAATAGTTTCTTGTTAGTGTACTGAAATGCAACTCTTTTTTTTTTTTTTGCGGTACGCGGGCCTCTCACTGTTGTGGCCTCTCCCTTGCGGAGCACAGGCTCCGGAGGCGCAGGCTCAGCAGCCATGGCTCAGGGGCCCAGCCGCTCCATGGCATGTGGGATCTTCCCGGACCGGGGCATGAACCTGTGTCCCCTGCATCAGCAGGTGGACTCTCAACCACTGCGCCACCAGGGAAGCCCGCAACTCATTTTTGTATACTGATTTTATATCCGACAATTTTCCTGAAGTCATTTATTAGGTCTAATAGTATTTTGTGTAAGCGTAAAGTCTTTAGGGTTTTCTACATATATTATGTCCCCTACAAGCAAGGACAATTTTAATTTTAATTAATTTAATTAACTTAATTTTTCTCTTTCCAACTTGGAAGCCTTTTATTTCTTTTTCTTGTCTAATTGCTCTAAGGACTTCCATTACTTTTTGAATAACAGTGGCAACAGTGGACATCCTTGACTTGTTCCTGATCTTAGAGAAAAGGCTTTCAGCTTTTCACTACTGAGTATGATGTTAGCTGTGGACTTGTCATCTACAGCCCTTATTATGCTGAGGTATATTCCACCTACACCTAATTTAAGAGTTTTTATCATGAAAGGATCTTGAATTTTGTCAAATGCTTTTTCTGCATCTATATCTATTGAGATGATCATGATTTTTATCCTTCATTGTAGTGTATTAATGTGGTGTATTAGCATATGTTGAACCATCTTTGCATCTCAGGAATTAAGTCCCACTTGATTACTGTATATGATCCTTTTAGTATACTACGGAATTCAGTTTGCTAATATTTGGTTGAGAATATCTGCATCTATCTTCATCAGGGATACCGACTTGTAATTTTATTGTAGTGCCCTTGTCTGGCTTTGGTATCAGGGTAATACTGATCTTGTACAATGAATTTGGAAGAAGTATACCCTCCTATTTTTTGAAAGAGTTTGAGAAGGACTGATATTAATTCTTCTTAAAATGTTTGGTAATATTCATTAGTGAAGCCATCTGGTCCTGGACTTTTCTTCATTAAGAGGTTTTTGTTTACTGATTCAATCTCCTTGCTAGTAACTCGTCTGTTCAGAGTTTCCATTTCTTCATGATTCAGTCTTGGTAGGTTGTATGTGTCTAGGAATTTATCCATTTCTTCTAGGTTTTCTCATTTGTTGGTGTATAACTGTTTATAGTAGTTTCTTACGATCTTTATCAGTTGTAAGGTCTTCTCTTTCATTTCTGATTTTATTTGAGACTTCTTTTTTTCTTAATCTAGCTAAATGTTTGTCAGTTTTGTTTATTTTTTCAAAAAACCCATTCTTGGTTTAATTGATCTTTTCTACTGTCTTTCTAGTCTCTATTTCATTTATTTCTCCTTTGATCTTTGTTATTTCCTTCTACTGACTTTGGGCTTATTAGTTTATTCTCTTTCAAGTTCCTTGAGGTATAAAGGTAGATTGTTTGAGATTTTTCTTTTTTCTTAATGTAGGTGTTTATCACGATAACCTTCCTTCTTAGAACTGCTTTTGCTACATCCTTTAAGTTTTGGCATGCTGTGTTTCCATTTTCATTTGTCTCAAGATATTTTTTGATTTTCCTTTTGATTCCTTCTATGAACCATTGATTACTTAGGAGCATGTTGTTCAATCTCCAATTTGTAAATTTTCTCCTCTTCTACTTTAGTCATTCTCCCTAACATACTCCAACTTTCTATCACCTCAGCTCCAACCACATCACCCTTCAAATGAAGCAGGAATTTTTTACCTTTATTTCAACCTTAAAATATGGTTGAAAGTGCTCTCCAAGAAAAGGATATTCCTAAGCAGCATCAGAAGCACACACAGCTCCACTCTATCTTACATAGGCTTTCCCTTCCTCACTCTTTTTTTTCCTCCCTATTTATGCCTTTGTTATGTCTTTGTCTTTTCCATGCACGTCTTAGACTCTCAGAAATATCCAGTGGCAACCATGGGCATGATTAAGCCTTATTAATGACATTAATTCTGAAGAAAAGCAGAATCCTCACTGCAAGAGTAATGCAAGAGTTATGCTGGAAGAACAGATTTTCTATTTTCTATTAGGTCAACAGCTGAAGGACTCCCCTGTATCTTTTAAAGATATATATTTGAAGTATCACATATGAAACTATAGAGTGTATGGGATTGGCTTCCAAATGCTCCAGTAGGGAACAGAGTGGAGAGTATAGATTAAAAAAAGACTGGCCAACATTTAATAATTGTTGAAGCTAGTTGGTGGGTACATGGGGGTTCATTATACTATTCTATTTTTAAATATATTTGAAGTCTTTCAAAATAAAAAATTAAAATTAAGGACTTCAAAAAGAAGCAACCAGGGCTTCCCTGGTGGCGCAGTGATTGAGAGTCCGCCTGCCGATGCAGGGGACATGGGTTCGTGCCTCGGTCTGGGAAGATCCCACATGCCGCGGAGCGGCTGGGCCCATGAGCCATGGCCGCTGAACTTGCGCGTCCGGAGCCTGTGCTCCACAATGGGAGAGGCCACAACAGTGAGAGAGGCCCGCGTACCGCAAAAAAAAAAGAAAAAAAAAAAAAAGAAGCAACCAAAAGGAAAAACGTTCTGCATATAAAGCTCTCCATTTATGTAGTATAATCAAAATATCAGGGTAGAATGGATATTGTGATCACGCTAATGAAAAAAACAATACTCTGGACCTATAAAAGATAAAATAAAGATATTCTAAAGAGATAAAAATACTCTAATAAATAAAAGATAAAATAAAATAAATCTGCTTCTAGATTGAAAGGGTGGGAAAGGGAAACTGAGGGAAAGGGTAAATACAGGAAGTTATGTTAAAGCTAAAGATCTTGTGTTTTTAGAAATGCATCTCATCTAACTATGAGATGAAAGTAGCAGGGGTTCAGAAATACTGTGGCTTTGGATGAGACTGAACTAGTACATTTAGCTCTGCTGTCTTTCAAATCTCTACTCTTCACTAAAAATCACACTAAAGAATGAAAAACAAAACAATACAGAAACTCAAGGACAAAGAGAACAGAAAAGAAGACAGCAACTACATTTTTAAGATTAGAGGGACTTCCCTGGTGGCGTAGTGGTTAAGAATCCACCTGCCAATGCAGGGGACATGGGTTCGAGCCCTGGTCTGGAAGATCCCACATGCCGCAGAGCAACTAAGCCCGTGCGCCACAACTACTGAGCCTGCGCTCTAGAGCCCACAAGCCACAGCTACTGGGCCCGTGTGCCACAAATACTGAAGCCCGCACACCTAGAGCCCATGCTCTGCAACAAGAGAAGCCGCCGCAAGAAGCCAACACACCACAACGAAGAGTAGCCCCTGCTCACCACAAGTAGAGAAAGCCCAAGCGCAGCAATAAAGACCCAAATCGCCCATAAATAAATAAATTTACAAAAAAAAGATTAGAGGGCAAGAGAGCAAATGACAACTGGCTTAGCAGGCCCAAGAAAACCAGAAGTGAGGAAAGCAAAAAAGCAATCCAATGTACATGACAGAATTTGCCAAAGACTTGTGAATTGGCTATACTAGTACCCCCAGAAGTAATGGTGAAGGTGGAGCTGAGAACAGGAGGCTTAGACGGAAGCCTGTTTATACAGTAATTAGTTACCTGCTATACTCCACCACAGCCAGGCCACTAGCCCTTTCCCAACCCTGGAAGACAACTAGGTGAGTCTAACAGAGGATCTCTGGACTAAGGGAGACCAGGCACAGATGAAAACAGGTAATTAAATGAAAGTCCATCTCCATACTGAATGTTGCAGACCTCTAACCCTTTTGTCTTACTCAGCAACCAGAATATCAAAAGCCAGATCTAGGGCTTCTCTGGTGGCACAGTGGTTGAGAGTCCACCTGCCGATGCAGGGGACCCGGGTTCGTGCCCCGGTCCGGGAAGATCCCACATGCCGCGGAGCGGCTGGGCCCGTGAGCCATAGCCGCTGAGCTTGCGCGTCCGGAGCCTGTGCTCCACAACAGGAGAGACCACAACAGTGAGAGGCCCGCGTACCGCAAAAAAAAAAAAAAAAAAAAAAAAGCCAGATCTAATACTCCAGATGTGTGGCTAAATCATTATTCTGATTCCCCAATCCAAAGTAAAAGACCTGAACATACAGGCATTAGAGAGTCCCCGGAAAAAGAGCCCAGCCAGAGAACTTCACAGTAAGGTCCAGTTAATAAATCCTGCCATGAACCCAAAGCTCCCAATAAGCCTCAATCTTAATTTTAATATGAGCAGAGGACCAAGAACCATCAGACATAGGAGAAGAGCTACTAACATGAAAAAGAGAGACCCAAACAAAGAGAAGGAAAGTAACTTGACAGAAACAGACACTTTGCAGGGAGAAGAAAATTTTAAAAAAAAAAACAAAAACAAAAAACCCTGCCTCTAATATGTTTGGAGAAGTGAGAGAAAATACTACATCCATAAAAGAAGAACAGTATGCTATTTTTAAAAGAAATATTTAGAAAATCAAAAAGAACTCTTGAAAATTAGAGATACAACAAAAGAAACAATAGAAGGTTCAGAAGGAAAACAGGAGAGAAAAGAAAACTAAAGGATCATACATTTATTATATTTACTAGTTCTAGACAGGAAAAAAAAATAGAAGAAAAGTAGAAAGAATATTTTCAAGAATTGAAGTACATAAGCTTTCAAATTAAAAGAGCCCCTGAATGCTCAGCACAATGAATAAAAATAAACTCACATCAAGGAATATCATCATGAAATTTCAAAATGCTGAAAAGAAAAAAATCTTAAAACCCTCCAGAATGGGGAAAAAAAAAAGTTTCAAAACAGAATAAAGATTAAAATGGTATTGGACTGCTCAGTGGCAACACTGGAAGCTAGAAAACAAGAGATATATTTTCAAATTAGGAGGAAAATAAATTACTAAAATTCTATACCCAGCCAAACTAAAGGTAATGATAGAGCAGAGGCTTTCATATATCAAGTCTCACAAAAAAATTATTTTACTTTCCTTAGGAAGCCCCTGAATTAAGTATTCTACCAAAAAGAGGGAGCAGGGACTTCCCTCGTGGTCCAGTGGCAAAGAATCCGCCTTCCAATGCAGGTGATGTGGGTTCAATCCCTGGTCGGAGAACTAAGATCCCATATGCCACGGGGCAACTAAGCCCGCACACCGCGACTACTGAGCATGTGCGCCTCAGCCAGAGAGCCCGTGTGCCACAGACTACAGAGCCCATGCACTCTGGACCCCGCGCACCACAACTAGAGCAAGAAAACCCACATTCCACAACTAAAGAGAAGCCTGCACACCACAACGAGTGCTGCAATGAAAAATCCCACGTGCCGCAATGAAGACCCGACACAGCCAAATAAATAAATAGATCAAATAAATATTTTTTAAAAAAAGAGGAAGCAAACCATAATAAAGGAAGAGATGAAATCCAGTAAATGGGAGGTTCAACATAACAGAAAAGCAGATGGAGTCCCCAGGATGAAGGTGAAGGGAGATCACAAGCTGACAGCTATGTAGTAAGTACAAAGTCCAGTATCAGACAGTTCCAGGAAAATGGTGTAGGGGCTGTGGAAAACAGTCTGGCAGTTCCTCAAAAAGTTAAAAAGTTATGACCCAGTAATCTCACACCTTAGGGATATACTCAAAAGATTTGAGGGCTTCCCTGGTGGCGCAGTGGTTGAGAGTCCACCTGCCAATGCAGGGGACACGGGTTCATGCCCCGGTCCGGGAAGATCCCACATGCCGCGGAGCGGCTGGGCCCATGGGCCATGGCCGCTGAGCCTGCGCGTCCAGAGCCTGTGCTCCACAGCGGGAGAGGCCACAACAGTGAGAGGCCCGCGTACCAAAAAAAAAAAAAAAAAAAAAAATTTGAAAACAGGTATTCAAAAGCATACATGTATACCAATGTTCATAGCAGCACTATTCATAACAGCCAAAAGGCAAGAACAACCCAAGTGTCCATCAACTAATGAATGGACAGACAAAATATGATATATCCATACAATGGAATATTATTCAGCCATAAAAAGGAATGAAGGACTAACATATGCTACACACAGATAATCCTTGAAAACACTATGCTAAGAAAAAGCCAGACACAAAAATTCATATTGTATAATTCCACTGATATGAAATATCCAGAATAGGTAAATCCATAGACAGAAAGCAAATTGGAGCTAAGGAAAGGCAAGAATGGGGTGTTAGGGCTTCCCTGGTGGCTCAGTGGTTGAGCGTCTGCCTGCCGATGCAGGGGACGTGGTTTCGTGCCCCGGTCCAGGAAGATCCCACATGCCGCAGAGCGGCTGGGCCGGTAAGCCATGTCCGCTGAGCCTGCGCGTCTGGAGCCTGTGCTCCGTGGAGGCCACAACAGGGAGAGGCCCACATACAGCAAAAAAAAAAAAAAAAAAAAAAGAATGGGGTGTGACTGTTTAACTGGTACAGGGTCTTCGTCTGGGGTAATGAAAAGGTTTTAGAATTAGAGCTGGTGGTTGCACAACACTGTGAATGTACTAAATTGTGCATATTCACATGGTTAATTTTATGTTAATTGAACTTTACCTCAAATTTTTTTAAAAAGAAAGCAAGCTCCTGGATTGTTCCAATAGGATGAAATTGACCAAACACCTACTCGGTTTTAAACATATTAAAATGAGATTTTAGTAACTGAGGCCAAGTCTGAGAATGAATTGGCATTAATATACAGAAAATAAAATAATAAAAATTAGAATCGCTAAGAAAATCATTTTAGTCATGCACAGTGTTTACAAAGTTGTGGTGATTCAAATATGATTACCGATCTAAGCAGAATCATGACATAATTATATGGAGAAAGGGGACAGAAAATGTCCAAGTCTGTGATAGAGAGGGAAAGGTGAAAAAGCTAGCTCCTAATCTTCCATAGTTCAAATTAAATAAAAAATACCTAAAAGTGAAAAATTAAAAAGTACAAGTGCCAGCACATGTTTATTATTTAAAGCTATGAAAGTAAACACCGAAAGAAACAATTACGAGAATTTAAATAAGTTGCCTCTGGGAGTGAGAAATGAAAAATGGGGGTGAAATGCCACAGAGGATTGCTATTTTTTGTAATAAACCTAATAAAGCTAAAAGGGAAGGAGATGGAGGAGGAATGGTATATATTTACGCTGGTTATGAAAAACTAAGCTCACCTGAAGAAATTGTGTGAATTCTGTGTAGTTAAGATGCTTCTTCCGATTATGCCCAAAATGCAGCCGGATAAATTCACAGTCCCAGTTAAAAGGGATATGGTGATGAATAGTAGTCTGCCCAAAAATTTCTTTGACATTTTCTTGAAAGGGAAAACAAAAATAAATAAATTATATCTGGAATAAGTAGTTTAGTCCACTGCAATGTTCCTACAGAAAGAAATTAAGAGAAATTTTAAAAGTCAATATTATCTGTTTCTACTAACATTAGCTGCAAAATTTTTTGTGCTCAGAAACCCATGCACAGGAGCACAATTGATACAAAATATAATTTTACAGTTAAGATTGTGTACCATTACATATAAGGCCATGAGATTCTTAATTTCTCTTGATTTAATTTTAATTAGAAAGTGATTTATATCTTGCATTATAAATGGCTGCTACTTTGCATTCCAGTATAAAATCAATAGTGTTTTCCCGGTTCCTCAAGGAGTCGAATTAAGCCCTTTATCAGAAGCATGAATACCTAAATTACAGTATAATGCAATATTTGTCATACTAAGTATGGCTTGATTGAGGCTTGATTATTACATTCACACTAGCCTGAATATGTCTATTGAAGATAGGTATAAGAAATACTATCAAAAGCATATCATTAGCCCAGCAGCAAGCACCTTATTAAAAGCTTCTGATATTGTCAAAAATATGGTCTTGACACAAAGCTACAAGATCCCCATAAAAACCATGATTATTAGTCTCAGCTATTAAAATATTTTAAGATAAGTGAAATTAGTGATTCACTTTTAAGTAAAGAAGGACTAAACACAGTATACTAACTTTTAGATAGGAACCAGTCACACTGTGTAATATACAACCAAAACCTTCTGACAGCTTGTCTTCATGCACTAACAAAGTCATTCACTTTCTTACACCGTTCTACACTTACTATGAAAGTCAATTCACAAATGACTGGTACTTTAACAAGCATAGACTGGATAGACTAATTTAGAAGCTCATGCCAAAAAAAAAAAATCGTTAACAAAGTTAAGAAAGCAGGAAGCCCGTTTTACTGATGTCTTAACAAAATTATTTTCAAATTTAAGCCAATTATATTAGTGAAAGGATTTTACTATCTATAGCTATCAATTATACTAAAGAATTAGTAAATACAAGCTTAATGTTTTATAATCTCCAACTATGCTATTTTATCTAATTTCTGCAAATTCTTTGAGTAAGATATAAATCTCATATTGTAAATGGTTTAATGGATTCCCTTTAGTTTTAATATACTTTTTTTTTTTTTTTTTTTTTTTGATAAAAGCATTGCTATGCTGGGGGAGCAGCAGGGAGTGTAAGAATCCTGAATTGGAAATCCTACCAGTCTGGACTCAACATGACAGCTCTGAATAGGTCACAGTGATTAGTCAGTTGGAAGGCGGCATTGGATGTCACTGGGGAGATGGGATTCTCATCTTTTCTTTCAAATGGAATGTAGCATTTATTTCTGGCCTAAATAGCAACAGTATTTCAGAGTTTTCAAATCGTCAATTATTTTCATCTTCCATAAACACAAATTAAATATATGAGTTTTTGTTTCTGAAAGCAAAGAATTAATGCAATACAGCAAGTCATGGGATCCTAACCAACACAAAGGATTACCCTTGAATCTATATGAAACTTCAACAAGTTGTAAGATATGTTAAAGTTTACAAACTAATTAAAATAATAAGGATGGCAAAAAACTATTTAGAGTTAAAAGTATTATGGCCGTCTAGCAAAGATTTTTTTAGGATCCTCCTAATTCAATTAATTAGTTGCTTCTCTTTCCAAATTAATTAATTTGATTTCTTATTTTAAATGTTAAACTAAGGGAATATGAAGAAATTAATGGAAAGCATATTAGGATAACTTAAATTACTACATATAGTTAAGTAACATTAAGGTAAATTATTAAAGGGAATGAGTTATTTTATAACCTTTATTTTAAAGGTCACAACTCCCAAAACTCAACTATTTGATAGGAAATATACGTATTGCTACCTAAATAAGTTTTATATAACAGTGGAATAAAACTGAACTCCCTTTGTATGACTGGAAAATATCAGAATCTCAAGTGCGAAACTATATCAAATAAAGCCAAAGATTCAAAAGCTTTCAAACTTATGAAAATTTAATGAACCATGAAAATTGTCTTCTATTATCACAAAAAGGATATTTATAAACCAAAATTACAATGTATAATTTACATTCAGAAAAATAGCTCTAAAATAAAAACTTTTAACTAAAATCCTATTTTGTAAACTACTTAGCAACCTTTAAATAAAATCTTACAATACCTTTGAAACAATTAAAATGATGGCTTAAATTACTCATAATAATTTCCCCAAATATAGAAGTGTCATTTTCCATGAATATTTGTTTAAACATTTCTCCCTTCACCCAAAGTGGTCAGTTGACAGCTTTGTATATGGTTTTATTATGACCATTATTATGTGCTGTTGTTTATTAACTACCCCCAGACACTTTTAATTATTTTAGCCATGTCACAGGCTACAAAATTTCAAACCTACTTTGGCACCTCTTGATATTCCACTTCCCTTCTGTTATTATTTCCACTACCAACTGCTTAAGGCTAAATCAGGAAGCTTACAGAAATAATTAGTACAACTATTGTTTTGAAGTCAAATTCATAATTACCACTTTACTTTTACCAGGATATGCTTATTAAAAAAAAAAAAAGTTATACAAAAGCTCCAGAACTGGAGAGCTTATACTTGTGTGAGGCAATAGCCCAAAAAGCTGATGATCTTCTTATCTTACCCAGTTTTATCAGCTTCTGTACGACATGAAAGGGAGCACCAATAATCTCAAATATACCCAATATATCTAACTGAAACTACATAGCAAGTTTCCCCCCAGAGAGAATCCCGTCTTTCCAGTGGCAAACAAGGGTCTTTAGCTCTCCAAGGAGTACTATTTCAGTGGCCACAGTTCTGGCTTGGATGAAAGGGATATGATAGTCACATCTTATTGGCAACAAGATCATGATCGAGTGTTTTATACTAGGTTGGCACTGCTAAGGGGAAATAGGAATCCATTTGTTTTCTGACATATAGAAAACAAAAGACCACTTTTTCACTTCCTGCAGAGCATGGGCTCATGAAAGAGATGGTTTATAATTCCTCTGAAAAGGGAATTGGGGCCAGATACAAAAGTAGCCTATCATTATGTTCTCTTTGCTTAAAGGAGAGGAGCACAATGAGTTGTCAGGAGGGCAGGTAATGGTGACAACTGTGATTAAGTAAAAATGTTCACAGACATATAACATTAGTCAGTTTAGCTGTATCAGTCACTTATGATGATTGCACTAGATGAAATACATCGAAGCATATATATTATGTAAATATGTCTTAACAGAGGTTTTAATTTCCCCAGCAGCCCACACTGTGTCTCCCCATCTCATCCACCCTCATCCCTCCCCTGGTCCTTATGGGAGCTTCCTACTGGTCTTGTTCACCTTTCTGCAGTACAAAATTACCTCTGACCGGGGCTGGCACTCTTCTCCAAGACTGCCGCCATGCCTGTTCCATGAATGAGCCTGGAAGGAGCTGCTGTACCAACGGTGTGGCCAGAGAACTCCTCCTGTAGGTATACAAGCCATCAGCCCTGTGACACAGCCCACCTACCATCAGCCCAACGACATACTGATTCCAAGGATTCCAGCCCAGCAGGAGCCACTCCTTCCAACTTATAGGCTTGAGATCAAACATTTTTATTGTCAGGGGGAAAAAAAGTCCTCAATAGCTGAGTTTCACCTGCACAGTTCTTAAAGTGAAGTCAGAGAGGCTTTTAGAAGGACTCCCACCAGGAACAATGAATATCCTTGTGTATAACTGAACAAAAACAATGGCAAGACTTGCAGAAGTAAAGAGTTTCTCAGTGAGGGAAAACTTGGGGGGAAAGAAGAGGAACGACTAAGAAACTAAAAAAGAAAAAAAAGGAAAACAAACAACAACAAAAAGATCAACAACAGGAGCTTGTAGAAGTCCCAGCCAACCCAGCATGTCAGGCCAGACTTCTGGGTTCTATTTCCAGGTGGCTCATTAGTTTCCGGGGTGACCTCCTCTGGTAACCCTTTACCTACCTCCAAAAGGGACTACTGTACAATCAGTCAACAGAGTAGTCCTGCTGCCAAATATATGTAAAGGTCCACTTCTCAGGAAAAATGAGTTTACATTTAAAGAGCATCTATTACTATAGAAGTTAGATGCTTCAACAATCTATCACCAAATGGCATAAAAACAAGTAAAACCATGTTCTCTTTTTACCTCAAATTCTAACCTACTCTATAGCCTTGAATATTAATGTGACCTTCTCTGCGATACCTGAAAGGAGTCTCAAAAAGTCTTCCTGATTTAATTTGAACACCCAAGTGAAGCTCTCATTCTTACCAAGTTAAACTAGGCATTTATTACCATTAGAATTTCATATTATACCATGTCTATAGCTTTGTTCCCACTGAGAGAGGATATGACATTTTTCATATCTAGACTTCCATCTCCTAACTCTTTTTAACAATAGCAGTGGTCATGCCTAAAACAGCCCAATCAGATTATTATTCCCTTTAGGGAAAAAGAGTCTGTTTTAGAGGCACAAATGGAACACATTTTTATTTGTTATTCATAATGATGGTCAAACACGGTACAAAATCGAAAGGAATCCCTACTTTTTGAGGGTTCTACAGTCGGGGTAAAGATGTGCCCCTGGAAAAGTTTTCTTCAGAGAGTTCCCATTCCCAGGCAAACACTTTGGAACACAATGTTGATGAGATTTTTAATAGAAAATTTAGAATATGTAACATTTATTAGTTAATAGGTAAGAGTGTTGTTGGGGTTTTTTTTTTAGAATGATTACATCCTTGTTAAAGCAATAGGGTTTTTGTTTTTTTTTTTTTAACTTGGGACAAATGCATGGCAACTATCGACAACACAATGTAGAATAGCTGGTTATCTAGGGTACGTCAATCTAATTCTATTGAGCAGAATATCCAGTACACTAGTGGACAACAGTGAGACCAAGGCAAGTTTACACAATATCTAGCACACACCAGTCATGCAATGGCCCCTATAAGGCCCATGCCACCAGGCAGAAACAGATATACAAGCAATTAAGTAATCATCCACAGCATGCATTAGAAGTTTTACTAAAAGAACACCAAAGAAGAAACAACTGATGATTTTATTCACTCTTTTAAAAACTCCAAAACCCTCTCTTGAGCTTGTACATTCTAAAATGGATGACCAAGGTCTCAATGTAAGTCCTCTCGCCCAGAGCAGAGGTATCTCTAATTAAAAAAAAAAAAAACTTGTCCAGCATTCAAGTAAATGTTGTTCAATACTGATATATATAAATATTTGCAAAGATACACACAATTTAAGTACACAATTTGATGTGTATAAAAAGCATATCTAAAAAAAAAGCATAGATGAGAATATACACAAGTACACAGATAACATCATCGTCATAGTCCATGAGATATACTGACGGCGTAATAGTCTTTCCCCACTCCATTACACCTTGCATCCAATATTCTCTCCCGCCTTTCTCTCCTGACGTGCACAAGAAAAATCTATACTTTAAATAAGCTCCAAACTAGAAAACATAAGGCCATCTGGTGAAAAGGATTTAGAGTTAGAATGGATCTAAATTTTCCTTTTACCTAAACATACGTCTATAAATACATAAGTACAATTCATTTTATTAAGTGAGTACAAACATGAAAACTGACCTTTATCATAGATCCAAAATCCTATTAAAACAAACTCCAAGTTAATTATTTCCTTATGTTGAAATTCTGTAGTCTCGAATACAGCCTGAAATGAGTGGGCCTTAGAAATTTTGTTAAATGGCATCTGTAACAGTTTCAATGCTTTTCTTCTTTTCTTAAGAATATAAAATTAAAATTTCTCTCCTTCATTATGATTTTTTTCATTTTAGTTAAGAAAGTTTGTCTAAAAATGAATCCTCAGAATTTGGGATGTAGGGCAGGGAGGGGAAATGGTCAAGGTCCCCAGCAAATAGGTGAGCACCCTCAAGAGAACCATCCAGTTAGCCAGGGACCACAGGAACAATGTCGAAAGGGAGCTCAATTTTTTCTCATTCCGTAAGAATCTTCCTAACTCTAGATTATGGAGCAGCAGAATGAAGGATTCTGGAGGGTTTATATGCTCTTCAGTTCAGAACAGGTGCTATAAAAACTAAAACTGATTTGTTCTGCTTTTAATCCTAATTATATTTTCTTGAAATTTTAACTCATAAATCATAGTCTGAGGGAAAAACAAAAGATCTATAAAACGCTAAAGTTGGAGTCTAATAATTACAAGCTTTCATCTGCAATGAAATAATGTGTGTATAAACCATTCAGCTACTTCCTACACATTTTAATCTGCTAATCAACAATGGCATGAGTCTCTATTGTTAGTCTGTTGAATAAACTGACTTGAGTGACTTATTTTTAAAATAGAAATTGGAAAAAGCAATCAAATGGAGGAGGCCCAAAGAATCAGGATACCAAGGTAAAGGGGACCAAAAAAAATAGAATTTGGTTTTGGGAAATCTAATTCTTAAGAAATGGACACATGACAGAAGCACAGGTATACTGTCACTAAGGCAGATATTTATATCAAGTTATTTCCCAAGCATCTGTGCATCACATTTGGAAATAAGGTATATGAGCATGTGTGATACTTACTGAAAATAGAAAATGCAGCATTCTCAGCAGTACAGGGTTAATGCTGAATGATGAGATGATAAAGGCTTTATGCTTTAAACTATAAAATCTGGGTGTTTCTGAGGAAAATCAATATTCTTTAGGAGGCAGAATGGCCAGAGCTTGCTCCAAAGCAGAGAGAATGCCAAGATAAACACAGACACCTGAAGAGCTCTGCATAGGTATTTATTTGGGAAAATCTTCTGATAACAGAAGACAACTGGGTCAGTGGGCAGAAAGAAGGAAACAATCAATGCCAAGCTAGAACATGTGCCCACTAAGATGACAGCAAAGGCGCAGTGGTCCTTTCAAATACCTGTATTTTCTCACCATTCTCACCATAGCAGCGATACATCTTCCTCTGGGTTTAACTAGAGGATATTTGTTTTATAACCAACACTACAGTGAAAAAATATTTAGCACTGTGGCTCAGGGGAAGCCTGATTTTCAAGAGTTTCCCTACCATATATTGATTCCAATTCACACCACTAAAGGAGTTCAAGTTGAGGTTTATAAGATGAAAAAGTTCTGGAGATCTGTTTCATTACAGTGTGAATATACTTAACACTACTGAACTGTACGCTTACAAATGGTTAAGATGCTAAGGTTTATGTTAGGTGTTGTTTTACCACAATAAAAAAAATCCAAATATTAAAAAAAAAAGGGAGGAGTGCTCTAGGTCCTTGATAACACTACATCATTTTTTTTACATCATTTTTATTGAAAAGCCTCTTGCAGGAAGAAATTAGCTGATACTCTTACTAAACACATACTAATTTCTGCAAGTAAGCCTCTTCAAAAAACTAATACATGGCTATAGATAGAAATCCTAGCTTGTATGCTTTGAGACGTCCACAATGTGCTAGATTATGTGCCTACCAAAGGATTTAAATTGATTTCTACATCCAATTCAAATGGCAACTTTAATATTCTAGCCTTGTTGCCTAAAACCAAAAATCTAAAATGGGGGTTCAGAGAATGCTAACTATTCTTGCCTTAACGCCCTCCTTCAGTTCCATTCTTAGGTGTTAAAATGACATAGCAGCAATTTTCCAAAGATGCTCCAGAGAAGCTCTGAACTCTCTACCCAAAAATTCCTGAAGGTATGAGATGATTACTCCACGTTGTTCAGTCTGTTTCATAAAAAATGTTGCCCAGGCTGGCCCAGAACAAGATAATTTTACACCACCTACTTTAGGAATGTGAAAGTGTCAGAGAGTCAATGAGTTGATGTAACGACATTCCTAAATTCCTTAATTTTTTGCAATAGTCTAATGCTTAAAAGAAAATAAAGCCATTTTAATTTTATCTATGTAAATCCTTTTATGAAATTAATACTTCATTTTTTGACTAGCTCTTAAAATAAGCAGCAATCTATATGCAGTTACTAAATTTAGCAATTAAAAACTGAACCAGCCTCACTAACTTCATTTAAACATATAATCTCTTTTTTTTCTTACCAAATGTCACCTCTCCATTTCCACTCTTGTCAAACAATTGGAAAGCCACTATGAACATGGAATCTGGAGCACATAAAACAGATTCAAATGCCAAAAACTCTTGATAGGAGATCAACCTGGAATAAAATATAAAATATTATTGGCTGGTAACCTCCCTTTACAGTATGAATTGTAGCTCAGGGTAACCAAATAACTGATGAAGGGAAGTGTCTCTTTATAGTGGTATTCCAGATAAGAAAGAAAGAAGGAATGATAGAATGTTACCGTTTTGTAAACCCTTAACTCATTAATGGACCTGGGCAATAATCAATAGCCTCTAACATGGCAAGAAGAAAGAGACTAGACTGAAAATAATTGAACCTGAATCTGATCAAGTCTCTAGATCAGAGTTTCTAAAGCTTGGCCCTCAATCGTGCCATTTGAAGCTGGATAACTCTTTGCTGTGGGGGCCTCCTGTGCATTGGATCATGATTAGCAGCATCACTGGCCTCTGCCCACTAGATGCCAATAGCACCTGCCCCACCAAGAACCACTTTAGATGTAATCAACAATTTACAGAAAAATACAAAGGACAAAGGAACATCTCAAATTAAACATTACCGCAGAAACACAATTAGCAAAAATGCAGACTGTGGGAAACTACAGAGTGAACATTCTGTATATGCAAAAAAAAAAAAAAAAAAAGAACTTTTAAAGAAGATATGGAGGAGAACCTCATTGAAGACCTAAGAGATGTAGCAATTAATTACAAAGATACAGATCTTATTTGGACTCTGATTAAAGCAAAGTAAAAAAAATTTTTTTTTTAGTTTATAAAAAAATCAGGAAATGGAAACACTGTTACAACACAAATGCTTGATGATATTAAGACATCAATGCTTTTGAGGAGGTTTTGTTTGGTTTTTGGTAATTTTTCTTATCTTCTAGAAATAAGATATTTACAGATGAAATATGTCACCTGGAATTTGCTTCAAAATACTCCAGAGGATGGAGGAATGGATGGAGGTATAAGTAAAACAAATTTAATAATTATCTTAATAATTATTAAAAGTGGGTATATTTACTTCATTAAAGTGAACCCTAAGATGAACTGGGGACCTTGGTGATTATGATGTGTCAGTGCAGTTCATCCTTGGTTAAAAAAAAAAGTCTTAAAAAAGAATTAACACTCAGGGTAGACATTTTTGGCAAAACTTGTTACACTTTTATACATGTATACATATTATATATGTGTGTGTGTTTGTTGGACTGTGATGTAAAATGTACTTTTTAGATCAAAAAAGTTTGCAGGCCACTGTAGTTAAATTATACTGGCAAATAAAAGCACAAACTAACCTCAAAAAAAGTGGGTGATGAGTATATTGCATTTATTATACTACTCTTTGTTTTATATATGTTTGAAATGTCAATAATAAAAATTTTAAAGGAAAATTCAAAACCAAAAGGAAGAAAACTAACTTATTTCATCCTATAATACTCAAGGTTGTGAAATTAGCCAGTGGCCAAAACTACACTGAAATTGCCTTCAGTGATCTTATGGAGTAGGCATATGCTAGTTTAGAGTCATCTTCCACAACAAATCTTGCTGCAAATATTTCATACCATGTTGCTGCTACTGATAGTGACTAGTATCCAAGTGACAGTATATATCCAAGAAATACATATAACAGTATATATCCAAGTAATTATACACACACACACCAGTAGTGCCACATTTTACTCTCAAATGGGCTGATTCGGACAATACATTTACAGTCACCCCATCCAAAGGAACAGACCTAATTCTTAATGTAGCTTCTAGGCCCACAGGATCTGACTTCTCCATATCTCTTCCCTGCTCTCTGCACTCCAGGCCACTCATTTTAAGCTCCTAAAACAATCCATGCTCCTTCCACTCAGGTCCATCATTCAGCAATTCATTTTCCTTGGAATGATCCCACCATCTCCAAACTTCTGTCCATTAAATTTAAAAAATTTAATGGAAAAAATTTTAAAAATTTTAAATTTTTAAATTAAAAATTTTTTAAATTTTTAAATTAAAAAATTTTAAATTTTAAAAATTTAAAAAATTAAATTTCCACCCAGTCTTTTTTTTTTTTTAATATTTATTTATTTATTTATTTTTGGCTGTGTTGGGTCTTCGTTTCTGTGCGACAGCTTTCTCTAGTTGCAGCAAGCAGGGGCCACTCTTCATCGCGGTGCACGGGCCTCTCACTATCACAGCCTCTCTTGTTGCGGAGCACAGGCTCCAGACGCGCAGGCTCAGTAGTTGTGGCTCACAGGCCCAGTTGCTCCGCGGCATGTGGGATCTTCCCAGACCAGGGCTCGAACCCGTGTCCCCTGCATTGGCAGGCAGATTCTCAACTACTGCGCCACCAGGGAAGCTCTGACCCCAGTCTTTATATAGCTCATCTCAAATATCATTTCCTCAAGAGAATCATCTTAAAGTCCCCAGATGACTTCACATCCCCTTCACACCTTACAGCAGTACTGTACTTTTTTAGCGCCCCTCACAGAATTCTTGTTAAAGTAATTATGTAACTCATTGTTTAAAGTCCAATTCCCTGTTAGAAGGTAGGCCTGTCAGAGCACAGGCTTGATTCAGGGTAGGAACTCAT
Organism: Tursiops truncatus; assembly: GCF_011762595.2. Taxonomy (NCBI): domain Eukaryota; kingdom Metazoa; phylum Chordata; class Mammalia; order Artiodactyla; family Delphinidae; genus Tursiops; species Tursiops truncatus. The sequence continues at coordinate 60,492,011 of NC_047040.1, read as the reverse complement.
AAATCTTCTTGAATACACCCAATTTAGAATACATGACTTTTTAGAGATACCTATTTTCCAACACAGTATTAAGAAAGTGACTACATTTTACTTTTCATTTTATGCCCTCATTCATCTAAGACATATTTTACATTCAAAGTTACATTTTCTATTACTTAAAACACTTTGAAGTATGTTCAAATTACACAGATTATATTATATCCAAAGCAACGATGTACACTATGCCTTTACCCTTTTTTGAGGGAAAGAAAGGCTTTGTGGTGGTAGTATTCAGGGCACTGAAGACTATGCCCTCACTGTGCCCACGCTGAAGAATCCTTGGTGAAATTAGGAGCTTGAGTGCCTAATGAATCCTGGTAGGAACAATCAAAACTGTTTATCAGGCCACATGTCATAACACACCTTATGCATTACTAAAAAATATAGTAAAACTCAAAAGTATGATTATCAGTACACAAATTGTAGGGTAGTAAAAAACAAAGAAGTAACAATATATCAGGTATCATCATGACTATGCACACACTCCTAAAAAGCAATGAGCAATATGTGGTTTTAAGCTCTGAACAAAACTAAAGGTCAATGAGAATGTATAACACAAATACAATAGTGATCTAGGAAATGAGTTAGAGTAGACTTTCACTTTCTACATTATGTAATTCAGAAACATGTGAAATTTTTATATTTATAATAAAGAATTAGCATTATTTCTTCTGCTCATAACATTAATTTTAAAAATAAAAATTAAAAGTAGCTAGGCTGATTATAGGAGGGAAGAACAATGCCCAGCATCTTGGTTTTTCTAAAACAAGTCTCAGGAATTAGACATCAAAAGTACAATTACCCTGAAATACAGAATATGTAGCTTTAAAGCATATTTCATGCTCAGTAGTAAAACTTTCTGTATTTATGAGAAGAGGTCAAAGATCTTTTCCTTAACTAGCAAAGGTCATAAGTGGTTGGCTGGCAGCCTGAATTTGGCCCACACATATGTTTTCTTTAGCATGTAAAGCATTATGTTTTGAGTTAGGTTTGTTGCCAACATTAGGAAATCCTAAGATTTCACAAAACTATCCAGTTTTCTGGCTTCTCTTGATAAATTATGAACTTGGGCAACAGGTTTCTAGTTCCAAGTAGCACCAGCTTCCTGGAGCCTAGCAGAAGCTGCCTTCTTCAGAGAGACCAGGGCTTGCCAGTTATCTACACCTGCCCCTGCAGATTTGAGACTCTTGCAGCGTAGATTTCCAACTAAGTGCCATTTTGTTTAAAATATAAATTCTATGGACTTTATTAAATATCTACATTTTTATCTACCAGTATATTCAAAAAGGCAAATCATATATTCATGAAATTTAGAGTCAGAAGGACCCTTAGAAAATCTGAAGAAGTGATCTGTTCAAAGACATTCAGCAACCCAGTGGGCCACGTCGAAGACTCAACTCCTGCCTTCAATCCAGTGTTCACCATCCTGCCCCCCAATCCCAAATTTAAAGTTATAGTTAAAAAATAGAAAGGGTATCTGGTACCTATAGCAAGTAGAACATTATTATAATACTCAGCCAACCCTCAATACTCAGAGTTACCTTTGTTATACAGTGATTTATTTAAAGAAAGAAAAGTCAATTAAGAAACACAAAAGCAACTTAAAAATAAGTCACTTCATATTATTCACCCTTAAAAAGGAATGAAATTCTGATACATCCTGCAACGTGAATGAATCTTTAAAACATTATGCTAAGTGAAATAAGCCAGATGCAAAAGAGCAAATATTGTATTGTCCCACTGATGTGAAGTACCTAGAACAAATTCATAGAGACAGAAAGTAGAATAGTGGTTACCAGGAACTGGGTGTTGGGGGAGAATGGGGACTTGTTTAATGGGTATGAAGTTTCAGTATGGATGATGAAAAAGCTCTGGAGATGAACAGCGGTGACGATAGCACAACAATGTGAATGTACTTAATGCCACTGCACTGTACACTTAAAAATGGCGAAAATGGTAAATTTTATGTTATATATATTTTAATACAATAAAAAATAATAAGTCACATGGGGTTTCCCAGGTGTGCACGTTTGCCAAAACTCAGGAAATGTACCTTTAATATTTATATTTTTCACTGTGTGTAAATGTTACATCTAAAGAAAAAAACCTCAAAACAAATATTAAATTCTAGTTAATAATATGCATGCTGAAATATTTAAGAAATGTATCAATGTCTGCAATTTACTTGAAATGTGTAAAAAAAAATAAGACGGACTGATGTAGAGATAGACGATAGATACATGAAAAGAAGTAGAGAAAGATGTTAATGGTAGAATACATGTGGGGGGTATATGGGGTATTCACTGTAAAATTCTTTCAACTTCCCTGAATGTTTGAAATTTTTCATAATAAAATATTGGGAGGAAATGGGGAGTGGGGATAGGCCACTTATTCTCTCTGATATGCTCCTTATCTATTTTTAGCCCACAGGCATTTTATACCACATTGTAATGTAACACTACTTTTCAGAAAGCAAGAAACAGTCTGCTTATCTGGCAACATAAAGCAAACATGTTCCAGAATAATTTTTAAAGCTCTTTTTCCTTTATTCTGCCATGATTCTCCTATCTATAAAAGAATCCGATCAAGACTTCAGCAAAACAAAGGCAAACCACAAGCCACTAACTGTGGAGTGAAGAAACCGTTGCTTACTTCACACTTCGATAAATAGTTTGTTTTCTTTTCTTTTCTTTTTTTTTAAATTTATTTTTGGCTGTGTTGGGTCTTCTTTGCTGCGCGTGGACTTTTCTCTAGTTGCTGTTGTCTTCATTGTGGCACATGGGCTTCTCACTGCGGTGGCTTCTCTTGTAGTGGAGCACGGGCTCTAGGCACGGGGGCTTCAGTAGTTGTGGCTCCCGGGCTCTAGAGCGCAGGCTCAGTAGTTGTGGCGCACGGGCTTAGCTGCTCCACAGCATGTGGGATCTTCCTGGACCTGGGCTCAAACCCATGTCCCCTGCATTGGCAGGCGGATTCTTAACCACTGCTCCACCAGGGGAGCCCATAGTTTGTTTTCTTTTAACGAGGATGAGGGGGCACCTTCACTTTTTACCCTACCTGCTGTTTGACTTTTTTCAAAGAACATGTATTCATTTTATAACTTTGAAATAATATATTTTATTAATTTGATGTTTTAAAATTTTCCTAAAGAGATCCTTTTTAATTTACTGAATGGAAACTAATAAAATTCCACAACATTAATATGATAATTTTGTAATTTTTAAAACAACCAAGATTTCCTCATTAAACGTTTTTCTATATGCATGTAGAATATTAAAGGAAAACACTTGTGAAAAAGAAAGGAAGGAAAACTAGAGTTTTCCACATTATAGGAGAATAGGGCCTCCTGATGAAATTCTGACTAGAGCTAAATATAGAAACTATGGTTCTAGAAGTTACAGTTTCAAACAAGAATCTAAATATTTTAGATTAAATCACACAATAACGGTCCCTGAGATCTGCAATTAATGCACAAAATCATTTTGCTTTTCATTATACAGCCAGAACTTCAAAGTTTAAGCCACAATCTCACAAATAATGCTTGGCTAATGGCTTTTACTTTTAGACAACCCATCATGCTATTTATACTATACAATGCTGTTTCTACATGGCTCTCCATAGCAAGCACCTGTATCAAAACACTCCTGCTTATTTTACTATCTGTTGGAGGAAAGGGAGCAGGGAAGAAGGGAAAGGGGGCAGTTTACATGCTAAGAAAACATGGAGGGTAAGGGCACACACAGCATGCGGCCACATTTGACCACTCCCAAACCTCCTTTTCCGATACACTTAACTAAATCACTCAAACTTGTTTATGCTAATTGTATTAACTGAGATTTGGTCTGGGGTAATTATAAACAATATTATGTGATTCTATTTCAAGTTATATATCTATAGGACTCATCATCAAAAAGTATAATAGAATCAAGGAATACCTCTTGGAGCTGGAAAAAAGATGGACCAACTGAACTATTCTAACCTTTCATCATTGCCCTGGGTAAAGGGGCGGGAAACAGAACAGTGGGGAAAAGACAGTTTTTTTTAATTAAGAGAACTTAATCTTGTGTTATTGGGGAAGTCAATCAACCTCTCTGGAGCTCATTTTCCTTAAACGTTAAATGAGGAAGGGTTGGCTACTTGGAATAAGTTAAACATTATCAAAGCCTCTGATTTTCTTAAAAGTATTAAAGAAACTTTAACAATGATATTTAACTTTTTTTTTTAACATCTTTACTGGAGTTTAATTGCTTTACAATGGTGTGTTAGTTTCTGCTTTATAACAAAGTGAATCAGTTATACATATACGTATGTCCCCATACCTCTTCCCTCTTGTGTCTCCCTCCCTCCCACCCTCCCTATTCCACCCCTCTAGGTGGTCACAAAGCACCAAGCTGATCTCCCTGTGCTATGCGGCTGCTTCCCACTAGCTAGCTATTTTATGTTTGGTAGTGTATATATGTCCATGCCACTCTCTCACTTTGTCCCAGCTTACCCTTCCCCCTCCCCGTGTCCTCAAGTCCATTCTCTAGTAGGTCTGTGTCTTTATTTCCGTCTTGCCCCTAGGTTCTTCATAACCTTTTTGAAGTCATAGACCCTTTTGAAAAACGTGTGATTTCTCCCCAGAAAAATGCAGATACAAATTCACTCATTTCGCATTATATTTCAGCAAGTTCAGGAAACTCTGAAGACTATCCAAGAACGGGAGGTTAAGAATCACTGTGTTTTTAGGGCTTCCCTGGTGCCGCAGTGGATAAGAATCCACCTGCCGATGCAGGGGACACGAGTTCGAGACCTGGCCCGGGAAGATCCAACATGCTGCAGAGCAACTAAGCCCGTGCGCCACAACTACTGAGCCTGCGCGCTAGAGCCCACAGGCCACAACTACTGAGCCTGCGTGCTGCAACAACTGAAGCCCACACACCTAGAGCCCGTGCTCCACACCAAAAGAAGCCACTACAATGAGAAGCCGGCGCACCGCAACAAAGAGTAGCCCCCGCTCGCTGCAACTAGAAAAAGCCCATGCGCAGCAATGAAGAGCCAATGCAGCCAAAAAAATTAATTAATTAAAAAAAGAAAAAAGAATCACTGTTTCTAGAAAATTCCACCTTTCTCTCTTTTAGAAATAATCTATATGTTTCATAAACATATATTTATCATATAGTTATAATTTTTATGACCTAACTCTATGAATCAGATTTCCTACCCAATCTCAATCTGATTTATTCCAAGGAGAGAGGGGAAAAAGGAAGTTTAAGATGTTTTTAAAATTTGAAATAGAACAGATTTACCTTTTCAAAAGAGAAACAGTTTTTGGTTTTTTTTTTTAAGTAAACACTATTCAACAGTATTAGATTCTTTACTAGCCAAACCCATTTTTGATCTATCCCACTCTGGCAACGTAAACACTTGATTACACTTGACCACACTTTAACAACACAACTGATTCTGGCAGAACCACATGAAGCTTCAAATAAGATAGACAAGTAGGATGGATCAGAGCAGACAGTCACAAAAGGAAGCATCTGAAAAGATATGCATATCTGAAAGCAAGTCTCAGGCCAAATTAATGACAATAAATACTCTAATAAAAGTTTCTAAAAGAGCTTTAATAAATTTGAAGAAGGAATTCTGATTAAATATGATTAATTTTTATATGCCTTACTGTCTAATCACTATTGAGAGACCCAATGACTGAATGGTCCACAGTAACTCAGCAGTTCATTTGACTTTTTTTAAGAGACCAGGCACAAAATGTATACAAGTTCCCCGATATCTGCCATTGATAAATTATACAAAATCTTTCCAAGATATAAAGTACTCACAGTAACTTTCATGCACTGTGCTAGATTCTATGAGAAAATACAAATGAATACAATAACCCAGGATTCAAAGAACTTAGAAACCAACACTTCTACTTTAACTATTAAACAGCCTTCTAAACGAATTTCACTGCATGCAAGTCTTGTCTTACTCTAACCTTCCATTTTTCTAAAATCTGATCGTATTTGTAATAACAGAAATAAGGTTTAAAGACTTAAAACTAGTTTTGCCTAGTTTTTCAAAGTTCTTCACACAAGCACCTCTACAGGTAGGATAAAGAAACTGGGCCCTTGGAGGCCTGGGGCTGTAGCTTGGAACTCACAAAGCAAGGCATATAAATATTCCATTCCCTCCATAATACAGTCATACTTGATTTTAATATAAAAATGCTGTTTCCCCTTGATTTGAGTAAACTGACACTCTAGTAAGATGCACCTTGTAACTTCTGTGACTGCACACATGTGTACACTACCAGGCTAAAAATACCTCCAAATCTGAGAGTCACAAGCCTACAGGATACAGTCAAAGCTTAGTACATGAGGTCCCCAGCTGCACTCCAACTGCTACTCTGACAACAACAAAGTAATGCCACAGCCCCACCGAAGTACTTATAACACAACCTCCTCAATGTGTACGCAGCAGAGACATGCAAGTGGCCCTTGATGTTTCATGCCACTGTTGTTCCCTTTCCTGGAATTCTCCCTATTTGTCCAACCACCAGCAAGCTCCTTTTTGTCTTCCCAGATTTCACTCAAGCATCACTTCTTCTAAGATGCTCTCCTGACCACCCAAAACATAGTTAACCATGCTTTCTTGGGTGTCCTTTGTATGTTTCATATGGTTCTACTATAACACCTTATTCCCAAAGTATTACTTTTTTTCTTGGTTTACTCATCCTCTTTCTCACTAAGCCATGAGCTGCTTCTTACGGTCAGGAACCTCATTTAATTTGTTTGTATTTCTAACATCCAACAGTGCCTGGCAAATGGTGGTTGTTCAATAAATATCTGTCAGATAAATGAGTACACAGATAAATGAATAAATACCACTCTCTAAATTCTTCCCTGATTTATTTTTCTTCATAGCAGTTGTAACCACCTAACGTTATAATTTACTTTAAAATTTTGTTTATTGGTTTTCTATGATTTATTCACTGATGGAATTCTAGTACTTAGAACACTGCCTAAAATATAGTAGGTACTCAATATTTACTGAATGAATGAATGAATGAAAGACACTTAGTTACCTGAAAACCATTCTGCTCAGATTATTCAATATAAAATATGGCTTTTGCATGTAATTTTTTTTTCAAAAAAAGAAAAAAAAGAAATGCTAGTATATTTGATAATGGCACTAAATAACAGTTTTTATAAACTTCTAAGAAAAGATATGGTTTATTAATATTAAAATTCCAGATGGTCATGGGTAAATTCATGGTTTTCCTATTTTTTAACATAATATGGAAGAACATTAGTTTTTTTAAAAAGTGCATAAAGGTTCTTACCCATCCTTGGTTTGATCAGCTACTCCTGCCAAGAGCTGCACAATCTTCGGATTGCTATTTGGATCATTATACAGTCCAAGATAGCGCTGGACAAAGTCTTCCGGGGTCATGTAATGTTCTCCATTGACCTCAGTAGTGGCATACTAAAAAATAAATAATGTATACTTAAAATTAAAAGTATTCAATATCATTTCGTAGCCAACAAATGTTTTCTGAAAAGGTAAATTAAAGGCCAGTATCATAATCAAAATAAGAATAATAAATGCAGATTTTTCTCTGTATGGTCAAAAAACAAACACCCAGAGCCTGAGTTAAGAACATCAGTAAGGTACTGATACATGCTACAATATGGATGAACCTTGAAAACATTATAAGGTAAAGAAAACACACAAAATGCCACAAACCACATGATCCCATTTATATGAAATGTCCACAACAGGCAAATTCAGAGCTTCAGAGAAAAGAGTAGTTGCCAGGAACTAGGAGGAGGGGTGAATGGAGAGTAACCACTTTACGTAGGGGGTTTTTCTTTGGGAGTGATAAAAATGGTCTGGAATTAGATACTGGTGATAGTCATACAACATTGTAAATAAACTAAAAAACACTGACTTGCATACTTTAAAATGGTAAATTTTATGTAATGACTTTTATGTCAATCAAATATATGTGTAGATATATATGAAAAAATATGAGAAAGACGAAGAAAGGTGAAAGGGCAGCCAAGTGAGCAAGATGGAAAGTGAGAAGATAACATCTGGAGACTTCCTGCCTGCAAGAATGGGGGGGGGGGGGATGGGGACACAACCTGCAAACCTTGAATGACAACAGCATAGCAAACAAGACCTGCCACCATAGGTACTCATACTAAGTTCCAGGAGCGAGAAAAAACAAAAACATTCTGCCTTTTACGTCAATAATTTTAGAGAATAAAATAATAATAATACCTGCCTATCATATAAATGCCTCTTTATACATTCAGGGTTTTATGTACTATGGTGTGACCAAACATGACCAACCAAAGTCTTCATCTTTGGGTTGCAGTTGATCAATTTAGCTACTTCGGTCAACTATCAAAGTAGTAACATCAGAAAAGTTGTCAGAATTGAGGAATACAAGGCCCACTAGTGCCAAGCACAATAAATTCAAACAAACAAAACAAAAACCCACACCAGAGCCTGGCCCATCATCTTAAAATTGCAGGACATCAGGATAAAGAGAAAATCTTAAAAGTTTTCAGAGAGAAAAAATAGGTCATATATAAAGAATTATGAATCATGGGCCTCAATGTTTCCCAACAGAAACAGTAGAAGCTTGAAGACATTGCAGTAAGGCACTGAAAATTCTAAGAGAAATGATTTCTCACCTAGAGTTCTAAACTGAGTCAAACTTTCAACCAATTGTAAGAGTAGGTTAAAAGTACTTTGAGATATCCAGGTTCTCAAGATTTTTTTTCTCCCTTTATGTACCCTTTCTCAGGAAGCTATGATAATTCGCTCCATCAATAAGTGAGCATGGGGGTTCCCTGGTGGCGCAGTGGTTGAGAGTCCGCCTGCCAATGCAGGGGACACGGGTTCGTGCCCCGGTCTGGGAAGATGCCACATACCGCGGAGCGGCTGGGCCCGTGAGCCATGGCCACTGAGCCTGCGCGTCCGGAGCCTGTGCTCCGCAACGGGAGAGGCCACAGCAGTGAGAGGCCCGCGTACCGCAAAAAAAAAAAAAAAAAAAAAGAGAGCATGGACCAAGTAAGAGAAAGACAGGGGATCCAGGAAACAGATAATCAAATCCAGTAAAGTGGCCAAGGGAAATCCCAGTACAACATTTGTGCTGCAGGTCTCTGGAGTGCCATTCCTGGCTGGAGCAGACAGAGGGCTCCAAGAGGGCAAGCCACTAGGGAAACTGTAATGTCAGCGTATCCAAGGCATTTGGTACGTGGAAAATAACATAGGGAGGAGCTTAAATCTTTATGCAAATGCCCTCCTCTCAATGAGACCTACTCTTCATCAGCCTATTTCGCATCACCACTCATGCCTATATCATATTCCCAATTCCTCCAGGGTGCTCTGCTTTTTTTCCCCCTGGCACCTATCACCTTCTAACATACTATATATTTTACTTCTTTATTATGTTTACTGTATCTCTCAACTAGAATGTAAATAACACAAAAGAAGGAATTTTTGTCTAGTTTGTTCCCTGATGTATCCCCAAGCACCAAGAATAATACCTGGCACATGGAGGGCACTCTAAACATTTGTTAATGAATTAGTACTAGGTACACAAATCACTAAGTAAATGAAAAGTTAGGTAATTTTTAACTCTATAAAAACATTAAATTATGAATAAGTACTTCTTTTGTATAAAAATAGAAAATATTATAATACATGACTTGGCTGAAAATAAACAGAACTTAGTCATAATAATGTAGATACCAAACATTAATAACAATTACAAATATGCTCATAAGAATGGAGGGAGAAGAATGCGGGAGGAAGTAGTATAAAGAAGCTAAGTCCTCATCTGCTATAAAAGAAAGTCAATAGTGTCTAGAAACAGCAGTATAGAAATATGAAGGGAAATATCAAAATGAATAGCTAGAAAAGTTACAAGAGCTTGCTTCTAGGAAACAAGATGAGGATGAGAAGGATAAGAGCAAAGGACGGTTGGTCTGCTTTTTGGTTAAGCATTTCAAATGTCCTCATTTGTGAATCTGTCTAAACCAAGCCACTAGCTCTTCCAATAAGGAGAGAGTTAAAGTTTTAAATATTTCCTTGGTTGTACTCTGAAAAATACCATAGAGGCTATCACAACAAATGCTCTATCAGCCTGCACAAGAAGCAGCCCAAAGGTGGACACATTTTTACTAGCTGGTACTACCAAAAGCACTTAACTAATATCACCCCAAAAAAAGTCATGTTCTCTCTACATGCTATAAAAGTCATTCCTGAAAGGGTCCTGGGTTTATATCCTGGCTCTACCACTAACTCGCTGTGAGTCCTTCAACGATGCCATTCTCCTCCCAAGCCTCTAGATAAAACACGCATCTATAAAATGAAAACTAAATAATCTTTGAATTTTAAAACAATACACATGCAAATACAGGATAAAGAAAAAATAAACCGAATGGCATTGATAGTGATAGTGAGTGGATTCTACTAATTCTAATCAACTGCTTCTTCTCCTCCTTGAAGTTCTTCAATGTATAGCATAACATTGTTATGCTATACATTGACATGTATACCTTGACATGTTTACCAAGATACGAAAACCACCAGAGTTAAGGACAGGCAGGAGTGGGGAAAGGCACAATGTCAGGGAGACTACTGCAACTGGAAAGAGGGATCAATACAAGGAAGTATAAAAATAGTATTTTAAGAGACTGACAAGTCAACAACTAACTAGAATAAGTGCCAAAGGTATGAGAAACATACACTGGGAACCAAAAAGAATGATTCATTTTGCGGATAGGTGGGAAGGGATTGATGGGAAGGAAAAGAAAATAATGTTTAGAATAGGCCTTGAGAGTAAAACTTAATTTCAACTGCAAATGGAGAGAAGTATTTCAGGCTTAAAAAAAAGCAAACAAATACAGAAATTTAAAACATATATTTATTTCTTTTTGGGGGGAGGAGGAGTTAGTTGGAGAAAGAAATGGTAACAAAGAGAGGGTATACAAAGATATGTAGAAGAAAGTGAAGCTGAAAGGCAGTTTGAGACCAGATAGTGGAAGACTTGGAATGCTAAACTGAATAGTCTGTACTTTATCCTGGCCATGGGAAGCCACTGAAAATTTTACGACAGGAGAGAGACATGATCTGACCTGTGCCCTCTCTGGAGGCAAAGTAAAAGGTGGACTGGAGAAGAGAGAAACTGACTGGGGGCAGGGAGACCAAGCAGTGGCTACTGCAACGATCCAGGTAAAAGAGATTGAGGCCTGAACCAAGGCAATGGGAGTGAAAATGCAAAACAATGGGGACTTTCACCCACTGCTAGCAGCTTTTTCTTTTATTTATGATTTTAATGCTGTCAACTCATACCATTCAAAATTCAAAACGATATACAGTGAAAAGTCTTCCTCCCACCTCTGTCCCCAGTCACTCAATTCCTCACTCCAAGGGCAATCAATTTCTTGCATATGCTTCCAGAGATGTTCTGTGCATAAACAAGTAAATTTTATATATAGGATATATATATATATATATATGCCAATATATATACATACAAATATGTACGTATGAATATTCTTATCCATTTCTTTTTTACACAAATGATAACATACTGTTTACATTGTTCTATACACCTTGCTTTTTCAAATTCAGGCCTTTTAAAAAGTGATTTAGGGCTTCCCTGGTGGCACAGTGGTTAAGAATCTGCCTGCCAATGCAGGGGGACATGGGTTCGAGCCCTGGCTCAGGAAGATCCCACATGCTGCGGAGCAACTAAGCCCGTGTGCCACAACTACTAAGCTTGCGCTCTAGAGCCTGCGAGCCACAACTACTGAGCCCATGTGCCACAACTACTGAAGCCTGTGCGCCTAGAGCCCATGCTCCACAACAAGAGAAGCCACGACAATGAGAAGCCCGCGCACCGCAACCAAGAGTAGTCCCTGCTCACCGCAGCTAGAGAAAGCCTGTGTGCAGCAGCAAAGACCCAACACAGCCATAAATAAATAAATAAATAAATTTTTAAAAAGTGATTTAGCAACATATATATACATACACACAAATATACATACATGTCATATATAAAGAACCATAGAAATGCTCATATTCTCTGACAAAGAATCCTGGGCCAACTTTTATGAGAAATTTAAAAGAATTAAGAACTAAATATAAAATAAGAAAATACAAGAGATGGGTTATGGTGATCTTTGTTCTCTCACTTCACAATTTGAGTGTTGCTTTCTTTAATTAGCAGATGTCAATTTTCAAAAGAAACAATATGAAAACATTTCAGAGTATTTACAAAATACAGCAACTAATTGTTCATTTCTTTTGTCACGGAGGTGTCTAATATCTAATACTAATACCTAAATTTGATTGCCAGGACTATCACCACTATATACACAGAACACAAACACACACACACACACACACACACACACACACACAGAATGTATACTGCACTTACTGAATCACCAGGATTTCACAACATTCTTGACTTTAAAACTACCAGGAAATAGAGCAGCCTTAGCACAAATCACCAAGGACACAGTGGCCAACAAGGAAAACAAATGCTTTTGTTGACATGTACTTGGAACAGGCTTTGCCAGTATCTTAGGTTATAAATGATGCCAGAGAATCACTTACCCTGAGGTATTTTGCTAGTGTTTTCCCCAACTCTCCTAGTCTATTTTAACTTGATTTTAACTGAAAGATAAAGTGCATAGCTCAGAGGAAAAAAACACAAGTCTTCTCACCTACAAGGAGTCAGTACTTGACTTCTGCAGGAGACAGTTAACTAATTAACTCATTAAATTAGAGACAATTACTTGGCAATGTCAGTGAGCCTGCTGCCTGAACAGACAAAACAGAAGAGGGAATTTAGAACTGAAACTAGAAATCTACTCACAGTCAGTCAAGAGACTAAAACATTTTAGGTATTATGTTAACAAAGAAAAGCAGGTACCTCAAAAACAGGTGATACGTTTAAACCGAAAAGTATTTTTTAAAAGAAGACTGACCTGTTTATTTTAAATAACTTCATTGCTTTCAACACTTATTTTAATTGACTGGATAATAATGTTTAAACAGACCAAAAAAAAAAAAAAAAGAAACATGGCCTAAAGTAACACATACAGCTAGAAATAGGAAAAGGTTAAGTGGCCTTATTGAGACCTTCTCTTTCTGCTAACCAAAATGACTTGCATGTTTACACTAAAAACGATAAAAAGCAATTTAAAAAAAGTTTTGGATCTCCTAGACTAACACTTATGCTAAAATTTTAATATATTAAAGTAATTTAGTAGTTTCACAATATCATTTCTTTTTTTTTTAAGTTTTTATAAAATTAATTAATTTATTTATTTTTGGCTGTGTTGGGTCTTCATTGCTGCAGGCAGGCTTTCTCTAGTTGCGGTGCATGGGCTTCTCACTGAGGTAGCTTCTCTTGTTGCAGAGCACGGGCTCTAGGTGCACAGGCTTCAGTAGTTGTGGTGCGTGGGCTCAGCAGTTGTGGCTCACTGGCTTAGTTGCTCCGTGGCATGTGGGATCCTCCCAGACCAAGGATTGAACCCATGTCCCCTTCATTGGCAGGCGGATTCTTAACCACTGTGCCACCAGGGAAGTCCCACGATATCATTCGTATTTTGTTCCTATCATTTCAAAGACTGAACTAAAATGACTTTAAATGAAATTAACCAAATATTATATCCATACTCCAAATAACTTTAGAGTTAATCATTTGCCATTTCAAATATGTTTCTTAAGCAGTCATAAATCCCTCTTGGGCAAGAAGTCAAGGACACATGAAAGACACAGACAAGAAGTAGCTGACAGTATCTGAATAAAAATAGGTAGTCTGTTCTCTCGATTAAACTTTTTCCTAACCTAACGCAAGTATTTTAATGTAAAAGTGCACATAGCTTTGACATTTCCAGAAATATTTGAATTTACTTTGAGTATAGTTCATATGTGTTTGAAAAAGCCTTGACATTCTGAAGCTTGAGAAAGAAAATGGATCTTAATGAAAAATTAGAATCTTTATACATTTATTCAAAATTATTGCTGATAAAAGACAGTAGGGTTTCATATACAGATTTATGTTGTACTTGCACTGAACTACCTCTAGCACCAAGTGATAAGATCATGTTATCTAGAAATGTTTTGCCTATCAAGCCTACAGATCAACACATCAAGACCTCACTTGACTGTAGTAAATTGGATAACAGTAACTCCTTTGCAATTTACCAAATTTAACCTTAAGTAACCTTTAGAATGTATGCAACCTACATCACAGGTCAACTATAAAGTAGACTTTACCTAGAGTCTATACACAACCCTAAATTTCCATTGAGTAAGGAAAAAAAAAAGTTAACTTAAAATTCAATGACATGAATGAGTAAACCCAAATAGTCTAAATGATATTAAATTACCTGTTTAAATGGTTTAAGTTCAAAAACAGATTTTATTTGATGTTCGATATTTCTAAAAGATTTTCCAGAGATTATAAAGGAAAATTCTGACAGGCTGTGACTAGAAAGTTGGTTACTTTTAAAGAAATTATACAGTGTGTCAAGATAAAGAATTTTCTTTTTTCAGTAATACCAAAACAAGGTAATATATCTAGAAGCACTACTTATTAAGCCGAAAATCTGCTTAAATCAAATCTTTCAGGTTACTTTGTTTTCACTTTTAAAACATTTATCAAGCACCAACTTTGTGCTGGGCATTAGGCCTGGTGCTAGGGATGTAGAGATCAAAAAAACTTAGTTCCAGCCCTCAAGCTGCTCAGAGAGGATGGCATGATGGACACTGAAACTAAGGTCAGAAAACAGGGACTAAGCCTGGCTCGTTAACTAATAGAGATTTCTTGAGCAAACACATAGCTTCTCAGAGTCTCTTTAACAAGAAGTTACAGAAAGATAGATATTTTTGTAAGGGAGAAAATGAGATCTTGAACACCAAAGTACTTGGAAATTGTAAAGCTAATGCATATTGACATACTTATTCTAAAATGCTTAGAAGACACAGAAAAGCAGAGGATCCCAGTTTCCCTCTTGCGTATTGAATTTTTCAGCTTCTGCTCGAACATGGAGGAGTTACTCTTCTAACTCCTCACCTTTATCCAAACCAAGGTTTCTTTGGGGTTGACTTCCACTATTCTTGGGTTTACCAGAAAATCAGTGCTGACTGGTCTAGGCAGCTTCATCTCTGCTCAGCCAACATGTGGCTGTAATCTGAGTCAAAACACACTGTTCCTCCATGACTTTGCTCCAATTAAGATACACTGACATTTTCAGATCTTAACATCCTTGCAATTTCAGTAATTCTCAAACGACAACGTCACAAAGTTCAGTAACTACAAATATCACGTAGAGCATTTCCCATATAGAAAAATGAATTACATGAACAGTGGAGGAGAAAGACAGGTACCAAGGCAAGAGCTGAGCATATGAAGCTAATCCTCTTGCTGTCCTTCACTATCATTACTGCTCTTACTCCTAATGGAAGCCAAATTTAGTCAGGAATGCATGCCCTTTCACTACACACTCTATGCAACAAGCAAAGACCGCAACAGATCCAACAACACAAACCCTGTTACAATAGTACAATGTGGAATTCATCTATCATAAATAATATTTTAATGAGAAAAAATAATTTTTTAACACATATGGTCACATAAATTTTAACAACTCTATTGAGCCACATTAATTTTTTTAAACAGAGATTTTAATTAGTGACACAAAATTTTTCTGATATTTACTAAAATCTACAAATGCATTTGGAAAAGGCAGTTTTATACATCTAATTAGCACTTTCAGTTGCATATTTCACGTATACTAGAAACAAAACCTTCTATTTAATTTTGCAAAGAAAATTCTCCAGAAGTCTTCCTTTCTCACTCTGATTGCTTCATGAAATACTATTCTCTTTTTGCTTTAATATATGTATTTTTTACTGTCCATTACAGCAAGTCCTACTGTCAGCTACTAAACAATGCAATTTCTAATAGAATGAGGAGGTGTAAGACTCTCGTTAATCACTGAAATCAACTAAAGCTACCATAATAAACTAAGTCTATCAAAACAACCCCTAAAAATGGCCAAAAACCTTGTAAATAAAATAATGACCCCAGACAAGTCAATAACTGGAACTAGAATGCTTCTCAGGGCAGATTAAGTTGAATAATTAATTTGCATTGTTTTTAAAATAAATACTTCAATCTCTTGGTCTAAGTAACCGTGGGAACATACAAGGAGCGTACACACTTATAAGCCGGGGCAAATCACGTTTGACAATCAAGGTGCAGCTCCTAGGAGTACAGAATGCTTTACTGTTGGTAAGCCTTGATTAAATAGCAAGATTTCTGCCATGGAGAAAGAAGGCCCTTTATCCTGGTAGGGAGCAAAGACAGATCAACAAAATGCAATGTAGGAACCTGGCTTGGGTCCTGATTTTAAAAAAGCAACTTTAAAAAAAATCAAACAAGGGACTTCCCTGGCGGCGCAGTGGTTAAGAATCCACCTGCCAATGCAGGGGACACGGGTTCGAGCCCTGGTCCGGGAAGATCCCACATGCTGTGGAGCAACTAAGCCCGTGTGCCACAAATACTGAGCTTGTGCTCTAGAGCCTGAGAGCCACAACTACTGAAGCCTGTGTGCCACAACTACTGAAGCCCGCTCACCTAGAGCCTGTGCTCTGCAAGAAGAGAAGCCACCGCAATGAGAAGCCCACGCACTGCAACGAAGAGCAGCCTCCGCTCGCCACAACTAGAGAAACCCCACGTGGCAGCAACGAAGACCCAATGCAGCCAAAAATAAAAATTAAAAAAAAAAAGTTACCTTAAAAAAAAAATGAAACAAGCATGGAAATTTCAACGTGAATGGAAATCCATGTGGTTAAGGAAAAATTTTAGGTGTGACAACGTATTGTGGTTTGGTTGGCTTTTCAGAGTCATCATCTTTTAGAGACAGACACTAAAGTATTTATGCATGCAGTGATAGGATGTCTGGAAATTGCTTCAGAATAATCCAGTGCAGCTGCAATATAGATGAAGCAAAATTAGCTATGATAGTTGGTGAAGATCAGTGATGGGTACATAGCAATTCATTATGCTACCTTCTTTAAATTCATATATGTTTTAAATTTTCCATAATAAAAAAGGCTTTTTAAAAGGTTACAAAAAAACGAGATGATTCTACACTTACTACCATACCTGTATTGCCCTACAATATTAAGTAAAAAAGGCATGTTGTATTAACATACATAAAGCAAGTCTCTTCCATTTACCATACAACCTTGAAGAGGTTGCTTAACTGTTCTGGGGCTCAGTTTTCTCATCTATAAAATGGGAATATTAACGGCACCTACCTTATAGAGTTGTTCTGAGGATTACATATGATTTGTATAAAACACTTAAAACATTGCCTAAGACATAATAGTAAGCAAACAATAGCACAGTCCTAGAAGCCCAATACTGGCCATGGCACTGGTTTCAGTGAACGATGTTTCAGAAATTTCAGCAGCACTAAGTAAAAGAGAGCTGGACAGAACAGGGAGATGATGATTTTTTAAAAATTACACACATAAAGAATGAATTACAAGTCTCTCTTTCACATCTGTGTCTTGGTATTTCTTGGTTGGACTATTTTTCCTTCTCTGATTCAGAAAGAACAACTGAAGGTTCAAAAGAAAACTCTACATATATCTTCCACAGTCTCCCAGTCTTAAGACCATGGCTCTACCCCTTCTCAGAACCTACAGACTTGTGAGAAATTACCTCTTACGGTGGTATTTCTGAATGTGGGGATTTGTGAAGATCTTCAGACTTATATCTCAAGAATGTGAGTAGGACTTCCCTGGCGGTGCAGTGGTTAAGAATCCGCCTGCCAATGCAGGGGACATGGGTTCGAGCCCTGGTCCGGGAATCCCACAGGCCGTGGAGGAACTAAGCCTGTGCGCTACAACTACTGAAGCCGGCGCACCTAGAGCACGTGCTCCGCAACAAAAAAAAAGCCACCGCAATGAAAAGCCTGCGCACCACAACGAAGACCCAACACATCCAAAAAAAAAAAAAAAAAAAGAATGTGAGTAATTAACTGATTAAATGTACATAATCATAAACACTTACTAGCATCTTAGTCACTTTATAGGTCCAGCACAGTTACCTGGGGAACACAAGGGACTGAGATCCTTTTCAGGAAAGAAAGTCCTCACCTCAGAAGAAAAGGAAGGGGACAAAGAACTAAGCTTTACTAGATTCTCCATGTGTCAGGCACTATTTACACATTACCTTATTTATCTTCATAACATCCCTACATGCTAGATATGGTTACTCTTTCTTAGACAGATGAGGAAACAGACTCCAAAAGTAATGTAAACACCTAAGGTCATATAGCAAAAAGGGATCAAATAAGGATTCAAGTTCTGGTTAGATTACAAAGCCCATGTAGGTTCCAGCTAAACTCTGTGGCCTCCTGGATGAAAAGGAGTCAACCAAGGCCCAGCTCAAGATATTCTAAGAGTGCTGTGGACAGGAGGAAATTAAACTGAAAGAATCACAGTCTACTCAAGGCAGTCATCCACGAGAAGGTACAGAAATGTATGAGAAAGCTTACATTTCAATATGATCTATCTAAATACAATGTATTTAAAATATAAATTGAATCATTCCACTTCCAAGGTGAAGGACCTTCAGCGGTTTCCATGACACTCTTTATAAGAAGAATCCAAACTCTTCTTCATGGCCTACAAACAAGGCCCTGCTTGGTGTGGCTCCTTCAGCCTCATCTCTTACTGGCCATGCACCCCCTCACTCACTGATGCTTCAGGCACACTGGCCTCATTTTTGTTTGTTGAACATACCAAACGCTATCACCATCTAGGCCCTTGCACTTGCGGAACTCTCTATACCTACCTTTCAGTTCTCAGCCCTAATATCACTTCCTCAGGGGCCTTCACTAGCCACCATCTTGAAAAACAATCACCTTTTCCATCATTCCATTTATTGGACTTGTCACAATCTGTAGTTGGTTTTGGTTTGTTTATTTGTTTCTCAGTGTGTGGTCTTTGTTATTGTCTGTCTCACCCCTACCTAGAATGTGAAGTCCTACCTTCACTAAACTCCTCTATCTTATCTACAAAGGTAGAACCACACATATGACTGGCCTATCACACAGAAGACAATTAAAAATGTATTGATTGGTAGTAGAACATAGATGGCATTTAATAACACATTTTTTCATCTTTTCAATTATTTTTTAATCTGTCTAGCTGATTCAAGGATAAAGTCTTCACTATGTTGCTAGTATGCCCTTAATGCCTAACACTTTTTTATTAATAAGAACTCTACATAGTTTACGGCAAATACTTTATAAACTAAAGATAAATGTTATCATCTTCAATTCCTATAGTCTGAAAAACTGGTGAAAACCTGTTATTCAGTGTGGCTAAGAAAACTATAGATCTCCTTCTGTGTGTCTCTTACTGGGTTCTACAACCCAATTTACACTGCAAAGTCCTTTTTTAACTTCAGGTTCTGAATTACTAAGTTCTTACTTTTTAAATTATTCACTTGCTCAAAATTTAATACATATACATTGAAATTTTGTTTTTATTTCCCCCGAATTCTTTCCCCAACCAAGTTAACATTATCTATCCTTCCATACCTTTCTTAATGTCCATTAAATTATATCAAACATATATGTTTAAATATACATACAACATATATGAAGTAATGTTTAGAAAAGTAGAATCATTCTACATAAACTTTTTTACATCTTTCTTTCCTCATTTATAGTACACTGAAAATCCCTCTAAATCAGCTGGAATAAGCCTGACTCATTCTTTCTCGTGTCTGCATAATTTTCCATGTTATGGTTATTTCATAATTTTTCTACTGCTTCCCTTTGATAGCATTTATTTTGTCCCCCCCTTTTTTTCTATTTTTTGAGGGACAATTGAGTGCTGCCACTAACAACCTTGTACATATATATTCTTATGAGTATTTTTATTTCTCTGGGATAAATATCCCAAAAGTAGGACTGCTTGTTTAAGTGGTATCTTTTTATTTTAAACCATTGCCAACTGCTTTGCAAAGAGTCTTTGTTTCCACAAATGCAGTATGAGAGCACCTTTCTTCTCCACATTTGGCCTCAGTAGGTGTTATCATCTTTCAATACTTGATAATCTTATTAGAACTGTAATATTGTGGTACACATTCTACACTTTGGAAAACATAGTCCTAACTCATATTTCAACAAAATAGAAAAGTCTCCTGCTAAAAGCCCTGCTTAATTCCCTTCTCAGCCACAGGTTACTGCCAAAAGTAAATAAATACGTAATATGTAAACAAATATTTATTGAATAAAGCACATTTCTTTCAATCAAAAATTTATATGTTATCATAAAAACCCTAAGGAAGAATCACTCTTTGCTTTACATTAGCAGCAGCATCTTCTATACCTACTTTCTAATGTAAAATAAACAAGATAGAAAAAAATGCATTTTCATAATTTTATATGGGATATGATCTTCACTGTTACATTGGTGATAATGAAAAAAAGAACAGGATCAAAATAATATTTGGTTTCTACATTGCCATACATTTTTGGTCTAGCATATATAACGGTACAGTCTCAACATGTATTGCTTTTATCACAGAATACATTGGTAAATGAACAACAGAAAATCTATCAACTAAAAAAAAGACAGAGGGCTTCCCTGGTGGTGCAGTAGTTAAGAATCTGCCTGCCAATGCAGGGGACACGGGTTCGAGCCCTGGTCCGGGAAGATCCCATGTGCTGCGGAGCATGCCTGTGTGCCACAACTACTGAGCCTGCGCTCTAGAGCCCACAAGCCACAACTACTGAGCCCACGTGCCACAACTACTGAGACCGCACACCTAGAGCCCGTGCTTGCAACAAGAGAAGCCACCGCGATGAGAAGCCCGCGCAACAAAACGAAGAGTAGCCCCTGCTCGCCACAACTAGAGAAAGCCTGTGCACAGCAACGAAGATCGAACGCAGCCAAAAGTAAATAAAATAAAATAAATAAATCTATAAAAAAAAAAAAGACAGAGATCTTGAAAAATCATTCACTTAAAACAGTTTTTTGTTTTGTTCTGGTTTGGTTTTTTCGGCCCCACTGTGCAGCTTGCGGGATCTTAGTTCCCAACCAGGGATTGAACCAGGGGCCACAGCAGTGAAAGCGCCAAGTCCTAACCACTGGACAGCCAGGGAAGTCCCTTAAAACAGTTTTTTGATAAACCTACTTTGCCACAAAGCACAGACCAAACCAGATTAACTCTTCATTTTGAAATTCGTCAGGCTTATAACAAACAGCCTGTGACATTCCTGTTGTCCTCACCTCACCTCCCTCTTCATCGTTTCTATTGTCTCCTTTTGCTACTGTATACCTCTGATGTAGCAAATTTGGTTAAATGATAGTGTGTGGGTGAGAGAGGTAAAAGAAGGCATAAATCAAGAAATGACAGTTGTAAGGGTAGCAACAGTAAAATATTAGTTTGACAGATGGTTGTAAAATTATAGCAGTCTAACACATAAGAATTCATAGCTTTGCTCCAATTTTATGAACTTGGGTGACAGGAAAAAGCAGAATCTTAGTGAATATTATTGTTCTTTTTTAATTAATAGAAAACATAGCTCATCAAAATTTGAGAAACAATGAACACAGACAAAATAAACCTATTTCTCTATACTCAAACCATAATGCTTTACTCTCATGAACTTGCACACATCATTCCATTAAACATAGATACAACAGCACTTTCAAACAGGAATATTTTGCTGTTTACAAAACAAATGATTTTTTGAGCCACACCGACTATTCGTGAATTTAGACAGTTAATGCCACAGATCTAAATTTTACAAAAGAGAGCTTCTAACTGCATTCTAAAATTCAAAATTAAATCTTCTCTTTAAGTAGCTCAAATGACCCTGAACTCAAGTGACCCCCAAATCCTACCAAAACCAAATTATACTAATAACAGAATAATCTAGATTTTAGTCTTTGACTATACCCTTTTTGTGAAACTCTAAACTCCCATGGGATCATTCTCCCTAGTTCCCCTCCTCCTCCTTCCACTTCAATTGAGGATATCACTTATAAATCAGTCCCTTATTCCCTGTCTTGTTTATTTTATAAGTAATCCCCCTAACCCAAGGATTCATCTACCACCTGTACAAATTTGTATCTGACTTTTTTTTTTTTTTTTTTTTGCGCTACGCGGGCCTCTCACTATTGTGGCCTCTCCCATTGTGGAGCACAGGCTCCGGACGCGCAGGCTCAGCGGCCATGGCTCACGGGCCCAGCTGCTCCACGGCATGTGGGATCTTCCTGGACCGGGGCACGAACCCGTGTCCCCTGCATCGGCAGGCGGACTCTCAACCACTGCGCCACCAGGGAAGCCCCTGTATCTGATTTTTACTTACTGGGACACATTTATTTAGCAACCAAACTTCAAACTGCGCCCCCCCCAAATTCCCAAAATAGATGCCTTATAAATTAACATCTATTCTAAAAATGCCAGATTCACTACTCCTTCCTTTACTTTCACATTTAATACCAAATTCAATTGATTCATCCCTTCCAAAGTCCCTGGTATTGTCCTTCCATTCCATTTCCTCAGCCATCAGCCACTCCTGGTCATTATCTCCAACATGAATTATTTCAATAGCCTCTTAACTGATCTCTCTACCTACTTCCAACCTCTCCATACTTTATCCAACATACACAAAGAGCTGCCAGAATTCACCACTTCAGTTTGCCCACTCAGAAACCCACAGTGCCTTCCTACTGTTGCAAATCTAAACTCCTTGGCCAGATGTTCTAGGTAGTCACAGTGTAAAGGTACTGTTTTTCATCACCTAAGTAACTGGATTTTTTTTTCTTTAACTTCTTAAAAAACACAGCTGCTGTTAGACCCTTACATACCTCTAGCTTTCAAAAGTCATCCCATTTCAAGATCCCACAAGTGGCAGAGTATAAGGGTTAAGAAGATGGATTCTATAGTTTGATTTGAATCCAAATCTCTACCACTTATGAGTTAAGTGACATTAACCAGCCAATTAACTTCATCTGTTTAACAGGGACAACAATGCTATCTCCTAAGGTTGTTATGAAAATTAATAAAATACCCTTACCTGAAATATTGTAAATCAACTACATGTCAATTAAGAATTTTTTTAAAGAAAATTAATATAATACCCTTAAAGGACTAGGTCAATACCCAGCATACTACAGAATGATCAGTAAATTATAGCCACTGTCATTATTATCACATGACCACAATTATCTGGACAAACCAACTTGACTGTCATACCAGAGGCTATGCCTTCTTGACTCCCTCTACCAAAAACTGTGGGAGATGGAACCCGTCTCAAAGAGGAGCTTGTCATATGTCCATTACCATTCAAGTCTTGGCTCAATCCTCCCCTGTAATTATTCAATATACTAAACTAAATACAAGTGCATACATGGCACACAAATAATCCTCAGTAAATATATGTAGCAACATTAAGTTATAAAGAAATGCATAGTTAGTATGTATTTTTGCCTATTACCTCTAAAATATTTATAAACCATATGTATCTAAAACAAAACTTTCTAAATAATGTTCTACAGCTTCAAGTAACTATAGTTTGAAGTATTTCAGACAGAAATTTTAAAATCTATGTTACTTGCTAACTGCCCTCAAACTGATTCAACTAAAGCTGCTTCAGCTACTTGACGGTAAGTTATCTCCTCTGTCTCTTACCAATAACTCTTGGGTCAGTGCTTTACAGTTAGGGCTGAACATGCAATTATAAATTCCACAAAGTTTCAGTATAAAAAATAAGGGCATCATCAAAATAATGTGTAAAAAGATAAGATTTAAAAGTTTTCAAAAAGCTAGGCACAGTCCCAGCTCTCTCTGTATTTGCATTCTCCCCTCTCCCCAAAAACCAAATCCATACAGAATCACAGATTTTTTCCATAGGATTTTTAAAGCTGAAAGGACTTCAGTTCACATTCCCTTATGGCCCACTGAGTCCCACATGAGAAGATGAAGCCCAGGAAAGCCAGATAATTAGCTTACAGGTACCACAACCAGATAGAGGCAGGGCTGGCAACTGAACCCAGTGTTCCTAACACCTGGGTCAGTGCTCTGTTCATCACCTCCTGCAGCATTTTCAAATGATTTCTTCCATGCCTACTTAATTTAGAAAATAAAATGAACTATATCCATGAACTCCTCATAAAACAATTGAGTACATGGTGTGGTTAACACTGACATATTTTTGGTTATTTTCAAGAACAACTGTGAGGAATAAAGGTTTTGAACCATAAATAGAGCATTTCTATCACAATTACTTTTGTTCTGGAAATGATGCTTCCCTTCAACAGATTTTATAAAATTTAAGATTCTCAATTTCACTAATTGGTCATCTGTGAAGCGTGCTCCCCAACAATAGCTTAAGCAACTCACATGTCTCAGATAAAAATGTCATCTATTCCAGGCTGATCTGTATATGTTAGAGTCTGTTCCTAATATAGAATCATAGACTTTTGCAGTTGGAAAGAACCTTGGAGATCACCTCTCATTTTACAGAGGAAACTAATACCCAGCAGGGACCTGCCCAAGGTCAAAGTTTCTATATGAGAACCATGTCCAGAATAGAAAGTTCTTAAAAGATTTCAGAGAAAAATACAACATTTGGTAGAACCCCTTAGCTTGTCTCCCTTTATATGTACTTAGGTACAATTTCCTGCACGCAGAACTTTTGAAATTTAAGAAAAGAAAGCAAAACAAAAAAACTAAGCCAATTCTTTAGGCGTCTACAGCAAGTCACTGATCCTAAAAACTTAGCAGAAGTGAAGGTGGATCCTTGCAAGAATCCCAAACAGTAACATTTTGTAACACAACCCCCAATGCCCATGGACATAATATAAATAAACAGAGGGCGAAAACACACAAATTAAGAACAGTTATAATATTCTTACCTCTGTAACAAATTACACAGTTGCTTAGAAGTAGGAAAACTTTATAAGCACACAGCTTTCAAGGAAAAAAGAATTTTAATCATCATACCTATCAATTGCACAAGAGTGTCAATACATTTTGAAATTTTATTTTGGTCACAATGGTTAAGAGAAGATGGAAATCCTTTTTAGTGTTTTTTTTACATGTCTTAAGTCATGTTAAAAAATGTGAGGGAAATCTTTTTATAAAAACGTAATAAGAGACTTATAATCTATATTATCTATTGTCAAGTTCTTAAGAATACATGAAAATAGAACATTCCTGAAAGTTAAGGCCTAAAAAGTACTAGACTTATATCTCCCCCACCAAGAAAAAGCACAGCCCGTAAGCCAATTTACCTGTAGGAATATGTTTCTTAACTCCTGAGGATCACCTCGCTTGGTTGTCTGCACCTGTAAGAAAAAAAAAAGCCAGTTAATGCTTCACTAGAGACCAGGCAATCTCTTGAGATTACAGTTCACAAATGCCAGCAATCAATGCTCTTATCTTTTATAAGGGCATTTAGCTTAAAACAAACCAAAAGCACTAATACTGATAACAACTGTCAAATTGGAGCTCTGTGACCACAGGGTGGAAAGACAGGTGTGAAGAGCCTAAAATATAGCAAATCTACCACATAGATTTCCCCTGGACTGGAAAGGGAAGGCCATGAGGATCAATCCCCTACCTATTCCACATCCACCAGCAACACATTTGGCAACCACCCACCTTCAAATCAAGAGGCCATTAAGGCTAGTAGAGACAACAGGAAAGTTGAAACTCCCAAATTAATCGCATGGCCTACTGGCCTTTCTTCCCGTGGAAAGCAATCCAGAATATAATTATCTCCACGCCCCTCTCTTTCTCCACCCAACCTAAAATCATGAAAACCGCTGCAACGTTTCTAAATACTTTAGCCATCCTGCCACCTGCAGCTCAAATGCCAACCACTGCCCCCTGCTCCAGAGGCCCCCAAATACTCAATTACTCACCCCCTCCCCCACCGCGGTACACAGATGCCTTAGGCATCCCCGGCTATATATGCCACTTCCTCCCACTCCCTTTCTGATGCCCTCCAACCCCTGGCTCACAATTCCATGTACCCAGGGCAGGATACTACGCTTCCTTCACCGACCTGTGGCCCTTACAAGCCCCTCCAACTCAAAATCCCTCCTCCTTCCCCTCCCCCGGCCGGGCATCCTCTCCCTCCAGTCCAAGCCCCGCACGGCTCTCCCTGGAGCCCCAGGACACGCTATCTAACAATCAGGCAAAGAAGTAAATAGGAAGAGGTGAGGGACTGCAGGCACGGTCCCCGGAATGTCTCTTATGAAATAAAGACAGCAGCAGAGAGTTAGAGTCACCTTGACCGCCATGCTGTGCTCAGAAGCCGGGGACGAGCGAGTGAGCGAGCAGGGCCGAGCTGTCAGGGCACGCGCGCGCCGCCTTCCCGGCCGCGCCCGCCCTCCCTCCCGCTCGGTCGCCGGCGTCGCGCGCGCCTCTATGCAAATGAGCCCGGGGCGGGCGGGGCCGGCAGGGGGCTCGGCGTCCCAGCCAGAAAGAGCTGGCCCGCGGGGCGGAGGAGGACGTGCCTCCCGCCGGGGAGACTGGAGGACCAAGCCGTGGGATTCCGGCGTGCCGCTTGATTGCCGGCAGCTGAGCAGCCGCCAGGAAAGCCCCAGGTCTCTTAAGGCCTCTTAGTGGGTGTGGCTTTGGGAGCCGACTTCAGCCAAAGTCGTTTTCTCCTGAGACTCAGAGCAACACTTGGGGCCTAGATTGAGCAAGATTTCGAAGGATCAAAGAACATGTTCCGTTTGAAAGAATAACAGCAAATGAATTGATGACAACTAAAGGGAAATACTGACAATAAAACAGATTGGGAACCACTCACTCTGGGGAAAGCCTAAGTAAACATAACTTGAGAAATAGGTCCTTAAATTGGCATGCGATGAATACGCTTAATATACTTGTGCTTCGTGTACTGTTATAAAGCTTTATTAGTAGACTCCACATTCCTAATCACCCAAATCCTTTGTGCATGAGGTGGGGCACAAATGCCAAAGGGGAAAAAAATCCATTTGACAGGGCTGGCACTGAATCCTGGCTCAACTTGCCTCTACATAAACATTTCCAGCCCTGTCTAAGAAAGGGTAGCTCTACTTTGAACCAAAATAATGTCTCTCAAACTGAGTCTTGCCATTATGACTATATTGAGCCAAATATTGAGTCATTCAACAAATGTTTGCTGGGCATCTATTATATGCCAGATACAGTCCTGCTTATAAAGAATACAAAGATTAATAACATATAGCCCTTACTGTCTAGGCGTTTACAGATGGTCAGTGCTTCCCCACAACCCCAAACCTAAGTGTATTTTTTTTTGTTGGTTGATTGTTTGTGTTTTTAAACCAAGCAAGCTTCCCGTTTAAAAAAAAAGTCTAACAACTCCAAGGTTTAGCTTATCTCATTTAGCGCTATAATCCCTCTCCACCCTCTTTTCCATTTCCAGTGTTGAATCTCACAGGAGGCTTCCCTTTTCTCCAGTCTCACTAATCATAATATTTGTGTTAAGTATCCAAGTTAATATTGTAGAAATAAGGCAAGTGGACTGGCAAATGGAAATTGTTGATAAGGAATGATATATTACTAGTACTCCTAAAGTGAGCTTTTCTGCTGCAGTTGCTTTAACTGTCTGCCACCATCACATCTCTTTCTTCAGTCCGTTCAAAGTTCTTTTAACAATGTAATTGGACATAAGGATTTACAAATTCATATTTTGTTTTGCCAGCACCTTATGTCCCTGATACTCTGCTCTCTTATTTTATGAAGTTTCTCTAAGTAGGAATCTCAAGTTGTTTATTTTATGCTACTTTTCAAGGGAAGGATGTCTGTTTGTAGCCCAAAGTCCCTTAGTTTGAATAAAAGTACTTAAGGGAAAGAAAGACATTTATTTAAAATGAAGGGATTATTTTCTATTGGAACACATTGTTGTTGACCAAATCCATACCGTTGGAGTGAAATTAAGGGACAGACTGGCCACTTGTAGAGAGGAAGACAACACTACATTTAGACAGAACCCACCACAATAATTCATAGGTATAGGCAGGCACCAGGCCACAATAATAGTTTTCTTGAATAAAAAATAGCTGATCTTTGAGCAAGCTCTAGAGTTTCACTGATGCCAATCTAGTTGCAATGGAGATGATAAAATAATTTAAAACTAAGGCTGCCAGCTACCCTAAATAAAGAGAAGTTAGGAGAGCTCAGCTACCCTAAATAAAGGTGAATTTTGGGACTTCCCTGGTGGTCCAGTGATTAAGAATCCACCTTCCAACGCAGCAGATGCGGGTTCAATCCCTGGTCAGGGAACTAAGATCCCACATGCTGCAGGGCAACTAAGCCTGTGCGCCGCAACTACTGAGCCCACGTGCCACGACTAGAGAAGCCCGTGCAACAGAAATAGAGTAGCCCATGTGCCACGCACCGCTACAAAGACCCAGCACAGACAAAAGAAAAAAAAGGTGAATTTTGCTAGGTTTTTCATCTATCCAAATATAACAAACAATAAATTGAACAAAGGTATTAAAAGTGTGTACTGTGGGATGAACTAAGTATGGAAATGAATACAAAAGCCTATGAGTTAGAGCTTCTGCCCTGAAAAACTTTGAAATCTGTCGTTCTGTTATGGTGATTGGCTAATAGTATTGTTAGATGTTAAAACAAACTACAACTTACTTTTTCCTGAATTGTAGATGATCAGAGTTGAGGGAAAACTTATTAGTTAATGGAATAACAAAACACAAACCTGTCAAATAAGATTCACAAAATATTTGGGAAAAGGAAGTAGAAACAATTCAAAACTTTTTATAATTTTTAAAAATAGAATGCCAGTATAGAAATTTATAACTTTCTTTAGACTGCAAATGATATCTGTAAACAAGAAATAATTTTAACACCTTGGCACAACTATAAGTTGAAAACTTGATAACTGAGTCTAAAAAGAATGACATTTCAGAAAGTGAAATTGGAAGTTAAAGGCTAAGAGACTAGCTGCAAAGGTACTGTCATTAATAGTCACTTTTTAGAGTTGGTTTCATAAAATATTTAATATGAAGCTTGACTGAGCTGGAAATTTAAATCTGCTTGTGAAGTCCTTGCCCATGAAAATAATATATTACCCCCAGATGCAAAAACGAAGTATGGGCTTACTAGACAAATCCACAGAAATATGTCTCCAACTCCCAGGCAGCTGACATTGCATTAACTTTGTGGGTGAAAGTTGGAATTATCCTAATGCCTAGCGCCCTAATAAACTAAAATGTAGTTATTAAAACAAGAGGCAATTTCCAATGAGCCTGTTCTGCCACAACTCCTGGCCCTCCTTCTATCTTAAATAACATGTTCTTTCTGTTTATATTCTAGCTCCCTCTGATTATTTTACTGACATGGATACATTTTTGTTCCCATTTCCATATCCCACACAGCTACGACGGATGCCATCTTGCAAGAACTAAATCAAGGTGGTGTACAAACATGTAGTAGAGCATTAGGATATCACTGACTAATTAAACCAGGAGTGGGGCTCCTCCTAGATTAAGGGTACATACACCACCACTATGATGAGGAATAAGCTGGCATTTATGCCATCCCCACATCAAGATGCTCACTTAACATATTTGAAATAAATAGCATAATGAAATAAATGGCACATACACACAAAGATATTTGAACATCTGGAAATTTTAAGTGTAGATTGGTTTGAGCCTACATCTAGAAGTATAAAATGGTTCTTTATATTTTATTGAAATATTGCAAAACCTATAAACTTTATAAGTTGTGCTTTCAACGTTTTCCTTGCTAAGAGTCTATATGGGGAAACGGCAGGGGTAGACTGGGCAGAAGTATGAAGAGTTAAGTGTCCAAGTCTGAGCAAATTATGTTTCAGTTGGTAGGCTGACCTGGAAATCAATAAATCAGAAATTATTATTTCAACCCAAGCCACTTATAGTTAGATACTAGATAAATGACACATTTTAGGACTTCTCTATACTGTACAAGTATTATACTCCCTGTAGGAACATTGGCGCTAATTGAAATAAATTCTCATTTTGGTGGAGAGGGAAGAGTAGCATATCAGAAATCAGATGAAATAGCTGTACTCTTGCAATTGCATCTTCCTAAACTGCTCTTCCTCAGAGTCTGACTCTAAGTCCTATAAATTATGCAATGCAGATAACAGTGATCTTAGTTTGGGACCACAGTCTTCTTTATTCCCTTGTGGAGGCAGTAACAGCCAGTTTTCTTTTCAATAGATTTTGTAAGGAATTCATGGAATGAGCTGCTCTAGATGTTGAAGGCTGTGAGTGCCCTATTACTGTATTAGTCATGTACAAGCTGGTATTTAGTGGGAAACCTTATGATCAGATGGAGGATTGAACTAGGTGAGCTTTAATGCTTCTTTTTTTTTTTTTTTTTTTTTTTTTTTGTGGTACGCGGGCCTCTCACTGTTGTGGCCTCTCCCGTTGCGGAGCACAGGCTCCAGACGCGCAGGCTCAGCGGCCATGGCTTACGGGCCCAGCCGCTCAGCGGCATGTGGGATCTTCCCAGACCGGGGCATGAACCCGTATCCCCTGCATCGGCAGGCGGACTCTCAACCACTGCGCCACCAGGGAAGCCCTTAATGCTTCTTTTAACACTCTAATGTTATGATTTGGAATGACCCAAATTTTAGTTAACAAACATTTATTAAGCGCCTTGTGTTGGTACTAAACTTGCTGTTGCAGCTATAGGAAATATAAGAAAAATAAATAGCATGATTCCCAAAGCATGGAGAATATTTTATTGCGGCAACAGCTACTATTCATTTTTTCAATGAATAAAGCTGAAAGAATGATACCAAAACCTTTGTATATGCCAAAGGCCAAGGCAGCTTTAGGTAATAATTGGGTAAAAACTCTGTGGTTTGTCACATATTCCCATTCCAATCAAAAGTATATAACTGGAAGAGCAAACATCCTGCCCAGTCCTTCAGCCGCTCACCCCTCCCCTCCTCTGGGGATTTACTTGGATCTGGTTTTTGCCTCCCTTCCACTCAGAGGTCAGTAAGGAAGGATGCTTTGGGTCTGATCCAAAGTAAAGAAAAAATTTCCACTTTAAAAATTGTGGGCTTCCCTGGTGGCGCAGCGGTTGGGAGTCCACCTGCCAATGCAGGGGACAAGGGTTCGGGCCCTGGTCCGGGAGGATCCCACATTCCGTGGAGCCTGCACTCTGGAGCCCGTAAGCCGCGGCTGCTGTGCCCGTGGGCCACAATGCCCGCGACGGGAGGGGCCCCCGCGGTGAGGGGCCTGCTCGCCGTGGCAGGGGGTGGGCCCCCAGCTCGCAGTGGCAGGGCAGGGCCCGGGTGCAGCAGCGGGGACCTAACGCCTCCAAAAATAGATAAATTTTTTAAAAAATTGTGCTGGGAGAAAAGCAAAGACCCCAGAATATCCAAAGCAAACTTGAAAAAGAACAAAGTTGGAGGACTTACACTACCTGGCTTCAAGATTTAGTATAAAGCTAAAGAAATCAATATTGTATTGTACTGGCTGGCAAAAGGATAGATAAATAGATCAATGGAACAGAATAGAGAGCTCAGAAATAGTTCCAAAATTATAAAGTCATTTGATTTCTAACAAAGGTGCCAATGCAATCTAATGGGGCAAGGAGTCTTTTCAACAAATGACACGACTAGCTAGATATCCATGTGGGAAAATAGAGAAACTTCAACCTCTACCTCAAAACATATACTAAAATAAATTTGAGATGAATCATAGACCTAAATGCAAAAGCTAAAATCATAAAGCTTTTAAGTAGAAAACATTGAAGCATATCTTCATGACTCAGAGTTAGATAAAGGTGTTTTAGTGAGAACATAAAAGTCAATAACCATAAATTAAGAAATTGATAAATTAGATTTCACTAAACTCAAAAATTTCTTCTTATCAAAAGACAGCATTAAGAAAATTAATAGGACAAAAACAAAAAAAAGAAAAAGAAAAGAAATAGGCAAGCCACATCTAGGAGAAAAACTGGCAAACATATATAAAACAAAGGACTGATATCCAGGATATAAAGAACTCCTAAAACTCAATGGTAAATGAACAGCCTAGTTTAACAATGGGCAAAAGACACAAACACTTCACAAAAGAAGATATACAAATTGCTAATATGCACATGAAAAACTGCACAACATCATTAGTCATCAGGGAAATGCAAATTAAGTTACAGTAAAAAGATGGTACTACATACCTGCTAGAATGGCTAAAATTAAAAAGACTGAAAACACCAGATTCTGGCAAGGATGTGGAGCAACCAGAGCTCTTGTGCACTGTGGTAGAAGTGTAAATAATATAACCACTTTGGGAAAAGATTGAGCGGGTGTTCATAAAACTAAACATATACCTACACTATGAATCAGCAGTTCTACCTTTCAGTGTTTACCCAAGAGAAATGAAAATATGTGTGGATAAAAAGACTTGTTCAAGAATGTTCACAACCACTTTATTCATAAAAGCCAAAAACTTCAGACTTCCCTGGTGGCTCAGTGGATAAGACTCTGAGCTCCCAATGCAGGGGGCCTGGGTCCGATCCCTGGTCAGGGAACTAGATCCCACATGCATGCAGCAACTAAGAGTTCGCACGCCACAACTACAGAGCCACGTACCGCAACTAAGGAGCCTGGGAGCCACAACTAAGGAGCCCGCCTGCTGCAATGAAGTAGCCCATGTGCCGCAACTAAGGAGCCAGCGAGCCGCAACTAAGGAGCCCGCCTACCACAATTAAGACCTGGTGCAACAGAATAAATAAATATTTAAATTAATTAATTAATTAATTTTAAAAAGCCAAAAACTGGAAAAGCCCAGTCGTCCATCAATAGGAGACTGGATAAACAAACTATGATATAGTCACAGAATGGAATACTATTCAGCAGTAAAAGAGAGCAAACTACTGATACACACAATGACATGGATGAATCTTAAAAGTATCATGCTAAATGAAAGAAGCCTTACATGGAATCATATACAAAAAAGCATATACTATGTGATTACATTTATGTGAAGTTCTAGAACAAACAAAACTAATCTATGGTGGGAAAAAGCAGAACCATGGTTGCTTAGGGAGAGGAACTGACTGGAAAGAGGCATGAGGGAACTATCTGGAGTAATAGTAATCGTCTATGTCTTGCTAGGGGCTTCGGTTACAGGTGTATGTATTTTCCAAAATTTAGGGAATGTACACTTAAGGTTTATACATTTCATTGTGTGTCAATTTTTCCTCAAAAGAAAAAAAAATCTGTAAATAAATATTGAACTAGGTATGTAATGACATGAAGTATTTAAGGAGAAGAGTACTGGTATATTAAATTTACTTTGAATTCCATAAAGGAAATAAGACAATGGATGGATGGATAGATAGATAGATAGATAGATAGATAGATAGATAGATAGATAGATTGATATGTTATACCTAACCTGGGGTGGGGTGGTATTTAGGAATTCACTGTTAAAATTCTTTTAACTTTTGTATACTTTTGAAAATTTTCATAATAAAATGCTGGGGAAAATCGTGCTGGGTCTTTTGATACTGAAGATGGCTATCCAGTTATGTAATTCTGTTATTTGGCTAGAAATTGTAATGGACCTTGTTTCTTAAACACTGACAGGTCTCTGTGCATTGTTGCAGGGTAGGGAAAAGAAACTGAAACTGTTTGACAAATAATATATCTCTAGTATGGGCAGCGAAATCTATGAAGACTATATTGCACTGAGGAAGAAAAATGTTTTCCTTAACATGGATTCAGACAGTAATTATATGTCCTTGGGAGTTGTGTGTGTTTGGGTCTATGTGTCTGTTTGGTCTAAGTTACCCACAGGAAAATTAGAGGAAGAACGTGGAGGTATATTTGCACAACATACTGACAGAAACCTTGGAAAGTACCAGACTTGGAATCTGAAGCCTGCCCTGGAACTCTCCTGTTGAAATGCACCTAGAGTGTAAATCTAGGCTGAGAAACTCAAGACTTTGGTGGGAAATATCCTGCAATGGGTCATTGTGTCCTTGGACTGCCCTGTTGTGGGAAGGAGAACTCATCCTAGGGTGAAATCAACCCCAGTGAGAAGGGAGTTTCAAAAAAGGGGAGGGCAGGTTTGTAGTGGGAGACATAAAAAAAGGACTCCTTAAGGAAGAGAGGGCCACAAATCTCAAGACAAGGAAGCTAGGAACCAGGGTATGCCCAGGAAGAAACTCCTTCTGAAGAATTGCTATAAAGGAATAATGTAATGCAATGTAGTATTGATCAGCATAAAATTGTACTGACCAGAAGAATAATCAGGAAATTTAAGTTAGAAAGTTCTGGAGAAACAACATGAAAGAGCTAAAACTTGAGGACAGTTAGACCTTGTGGAAAGAGACAAATCAAGGAGGAAAAGTGGGCAGAATTGTGGAATGATTGGCATTCTTTTGATTGGAAAAGGTCAGAAGCTGAGAACATAGAAGGAACTTGACTAAGAACTGTTAAAAGGTCTCAGTCAAAGTAGTATTCTGCACTTTCCATTCCCAGTAGCCCTGACAATAGTATATCTAGCACCTTAAGGTAATGACAATATAAGAAAAAACCACATAAGAATGAAATAAATAATTATGAGGTCTTCACCATGGTATAAGGTCTTTGTACTTCAAAAGATGTAACAATGGGGCTTCCCTGGTGGCACAGTGGTTGAGAGTCCGCCTGCCGATGCAGGGGACACGGGTTCGTGCCCCGGTCCGGGAAGATCCCACATGCCGCGGAGCGGCTGGGCCCGTGAGCCATGGACGCTGAGCCTGTGCGTCCGGAGCCTGTGCTCCACAACAGGAGAGGCCACAACACTGAGAGGCCCGCGTACAGCAAAAAAAAAAAAAAAAAAAAAAAAAGATGTAACAATGGATAAGAATAAACTTATGTATAAAAAGGGTTAACTAGGGGGTCCCCTGCTGGCCTAGTGGTTAGGATTCAGCACTTTCACTGTGGAGGCCTGGGTTTGGGCAACCATCCTACATGCTGCGTGGTGTGGCCAAAATACCAAAAAAAAGGGGGGGGTTAACTATATTTTGTGCTTTTGAGGAAGCTTCTGGGTAATGCTGACCTGCTGCTTCTTCCGTGATTCTGGTCAAGTCAGCATGGGAAGAAATCATGGAGTACCAGATGTACATGGTCTTGCCTGTATTATCTCTCACTTTTACTACTTGGAAAGAAGCCCCAGAAAACATTGCTTATCCTGTTCTTCCTTCAGCCTGGATGGATGGATGGGCTTACCTGGACAGTTCAGGATGAGGATGGGTAATAAAATAGTCAGCAATTATACTTCCTTTAATCATCCCCAGCCCCTCAATAAAGCATTTTATGTGAACTAGTTTTGTGTTGATGGTGTGGACGGAAAATTAAGGCGCAGTAATGGGAAGTGTAGCCTTCCTCATATCACGCCTTCACTGAGATCCATGTGGCAGTAGCAGCAACATCATTTCATCAAAGACAGTAGGCTCAGAGTCCTAGGTAGGGAACAGCAGCCAAGTGAGTATAACCCAAGGCATACTGGGTGGTAAAGAGGGGACATGGATCACAGAGAAGAAACTGCTCAGTAGTAGATGAGACAAATCCCCTTTTGTTCAAACTTACTAGAGCACCATGAAGGGATGAAAGGACATTTCATCATATGGAATTCTATATGGCTATGAAGTTCTACTCCATCTCTTAGACAGAGTGTTGGCTTATTATTGATATCCATAAGCAGGAAATATGAAGGGAACATAATTATTCCTCTCCATAAAGATCTTACAATGTATTAAGACAAAACATAGGTAAAACCATTAATTAACAATGCATATGCTTAACTGTGTGGCAAATTTATGCAGTACAGGTTTAGAAAAAGAAAATATCAGTTCAAGCTGGGTGATATACAGAAGGTTTCACGGAAACCATAATTTGCCACTTCTTGAATTCATGATTTCTCTGTTTCTTCCAGGGTATATCTTATTACCCTATCCTTCCTCCTTCATCCACACCCTCGGACCTAACACTTATCTAAATGTTTGATGTTAACTATGTAAGTACGACTTAAATGTTTATTTATTTATTTATTTATTTATTTTGTGGTACGCGGGCCTCTCACTGTTGTGGCCTCTCCCGTTGCGGAGCACAGGCTCCGGACGCACAGGCTCAGCGGCCATGGCTCACGGGCCCAGCTGCTCCGCGGCATGTGGGATCTTCCCGGACCGGGGCACGAACCCGTGTCCCCTGCATCGGCAGGCGGACTCTCAACCACTGCGCCACCAGAGAAGCCCCTTAAATATTTATTGATTATTCTTACCTGGTTGCTCAACCACTAGCCATTAGTCCTGTTATATTTCCTAAGTAAAGACCATTACCGTTGTCTTAGTGGCTCAAGCCAGAAAGCTGGGTATCAGACTCTTCCTTACCCCTCACATCCAAATAGCTACCCAGTCCTGTGTTTTCCATCCTCTTCAGGCTTTTTAAAATCTCTTCTTTTGATTATAATGGCCTTCATTATGCCTCCTAATTGCTTTCCCATGCCTCCAGTTCTCCACTTTCTGCCTCCTGTCACTATCCTCAAATCCATTCTCCACAGTGCTGTCAACTGCTCGATATAAAACAGATACTAAATTTTGTCACTTCCCCATCCTTCAGTGGCTCTCTAGCGACTTCAATATAAAATCCAAGCTTCTCAGTTTGACGAAGAATAGAAGCTTCCTGATCCAGCCCCTTCCTCTTACTTATATCTTACTACTATACTTGTTCCTTTAGTCACAAAGATTTTTGAGCTTTTATGCTATTTCCTTTACTGGAGATATTTTACTCCACATTTATTACAATTGGCCTATCCTTTAAGATACAGATCAAGAATTTCTTCCTCCAGAAAACAATCCTTAAGCCCCCTTTTTCACCCATCATAGACCTCCCCATCATATTTATCACATTGTGATAAATCACATTGTCTTTTCCACTGGTGGCTTTCAAACTTTATTGCCCCAGACCTAAATAGTAAAAAATACATTTTTTATCACAACCCCAGTACACACTGAAGTAAAAACTTCATGAAGCAATATTGAACTTTTTTACATGCAACATACTCTGGTATTTGCTATTCTGTACTATTCTATTTTTTATTTTCTAATTCTGTTTTCAACATTCTGAATTGATTTCATGACCCATGCTTAAAAATGCTGCAGTAGCAGCTCTTGTCTTTTCTGGCTCTCCTTGCTCTCTCCTTTTCTCTTCCAGAAACATGGTCTCTGGTGTGGCTGTGTCTGATGGGGCCATCAAAGCGTTCAATGACATGAAGGTGCATAAGTCGTCGACACCAGAGGAGGAGAAGAAGCGCAAGAAGGCGGTGCTCTTCTGCCTGAGCGAGGACAAGAAGAACATCATCCTGGAGGAGAGCAAGGAGACTCTAGACGACCCCTACACCAACTTTGTCAAGAGGCTGCCAGACAAGGACTGCAACGAAGACCCAATGCAGCCAAAAATAAATAAATTAATTAGTAAAAAAAGTTAATAATAGTAATATTTAATATAGGAATTAACAGTAGTAGAAATATATTGATATATAGAAGAGGAGATATCAGCAAAAGTTTTTATGCATATGTATACCAAATAAACATGACAATGACTAGATTACCTGATTTCTAAAATCACTTTGCTCTAAAATTCCTGATTCTGTATTATTCAAAGTACCTTAGTTGCTCTTAAAATCTATTAAAAAATAACACCATATCTATAGTAACATGAACTGCCTCATATACAACAAAATTTAACTTTATAAAGATATGTAAAAGTAAACCTTTTATTCTTTAAACGCATCCTAACCCTACCAACACACCCTTCTTACCTGATGAAGCAGGTTCTCTTTGTATTATATGATGCCGGTTAGCATGACAGTTTCCTTCTCTTAGATCATTAAATTCTGGATTCCTTCTAGCAAAATTTTCAGAAAGAATTCTTTTACTAATTTGCACAGTGATTGGTTGGTTTAGCTTGTTAACAACTATATATATTCCCTCAAAATTCTGATTTGTAAAAAAATTTAGAAGAAACACTACCATAAAGCTATTTTATTTTTTTATAATTCTTTTAAGGGAGAGGTTTATGAACTAAATACTTAACAGCACTGTACAGCAGGCATAAAAGCTCTTCACTTTGTGTGTCCAGATCATAGGAAGTTAAGAGTCTTGTTCTGCATAGCGATATGGGTAAACAGGTTACAAAGGGGGTGCCTGAAAACCAACCCATTAGAACGACAGCTTTCACAACAATGTGAATATACTTAATGCTACTGAACTGTATGCTTAAAAATGATTAAGATGGGACTTCCCTGGTGGCACAGTGGTTAAGAATCCACCTGCCAATGCAGGGGATGTGGGTTCGAGCCCTGGTCCGGGAAGATCCCACATGCTGCAGAGCAACTAAGCCCAGGCGCCACAGCTATGGAGCCTGTGCTCTAGAGCCCACGGGCCACAGCTACTGAGCCCACATGCCACAACTAAAAAAGCCCACACACCTAGAGCCCGTGCTCCGCAAAGAAGAGTAGCCCCTACTCGCTGCAACTAGAGAAAACCTGCACACAGCAACGAAGACCCAACGCAGCCAAAATTAAAGATAAATAAATAAATTTATTTTTTTAAAAAAATGATTAAGATGGTCAATTTTATGTTATGTATTTTTTTACTACAATCAAAAAAAAGAAAGACAGAATGACTGAAACAATATATCAGTTTAAAATATTTCTAGTCATAATTTTCACCACGTTTTAGTCTTATTTATTTAATATCAAAGTAGCTTTGATAAAGTTTTCTTCACCCTCCTCCTATCCTGAAGCTCTTCTACATTGAAAAACAACACAAAACAACAGCAAAAAAAAGTTTAAAACAGAGGAACAATGGTCATTTTTCTGTTGGCTAGAATGGAAAAAAGAAGTAATATTTGAAGTAATTTTTAACTATGAAATGTGAAATATCATAGGCATTATTGTGTTAGTCACCCTAAGTAGACATACATAATTAAAGACATTTTTACAAACTATAGTTTCAAAAAGTAAAGCGGGCATCACTGGGTGGTCATTTTGTAAATAAGAATAAGCAATTATAGTCCTCTTCCCTCATTTTGACCAGTCTTTGCTTGTAAATAATGACAGAATGCAAAACTAGAAATATTAATTTTCAATTAACTGTTCCTTGTACCAGTTAAGCTGCTTCTCTTTAATTCTATGTATCACAATTTATAGAATGTAGAGTGTGGAGTTAGCCACCATGTCTAAAAACTTCCAAAAGATTGATAAGTTTCTAGTTATGAAAGAAACCAATACATCCTCATTAAAAGAAGCAAATAGCATTTTTTTTTAAATCCCTGATTAATCCCCATCTCCAAATTCCCTCTCCTAGAAGGAGCCACAGTTAAACTAGCTGGTTATGCTTCCGAATGTTTTCTATGTTTATATCAAAATACACTTTTTTTATACAAGTAAAATAACATTATAATGTTAACTTATTTTTTAACCTATTATATAGTATTTTCCCAAGTCAGTACATATTAGCCAGCCCATTTTGATGAATGTTTAGGCTATTTCCAATGTGCCAGTAAAATTAATGCTGCCTTGAACATCTTTGATCATTTATCTTTGCATTCTTGTGCAAATAGTTTTGTAGGACAAATACTTCTAAGTGGAACTACTACCTCAAAGGATGTACAAATAGAAACATGTTAAATTTTTTAAATTGCTAAATTGCTTCTCAAAAAGTACTAGTTTATACACCTATGGGTAGTGTATGAGAATTGAAATATGGAATTTGCAAACTGTTGGTGCTGTGCATCTTAATAACATACATACCTTCCTCTAACAGTAGTTTTCAATATGAGCTGGCCTATTTTTATTTTCTTTCTTTTATCCTATATGAAAGTCATCTAGCTGGATAGGGGATTCTGGATAATTGTTCTGGGAACTGAAACTCATACACCACACCCCCACCATTTGCACTATGAGCTAAACAAATGAGTTAACTAGCTATTCTTATTTGTCTGTAGAGACGTATGTATTTTGAATTAAAGACACATCAAGTACCTGCATTTTTCTTTTGGATCTCAAATTTCCTACATCCACTTTCTGATAACCATCTTTTTAATACCATGTTTTTTTAAAAAAAAAAAATCCCTTCCAGAAGTTTCAAGACATGATGGCAAAATTTACTAGTCCATATGCAGTTGAACCTGTACCAAACATAAGGTTGCTAGTTCATTCCTAACAGTGTAATATGGCCTTTTTCTATGGAGAAAAATGCCTTTTCCAAATTTCCTATTCTAGAATGAATGGTATCATACTAATACCACCTCATATTAATGTAGAATTTTACAATTTACAAAGCTCTCTCCTAAATTTTTCCATTTGATTTTCACAACAACTCAATGTAATGACTGGGAAGGTTTTTATCTCCACTTAATAGATGAAACAAGGTCACACAATCACGAAGTAGTAGAACTGAGACTAGTAGGGCACTGAATTTTCCACACCACTATGCTGCCTCCTTCCTATACATGAGGACAGCAGATTCCTTGTGTAGAAATTGTATTCTATGGTGGTAACATTCACTTCCTAAATCCCCTTTAGAATAAGGTAAAATATAAATTGAAAAGAGTGGGAAAACCCTACAAAAATATTTTTTCCTTTTTGGTAATTTTATTTTTACCTTTCTGAAAGAAGTCATTCATTTAGGTTTTAGATAAACTAGCTGAACATGTATTCTGTGACATTTTTAATAAATATGTGTGAAGGGTTCTAAGACAAAGTCAGTTTAAAACTGTAACCTCAATTCTGCAAGCAGATCATATGAAATATTAGTCATATATAGGTTTCATCGTATTTCTTATTCATATTCATCTTATTTCTTATTCATATTATCATATATGTTTCAACATATTCCCTACAACCAACCGTAAAGTCACATAAAGTCATAAAATCTGTTTCAGATTTGCGGCAGTTAGGACAAATTCCTCTTGATTTCTTATTTTAAGGATCATAATTGCCGGTCAGCTATTGGCCAATCTACAGGTAAGGTGGTTTTGGAAAGAAATGCTGAATCTTGCCATTTTGAAAGAACAATTATATAAAAAGATTGTTTTCCGTTTTTGATCTATAATGTCATTAGTGACAACGATTTCAGTTTTCTTCTTAACATTATGATAGTAATTTCTTATGTTTCAATAAAGCTTAAAGAAAAAGGATCTGAGCATTCTCAGTACCTTTTCTGATCTTTATCTTCAGGAGGGCCATCTCCATGTAGTCAAATACTGAGCTGAGTATCTGGAGAACTGGGCTCTTGTGTAGGCTGTACACTGAGTGTGAATTTGGGTAATTTCTCTTTTCTGGGCTTTAGCTTCCGCATCTCTAAAACGAGGAAGTGTGTTAGTTCTAGATTATCATCTCAAGGGTCCATTTTAGCTCTCGTATCATCATTGTAAAACCTATTAACCAACATTTGTTGAGACAAGGCATTCTAGTGTACAGACATCATGGGTGTATTTGTGGATACCTAAACAGTGGCTTATCCTCTGGGACAAACAGTTTCAGCAGCTACTAAACACTAACAAGCCCTATGGCCCAAATCAGGTAGCATCCTGTGATGTGGTTACGCCACGAGGACTTGAGAGATGTAGAACCAGAACAGTTCTGGTCACCTAAATTATTACTAGGTAGCAATTTCCTTACACTAAATTGTTGCCTCATAACCTTAAAATGCGAAACCCGAGTGCCTAAGATATCACACCGTATACATACTGTTAAAAAAAACATAAAAGAAAAACGATGTTAAACAACTATTTACCGCAAAAATAGAAACAAATAAATATGGGAAAATTTCTCTGGCAACTAGAACTCGATCCCTATATTTTACCTGTAAAACTAGGGCTCAAGTGTTTGGATCTACTGTCCAGGCCAAGGGAAAAGTTTTTCTAACAGTCTCCAAAACATCGTTAAGGGGGAACAGAAAACTGCCAGAGGTATGTATATTATGCAAATCACCCCCAAAGAAACTCTCCTCGAGCCAGCGAGCATCTCAACAGAGAATATCCCTTTGCGGCCTCCTCCTCCAATTCAAGCCTCAAAGAGGCTGACTGCGCTGGCCGTGGCTAGGCAACCGTCCGAGCCTTCCCTGCCGTGTTAGCCCCGCCTCTCGAGGCGCTTCCACCACCCCGCGCTTCGAACCCCCTCCTCTCATTGGCCAGCACCAGGCCAGGGGTGGGCGGGGGAAATGCGTCAGAAA
Source organism: Tursiops truncatus (assembly GCF_011762595.2). Classification (NCBI taxonomy): domain Eukaryota; kingdom Metazoa; phylum Chordata; class Mammalia; order Artiodactyla; family Delphinidae; genus Tursiops; species Tursiops truncatus. Next base: position 60,449,638 of record NC_047040.1, on the reverse strand, counting down.
GTGTGCTCACTTCCGGCTAGGGAGCGCGCGGGTTGATTCGTCCTTCCTCGGCCGCGGGTGCTCGCAGCTCGGAAATGGCGGGTAAGTTCCCGGGAAAAGTTTACCAAGGGGAGGGGGCGGGCAGGTTTGGGAAAGAACGCCGAGACGGTGGTGACAGTGCCCGCTTGGAACTTTCGGGCTGCAGCCTGGTTTCTAGAAGGCCTGTTTCAGCCTGGAAACGCGGAACTCTCAGCTCAGCTCCTTGTCCGCCGAGGTTCGTGCCCCCGCCCCCAACGGCTCGGGGTTCCGCACCTTCTGCGGGGAACTCGGCCCTTAGGAGGGCCGAAGAGGCCAGGAGAAAGCGTCGTGATTTGGGCTTGTAAGGTGCCAGGTGCCTGGACGCCTGTTTCTCTTCTCGTTCCCTTTACCGACTGCTGCCTCATCCACTAGTCTGGTTCTGTTCCCGCCAGCTGATTTTAATGCTCAGACTCTTCTCTTCCAGGTCTCTCTTCGCCTTCCACTACAGTCAACTTCTGAGCTAGCGCATTGCTGTCTTGCCCTGCACTAGGGCTCTCATTTGAATCTTGATTGACTCCGTAATAGTCTCCTTAATGCCTCACACTTTAGTATTACTAAGATCTATTTAGATTTCCTTTGAGAGACAGTGAAGCATTCTTCCTTAATCTAAACTTCTCTTTTAGGGGGTGTCTATTTTAATTTTCTTGTGTTTATTCTATCCACCTCTTCTTTATTGAGTCTCTTCAGTTCACAACATTTAATAACTAATAATTGCCATTATTCTGTACGTTTATAAAGATTGTTTTGGGTTGAGTATATGCTTTTTTTAATCCATTTACATATCTTTTGAAGTAATGGACAGTTTCTTTTTCTTTTATCTTTCCCCATTGCCTTTATAGTAGTCTCAGTACACTTTTATGGATGTGCTGGATACATAGGCTATAGCATGAGCTCTACAGGTGTTTAAGGAAAGGCTCTTCTACCAAATAGAGACTGTCGGATTTGGGGGTACACTGGTACTATAAAAGAGGGGAGACACGTGTATTGCACAGGGTGTAGTGTTATAAGAATTACACCTAAATTCGAATCTCAGTCCCACCGTTTAGTAATCGGGTGCCCTTTAAGGAGTAAAACCTCTTTCTTTTTTAAATTTTAATTTATTTATTTATTTTTGGCTGCGTTGGGTCTTCGTTGCTGTGTGTGGGCTTTCTCTAGTTGCGGCTAGTGGAGGGGCTGCTCTTCATTGCGGTGTGTGGGTTTCTCATTGTGGTGGCTTCTCTTGTTGCGGAGCATGGGCTCTGAGGTGCGCGGGCTTCAGTAGTTGTGGCATGTGGGCCCAGTAGTTGTGGTTTGCGGGCTCTAGAGCGCAGGCTCAGTAGTTGTGGCACACGGGCTTAGTTGCTCCGCGGAATGTGGGATCTTCCCGGACCAGGGGTTGAACCCTTGTCCCCTGCATTGGCAGGTGGATCCTTAACCACTGCATCACCAGGGAAGCCCAACCAAACCTCTTTCTAACTGAGCTTTTGAATATGAAATAGGGCTGATAAAGTATCTACTTGTCTTATAGAATTGTGGGGATTAAACTAATGTATGATTTGTTGCTTAGATTGTACATAAATGCCTTGAGGTGGGTTTTATTATCTCACTTTTATAGATGATGTTTGAGATGGGTTCTATTATACCATTTTTATCCAGTAGGGTCAGAGAAACCAAGTAATGTGCTCTAGTTCACAGATCTAGTAAGTAAATAGTGAAGCCTGGATTTGAATCCAGCAGTTCTGACTCCAAACCATTAAACTATACTGCTTCAAGTGTTCCCCACATTCTGTATATGTGTGTTTTAACCGCTTACTGAAGTTTGCGGCATGTCATTGTACCCCATTTTTCATTTCTGCTCATGACCTTTTTTCCCTGAATTTTTCCTAATTTTTATGATCATTTTGTCAGGAGATTTATTGTCATCTTTGCTTGAAAGTTTCTCTTCATAATGGTTTCTTCCATTGTTAATTATTATATACATTGATGGGTAGCCACGTTGTACTAAAACCATTTTGTTATTCCAGTAGCCTATGACTGCATGCACATGGTTACAAAAATTTTGCTAATACAGTGAAAATTTTCTTTCCTAACCCTGTCCCCTTTCCTTCTCTTTATCCTAGAAGTAACAGTGGTTACTAGTTTCTTGTGTATCCTTCCTGAGATAATCTTTCTATGCATTATTAGTTTTTTTTAACATCTTTATTGGAGTATAATTGCTTTACAATGTTGTGTTAGTTTCTGCTGTATAACAAAGTGAATCAGCTATATGTATACATATATCCCCATATCCCTTCCCTCTTGCACCTCCCTCCTACCCTCTGTATCCCACCCCTCTAAGTGGTCACAAAGCACCAAGCTGATCTCCGTGTGCTATGCAGCTGCTTCCCACTAGCTATCTGTTTTACATTTGGTAGTGTATATATGTCATTGCTACTCTCTCACTTCATCCCAGCTTACCCTTCCCCCACCCCACATTCTCAAGTCCATTCTCTACGTCTGCATCTTTATTCCTGCCCTTCCACTAGGTCCATCAGTACCAGTTTTCTAGATTCCATATATATGTGTTAGCATACGGTATTTGTTTTTCTCTTTCTGACTTACTCTAGGTCCATCCACCTCACTACAAATAACTCAATTTTGTTTCTCTTTATGGCTGAGTAATATTCCATTGTATATATGTGCCACATGTTCTTTATCCATTCATCTGTCGATGGACGTTTAGGTTGCTTCCATGTCCTGGCTATTGTAAATAGTGCTGCAGTGAACATAGTGGTACATGTCTCTTTTTGAATTATGATTTTCTCAGGGTATATGCCCAGTAGTGGGATTGCTGGGTCATATGGTAGTTCTATTTTTAGTTTTTTTAAGGAACCTCCATACTGTTCTCTATAGTGGCTGTATCAGTTTACATTCCACCAACAGTGCAAGAGGGTTCTCTTTTCCCGACACCCTCTCCAGCATTTATTGTTTGTAGATATTTTGATGATGGCCATTCTGACTGGTGTGAGGTGATACCTCCTTGTGGTTTTGATTTCCATTTCTCTAATGATTAGTGATGTTGAGCAACCTTTCACGTGTTTGTTGGCAACCTGTATGTCTTATTTGGAGAAATGTCTATTTAGGTCTTATGCCCATTTTTGTATTCGGTTGTTTGTTTTTTTGATATTAAGATTCATGAGCTGCTTGTATATTTGGGAGATTAATCCTTTCTCAGTTGCTTCATTTGCAAATATTTTCTCACACTCTGAGGGTTGTCTTTTTGTCTTGTTTATGATTTCCTTTGTGGTGCAAAAGCTTTTAAGTTTCATTAGATCCCATTTGTTTATTTTTGTTTTTATTTCCATTTTTCTAGGAGGTGGGTCAAAAAGGATCTTGCTGTGATTTATGTCATAGAGTGTTCTGCCTATGTTTGCCTCTAAGAGTTTTATAGTGTCTGGCCTTACATTTAGGTCTTTAATCCATTTTGAGTTTACTTTTGTGTATGGTGTTAGGAAATGTTCTAATTTCATTCTTTTACATGTAGCTGTCCAGTTTTCCCAGCACCACTTGTTGAAGAGGCTGTCTTTTCTCCATTGTATATTTTTGCCTCCTTTATCAAAGATAAGGTGACCATATGTGCATGGGTTTATCTCTGGGCTTTCTTTCCTGTTCTACTGATCTATATTTCTGTTTTTTGTGCCAGTACTATACTGTCTTGATTACTGTAGTTTTGTAATATAGTCTGAAGTCAGGGAGTCTGATTCCTCCAGCTCCATTTTTCTTTCTAAAGATTGTGTTGGCTATTGAGGGTCTTTTGTGTTTCCATACAAATTGTGAAATTTTTTGTTCTGATTCTGTGAAAAATGCTGTTGGTAGTTTGATAGGGATTACACTGGATCTGTAGATTGCTTTGGGTAGTATAGTTGTTTTCACAATGTTGATTCTTCCAATCCAAGAACATGGTATATCTCTCCATCTGTTTGTATCGTCTTTAATTTCTTCATCAGTGTCTTATAGTTTTCTGCATACAGGTCTTTTGTCTCCTTAGGTAGGTTTATTCCTAGGTATTTTATTCTTTTTGTTGCAGTGGTAAATGGAAGTGTTTCCTTAATTTCTCTTTCAGATTTTTCGTCATTAGTGTATAAGAATGCAAGAGATTTCTCTGCATTAATTTTATATCCTGCTGTTTTATCAGATTCATTGATTAGAGTTTCCTGGTAGCAGCTTTAAGATTCTCTATGTATAGTATCGTATCATCTGCAAACAGTGACAGTTTTACTTCTTCTTTTCTGCTTTGGATTCCTTTTATTTATTTTTCTTCTCTGATTGCCTTGGCTAAAACTTCCAAAACTATGTTGGATAATAGTGGTGAGAGTGGGCAACCTTGTCTTGTTCCTGATCTTAGAGGAAATGGTTTCAGTTTTTCACCATTGAAAACGATGTTGGCTGTGGGTTTGTCATATATGGCCTTTATTATGTTGAGGTAGGTTCCCTGTATGCCTGCCTTCTGTTGTTGGTTTTTTTAATAGGTGATCTGGAAGTACTCTGGGTAGAATTTTTTCAGTATTAGAAATAAAATGCTATCCTGTAATTATCAAAGGACATTCTCACCTTGATTCTTAGTGGAGCAGTAGCATCCTTTTTATATTTCTTTTAAAAAGGCTACTTAGGTATAAATCCTAGCAGGTAATTTATATTAATATTAAATATTCAGAAATGTCAATAGTCTGTCATTTTAATTATCAGCTTTACTCATTTATGTAAAGCAGGTCTAATTCACAAGCCTCTATCTCAAAAGTAATTTTTTTTCTGTTTTATGATGAGATAGTCATACTCAGTACATTTATGTAGGAGTATATGGAGATCTGTGATCTGTTAGCATGTTGTAAGTCTTACCTTTATTCCAGTTCTAATAAGAACTCTATTTGTAGGTTTGACTAATTAAACCACTTCCACCTAGACTTTTTAAAAACCTTTTTTCTTAGGATTTGGTGCTATGGAGAAATTTTTGGTTGAATACAAGAGTGCAGTTGAGAAGAAACTGGCAGAGTACAAATGTAACACCAACACAGCAATTGAACTAAAATTAGGTATGTATGCCTTTTCTAAGTAGTATTACGTGTGTACTGTGTGTGTATATATAATCTTTCTTTTTAAATTTGAAGTAGAATTTTATGTAAGAGCAGTTTATTGCAGACATTTATATAGTTATTGTATTGTTTTTGCAATTTAATGTTTAGTTTTCTACACTTATTGAACACATTCAGATTTTATTAAGTCTTGGTTTATGTCATGGTGTGGGTAGGTGTTTGAGAGATAGCAGAGTTTACATATAGAAAGTTCAGTGTGGCAAAAAGTGACAGGTATAAGTGGTCTCAGCCTCTTAAAAGTATTTACTTTTACTTATTTGCTTATAAAAATAATAGAAAATAAGTGTTGGGGAGAATGTGGGGAACTTGCATATGTTACTGATGGGAACATAAAATGAGGCAATTACTTTGGAAAACAGTTTGGCAGGTTCTTAAAAAGTTAAACATATATATTTGCCATATGACTCAACAGTTCAACTCCTAGGTATCTACCCAAGAGAAATGAAAATGTTTGTCCATACAAAAACTTGTACGTGAATGTTCACAGCAGCATCATTCACAATAGCCAAAATAAATAGCCCAGATATCAATCAGCTGGTAAGCGGTTAAACAAAGTGTGGTATATCCATGTGATGGAATACTATTTGACGATAAAAAGGATGAAGGTCTGATACATGCTACAACACTTAAAGCACTTAAAGCAGTTGAGTTTATGGGATGTAAATTATAACTCAATAAAGCTATTTAAGAAATAATTATAAGCTCATGAATTCTGGTTCCATCACTTTCCATTCCTTAGGTTTCTCATCTTTAAAATGGAGTTAATATTACTTACTGTATAGTGGTTGTAAAGATTACATATGAGGTTAAATACAAGTAAAGTGCTTAAACAATTTGATTTAGAAATTCACAATAAATGTTAGCTATTATTATTTAAAACAGTACAAACATAACAGAAATATAAAGAAAGTGACAGATAATGGTGCCCTGATGCCTCACTAAAAAGATAATACTGATCTAAGTTTTTTTTTTCTTGTACATACATTAATTTTCTAAAACCAGGATACTGTTGTAAGGCTGTTTTGTTATTTAGCTTAATAGTATCTTGAATATCATTCCTTGTAACTATATATAGATCTACCTCATTCTTTGAAATTATGTAGTATAGTACGACTGTATCATAACTTATTTAAGTATTCTGTGTTGGGAGACGTGCTTCTCCTCTTTTGCTATTAAAAGTAATTCTCCAGTAAATATCGTTGCATATGTATGTACCCACTTGTGTGAGTGATCTGTAGAGTGTGTGGCTAGAAATTGAAATGCTGGATCAGAGTTTTTCAGCTTCAGCACTATTGACATTTTGGGTTAGATAATTCTTTGTTATTCTGTACTTTGTAGGATGTTTAGCAGCATTCCTTGTCTATTAACTAGATGCCAGTAACATTCTCCTTCAGTTGTGACAATCAAAAATGTCTTCTGGGGCTTCCCTGGTGGCGCAGTGGTTGAGAGTCTGCCTACCAATGCAGGGGACACGGGTTCGTGCCCCGGTCCGGGAAGATCCCACATGCCGCGGAGCAGCTGGGCCTGTGAGCCATGGCCGCTGGGCCTGCGTGTCCGGAGCCTGTGCTCCGCAACGGGAGAGGCCACAACAGTGAGAACAACAGTGAGAAGCCCGCGTACTGCAAAAAAAAAAAAAAAAAAGTCTTCTGACGTTGTCACATCTCCTGAGGGTTGTGTGTAAAATTGTCTCTGTTTAAGAACCACTGTGCTAGGTCAAAGGGTTACAAACATATTCTACTTTAGTAGCCGTTGCTAAATTGCCTTCCAAAAAAGTACCTGTGCTTACACCAGAATTTGAGATTGCCTTTTTACTTATTACCCTGGTCAGTGTTGCATATTATCATTAAAAAAAACAAAGCAGAACACCCTGCCCCTGTGATGGGTGAAAAATAGCTTCTTGTTTTAATTTGCAATTGTAGTGAAAAACACATAACTTAAAATTTACTATTTTTTACCATTTTTAAGTGTAGAGTTCTGTAGTGTTTAGCATTTATACTCACATTATTGTGCAGCTGATCTCCAGAACCTTCTCATCTTGCAAAATTGAAACTCTGTATCCCTGTTTTCCCCCTCCTGTTAGCCCCTTGCTAACACCTTTTTACTTTCTGTTTCTAGAATTTGACTACTTTAGATACCTCATATAAGTGGAAGCATGTAGTATTTGTATTCTTGTGACTGGCTTATTTCACTTAGCATAATATCCTCAAGATTCATCCATGTAGCACGTGGCAGGAATTCCTTCCTTTTAAGGCTGAATAATATTCCATTACATGTTTACACCACGTTTTGTTTACCTGTTCATCCGTTGATGGACGCTTGAGTTGCTTCCATCTCTTGGCTATTGCGAATAATGCTGCTGTGAATAGGGGTGTGCAAATATCTCTTCGAGATCCTGCTTCAAATTCTTTTGGATATATACCCAGAGGTGGGATTGCTGTATCATATTGTAATTATATTTTTAATTCTTTGAGGAACCTCCATACTGTTTTCCATAGTGGTTGCTGCTCCATTTTACATTCCCACCAACAGTGCACAAAAATTCCAATTTCTCCACATCCTTACCAACACATTATTTTCTGAGGTTTTTTTCCCCCACAGTTTTTGACCATTTTTTGATTTGATAATTAAAATTGATTTTTAATCCTAAGAGAAGTATATCCTTTATATTCTAAAAGAATCAGCCCTTCTTTGGTAATATGTTGCAAGTACTTTTTTCCCTGTTTTGAGTTTTGGTGAGTTTGTTATGTAGAAGTTAACATTTTTTATCTAGGGAAATTTCTTTTTCTTTTATGAGTTTTCACTGTGTCTTATAAAAAGGTCCTTCCTACTCTAAGATTATGAAAAGATTTATTTATTGTTTCTTTTAATAATTTGTCGATTTTTTTTTCTTTTTAAATTGAAACCTTTGAATCTTTATCTTGATGAGGCATAGGGTAGGAATCCAGCTTTATACTTTTCTAGATGGTTTAGTCAGTTATCTAGCTGCTGATTTGTTGTCTTCAACAATTAAAATTTCTTTTTTAATCATACTAAAATATTATATATATTCTTGGGTTTACTCTGGGGCCTTTTTTTTTTCCCTGAGCCATTAGTGTACTGTTACAGTAAATGTTGTGATTAGTATATGGTGTGACTGGGTCCCACTCATTTCTTTAGGAGTTTTCCTGAGTTTTCTCTAATGTCTACTTCTAGGTGGACATTTTATCAGGTTCCAAAGAGGTGTTTGGTTGATTTTTTTTAAATTGAGATCCTGTTAAAATTTAAGTTTAGTATGGGGAGAATCAACATCTTTACATTGCTGAATCTTTCTTTCTAATAGCAAGAATATCTTTCTATTTATTCAGGTCTTTTTTTATGTCTAGCTGTGGAGTTTTAAATTTTATGTACAGATGATATACATTTCTTAAGTTTATTCCAAGGTATTTCATCTATTTTACTGCTATTATAAATGGGATCTCCTCGTCCATTGTATTTTCTATCTTTATTGTGTATGGGAGAACTATGGAAAATAATTCTTAACACATATCTTTTTCCCACATCAAAATCTAGTTTACATAAATTTTATACATATTTGACAGAACTAAAATTGACTGGGTTATTTGGTCAGTCTAATCCCTTACAGTCAGCAGCAATAATTTGCTTCCCTCAAAACAACCTTTCTTCCTATCTCCCTCTTTCCCTTCCCTTTCTACTTTCTCTGGAGAAATGTTTATTGAAAGCTACCATGTGACAGGCATTGTACTAGACACATGGGATAACTTTAACTCTTGCCTGCATACCAGTAATTCCACTAAGGTTTATCCCAAGATTCTTCTCCCATAGCAAGCTATTTTCACTTTGTGTGTGAGGGATTGGTAGGCACACTTTTCCCACACGGGTCCAGTGCTCTGGGGGCAGGTTACTGTAGAAAGAGTGAATCTTTTTTTCTATATGTCACTTTAATTATGTTTAGGTATACAATTAGGTAGCATTAACTACCTTCACAGTGTTGTGCAGCCATCACCACTATCTGTTTCCAAAACTTTTTTATCACCCCAAACAGAAACTCTATATTCCTGTTAAGCAGTAATTCCCCATTCACCTTCCCCTCCAGCCCCTGGTAACCTCTAATCTACTTTCTATCTCTATGAATTTACCTATTTTAGATATTTTTTTAAGTGGGATATTTGTCCTTTTGTGTCTGGCTTATTTTACTTAGCATAACATTTTCAACTTACTTAGCAAATGTTTCATGTTGTAACATGTATCAGAACTTCATTCCTGTTAATGGCTGAATAATATTCTGTTGTATACCACACTTTGTTTATTCATTCATCTGTTGATGGACACTTGGGTTGTTTCCTCCTTTCGGCAATTGTGAATAATGCTGCCGTGAACATCGAGATACAGTTGTCTGTTGTCCTTGTTTTCAGTTCTTTTGCCATATAGCTAGGAACAGAATTGCTGGGTCATATGATAATTCTATGTTTAGCTTTTTGAGGAATTGCCAAATTATATTCCATAGTGGCTACACCATTTTACATTCCCACCAGCAATGTATGAGTTTCACTTTTTCCACATCCTTGTCAGCACTTACTATTTTTTTATATATAGCCATCCTAGTAGGTGTGAAATGACATCTTACTGCAGTTTTAATTTGCATTTCCCTAATAACTGATGACATTGAGCATATTTACATGTGCTTATTGGCTGCTTGTGTATCTTCTTTGTAGAAGTATCTGTTCAGATCCTTTGCATATTTTTTCATTGAGTTGTTTGTCTTTAATATATTTTTTGTTGTCATTGTTGTTTTAATATATTTTAAAAACAGATAATCTTACTGGATTCTTCTACTGTTGTGGAGAGTGGTTTCAGCTGATTTTCTTTGTTTTTCTCAAGCATGCAATCATAGCATCTGAACATTTTAGTAAATTCACTTTCTTTTCTATATATACCTCTTACTTTGTTCTCTTTTCAATTTGCATTGGCTAGCACGTTCAGAACAGTGTTAAAAAATGATAGCCGTCATTCCTCTTCCTTAAATTAATGATGATGGTTCTTGTTATTTCTCCACTAAACGTGATCCTGGCTTATTACATTGGAGAGTATTTTTCAGTTTGCAAAGAGTTTTTATTCAAACATGCATATTAGACTTTATTGAGTGCCATTTTGGTTTCCCTGGAAGTAATTTTTATTATACTATCTTATATACAATGTAAAACATAATATTTAAATAATTTTATTTTTTAATCTTTAGATTTTGAACCATCCTTGCATTTCAGTACCTCGAGATATTTTGTTTTGATGAAGACTATATTATCTTTAAATATTTTTACATTATTGTTTATAGATGATCTTGGTCTGTGTTTTTCTCCTCAAGGCTTTCTTTTTAGGGAAGGTGAAGGTCAGCTTTTGTACTCTTTGTAACTATTTCTCATGGCCTTCCCACTTTACCATTCCTACTCTCAGCAGTTTTTAAAGCATTAGGTATACTTGTTCCTTAAAGGCTTGAAATAATTCACCTTAATCATTTTGAAGAGATTGTCCTCTTAGGCCATTTAATGCTTTTCTTGCCTTAATACAATTTAGATTGCATTTTCAGGTTTTGTGTTTTACAGGCTACATTTTTTTGTCCTTCCATTTACTTTTAACCTGTCATTCCTTTTAGGCATGTCATTTATAGAGAACATACTGAATTTGATTTGTAAAAATTTTTTTAATCTAACTAGTTTATCTCCGTTACATTTATTGTTTGTTGCTTTTGTCATCTTTTTCTGTTGCTTCCTTATACTTTCTCATTCCTCTTTTCCTATGTAGTGTGTGTTTTGTTTTCCTTTATCCCTTACTCTCCAGTATACTCTTTTAAATTCTACTAAAAAACCATATAACCAATTATAAAAATACAGTGTATTGTTAGTTCTACTGAGATGATCTTTGTTTTAAGTTTACTACCATTCAGCAAATACTTATTTAGGTGTACTATGTGACAGGCACTTATCTCGGCACTAGAGGTAGAGCAGTATACAAACAGTCCCTCTTTTCACTGAACTTACATTTTCATTATGAGAAACAGACATATTAAATACATGACACATTGTGATATGTGATATGTGTTATGGAGAAAATAGAGAGTGATCAGGTCTTACAACTAAGGTGACATTTGAGTAGATGCTAAGTAAAGTGAATCTGTGAATCGTGTAGATACCTCAAGGATATCTCAAGGAGTGTTCCAGGCTGTCTCTTTTGTCTCCTTCAGACTGGAACAGTTGTCAGTCTTTTCTTGACTTTCCTGACCTTAACACTTTGAAGATTACAGGCCAGTTATTATGTAGAATGTCCCTCAAATTGGGTTTGGCACATGTTTGCTTATCGTTTATTTCAGATTGTATATCTTTGTTAGGACTATCACAGAAGTGATGTGCAGATTTCATTGCATCCTATCAGTTTTTCATTAAACTTTCAATTCTTTCATTTATTTCCTATTTTATTTAATGAATTATAACCTGTTACTGTCATTTATTTTGGTGGTCAATTTGTCCCTGACTTGACCAGTGGGAGGCCAGATCAAGTTGGCTTCTGTGTCTTTTTTACATGTCCTCCTTATTATTTGATTACTTCGTTTTTTGATTACTTTCTGGAACAAGATGTTCTAGGCTCATGTGTTATTTCTGCCATAGCTCTGGAATTTAGTATACTCAGGAAAATATATGTTGGCCAGAGCACTTAAGATTTCAGTTATTTAAAGAACACAGGGTTATGAATAAACTTATAGTCTAGAGTACAACTAGATACAGTGGGGAATATGTGGCATCTCTGAAGCTGCTTGAGAGCTAGAACCCATTGTATCTGCAATATGAGCACCTGTTAGTGGGTTGTACATATGTTAAACGCCTAAGTATTTAATTAAACTTTAATAATTGATTAACATGCATTGGTGATTTCTTAATTTTGTTTTTGGCTAATAAGACATATGTAGAATGTATCTTTTTTTTTTTACATCTTTATTGAAGTATAATTGCTTTACAATGGTGTGTTAGTTTCTGCTTTCTAACAAAGTGGATCAGTTATACATATACATATGTTCCCATATCTCTTCCCTTTTGGGTCTCCCTCCCTCCCACCCTCCCTATCCCACCCCTCTAGGTGGTCACAAAGCACCGAGCTGATCTCCCTGTGCTATGCGGCTGCTTCCCACTAGCTATCTATTTTTCATTTGGTAGTGTATATATGTCCATGCCACTCTCTGCCTTTGTCACAGCTTACCCTTCCCCCTCCCCATATCCTCAAGTCCATTCTCTAATAGGTCTGTGTCTTTATTCCTGTCTTACCCCTAGGTTCTTCATGACATTTTTTTTCTTAAATTCCATATATATGTGTTAGCATACAGTATTTGTCTTTCTCTTTCTGACTTCACTCTGTATGACAGACTCTAGGTCCATCCACCTCACTACAAATAGCTCAATTTCATTTCTTTTCATGGCTGAGTAATATTCCATTGTATATATGTGCCACATCTTCTTTATCCATTCATCTGATGATGGACACTTTAAAAACTACAAATAGAACTACCATATGACCCAGCAATCCCACTACTGGGCATATACCCTGAGAAAACCATAATTCAAAAAGAGTCATGTACCAAAATGTTCATCGCAGCTCTATTTACAATAGCCTGGAGATGGAATGTATCTTCTTTTATGCTTCTTTGTCCCTCCAAAAATTACAGAAGTGATTCGGAGAACTAGGAAATACAGGAACTATATATATAGGAGTAGAAACAATAGGATGTATATTCAAAAAGAAAATTCATTGCAGGTCCTATGTTGGCAATAAGGTGCCATTTAGTATTCCAGGCCCTGATCTTCCATTTGTCTCCACAGATGTGAATGACATAATTTTTCTTGGAAAGAAAATTTTTAGTGCTTATTTTAAATTATTTCAGTTTTTATATTGTCTGTTTCTCTATTGGAATAATGTATATTTTGCAGAAATTTTAAAAAGTGCTGAAGAATATAAGAAATTAAAATTAAACCTGTAATTCTGTCACCCAGAATAACTACTTCAGTATTGTAATTTGGGATATTTCTTTCTAGTTTTTTAAATTATATATTTACTTATATTATTTCTCTTTTATAAAATTCAGGTCACAGTGTCATGTTCTGTTCACTTAACTGTAGGTACATTGTGAACATTTTTCTCTGTCACCAAATATCTCAGTAACATGATGTTTAGTGATTATATAAACCATTTCACATTTATATAATTTATTTAATCATTCTATTGCTTGATATTTGGTTTGCTTGCTTGCTCTCTTGCTTTACTGACGTAACAGCACTTCGTATGTGTTCTCATGTACATATATATATGCAGATTGAGTCAGCCTTAAACTCACTATTACCGACTTTGTAACCTTGAGCAAATTATTCTTTTTTGCATTATTCATCTGTAAAATGGAAGTAGTAATGTTACCTACCTTGTACAGCTCTTGCAAGGATTAACTACAATAATGTTTATAAAATCCTTAACAAATTGCCTGGCACACAGTAAATGTTCAAGTGACAACTAATAATATTATTAATAACATATTATTATTTTGTGTGTGACTGCTCCTTAAATGTATATCCAATAACAATGTTTTTCACACAAAAACTTGTGCACACACGTTCATAGCAGCATTATTCAAATAGTCCCAAATGTTCGTTAACTGATGAGTGTATAAACAAAATACGGCACCTCTGTACAGTAGAATAATGTTCAGCCACGAGAAGGGAATGAGCTACTAGCACATGCTACAACATGGATGAACCGTGACAACATATTAAGTGAAAGCAGCCAGACACAGAAGCCCTCATATTTTATAACTCTGTTTATTTGATATGCCCAGAGTAGGCAGATTTAGAGATCTGGTTTCATCCCTTTCATAGTAATTACTACATTTGTATAAGTGTTGAGGGTTTTTAAAATGAGAATAGAAAACTCACATTTGTCCTGTCTATTAAAAGGACTAACCTCCGTTCTTTGTGCCCCTAGCACCAATTGTTGGTTCCTTTTGTCTAAGGCCCAGGACTTTTTACCTTAAAAACCCTCTTTTGAGGAGATTACTTTCATTCTAATCTCTATCAAATTTAACCCATGGTATTTTCTCAATGTGTAATGCCAGGAACTTTTAGGCAACTTTTTAGAAATCTGCCCAGTGTGGTTAAAGGTCATACAGTGAACAAATTTTCATATTTCAAGTTTCACGATAAGGACTGATATAAAAACTTCACTTATTGGATAGTAAAAGAATCCTTTATTAACTACACAGCAGTGGTTTTAAAGAGTTTCTCTTGGATTCTTATATTTAAAATCTAATCAAATCTGCTCAAGCCAATAAATATTTAAGTATATATTTGCCTTAAGCTATTTGAGTTTTACTTCATTTTGGGGTTTTTTTTTGGTTTGTTTTTTGTTTGTGTTTTTGCGGTACGCGGGCCTCTCACTGTTGTGGCCACTCCTGTTGCGGAGCACAGGCACCGGACGTGCAGGCCCAGTGGCCATGGCTCACGGGCCTCGCCACTCCGCGGCATGTGGGATCTTCCCGGAGCGGGGCACGAACCCGTATCCCCTGCGTCGGCAGGCGGACTCTCAACCACTGCACCACCAGGGAAGCCCGAGTTTTACTTCATTTTAACTAAAAGATTCATCACTTTACTTTTTCTTTTAGTTCCTATCTTCTGTGGACTAAATTCCATGCTAAAATAGTAAAACCTCACTAATTTGGATGACAGGAGTGGGTATTGGAAGAAGGCCAATCCAATTTATAGAAATAGTTATCATAACTAACCTTACACTTTTCCTATTCATTACTTGTCTTTTTCTCTATCCATGTCTCTACCCATCATTACCAAAGTGCTATACATATTAGAAGCAGTAGCTTGAAATTAATTTTTTTTGAAATTATTTTTTAATAATTTCTAGAGACTTCGAGACATTTTAAAATATTAAAGATGCAGTAGTTGGGAATTTTTAGGTTAATGAGTCTAGACATATTGGACTACTTTATTTTCTTATTATGAAATATTACAGACATGCAAAAATTACAAGCAACTAATGAATATCTCTGATTCCATCACTCAGCTTTTTCAAATCTTAGCATTTTGCTGTATTTTCCCAGGCCTTTTTTTCTTTCAATTTTCATTACGAAAATTTGCAAACACAGAAAAATTGAGGGAATAGGATTATACCTGTATATCCTATACCTAGATTTAACAATTAACATTTTCCATATATGCTTTATTGTGTGTGTATTTTTGCTGAATTATTTGAAAGTAGCTTTCTGAACATCATGAATTTGCTCATAGCACATGTCCTAATATATGAATATGCACATATATAACCACAACACAGTTATTACACCTAAGAAAATTAGTGGTAATTCTTTGGTATCATGAAATTTTCTGGTTTCCCTGGTTGTTCTGGAAAGTCTTCAGTGGCTTAAAAAAAAAAAAAAAGATTTAAACCAGAATCCACTCAAGAATCATGCATTGTGTTGGGTGTTTCTTTAATCTCTTTTAATCCAGAACAGTCCCTCCTACCCATGGAACTTTTCCCTCCCGATGCCATTGATTTATTAGGCAGAGTAAAGTCATTACATAGAATTATTAAACAAATCTGCATTCTGGATTTGTCTATTTCCTTTTGCTGGTATTTAATTTGTTCCCTTCTCTATTGTAAATTGGAAGATATAAAGCTGGATTCGAGCTAGGATAAAATTTTTCAGTAAGAAAACTTCATAGGTGATACTGTATGCATTATTTTGCATTGAATCAAGAGGCACATATTGTTGGTCTGTCCCACAATGAGTGATTCTAAGTTTGAGATCACTTGGAAAGATGGTGACCACCAGATCTCTACAGTGAAAAGATTGTCTTTCCTTTTGTAAATCAGTAAGCTGCTAGTTGATAACTTTGGCACCCTGTGAATGACCTGCTCTACAAGGACAGTGTTAGAAACTTTTCATCTGCAGTTATCTTTTCATTCTTCAATTGCTTAAGGGTTTGTTTGGTTTTTTTGGTAGTTTTTCTTCATAAGATAAATTATATTGGGAAGAAGTCCAGTAATATCAGTACTCATAATAAATGCAAATAAAAATAACAAGATACCCATTTCCATCCTGGATTGGTAGAAATTAAAGTTGAGGGTACAGAGTATTCTCAGGGATATGGGAGAAACAAAGGAGTTTAAGTAGCTGCTGGTGTGTATTTACAGTATTTTAAAGGGCACTTAAGCAGTATTTGCAAAAATATTTCAGTACTTTTTTCAGCACTTGTACTGCCAGGAATTTACTCCATGTATACTTGTAAAAGTATAGCACGGTTAAGGATGTCATTGCAGCGTTACTTTTAATAGCAAAAAAGAAAAGGAAAAAATCTAGGAACAACATAAACATCATCATCTTGCAGTCATAAAGAATGATGTGATGCTATGAGCTTCATCAAACTCAGATTGTTCTTGTTCTCAGAATGTTTCTTACAGCACTTTGTTTTTGTTTCCTTTGTACTGTAGCTTTTCTCATCTCAAAGTGCTTTTTTGGTTTTGTTTCCTTTTACTCTTTGCATTGTGTATAAACATACCAGAAAAGTAAAAATTAAATCAGATGCCTCTGTCATGCCTAGTTTTCTAATTCTTAGAATCAGTAGGGTTTTGACGCTGAAGCACTCAAAGTAATATTCTGATTTTCATTGTTTGTTTTCCTCATGAGAATCCAGTGTAAATCATATAATGGAAAAGTGACATTTTAAGTATGAAAAATGTTGGCTGTATCCTAGTTACACTGAAATTCTTAAACTGGAAATACCTGTCATCTTTAATATCGTTAATATCTCTATATTTTTTATTCTTTTAAACAGTTCGTTTTCCTGAAGATCTTGAGAATGACATTAGAACTTTCTTTCCTGAATATACCCATCAACTCTTTGGGGATGAGTAAGTAACTTAGTAAGATATTTGTCAAATTAGTATGGCAAAAACATTTTTTTTTTAATTTAGAGATGAGAATTTATTTTCTTTACTGTTATTTTTCATGTAATTTATTTTAAAATATAAGAATGGCATTTTTTACATTGAGACACCAATCTACTATATAATACCTATCATTTAGTGCTATAGGTGCATTATCTCATTTAATTCTCATAATCTTAGCAATGGTATTATCATTTGTAACATTAACATTGGTGGGATTGGATAGTTGCCTAAGGACGTATGAATGGCTGAAGTTCAGATTTAGTCAGTCTGACTGCAGAGCCCATATTCATAACTACTCCTTTTTTCCTACCATTTTGCTATACTGCTTTTAGAAAACACTCCCCTAAATCTGGAAAGCTTAAGTTTATTCTGGGACAAGTAAATAAGCAATTAAGAGAAATTTATTTTCAGAAGCAACTTTAAAGATACATCCTGGGCTATTCAGCACAATTCTTTAATTTCCTATACCTTCATTACATTATTAGAATAGTCCATCACCTTTTGTTTTTTTAACTTTTGATTTTGAAGAAAATTTCAAATTTACAGTAAGTTGCAAGAATAATATTCTGTATATCCTTTATCTACAATCATCAGTTATTAACATTTAGCTATATTTGCTTTAATCATTCTCTTATATAAATATATTGATAGGTTGTTGTTGAACCATTTGAGAGTAGGTTGCAGGAATATCTTCTCTTACTCCTAAATTCTTTAGTATGTATTTCCTAAAAACAAGGACAGTAACCATAGTAGAATTATCAAAACTCAGGAAATTTAACATTGATACAGTACTGTTTTCTAAAATATAATCCACATTTCAAACTTTGCCAGTTGATTCCTAGTAATTCTTTTATAACCATTTTCCCCATCCTGGATCCAATCTAGAATCACGTATTGCATTTAGTTGTCATCTCTCTTTAGTCCCTTTAGTCTGAAACAGTTCTTCAGGCTTTGTTTTCCATGGCACTGACATTTTTGTAGAGAATAGGCTAGTTTTACAAACCATTTTGGACTCATTTGATTGTTTCTTCATGATTAAATTCAGATAATGCATATTTTTGTAGTACCACAACAGAAGTTGTATATGTCCTTCTCAGTGTGTCATATCAGAAAGTCTATGAGGTCAGTTTGTCCCATTGTTGGTTAAGCTAACTTGGGTCATTAAGTTTCGAGGTATCTGCCAGGTTTCTCCACTAAAAGGTTATTGGGCTTTTCTTTGTTATTTATATGTAATCTGTGGGGAGATAGTCTGAGAGTGAAAATATCCTGTTTCCCATCAAACTTTCGCTCAGCAGCTTTAAAACTGTTAATGATTCATGTCAGTATTTTACTATGATTGTAAAATGGCGATTTTCTAACTCTACCACACCTTCAGCAGTTATTAGTTTGCATTCTGCTATAAAAAACAGCTTCTCTTCTTCCCCTTGTGTATTGTTTATATCAGAATAGACTCAGGGATTCTTTTTTTAAATTAATGGTTTATAATCTTTTACTGTTATTAATTTGATGCTCAAATTATCACAGATTCAACAAGTGGCTCTTTCAAACTGGCTTTTTGAGTCCTTTAGATATATCGTCATCATTTTGAGGACATGTTACCTTGTGATACAATAAGGTGTTCCACGTTCACCTTGTACTTCCTCTGCTAGTTCTGGAGTCGGGCATATTCTCAAGGAACCATGGTATTTTTAGTAGGAAAGGGTGTTTAGACATAGTTGACATTTAAAATATTCCCTCTTATTGCTATTTTCTCTATGCATTATTTCAACATTTTGGACATATTTATTTAATGTGTTTTTAAATTGACAAATGTCTCTTCATGGAACAAGTTTCTTGAGAATTTCTTATGAATACATCAGATTAGGCATTTTATGTGCTTTTAAATATTAATAACTGAATTTTACTATATATTGATTTGTGCCAAAATTTGAGCCTTTCATATTTTAAACAGGTTTTATTACACCATAAAAATAAGAATGCTTTCTCTTTGTATCTCTGTCTTTAAGGAGCTTTTTATTTTATTCTCTTCCTCTTACTGCTATTTAAAATCTCTTCCTATGGTAATACCTTAGTGAGTAGGATCTAATTTCACAGGTACTGCTTCCTAATGGCATTTTGCACACTCACTTTGCATGTCATTAAAAGTGGTGTGCTTGCATACCCCTCCTCTAAGGTAGGCAGATGACAATCACATAATCATGATAACTCTGTATCTTGGGACCCATGACATTGATCTTGATCCTAGTGTCATTGCCACTCCTTCCTACTACATATAATTTTCAGAGTCCTAGAATGGACACTGCTCATATTTTGTTTTGGTAGCCTAGACAGAAATCTGGAAATGACACTGCTTCTTTTAACCACTCTTTCAGTATTCACCTTCAAAAAAAACCCTCTGGGCTTCCCTGGTGGCGCAGTGGTTGAGTCCTCCTGCCGATGCAGGGGACGCGGGTTCGTACCCCGGTCCGGGAAGATCCCACATGCCGCGGAGCGGCTGGGCCCCTGAGCCATGGCCTCTTGGCCTGCGCGTCCGGAGCCTGTGCTCCGCAACGGGAGAGGCCACAGCAATGAGAGGCCCGTGTACCGCCAAAAAAAAAAAAAAGCCTCTATCATACAATTCAGCTTTTTTTTTGTGTGTGTGGTACGCGGGCCTCTCACTGTTGTGGCCTCTCCCGTTGCGGAGCACAGGCTCCGGACGCGCAGGCTCAGCGGCCATGGCTCACGGGCTTAGTTGCTCCACGGCATGTGAGATCCTCCCGGACCAGGGCACGAACCCGCGTCCCCTGCATCGGCAGGCGGACTCTCAACCACTGCGCCACCAGAGAAGCCCTACAATTCAGCTTTTTAAAGTGTAAAGTTCCATGGGTTTTAGCATATTGAGAGTTGCGCAATCATCACCACTGCCAATTTTCATCACTCCCACCAAAATTCCCATTGTGACCAATTAGCAGTTGTTCCCTCTTTCCCCTACCCTCCCTAGCCCTGGGTAGCCACTAATCTACTTTCTGTCTTTATAAATTTACCTATTCTGGATTGTTTTTTTGGCCAGTGTGCAGGATCTCTGCCTACCAAGGATCGAACCCATGCCCCCTGCATTGGGAGCGCGGATTTTTAATCACTGGACCGCCAGGGAAGTCCCAGAAGACTTTTTTTTAAGCTGAAAAAGGGAATAGCAAGGCGTAGATGGGTAGCGGGGAGCAAGGTTGGAAAAAAATAGCAGCAGCTCCAGATCTGCTTTCTGAGTTCATAAGTGGGGTGTGATCAGACAGGTACTATCACTCACCACTTTCAATAGCTCTGGATGTTGGTGATGGATGCAAGTGGTAAGTTGGAAGCACTGGGCTAAGGCTACATCTTAGCCGCTTGCCTAGCCAGGAATCAATTTGACATTGCTTGTCTCTGATTTGAAATGCCTCCTAGTAGTAGCAACAGTAAGAGCAGCAACAGTAGCTGTAGTATACTTGTACAATGTGACAGTCAATATTATACACAGTTTACATGTATTAACTTGTTCATTTAACCCATAAAACATCCTTGAGGTAGGTGTTATTATTCTCTCACTTTATAAATGAGGAAAGCGGAAGCCCAGTTTCATTCAGTATGGTTCGTTTGTGTATTTGTTTTTAATAAGTATAGTTTAAAATCTCGAAACTACCCATGAAGTTAAACTTGTTTATATGTAGGGTTAATACTTTGTCATGACTTTGTAAAGATTCATTTTCGGGTCTTAGATTACTGCTGTTTTTCCCCTTTTAGTGAAACTGCTTTTGGTTACAAGGGTCTGAAGATCTTGTTATATTATATTGCTGGTAGCCTGTCAACAATGTTCCGTGTTGAATATGCATCTAAAGTTGATGAGAACTTTGACTGTGTAGAGGTAAGAACAGAAATAAATTTATTTTTAACTGCTTTCCAATTGAGTATAAAACAGATTATAAGATGTAAAGGTTTGAGGGAGGAGAGAATCTGTTATATAGCAGCTTTAAAACCACATATTTAATATTTAGTCATGGAGATGATTGTCTGCCTGTCATTCCAGTTAACGCTGTGATCATGATCCTTAGCCTGATCTGTTTCCTGAGTGGACCTTTTCCATAAAAACCTTCACTTGGGCTTCCCTGGTGGCACAGTGGTTGAGAGTCCGCCTGCCGATGCAGGGGACACAGGTTCGTGTCCCGGTCCAGGAGGATCCCATGTGCCATGGAGCGGCTAGGCCCGTGAGCCATGGCTGCTGAGCCTGCGCGTCCGGAGCCTGTGCTCCGCAACGGGAGAGGCCACAGCAGTGAGAGGCCCGCATACCGCAAAAACAAAACAAAACAAAACAAAAAAAACCCTTCACTTGATCAGAGTTGCATTTTATTTACCAACTTTAGTTTTTTATTTTGAACATTAAAAGTACTTATTTTCCCCAAAGTTAAGATGGAGGGAACTAGCTAAATTTTCTGCATTTACTTCATGTACAATTTTCTTATTAAAATTTCTCTTGCCATATTTCTAATCCCAAATTTCCTAATATATATTCCTTTATGAACATGGATAATTAAGCTGATTACATTATAAAACTATTTGAAGCAAATGAACCAAAAGAGGGTAAAGGCAGAGAGTATGAAGCGTATGCACCTGTGGCAGGCTGAATTATGGCCCCACCAAAGGCAGCATGACCACAGAGGCTGAGTAATGTGGCCACAAGCCAGAGAACACTAGTAGCCACCAGGAATTGGAAGAGGCAAAGAACAGATTCTCCTTCAGAGCCTCTGGAGGGAGTGTGGCCCTGATGACACCCTGATTTCAGCTCAGTGATATTGATTTTAGATTTTGCCTCTAGACTGTGAGAGAATACGTTTCTGTTGTTTTAAGCCTCCATGTTTGTGATAATTTAGTACAGCAGCCATAGGAAACTAATACAGATTTTTGTACCAGGGAGTGGGATACTACTGTAACAACTAAAACTGTAGAAATGTCTTTAGAAATGTGTAATAGGTAGAAACTGGAAGAATTTTGAGACACATGATAGAAAAAGCAAGTTTGCCTTGAACAAACTGTTGGTAGAAATATGGATGTTAAAGGCACTGCTGGTGAGGACTCAGAGCAAAGTTAGGACCATGGGAGAGAAAACTTTTTTATCATCTTAGAGAATACATACTATATCATTATAAAAGAGAATGTTGATAGAAATAGGAATGCCTTCTAGTACTAGTAACAGTCCAGTAAAAGGTGCCTCTGGTGAGGGCCCAGAAGGAAATGAGGAACATGTTATTGGCAACTGGAGTAAAGGAGATCTTTTTTGTATAATGCCAGAAAGCCTGGCTGAATTGTGTCCTGCATTAATGTGGAAAGGAGAACTTGTAAGCAATAAACTTGAATACTTAGCTGAGTAGTTTTCCAAACAAAGTATTGAAGCTTTGGCCTGGTTTCCTGCTTTTCGTAAAATGTGAGAGGAAAGAGAGAAATTGAGGGAAGAACTGTTAAGCAAAAAAGATCTAGGACTTGATGATTTCGGAGATTCTCAGCCTGTTCTGAAGACACTAAAATTAGAAGATTCATTATCAGGCAAGTGTGCTGTGGGGAGAAAGCCAAGAGTATGGCTAAGTAATCTTGTTTTGCTGAAGAGATAGGCACGTGACTCACTGTTCTCAGTAATCTCAACAAAGCCAGGAATAGGGATTGAATTCTATGATATGAATTCAGGGAACATCTGTGGAGGACTGCCTTGTCTATTGACATGAACCTTCATGGTATACACAGATTACCCACAAGGTTTTTCGCGAGTGTTATATCAGCAGAAACACGGCCGGTTTGGACTGACAGAATGAGGGAAGGCTAATGGACTTCTAAAGTTCTATAGGCAGGAAACAGGCTGATAACACTATTCAGCTGCAAACATGTGCTACCTTTCAAGAAAAAGGAAGAACAATTTTGAAGGTGGAGCTTCAGGCTCAGAGGATGGACCCACAGGCCACAGTATTCCCAGGTCTAATGGAATATGGATTAAATTAGCTGGATTTTGAAATTGTTTGGTACTGGTGACTTATTTCTTCCTACCATTTTCTCCCTTTTTTTGGCTGCCTTGGGTCTTGGTTGCTGCGTGTGGGCTTTCTCTAGTTGAGGCGAGCGCGGGCTACTCTTCATTGCGGTGGCTTCTCTTGTTGCGGAGCACAGGCTCTAGAGCACAGGCTCAGTAGTTGTGGCGCACGGACTTAGATGCTCCACGGCATGTGGAATCTTCCCAGATCAGGGCTAGAACCCGTGTCCCCTGCATTGGCAGGCGGATTCTTAAACACTGCGCCACCAGGGAAGTCCCAAAAAATTATATATTTTAGACTTGTTCTGTTCCTGGGCATTCCTGTTTAAAGATATTGAAGCCAACTTTTTCAAGGCTTTAACTAACTTTAAATTTCTGACTTAAGCCTTTTGCCAACCTTGTGCCCCACCCTTTTATTGTAAAACCTTCTCTCATTACTTGCATTTGTTGATTTGCCCCCTTATTATTATTGTTTGGTTTTCTTTTATTGTAAAGGACTTGCCCAAAGTCCCACAACTAGTATCAATAAATGATTCATATTGTACATGGGAAAGAATCACTTAGTCGTAGTATGCATAATATATAGTAATACTCTCTTAAAAGATGTGATTATAGAACTGTTTATGACCTGTTCTAAATGGGCCCAGGTGCTTGTGCTTATTAGTTTTTATTTCTGTTTTTTACAATGTGGATTTATTTTTGCCTGCTTCCATACTTTTATGCTGTTAGATCTCAATTTACTGCTGGTGTGAGGGACTTTCCGCTTGCAAACAGTCCCCTTATGGGTAAAAAATACCATATTAGTAAACTTAATGGAATTGTAACATGAATCATATATAGCATAAAGAGGTCTAAAATAGTCTCTTATATCCGTTATTCAAACTTCAGTGTCAGAAATACTTTGAGCACTTACTTTTTTTTGTTCCCATCCCACTCTGTTTGAGATGCCTAAGCTTGTCAGATAAATAATATGTAACTGCACTTAACATTTGTTTTATTCAGTGGTTTGTGTCCCTTGGAAATTTTTGAAAATTTGCAGATATAAAAGTGATTCTGAATAATACTGTAGTTGTGGTGATTTGATACTTGAAAAGATTTAATCTTAGATAAACTAGCATTTAACACAGACTTAGTAAAATGGAGCTTTTTATAATCAAATATTTCTTATTAGATTGTTAAACTTTCAAGCCCGGCTAGATACTCTTTAAAAATGCAGTGGTGGGGGCTTCCCTGGTGGCGCAGTGGTTGAGAGTCTGCCTGCCGATGCAGAGGACGCGGGTTCGTGCCCGGGTCCAGGAAGATCCCACATGCCGCGGCGCGGCTGGGCCCGTGAGCCATGGCCGCTGAGCCTGCGCGTCCGGAGCCTGTGCTCCACAACAGGAGATGCCACACAGTGAGAGGCCCATGTACCGCCAAAAAAAAAAAAAAAAAAATGCAGTGGTGGGTTTTTTTTCTTGTGTTATACAAAATTCACTTTTGTTTGAGGGGTTTGCTGGTTTGGGGTTTTTTGTTTTGTTTTTTTTTTAAGTTTCGGCTGGCAGTGCTGAATTTCTTCCAAAGGAACAATTGAGTTAGTAATTGATGAATCTTTCAAATATTATGTGCAGTGAAAATAGCTATGTATTTGCATTGACTTCTAATTGTTCTATTCTTGAAAACCAGCTTTCTCCATTTAGAAGTACTGTGTTAGGAGTAAGAAATCCATCTTTATAATGCCTTTTTGTAGGACTATTTATTTGCTTCATGGTCGAAGATCACTTATTTAAATTACATGCTCAAGCAGAGACCTCTTTTTCCCCTTATACAAAAAGAATGGGTAGCAGATGTGGGAGGAATGGGCTTGCCTCTTCTCAGTTTGCAGTGCGAATGTTCATTTCACAATGCCTTCTGTGTTCTTGATGCCAGGAATCTAGTGGCAAACAAAGCAAAGTCACTGCTCTCATGAAGCTTACCTTCTTGCCAAGAGGAGCAGTCAGTGAACAAATATTAAATAAACAAATTAATATGTATGAAAATACGTTAATGTATGAAGAAACATTTTGCTGGTTTCTGAATGAAGAGGAAACAGCCATGTAATAATCTGAAGGGATCAATGTATGCAGAGGCCCTGAAATGAGAACATTCTTGGCATTTTTGTTGTCCAGAAAGATCACTGTTGTTAAGTCGTCGTGGTGATGGAGAGAAAGGTAGGAGATGGTTGAAGGGGGTTGGCGAAACTAGGTCATACGGAGTAAGAGTAGTTGATAGCCTTTGGAGGTTTTAAGTAGGTGGGGGTTATATGATAGGGTTTATATTTTTAAAAGATGATTCTGGCTGCTGTGCAGAGAACACACTGTAGGGGGCAAGAGTGAAAGAAGGGAGACCAGAATGTTGCAGTGTTATAGGCCACACTGCATTTAGTTGTCTGGTTAAGGATATCTTTGGAGGTAGAGCCAGTAGCATTTGCTGTTGAATTAAATGTGATTGATGAGGGAAAGAGGAACGAGGAGGATCCCATTGCTTAAGCAGTAGTGGTACTATTCACTGAGATGGGGAAGATAGGAAAAGTAGATTTAAGTGGAAAAAGCCCAAGATTTTTGTTTTAGATGTATTGTTTTGAGGTTATTACATAATATATCATAATTGAGCTTTTGCAGACTCTACTCTGTGGCATTATTTTTGCATATGAAAAATATAGCCTTTTAGGTGGTCAGAAACCACAGCAAATCTGCTTAGAAGTTATTTGCTTGTTAAAATTTTGCCATTACATTAGTCTTTCATCATCCATTCTTTTTCTTTTACATGCTCTCCAGTGTCACCTGAAATTTTTTAGTTACAATTAAGATGCCTGTAAAACATCTCCACTAGCCATCCTCTTTAAAGACAACATAATTATTTTGAATTTTGCGATACAATAAACTTGATTATTCAGACACTGATGGTTTGGTCATCTTATGGTTGTCCCTGATCTTTGCCTTTATCAATACCTCCTGCCCTCTCTTGAGGTAATTTCATTGCTTTTTAGTGGAAGGGTGTGTAACTAAGATTGTTCAGTCTTGCTAACTGCTAACATTTTAGGGAAAGTTTTGTTGGAGAAAGTTGAAGTACATGGATAAGGTTTGTATTATCTGTGAATTTCAGTCATCTGTTTTATCCTTGTCTCTCATTAATATGGATTGAGTTTGAGAGTAGATGAGAGCAGATTTTTTAAATTTTCTGGATTCCTTAGGGCTTTTTAAATAGAAAAATCCTGTGTACTTATAAAAATTTAATCTTGAGGAAGCAAAAAAATAACTCTTTGGTAGACTAATAATATTTCAGTATATTCCACTATATTCTTTTTTTGATAATGGTGTCAGCATTCTTAATGAGTAATTTTATATGAAGTATCATAAAAAGCTTTAAAATTATGTATTTAGATTTTTATCTTGGAACTTTGTTGTGAGTTTAGGTTGCAAAACACTAATGCAGTATAAATTAACATAATGCGACCTTTGTTTTTCCAGTAGTTGAAATATTCACGCTTTTTCTCTACTCCTCTAACAAAATGGAAATTTCTACAGCTTAAATATTGTCAGAGAATGTAAGATTGAGCACGTTATGTAGATACGGAGTGTTTTTGCTTGTTTTTGTAGCATATCTTGAGCAAATTATGTAGATACGGAGTTTTTTTGCTTGTTTTATAGCATATTCTTAGAATTATAGTTAATGTTAAGTCTTCACCACTTCAGCCAAGTAAATGATAGCACGTACTACTATTTAACATGCCTCTAAAGTTGCTATTTCAAAAATAAAGCACCACAGACAAATTTAGACAAATGCTGCTGTTTAAGATAAGACACTAAAGAGGTAATTTGGTTTTCGAATGTGATAAGTACACGTGTACAAGTGTTAACATATTTGTATTACAGCAGACTACCAGTTAGTCTCAGGTACATTGCTTTATGCAGTGATGAAGGATAGTAAAAATTGCTTCATGGAAACATCTCATGTGTAACAAAGTACAGAACATTGGAAATTGAGATGACCATAGTCAGAAAGTATACAATCTAAAATATTTCATCTTGAGTCACCTAAGAGAAGACCTGAATAGAAGAGTTACTTTTATGCTTTCCTTATTAAAAAGATATTGCCAAGGGTTAGGAAAACATTTGTAAGGCATATCCTTATTAAATATATCAGGTTGTATTCTAGATTCTTGATCTAGTCAGCTTAATTTCTTATTCTTTCTAGAACTGTATTTTTACATAATTTTACTTAAAGTTTAGAATATTCTTGAAGATAGGGAATTTTTCAGGGATCTTCAGAAACAGAATCTAAACGTTTAGCCACAAGCATTGGAACTAAAAGGTTTCAGTTAATCTTTAATTCTACATTAAATTGAAAATGAGTATATGGGGGTTTTCTCTAGTGGTAATTGTATTGTCTGGCCAGTAATCCAATATGAAAAATGAATATTTAACTGAACTAAAATATATTTATTCTTTTAGAAAAGAGTACAGATCTGTAAGACATGACAGTTATAGGATTTTTTTTTTCTTAAAGCAGAATCCATTTAATAGAGAAACGCAGGCATTTTTCCTTTAGTGGTGCAAAGTTCTGAATTCTGGGTTTGAAGAGCTGTTTGGTTTTATGTTACGTATTTTATGTAATACATATACATTTTCTCTAATGTATTATATGTAACAGATTCCTTGTTTTTAAACTTGGCCTTTTATTCCCCTGTAAAAGTTCTTAATGTGTAAACTTGCCCAGAGCAAAATATTTATTTGAAGATATTTATTACAATAAATAGGTATCCTCTGAAGGCTGAAAGTTAAACATTAACTCTCTTTCAACTTCGTTGAGCTCAAATCTTTGGCTGCTTTATCTGCTATCTGAACTGCTACTTGAAACTTAGAGTTTCTGAGAAATCTTTGAAGTACATTTGGTGCCTGATATGTGAAGTTATTTGATCGTGCTTTGCAATGCCTTGTTGAGAAGACAGGACACAGGGAAAGTTTTTAAAGTTAAAATTATATACACTGTACATGCCTTGAAGTGTTTTCTTTTAAATTGATAGATTGTAAACCTCTTTATTTAAAAGTAGTGTTTCTTGACTTTTTAAAACTTGAATTAATACTACTTTACCCATCGCTACTTTGGATTTTAATTGCCACACAACAGACCTATTAAACCTATCCCTTATTATTACACTTTCCTCTTGTAATTATTGAATTTGTACAAATTCTATAAAATATGTTTAAGATGGTCTCTTCACATTAAATAGCAGTATCAAGGAAAAATAATTTATCAAATAGTACTTTAAAAATAAGCAAAAGTGGTTCTGTCAAATGCAGTTTATTTGATCTTGAGGGTGAATGGATTGTAAGGACTGGTGCACATATTAGAAATAAGCTGTTGGGCAAAATGTCGAAGAGCTATATTTTTAAATAATAGCTTTTTTTTAATAGCTATAAACAAGTTATATATAAATGTTGGTAGTACCAGAGCATTGAAAATAAAACTTGTTTGTGATAAATTCCATCCTTCGTTCTCTATCCGAAAATGTAACTGAATGATAATAAAGTGCTATTCATCTGCAGGTGCATTGCTTCTGCTTAGTTAAAAGATGTTTGAAAGGACAGGAATTAGTAGCATGTTGTATTAGCCTTTTGTAGTGTATTTTGTCCTAAGCATCTTAATTTCCCTGTTTTGAATGCTAAGTAGCAAGGGTCTTGGTTTAGAACTAATACCCATCATGCATGTAAACGGTATGAAAGAGCTGCTTAGTAAGTTAACACAAAGTGTTCTTGTGTCAGTCCTTGTGGAAATAGATACAATACAAACATTACAGCTGAACTCACGGCAAACTCCATTAAGTAAAAACCTGGCCTCATTGTTCAGGAAAAAGTTTGAATAGAATGCAAGCTCATTTTGTTGAATGTAATGTCAGGCTTTTAGGGACTGTATTGAGGGATAAGGTTTTGTTAAGTTGAGACCAATTCATTAAGTTTTATTGCCTGGTGAGAAGCAGTAATACTTTATTGTAAGACTTCATCAAATATTCATGGTTAAAGAGAAGTAGTAAATGTATTCAATCAAGTGGTCTTTGGGGCTTTGTAAAGGATTATGAAGTCTGCTCAGCTGATAGTTTAACATTCATTGAGGTTATTTAACAAGGATAATTTTAATCTCTGAGTTTAATTTTGTTGTCCAGGCTTGCCTTTTTTTACTGTCACAAATCCAACTCTATAAAAATTGTGCCACATTATAGGATGAGTGGATAATATATCCATTCATATAATTTATGTATTTCCTAAGTGGGTATATTTTTTAAGTTATCTTAATTTTGAGTTTCGTGTATGAGGGAGTTATGACCTACTTGCTTATTGTGAGGTTGCCATTTGTTTGGTCAGACCCTAGCCTCACCTCACTACTGCTGGTGATCCTTTCATGTCTTGGATAATATACTCTCCTTGACACATGTAACATAATAAGCAGCTGTGTAAAATAATAAGCAGCCTTTTGTTTTGGCCAGTTTAAATTGTCTTGAAGGGACATAGCATTTTCTACATGATGTTAGAAATTTCTATAGCATTGCCCTCATTCTTGTAGTTGATTTCAGGCTACCCACCTCCTCTTTTTTATTTGTGTTGTACTTGTGTTCATCTGACATTTTTGCGGCAGCATCCTGTACACATGAAACTCATCCTTTCCCAGTTCGCCGTGTGTTTGTACCTTCAGTTTAACGGTGAATTGAAGAAAAACTAAGAAAAACTAAGCATGTTCAACTAAGTCAAATTTATTAATTTTTGTGTGTCCTTTAATCTCCATTCCTTAGGCAGATGATGTTGAGGGCAAAATTAGACAAATCATTCCACCTGGATTTTGCACAAACACGAATGATTTTCTTTCCTTGCTGGAAAAAGAAGTTGATTTCAAGCCATTTGGAACCTTACTTCATACATACTCTGTTCTCAGTCCAACAGGAGGAGAAAACTTTACCTTTCAGATTTATAAGGTAAAGATAAATCTAAATATTCCCTGGGTGAAAGTACCTCATTTCCCTGGAACCTGTATCCTGTTTTGATGTTTTTTTCCGTGATTTATTGTAACTTCAGGAAACAAGTCTTTGTCAGCATTAAAAACAAAGATCTGTTTTGTATGTGTGTCTGTGTACACATCTTAGTCTGAGACTTCTAAACATTTTCCCACAGAATAGTTTTGTGTTCTACAGACTTTCACTTACCTCTGTGATGAGTTTCACCTGACTTTTCCTGGCTTTTTCCCTAGGCTGACATGACATGTAGAGGCTTTCGAGAATATCATGAAAGGCTTCAGACCTTTTTGATGTGGTTTATTGAAACTGCTAGCTTTATTGACGTGGATGATGAAAGATGGCACTACTTTCTAGTGTAAGTACAGTTCTAAAGCAACAGTAGACCTTATTACCTCCACAAAGCCAGCATTTTAATTGTGGCGGCCCAATTATTAGGACAGTATAATGATATTTTTCCCAGGAAAGAAAATCTATTGTTTATGAGGCTTGAGTTTTCCTTCATTATGCTTTGGGAGACCTTGAGAATAGAGTTGAATAAAATGCTGTTGTCCGTTAGGGCCCTGAATGTAGGCTTAAACAGTAAAACGAGCTTTGCCTGTGTTTTCTTTTACTTGCCACCTATTCATCTTTATAATAGGCAAGTGCACTGAAGTGATGTAAAGAGGTCTGATTTATCCAAGTTGCTGCACACCAATTAAGTGAATTGTATATTCAGAACATAGCAGGTGTACCCATTGGGCCCTCACAGAGTAGCTTGCTGACACTGAAAATTCAGTCAGAGAATGGAAAAGAAAATGGACACTGCATGGGAGCGCGACTGTAATTGACCTGCTTGGCTTTCTGTTTTATCTGCAGATTTGAGAAGTATAATAAGGACGGAGCTACACTCTTTGCGACCGTAGGCTACATGACAGTCTATAATTACTATGTGTACCCAGACAAAACCCGGCCACGTGTAAGGTAATTGGCAGTATAACACGTGCCTTGTCTTTTATTTCAGAAGAAGGAACTGCTGAAGTTTCCAATACTTTTTATAATAGTGTTGATTTGTTTTAAAAAAATCACCATTATTCATTGGCTATGTACTGATTTATTTCATTGTTCCCTTTGAAACAGCGTGGAAGATTGAATGTTTACAGTTTTGAGTATCTCAATAATTTTTGGAATTCTTGAAGGTGGATTGAAAAAAAAAATCACACAAACTTTAAAGTGTTTATATTACTATAGTGACTTGCAATTTGTAAACCAGTCATGTTGTGATATTTTAATATAATTTCTTTACTATAGTCAGATGCTGATATTGACTCCATTTCAAGGTCAAGGCCATGGTGCTCAACTTCTTGAAACAGTTCATAGATACTACATTGCATCTCCTTCTGTTCTTGATATTACAGGTATGTAAATTTTGATTTGTTGTTGAAAGAGCCTTTCTAAAAAATCTCTTCTTTACTAATTTTGGTTTTGTCAGAAATAACTTTTATTTTAAATAGCAGCAGTCTCCTGAGGTCTTTTTGGAACTGTTTAAAAATGGCTTAAGGTTACATTTTAAATCATAAGCCTTTGTGGGATTGGATTGCATCTCTGAGTATGAGGTTCTCATTAATTGAACAAATTGAGGATAATGAATTGAATATATAATGGGAAATCTTAGGCATATATATGTTGCAAGTGTGGTATGACTTATTTGTTCAGTTTATTTGGCAGACAGTTTATAAAATTGATGTATCTTTTCATCTAACTTTACTGCTACTGTTAAATGATTTGGAAACTTGGGAGATACAGAAGTAATTACTAAAGTTAGTTTATATCAAAATTTATAAATTGTTTAAGTGACACCTTCACTAGCTTAGTGACTTGCAAAATTATAGAAACATAATACAAACAATAACACTTCTTTTTAGCTAAGCTCAAAATTGTTTAGCTTCTGTTTACTTATAGAGCTTGGACTTGGTACTACATGAAGGGACTTTTTTGGTGATTTTAATCTAGAGACTTAAGAGTTCACATAAGTAGTCTTTGTCTTCTCTAGTGGGTAATGTGCCAGCAGGGGTTGTTTCTGTGAAGCCTCTTAACCACTTTCTTCTGTCTACTCCAACCAATAAAGTCCTTGATACTTAGCACCAATTAGCAGATAAAGAATTTTATTTCTTAAATCTCAGTGAAGAGTCATCAATAATGGTAGCCTTTATTCATTGCAAACTGAAGTCTCTAAAGAGAAAATGCTAAACATGCTAAAGGACTTGTGAATTTGAAAACTGGGTATTGGCCTTTATTTTCAGTGTTAACATTTCTTAGCATTATAAATTACTAAATATGCCTTATCAGCTGTTCTAAGATATTTCTCCTCACTTTCCATACCCAGTCATTTAAAAAAAGAAAAGTACAGAATTTTCCACTCTTTGGTTGTTTTAGTTGCCTATAGCGCCATTATTTTGTATATTTTTTAAACTTTTTGGATCTTTATCAGGCTCTGAATTTCCCTTTGCAATCCAGGATATTCTTTATATTGAGATGGCCTTTTGCTTACTTGACATATAGCCAGATATAGTAAAAATTAAAACTTAACCAGCAATGGCCTATGTTACAGGATAGATAGGTGTTGTGGTGTAATTGCCACCCATTTTTTTTTTTTAGCACTTTTTTATTTTGGCCGCGCCTCTCGGGTTGCAGGATCTTAGTTCCCCAATCAGGGATCGAACCCGGGCCCTGGCAGTGAGAGAGCTGAGTCCTAACCACTGGATTGCCAGGGAATTCCCTTTTTTAAGCACTTAAAGTAAAATACTGGAAAACAGTTCTTTATATCATGTGCCATCTTCCTTTTGAGGATGTCAGTATTCATAAGATATACAGCGTTTGAATACATATCGGTTTTATGACCTTACATATAGAATTGGTGATTTGTTTCTTCCAGAATTATGAAGAGAGTTGCATTTGGCAATAGAAATTGATCTTGGGCTAGAATATATCTCACTATTATTAATCTATTAGTTGTATATTAAGAGCTAATTATATCTGTCCTTTAAACGTTCCTTGTAGTACTGGAATATGTTACATGGCTTTTTAGAGTGTTATCTATAAATTTTTTATAATATGAAGGTTTTTTTTTAATGATAGAAGAGCATTTATGTTGGTAGATGATGTATTTAACTTGGGAAAAAACTCAAGTTTTGATCCCACGTATCACTATAGGTTTATATCCAAGCAAATTTCATCTTTTAAATGCGTCACTCATCTGTGAAGGATGTCACAGATTAATGGGTGTTACCATTTTAGGTTCATTTTCAGGCTGACACCTTTAGTTAAAGTGCTGGAAGACTGAGTGGTGACTTGGCCCCTTATATTAAGCTGCAAACAAAATATTGTTAGTCTATAATGGCTTATTTAAAGCTAAGTGGAAATTTTTTTGCACAGTTTTTTAATATATGTGAAAATTTCAGATAAGACTGTGGAGTGAGATTTTTTAGATTTTTCTCAACTGTAATTCTTTTACCTTTGATGTGTTTTTTCCTAAAAGTCTGGGGGTATATAAGTTACTTAAGTTACTTAAGCTTTCACTCATAAGAAATTTTATTTTAAACTGATATTAGCAGCACAGTTATTTTTTCTAAACCAGTTCAAGAAGAGGTGGACTTGGAAAAACTGATTTTTTTTTTTTTTTTTTTCCGGTACGCGGGCCTCTCACTGTTGTGGCCTCTCCCGTTGCGGAGCACAGGCTCCGGATGTGCAGGCTCAGCGGCCATGGCTCACGGGCCCAGCCGCTCCGCGGCATGTGGGATGCTCCGAGACCGGGGCACGAACCCGTGTCCCCTGCATCGGCAGGCGGACTCTCAACCACTGCGCCACCAGGGAAGCCCCAGAAAAACTGATATTGAATAAGCATGTGCCTCACTATTAGCACTTAAAAACATTTTTTTAAAGAGATGCTTGCTTAAGAGTTTGTCACTTAGTAGAGATTTAATTAAAGCAGCTTTATTGAGGTATGATATACATAGCATTAAATTCATGCATTTTAAGTGTACAGTTCAGTATTCTTAGTACACTTGCCTAGTTTTACAACCTGTTTTAGAATATTTCTGTCACCGTAAAAAGATTCCCTCCTGTCCATTTGCAGTCAGTCCCCATCCCCAGTCTCTTGTATTGAGGTTTGTGATCCATTTTGAGGTAATTTTTGTGCATTATGTGAGGTAAGTTTCTAAATTAATCTTCTTTACATATGGCCATCCAGTTTTCCCAGCAGTTTGTTAAAAAGGCTATCCTTTCCCTTATTGAATTGCCTTCGTATGTTTGTTGAAAATCAGTTGCCCATAAATGTAAAGATTTATTTCTGGACTCTTTAATGATCTATGTCTATCCTTCTACCAGTACCATACCGTCTTGATTTTTTTTCTTTTTTGAAGAAACAGAGGCTGTTTATTCAGAATGCTGTCTTGATTTTTTATTGTAGCTTTATATATGAGTTTTTTTCGTGTGTGTATGTTTTGCCTTAATGATAATGTCAAGTTTAACCTGTTAAATATGTAAGTTGAATTTGTGGAGCATGTTCAGCCTGGTTGCTGTAGAATAAACAGACGTTTCTTCAAATGATTGATGAGTTAGAAATGGGTACTGGCCCTGGCCAGGTGGGTGGGAATGGAGCAGAGAGGAGAGGCCTCAGTCAGAGGGGCCTGGCCTGGGACGAGCCATGACCCTCAGGGACCCAGAGGCACAGGCTCCTAGAAGATAGTCCCTCTCTGAGTGAGCACCCAGACGACACAGACTAGGGCTGGTTGTCGCAAACTCATCAGCAGCTGACCCTGGTACAGCCACCCTGGAGGTGCAATCTATGTGACCAGTGGAAACTCTTCTTACCCCACCTCTCAGACACACAACGCCCGTCCCAAAAAGGTTCCAGATTCTAAAAGCAACAAAAACATTCAAATGGTTCCAGAAGAAATGGAGTCTTTATTTTTTGTCTCAAAGGTAGCAGCTGTTCCCTCACCGAAGCACAGTCCTCCTTTTCCCCCAAATGATTTTACATGTAAGATAATGAAGAGGAAGCCCCATGCAGTGAGAGGCTCCTAGCTGTGAGGGGCTACTACAGTGGTGCCAGGGTGTAGGGCGGGCAAGACAGGGCAGAGGTCCTGGCAGTGGGACCCAGTTGCCTGGTGTTTCTTCCTACAAGCCGTGCTTACTTGTTCAGGGTGAGCAACTGCATTCATTTCCTGACAGAGTTGCATTATCATTTGTTTTCCTTTCCTCTTTCTTCCTAGCAACCTCCTGCCCCTCTTGCTTTCTGCTCTTTCTGAATGATCGATCACCAGCCAGGCAAGGTGGCCTTGGACTGCTCCGTTTCCCCCGCTAAATACATTTTCATGTAATGCTCTTCTGCTTTTTCTTCTCAATGTCATCATCTTCTCTCCTTGAAAGCTCCTTTGGCCTATCTAGATCTAGTTGCGTGATCTGTCTGATTGTCTGTGCCACCTGGTTGGGGTTCTTGATGTTAATGAGCCCTCCTACACCTTTGCTGGTGGTCAGCTTCATCCTCACTGTCTTCTGAGGCTAGAGATTTCTTCTTTCTGGAGTCACCTGCAGCCCCATCTCTACCTTCTTTCCTTGGTCCTCTTCTTCCCTGGTCGCCTGCTTTTCAGCTTGGAGCTCTTTGTCGGTCTCCTTGGGACTCAAACACTGCCTAGCCCAGCCTTTGTGGTCTCCCTTTTGCCCTCTGGGCATCCTGGCTCCAGTGGCAGCAGAGCCTCGACCTTTATATTAAGTTTTGAAATTGGGAAGTGAAAGTCCTCTGTGTTCTTTTTCAAAATTGTTTTGTTATACAGGATCCCTTATATTTTCATAAACATTTCTATTTGTTTTCTACTTCGTTGATCTCCCCTTTAATTTTCATTATCCTTATTGCTTTGAGTTTAATTTGTTCTTTTTCTAGTGAAGATTAAAACTTAGGTTATTGATTTGATGTCCTCCTTTTCTAATATAGACATTTAAATAATACTTAAATATATATTTATATATAAATACAAGTACTGCTTTTACTGATCACATAAATTTTCATAAATTGTGCTTTCATTTCATTCAGTTCAAAATATCTTCTAATTTCCGTTGTGATTTCATTTTGACCCATGGGTTGTTTGGAAACATGTTGTTTAATTTCCAAATATTGTGGATTCCCATATTTCCTTCTGTTGTTGATATCTAATTTAATTCCATTATTGTCAGAGAACATGCTTTGTATGACTTCAGTTATTTTTCATGTATTGAGTTTTGTTTTATGGCCTACGTAGGGGCCACAGACTTTTTCTTTAAAGGACTAGGTTGTAAATATTTTATGCTTTGCAAGCCACATAAATTCTCTGTTGCACAGTCTTACTGGTTTTTTGTTTTTTTTGTGTTTTTTACAACCATTTAGAAACCAGTCTTAGTTTACATGTCATACAAAAGCAGGCCATGGATGAGATTTGACCACTGCGCCATAGTTTATAGACCCTTTGCCCAACATATAGTCTATCCTGGTGAACGTTGCACATGTACTTAAAAAGAGTGTGTATTCTGCTCTTGTTAGGTGGAATGTTATATAAGTATCAGTTCAAGTTGGTTGATAGAGCTGTTCAAGCTGTTCTATCCATTATTGAGAGGATAGTGTTGACATTTCCAGCTATTTTTGTTGAATTGTCTGTTTCTCCCTTTAATTCTGTTAGCTTTTATTTCATGTATTTTGGGGTTTTCTTATTAGTTGTGTATATGTTTATAATTTTAATGTTGTCTTTATGAGTTAACTTGTGATAAAATGTGCCCTTTTTTCTCCTGTAATCTTTTTGTCTTAAACTATTTTTTCCTAATTTGTGTGGGGGTGGGGTGGGTAATGTCTTAAACTCTATTTTGCCTGATACTAATATGGTCACTCCAGACCTCATATTGTTTGCATGGTATATCTTTTTTCATCCTTGACTTTCAGCCTGTCTTTGAATCTATGATGTTTCTCTTGAAGATAGCATATAGTTGGATCCTTTTTTATTCAGTCTAACAATCTCTGCCTTTT
The DNA here is from genome assembly GCF_011762595.2 of Tursiops truncatus. Classification (NCBI taxonomy): domain Eukaryota; kingdom Metazoa; phylum Chordata; class Mammalia; order Artiodactyla; family Delphinidae; genus Tursiops; species Tursiops truncatus. Next base: position 60,412,418 of record NC_047040.1, on the reverse strand, counting down.
GATAGGAGTGTTTAATATGTTTACACTTAATGTAATTATTGCTATGGTTGAAATTATGCCTGCCACTTTGCTATTTGTTTTCTTTTTTTCCCTTTTATTATTCATTTTTATTGAAGTTTTTTTTTTTTTAGTTATTTGCTTAGTGGTTGCTCTGGGGATTACAATATGCATCTTAATTTATAACAGTCTATTCAGATTAATATTTAATTTCAGTAAAATGAATTGCTCCATCACAGTTATTCTCTCTCCCCTCCTTTGTGCTATTATTGTTACGTAAATTGATATTGCCTCTTTATATCTTGTAAGCCAAACATTGGTTTTATAATTATTTTTTCATGTAATTGTCCTTTAAACCAGTTGAGAGAAAAAAAAATATTTATTCCAGTTTTTATATTTATCTTCATAACTATTGGTGTTCTCAATTTCTTCTTGTGGACTTGAGGTACCATGTTTCTTTAGCCTAAAGAACTTCCTCAGTATTTCTTGAAAGGCAGGTCTGCTAGCAACACATTTCTTCAGTCTGCTTTTCTGGGAATGTCCTTATTTCACTTCCATTTAGAAGGATAATTTTGCTGGATATAGAAATCTTGACTGACAGTATTTTTCTTTCAATACTTTGAATATATCACCCCACTGATTTGTGGCCTCCATGGTTTCTGATGAGTTGTTTCCTCTTGCGGCTTTCAAGATTTTCTGTTTGTCTCTAGCTTTTGACAGTTTGATTATAATGTATTTAGATGTGGATCTCTTTGTGTTTTTCGTAGTTGAAGTTTGTTGAGCTTCCTGGATGTATAGATAAAGGTTTTTCATCAAATTTAGGAAGCATTTGGCCATTATTTCTTCAACTATTCTTTCTGTCTCTTTCTCTCATCTTTCTTTTTGAGACACAGATTACAGTTATGTTGGTACACTTGAATGGTTTTAATTTAGGTTTATGTCAGTCCACTTTACATTTTATAAAGCTGCGGAGTACAAGTGAGGAGGTTATTGTAGTTGCTGAAAAAAACACTGGTGGCATCACATAGGAGAGGAATCAGAATGTCCTTCAGATTTCTGGGTGGCTTGTATAACTCCATGGTGTGACCAGATTAATATGGAAAAGACTGAAGAATGAGATAAAGTAACTAATTACATTACAATCTTATGTTTATTTGGTGATTTTCTTTGTAGATCTGCATTTGTTATTTTGTTTACTGTTGATTTTATTATATGTACATTCCTGATAGATCATAATTTCATAACAAACTGATGCCATGACAGAATTTCACTTTACCACCTTAAAGCCACGGTCATATAATGTTTACCTAATAATTACATGTATATGAAGTGCTGCATAGAAGCATAAAGATGGTATTTAAGTACATATGGATTGAATGAATAAATGACTCAATCATAAAACATTACCCTTAGCTCAGACGCTTTTATAAACAGCTTTATTGAGATATAGTTAACATGTCATACAATCCACTTATTTAAAGTGTACAATTTTTTAAAATTTAATTAATTAATTAATTAATTTGGCTGCGCTGGGTCTTCGTTGCTCTGTGCGGGGTTTCTCTAGTTGTGGCAAGCGTGGGCTACTGTTTGTTGTGGTGCATGGGCTTTTCATTGCGGTGGCTTCTCTTGTTGCAGAGCACAGGCTCTAGGCATGCGGGCTTCAGTAGTTGTGGCTCGCAGGCTCAGTAGTAGTGGCTCATGGGCTCTAGAGTGCAGGCTCAGTAATTGTGGCGCACTGGCTTAGTTGCTCCGTGGCATGTGGGATCTCCCTGGACCAGGGCTCGAACCCGTGTCCCCTGCACTGACAGGCGATTCTTAACCACTGTGCCACCAGGGAAGTCCCAAAAGTTATAAATTTTGATATAGTCCTATTTATCTACTTTTTCTTTAGTTGCTTGTGCTTTTGGTTTGTTGTCTAAGAAACCATTGCCTAACCAAAAGTCATGAAGATTTACTCCTATGTTTTCCTCTTTGTAGTTTTACCTCTTACACTTAGGTCTATGATCCGTTTTGAGTTAATTTTTGTGTATTGTGTGAGGAAAAGGGATCCAACCAACTTCATTCTTTTTGCTGTGGAGATCCAGTTGTCCAAGTGCCATTTGTTAAAAGACTATTCTTTCTCTCATTGAATTGTCTAGGCACCCTTCTCAAAAATTAATGGGTCATAAATGTATGGGTTTATTTTAAACTCTCAACTCAGTTCCACTGATCTACATGTCCATCCTATGTCAGTACCACACTGTCTTCATTACTGTAGCTTTGTAGTAAGTTTTGAAATCAGGAAATCTGAATCCTCTAACTTTTGTTCTTTTTCAAGGTTGTTTTGGCTATTCTGAGTTCCTTGCATCTCCATATCAGTTTTAAGATGAGCTTGTTAATTTCTGCAACAAAAAAAGCCAGCTGGGATTTTGATAGGGATTGCATTGAATAATTTGTAGAGTATTGATATTGTAACAAAACTGTCTTGTGAACTATGAACTAGCTCAGACGTTAACATTCTTTGTTTCAAGTCTTCTACAGATCAGAAAATGAGGGCTCAGAGAAGTGAGGTAATTTGCCTAAAGTCCTACATCTGTGAATGATAGAACTGGGACTCAAACACATGTTCTCTGGCTGCAGTATTTTTTCTACCTATCATGTTTTGATATTTTCCTTGTCCACTACTTAGTCTAATGTAGCTAACATAGACAAACATAAAGGAACATCTATGCTATCCAGATGCAATGAAGAAAGAATCAAAATCATATTTTCATTTTATTCTCTAAATAAAAAAGATTTGTTTTGTAAAAGGAAGAATTTTTTTAACTGGGTGAAAGAAGCCTAGCAGACTATAAAGGTTATTAAAGTAAAGGAGTTATAAATTGAGCTTTGGAACCCTTAGGTATCAGAAAATACTTGCTTTTGGAGTTGATTATGCAAACTTGAATCTCTTGTTTATACAGCTGCTTTAACTGAAAATAAAACTAAGGTACATATATATGATAACAAACCAGTCAAAAAGTTTACATTTGAAAAGGAGTAGCTCTAATTTCACAAATAATATGTATGTATTTGCAAAAGGATTGCATCTATAATTTTATTTGACAAAGATAATAGTGCTTGCTGTTGTTTGATTTATAAGGAATAATCCTTTCACGTTGTAACTTTTGTATATATGTATAATTCTTTTAAGAATATTTGCCTTTTCTAAGCTTAGCATGTATATTGAGGTTGCAAATGATGAAGAAATTATGTTAGGTAAGGGAAATGTTATCCTGCTTTATTTCTTTAGCGGAAGATCCATCCAAAAGCTATGTGAAATTAAGAGACTTTGTGCTTGTGAAGCTTTGTCAAGATTTGCCCTGTTTTTCCCGGGAAAAGTTAATGCAAGGATTCAGTGAAGATATGGCAATAGAGGCTCAACAGAAGTTCAAAATAAATAAGGTACTTTTAGTCTGTAGGAGGAAAACATTCAAACTTTGAAAAAAAAATTTTTTAAGTACATATGTAATTTAAACATTGCAAATACATTAAGAATACAGGCCCTGAAGCCAAATTGCCTGGGGTCAAATTTGGCTTCACCACTTGCTCTTAGGGCAATTTAGTTTACCTCCTTGTGCTTCAATTTTCTCATTAATAGAATGGAAAGATAATTGATTTCATGGCTATATTAAGTGTAACAAGGAGAACAAAGATGGATAGATAGTAGGATCTTATTTTTGCTTTTTAAGAAAATGTTTATCTAAACTGGTAAAGTAGTTAATGCCCCTGGAGACTGTATTGGTGGGGAGGAGGGTTGGAATAAAACACTTAACTTTCACTTTTTATACTTCTATGTATGTTTGTTTGAATTTTAAAGTAGTAAATATCTTAAGTACAGAAAAAATAATATGGGAGTTCAGAGGAATTTGTTATATTTATGTAAGCAAGAAATCAGAGTATTTCATAGAAGGGATGCATTTGATCTAAGCCTTGAAGAATGGGTAGGTTTTGGATTATAAACGTATGAGGGATGAAGAGTATTCCAGTAATAAGGAGTAGCAATTAGTGGTGGTGGTGGTATGAATTGGGAGATTGGGATTGACATATATACACTAATATGTACAAAATAGATAACTAATAAGAACCTGCTGTGTAAAAAAATAAACAAAATTAAAAAAAAAAAGGACTAGCACTTGATACTATTGACCTCCCCTCCCTTGGCTTCTAAGGTACTACAGTTCCTGGTTTTCCAGTTAACCACTGTGCTCATCTTTTTTTGAGATACTGTCTACTAGCTTCTACTGCTCCCTAAATATAATTCTTCCCCAGAGTTTTTTATCCAGTCCTCATTTCTTCTCATTCTACTTAATTCTACCTGGAAGAGCTCATCTAAATCTTCAATCCAAATTTTCCTCCTGAGCTCCAAAACTGTATACCAAAAGTTTACTAGTCACTGACCTTCAACAAGAAACTTAATTTAAATTGAAACTTTCCATCTTCTCCTGCATAAAAACACTTTAATGGCTTCCTGGCTTTAAGATAAAATGTGATTTTAGAAATAATTTATATTTCCAGACTGTATTAAACCTTTATTAATGAGAATTTATTTAATAGCTCAGCCTTTAAAAGAAAGAGAATATGAGCACATTATTGGGATTAAAACTCCTTAGTATGGCACACAGATCCCATCATAATTTGGCCCCTGCCTACCTTGCTAGCCTCAGCTTCCTACCGCTTTCCCACACGCTCTGGCTTTGCTGAACTTCTTGTTATTTCCCAACTATGCTACAACTTTCCTCCTTTTATGTCCCTGTATATAAGCTGCTCCCTTTGCCCTTATACTCCCCTTCTCCTGTTCCTCCATCTTTGCTTGGCCAGGTAGTACTCATTTTTTCAGGCTCAGTTCAAGTGTTTCTTCCAGAAAGTTCAATGTTATCTTCTCAACTTCTATATACCTGACCTCTTCCCCACTCCCAATAAATAGGTAAGTGAAATGACAGAAATAGGAGAACTGTAGGCCTACTCCTTTGGCTTCAGTGTTACCCAAACTTCCTGATTCTTCTCATATTTCTTTGACTGTTTTTCTCTGTTTTTTGTCTGCTCCTTAACTGTCACTATACTACAGGGTTCTGACCTCTCCCCTGTCTTCACTGTGTATGTTTTCCTTGGGTGATCTTAACCATTAACTAGTCTTATGGTTTAAACTCTTGCCCTGTATACTGATATTGCTTAAATCCTTACCCTTAGACTAGAATTTTCTTCAGATTTATATGTTCTGCTGCCTCCTAAATCTCTCCTACTCTGAAAACTGTTATTCCATACCCTCCTCCACAGCCAGTCTTAACTCTTCTATATTTCTAGAATCCTTGGTCCCTTAGTATTCTTATTTGTGCTATCTCAGTTCATGCCCTTGTCTTTTTTTTTTTTTTTTTTTTGGCTGTATTGGGTCTTCATTGCTGCATGTGGGCTTCTCTCTAGTTGACGGGCTTCTCATTGCGGTGGCTTCTCTTGTTGCAGAGCACGGGCTCTAGATACGCGGGCTTCAGTAGTTGTGGCTCGCGAGCTCTAGAGCGCAGGCTCAGTAGTTGTGGCGCACAGGCTTAGTTGCTCCGCGGCGTGTGGGATCTTCCCGGACCAGGGCTCGAACCCGTGTCCCCTGCATTGGCAGGCGGATTCTCAACCACTGCGCCACCTCATCATTTTTTGCCTGATTTAATAACTGAGCTTCCTAATTGGTCTCCCTCCCCTTCTTTTGCTACCATTTTTATGTAGCTGAGAAAATGCTTTATTTAAAACTCAAACCTGTTACCAACTAGATAAAACCCAGCTCTTTAACCCAGTATGTAAGGCTCAGTGCTCTTGCTCCACCCTCACTCTGCTGCTACTCCTCGCGTTTTTTTTTGTTTGTGCTCGAGCAGTGTCAAACTGCTTCTGCATGTGTGTGCATGCGACATGCACACACACATAGTGCCCCCGCCTCTTTCAAGTATAGCATGCTCCCGTTCCTTTAAGATTCACTCAGATTTTATTCCCCCAGGAATCCTCTTCTAACATTTCCCCCATTCCCAGGCTGTGCTACCATAATATCCTATGCATATTTCTATCATTAAATTAACCATACCTTAGTCATTTGTGTTACCCACTAGACTGCTAGCTCCTTGAGGACAGAGATTATATATCTTTTATTGCTTTTTGTCTGGCACCTAGCACAATTTCTGGCCTATGACAGATATTCAATATATGCTGTGTTCTTTTGGGAAAGTGTTACTATTTTGTAATTTGAAATGTTCATATTTTTCTTTTGTTTGGTTTATTAGCAACATGCCAGACGGGTTTATGAAATTCTTCGACTACTGGTAACTGACATGAGTGATGCTGAACAATACAGAAGCTATAGACTGGATATTAAAAGAAGACTAATTAGCCCATATAAGGTAGGACTTTCAAGAGTCTTAAACATTATATTCTTGTCACTGTTTAAAATAAAGAAGAAAATCTAGCAAATGCCAATGTATGGGAGAGTCCAAATCGTTTTGCTAAATTAACTTTTACACAAGTGAAAATATTCTTCCAGTTAGTTATAAGAATTCTCCCTGTCATAATTTTCCAATGTAAGCTATAAATCTGTTTCCATTCACTTAAAAATTAATCCCAAGGATAGTCTACTCATGATTATTTTTTTCTTTCATTTGTATGCATCTTTTTAAAACCTGAATGCCCAGAATCTTCCCTAACAAAGTTATCTTGTTAGTTTTTTCTAATTGTCTTCCCATTTGTCATATATATTCTGTTTACCTTTGCTCCTTTCTTCCTAAATATGGCCTTGATTGCCATTTGTAACCTCTATATTTGACCATAGCTGAAATTGCAACTTAGTGTTGTTTACCTCTTTTTTTGTTATTGTTGTTGTTGTTGTTATTCTTGCTCCATTCCCCCCGCTTTTTTTCATCTCCTTTATTTTCCTCTAGCTCAAAAATCTCCCCTCCTAGATCAGGTCTGGCCTCATCATCATTTGGCCGTTATTAAGGTAGATATTGTCCACGCCAGCTTGTGTGGAGGAGGATTTGCTGTGATTCTTGTAGCTGGGCAGTAATCTGATTGGAGAGAATATTCATTTATTTATTCAACAACTAATTATTGAGCACCTGACATGTGGTTGCTGCATTTGAATACACTATACCTAGAGACTTATACAGCACAGTAGCTGAGAACATAAATGACAAATTCGAATCTGTCTTAAGATTGAAAGAGAAAGTCAATTAATAATGAGTACTTAATGTATCAAGTACACATAGTTCTGATTTTTCTTTTTTTTAAATATTTATTTATTTTATTTGGCTGTGCTGGGTCTTAGTTGCGGCATGTGGGATCTAGTTCCCTGACCAGGGATCGAACCCAGGCCCCCTGCATTTGGAGCGCAGAGTCTTAGCCATGGGACCACCAGGGAAGTCCCTGATTTTTCTAAATTAATCCAAGTTTTATTTATCATAGATTCTGCTTTATAGAGCCAGTCTTTTGAATGTTGATGGTATATAGGTCGTACTACTCGTTGAATCCCAGCTCTTTTCCTTTATCACATCTTGTTTGCAGTGCAACTGTATTTCCTAATTTGTTATTGTAATTCTAAACATATCACATTCTGAATATAAAAATAATTATTTGCCTATGACTATAAATCCTTGTATCTCGAATTCATATATATTTTTTTCTTCATAGTGCCATTTTATTAAGCAATTTAATGGATTGATTTTCTATCTTATGAACTACCATCTGCATATAACAGGTTGTAATAAATTATAATGGTCTCTGTTCCCAAAAATTGTCTGAAGTAACATTTTATTCTTTATCAATCCTTATGTTTATCAATTCAGAAACATCAGAAAATTGGTAGAAATGGTACTTTCCAAAGATTTTGATCTTTAATATTAATTTGTTAGCTAGAAAATTTCTTTATGATGAAATTAGGCATGTAGAACAATATAATTAGGTGTTATGACAACATTTAAGAGTATTAAAACTGTTTTAGTAAAGTAAAATAATTGAATTATGCATCTCAGATACTTGTGATATTTTATATAGGCAGATGTAGCAAATGAGAGAGAATGAATTCTAAGTATATATAGTAGTCATGAAGTTATGCCAAACAATGGGAATTTCTGTAGTTCATAAAAGCAAGTATTGTCTACTCTTAAAGAATGATGATTTTTTTTATATTAAGTATCCTCACCTGTCTAGCAAGTTCACCTTATCTAAAAGACAACCAAAGACTGGTTATTAAACTCTGTAAATTCTTAACAGCCAAAAGGGGTATTACCATCCTTGCACTAAAGCTCATACACAAATTATAAATTCTTCAGATACTTGCTCAAACCCTAGTTATAGTATGCACATTTTAATGAGTTTAGTTATCCAGTATTCTTTCTCATTGAGAAAACCAAGAAATCTTGAGGGTCCTCTCCCCTACTTTGGGTTGATAGCCACAATGTGGTTGAAAACTTACCACAAACTTAGTAAAAGCCTAGAAATAGTTGAATGCCCTATAGGCATGGGAGGAGTTATAAGATTTCTTTGTTGAATGTACGCAAGTGATTTTCTCCAATTTGTCATTCCAAGTTGATACTCATATACTTCGTTGTGCTATCACAGCATTCTCAAATGCAAAATTATATTTAAGAATAAAGTAAAATTGCTTAATACTGAGTGTGGCTTCAAATTTTTTTAGGTCTTAAAATGTATGCCAAATGGGGAAAGTTTGGAGTTTAGAATTTCCATTTTTACTTCACATTTTATGAAAAGAAATTATAATTTAGATTGTCATAAGTTATTACTGAGGTATGAAATTATTTACTGATAGCAAAGTCCACCAGTTCTGTGCTGCCTTTATTTGAGGGCTCAAGTTTCTGTATCAGCTTAATCACACTGTCCCACTAAGAAATTTTTTGGGTAGCTATTAGAAGTAGTTGTACCTTACTTTAAAAGTTGTAAACACTGATAATTCATTTGTATCAGTGCCAAGAAGGGATAAAAATAACCTGTATTAACTAGAATCATTTTTTAAAAGCACAAAAAGAAACTCTATTAGTACAGAAGTAATTTTCAGGTGTTCAAAAAATAAATTTGAACAATTTGGCTAAAAAAAGAAAAGTTGGTACAGCTGCTTGATTTTTAGCATTAAAGTTTTTATAGTGTTTCATGGGCATTTTTTTTTTTTTTTTTTTTTTGCGGTATGCGGGCCTCTCACTGTTGTGGCCTCTCCCGTTGCGGAGCACAGGCTCCCGATGCGCAGGCCCAGCGGCCACGGCTCACGGGCCCAGCCGCTCCGCGGCATGTGGGATCCTCCCGGACCGGGGCATGAACCCGTGTCCCCTGCATCGGCAGGCGGACTCTCAACCACTGCGGCACCAGGGAAGCCCTAAAGATAATATTTTGAGAAGTCTTAGGACTCGTCAATGCCTCCACACCATTACTATTTTTAAATTCTTACAAAAGAACCTTATCTCTTTAGTTCACAAAAGAGACTAGTTCAGCAGACAGAAATTAAGGAACCCTTAGAAGTGGTGGCATTTTTGAGATTATATTTGTAAACCCTCTTGGAACCTGTGAAAGCTAGGTAAGAAGGAAGAATTGTTTTCTGGACCTTTAACACATTACATGTGTTAAAGCCAAATGTTAACATAAATAAATTGACACTAATACCATCTTTAATTTGTCTGCATTAATTAAAATTAGCAACAGCCCTAATCTATGAAGGAATTAACTTTTTATTTTTGGAGGGTGAGAATTATTCTGAGCCTACAGGAGGTCTATTTCAATCTTAAGGAGTTCTGTCTTTCAGTATTTAATTTGTACTCCCAATGTATGTCACTTTGCTGGATAGAGGTGTTCCCCAAATCAGTTCTTTTGTTTTTTGTTTTTTGTTTTTTTTTTTTTGCGGTACGCGGGCCTCTCACTGTTGTGGCCTCTCCCGTTGCGGAGCACAGGCTCCAGACGCGCAGGCTCAGCGGCCATGGCTCACGGGCCCAGCCGCTCCGCGGCATGTGGGATCCTCCCGGACCGGGGCACGAACCTGCGTCCCCTGCATTGGCAGGCGACTCTCAACCACTGAGCCACCAGGGAAGCCCCAAATCAGTTTTTTGTTTTTTGGGGGTTTTTTTGGCTGTGTTGGGTCTTCGTTGCTGCGCGTGGTCTTTCTCTAGTTGTGGCGAGCAGGGGCTACTCGTCATTGTGGTGTGTGGGCTTCTCATTGCAGTGGCTTCTCTTGTCTCTTGTTATGGAGCACAAGCTCTAGGCGCGTGGGCTTCAGTAGTTGCAGCATGTCGGCTCAGTAGTTGTGGTACACAGGCCCTAGAGCGCAGGCTCAGTAGTTGTGGTGCACGGGTTTAGTTGCTCCGCGGCATGTGGGATCCTCCGGGACCAGGGATCAAACCCGCATCTCCTGCATTGTCAGGCGGACTCCTAACCACTGCGCCACCAGAAAAGTCCCAGTTTATTTTTTTTAATTGTTTTTTAAACACATTATTTAAAAGATTAATTTGTAATATTTCATACATATACAAAGTGTTGTGTATATATAGTTTCAGGAATATTAAAGTTATTTTAATATTCCTGAACAGTAAACAAGTTATTTTAAAAATTGAACCACAGTTTACATGCTCATGAGGAGCTTCTATATAATAGTTTCACATTTTTCCATAAAGCTAGTACATGTAGTTTTTATTCCAAGGTACTTAGAACTCTTAAATTTAATTCAGAGATGTACTGCCATGCCCATAAAAATTATAATGGAGATTAATTGTGACATCCATCTGAAAAAAACTGACAATGAAGAAATTGAAGGTGGCAAGGAAGGGGGAGATAAATTGGGGAAGTAAGCACTCGTAGAGATTTAAAAACAAGATAATTTAAAACAGTATGTTACTGGCACATGATTCATTCTATAGGTTATTTGGAACAGAATTGATAGTCAAGAAATATTTAAGAATTAATATGATGGTTCTGTTGTATATAAGAATTTAATATGATTGGAGGCATATTCAAGCAGTATGGTTAGATTATTTCATAAATGTTATAACTGGTTAGCAGTTTAGAAAAATAGCTTTTATTCCTACCACATACCACAATAATTTTTGGATGCATAACCCTTTAGTTCTTGAGCTGTTTCCTTAACTTAGATGTTCTCATATAGGGCAGTTGCGCCTCTTGGCAGAAAAAATAACTTCTACAGCAGAAACAAAGCATTTATCATCCACATGATTGAAGAGTAAGAAATATACTGTCTTTCCAGGCCTTGGGAGCAATAAATTTGAATTTTCATCACTTCTCTAGAATATTCAAAGTGTGGTTAGAAGATCAGCAGCATTGGGAATTCCCTGGTGATCCAGTGGTTAAGACTCTGCGCTTCCACTGCAGGGGGTACCGGTTCGATCCCTGGTTGGGGAACTAAGATCCCCCAAGCCGTGCTGGGGGGGAGGGGGAGGGGGGGAGATCAGCAACATTAACATAACCTGGGAACTTGTTAGAACTGTAGAATCTCACCCCACCCCAGACCTGCTGAATCAGAATCTGCATTTTAACAAGGTTCCCAGGTGATCTTTGTGCACATTTAAGTTTGAGAAGCACTGTGTATGTCTATATTCCAGAATTATTAGGGTTTCCTTTAAGGAGACATTTATTAGTTTTTAGGATGGATTTAAGATACCATTTTTAGGGTTTTGTGGGGTTTTTTTTTTAATGTCTTTGGAAGTCAGTTAGATATAGGGACTCAGAATACAGACTTCCAATCAGATCATTAAGAGCTGAATCCTGGCTTCTCAGCTTGCTACCTCCATAAGTTATTTAACTCCTGCACCTTTTTTTTCTTTATCAATTGAAGAAAATTATAGTGCCTGTCTTATAGAGTTGTTAGGATTACATGAGTTAATATATGTGATTCCTGTTCTCTATGTAGAGTTATCTCTTCGTTATATGCTTTAATAAAAGAGGATTGATATAATCTAGAACAGTTTATCCAAAATGTATGAAGGTTTCATATATTACAGTGTTTTATATAATGCAGTGTTGCCACCCACCCAGGAATCTTGGAGTCCTTCTTCATTCTTCTTTCCCCACATCACCCAGTGTTTTCTTCCCTAAATCTGTTCTGTTCCTTCCATCTCTGCTGCTACTGACTTGGTCTAGACTTTCATCATCTCTTACTTGAAGCGCTGCAGGAGCTGCTGACCTGGCCCCCCAGTCCTGTCCTCAGCATTACTAACAGTATTGTTCTGATACAGTGTCCTGTTTAAAAGTTGTTACCCGCCCCTCAGTGTGGTGCAAACTCCTCAGCATGGTGGTTTCCTTCTCAGTAAAATGGAGAGGGTTTAATAAGATAATGTATGTCTGGACAGTAGAGACTCAGTAAATGCTAGTTAATATTGTTTTTTAAAATGTGACAGGGCTTCCCTGGTGGTGCAGTGGTTGAGGGTCCGCCTGCCAATGCAGGGGACACGGGTTCGTGCCCCAGTCCGGGAAGATCCCACATGCCGCAGAGTGGCTGGGCCTGTGAGCCATGGCCGCTGAGCCTGCACGTCCGGAGCCTGTGCTCCACAACGGGAGAGGCCACAACAGTGAGAGGCCTGCATACCGCCAAAAAAAAAAAAAACAGTGACAGTTTTGGGCTCATCTTTCTGAAACTCTTCCAACAATTTATGTTGAAATTAACATGTGGTCCATAAATACATCTCTGGGTAAGGGAACTCATAAATGAGCCTAGTGGCAGAAGCCAGTTTGGAATGAAAATTAATGTAATTAATGATTAAATAGTGAGATGAAATAATAGCACTTAATCTCAGTTGTCTTTCTTCAGTTAATATATTTTTTTTTTTAAAGAAGTATTTGAGTGTCTGTACTGGCCAGTTCTTTATTATGCTTTGGAGAGGGGGCTGTTAGTCACATATCTATATTTACCATTAACTGACACAAATTACACATCTTCTGGAACCTTCCTTTTAGAGAGTTTATAATTCATGGTTAACATTATGTTTAGGCTTCCTTAAGAAAAAATGTATGGGACAAATTTGGGCATATTCCTTCTACTATTATTTTTAACATTGGAGACTTATATTTCTTTATATTAGAATTTTATTAGCTTTCTTAGTCTAACCAATAATTGTGTTTGTTGCTTAGAAAAAACAGAGAGATCTTGCTAAAATGAGAAAATGTCTCAGACCAGAAGAACTGACAAACCAGATGAACCAAATAGAAATAAGCATGCAACATGAACAGCTGGAAGAAAGCTTTCAGGAACTTGTGGAAGATTATCGACGTGTTATTGAACGCCTTGCTCAAGAGTAGAGGTTATACTTCTCTGTACAGGAAGTTTGAAAATTTCTGTACATGTGTTGTGAAAAATCAGATGATGACTTTAATTTTAAAATCTTGTAACATTTTACTTACATTAAAAGTTATCTTTAGTTAAATATTTTCTTTTGGAGAGATTGTATATTTTAAAATACTGTTTAGAGTCTATGAGCATATATTACATTAAAAAAGATACAGCTTCTAAAATACCACTGCACTTGCTTCCCTTCTTAAACAGTGTAATAAATGCTTAGTTGTGATATGTTAATGTGTACTGATATGATTCTTAAATACTTATGATAAACTTCTTCAGTCCTGTTAAAAAACGTTAGGTTTTAAGCTTTTACTATAATTCCTCCCACACTTTGCTTCTAAGATTTTACATCTGGCACCTTTAAAACACATTTCTTTAAGGTCTTCCTAGTGCTCTTGGTCTTACTATGTGATTTTTCTAAGTAGAAAACGTTCCTAGTGTAGAGTTGTTTTAAATAAACTATTAACCACTTGTTGGGAGTAGGGCGGGTAATAGAAGGGAAACTAAATACAGCCTAAAACCTAAATGTTTGGCATCAAATATTAATTGAAGATAATTTGGAAGTTACCATAAACATTTTATAAATAACAATATAAGATAGAAATCAGTTCATAAATCCAGTTTACACACCATTGTTGAAATATATCTTGTGTAAAATGAGGTATATATCTCTCGTGATTTGATAATAAGGTTACCAAGATGTTGAAGTCCAACAAGGAAAAAAACAAAGTAATGATAAATTGCTTAATATAGTCTTTATTTTATTGAAGTAGAGCTAAATAAGTTGCTTGATACAGTCATTAAAAGTTAAAACTTGGGCTTCCCTGGTGGCGCAGTAGTTGAGAGTCCGCCTGCCGATGCAGGGGACACGGGTTCATGCCCCGGTCCGGGAGGATCCCACGTGACGCGGAGCAGCTGGGCCCGTGAGCCATGGCCGCTGAGCCTGCGCGTCCGGAGCCTGTGCTCCACAACGGGAGAGGCCGCAACAGTAAGAGGCCCGCGTACCGCAAAAAAAAAAAAAAAAAAAGTAAAAACTTGATTTTTTAATGTGTGCCAGTAAGCCACGTATTGTATAACATCAAAAATGAGATGTAAGTTGAACTTTACTTTTAAAATCTGATGTGTTCAATGCTCAAGGCAAAATCCCAACTTGGACAAGCACTGTCTTATCCTTGGATCAGCCTTCCATCAGTACAATCTGTCAAACAGAAGGACAGTGACTAGTACCCTCTGGACACAAAATAGCTGTGGCCATCAGCATACCAATGGCACTAAACCATCCCCTTAAAATGAGAGTGTTGCAAACGTTTCAGGCAATCTCATCTCAGAAGCTTACATATAGATTAAATTTGTTGATTTCTGAAAGAGTATATACATGTACATAACTTGTACAGATTGAATGAACCAGTTCAGAGTCCTTCTGAAACTATATGAAAACAGTTTGTTTTCCATCTAAATTAGCAGATTTTAAATTTTTTTATTGAAAAGTCACAATTGATACCTAAAAAAGAGCTCGGAGGAAGAAAATCAGTACAATCTATATAAATTATCTTTCAACATCCTTTTTTATAAAGAAACCAGAAAAAGCCGGTGTGATACCAATTTCTCTACCTTGTTTTTAAACAGTGTTCTATGTTCTCGTTTAGCATTAATCTTTCGGACTTGAAAGGCTGTACCTTCATTTTGAGTTAGAAGAGTACGTCTGTTAGATCTGCACCTTGTGTGGGCTAATTAAATACCAGGATAGATGTACAGGACCGTGTGTGAAACCTAACACAGCCACCTTCTAGGTCTTAGCAGTCACTTTTCACCCTGTGGTAGTAGCCTTCCTCCGCTTTATCACCCACATACACATTGACTGTATTTACTTTCTGCCTTTACCTTTTTCCCTTCCCCCGTCCACCACTCTTATTTTTTTCCCCTATCTTCTCCAAGTTGCATTTTCTCTACGTGTAATATGTTTCCTTTCTAAGCATCAGTGTTTTTCATCTGTAAAATGAAGTTGTACTAGAATTATCTCAAGGCTTCCTCCCTGTTCTAAGATCTGTGCTTAATCCTTTTTACATCTTTTCTCATCACTCTTCAGCTTTTCTACTCAGATGTCGGTGTAGGTGTAGTATATGTCTAAAAGTATTTTTATAAATCACACAAAATTCAGTTTATACGTTAGTTTATGTGTGAGAGGAGAAAAAAACAAACCCACTATATGTCCCTGACTCCAAATTGCAGGGGCCTCAGCTTGCTGTACCAGAGTCTTGTCTATTCTGAAGATTTATCTGATCTGTTTTCTTGCCTACTAAAGGAAAGCTCACAGCAGAGCCTCCAGTGCCATATCAGAGAATTATTAGAATCACAGACCTCAGAGGTCAAGTGATTTACTTCCTGAAATTCATTCTTACGTTCTTTTTAGTAGAATTGAAAAGCCAGTTCGAGAATATTAAATACTGATTAAATAATAAGGTACCCATAGTTCTTCCTTCTAAATGAAATTATATATTATCTCTATTTACATTGAACATAGTAGCATTTTGTTTTTAACAAACATTTCTAGTGTTCAAAATGGTTCTTATAGACGTACAATATTTCACGTTGATGTGCCCATATTAAACCATTTGCCTAGGTTTTTTTCTTTTATTATTACAACATTCAAATGAATTAGTGTCTTCGTGTATATATATTTTTGTATCTGTTAAGTATTCCTCAAGATAAATTCCTGGGAAATGCAGTTACTGAGTCAAAAGGTAGGAATATCTCTATGGCTCAGTTATATAAACATGCCGTATTTTCCAGAATGCTTTGTAAATTACTAACATATTAATGTGTATACTGGTTTTAACAGAATTCCCGTGGTATGGGATGTTGATTTTGTTGTTGCCTCAATAGGTATAAAATCTCACATTTATATTCCTTTTGCTTAATGGGAAGGCTGAATATTTTTCCACGATTTTGTGAAATTTTTTCCCTGATAGGAATTGTCCATTTGATTTTTTTCTCTTAGAATTATTTATTCAATCTCCCAAACAGAATCTGTCACTCCCTCTCTTTCCTACTTCTTATTGCACTCCTGTAGTGACTTGGAAGCCGTAGACAAAACACTCTTACATTTATTTATTAAGCTCCTCTGAAATACCTTAGCATATCAACAAAATATTTCAAAATGTTATAAGGTATATTTTAAAACAAAGGAATTTCATAAGTTGATTTAGCTTGGACACAATTGCATTTATTAATCCAACCTTTCCGTTTGATTTTTTAAATTTGTCTTTTAGGATCTACACTCTCATTTTATAGATGGACAATAGATCCAGAGGTTCACTTGCTTAAGGTCACACTGTGAATCAGTGGCAAAGCCAGGACTATATACCCTAGGCTCCTGGCTTCCACTCCTCCATCTCATCTTCCATCAAGTAGGCCAGCCAAGTCTTAAGCATGCCAGGAGGGGCTTTTCTTTCATCACCGTCTGGGAAATACCTCACCTGCATGTTTGCCCTAGTCACTAGACAAATACCCCAACTGCCCTCTTGTTTTTATAACCTACAGGAAGAAGTATTAGGAAAAGGGATGTTTATTTGTAATGACAAATTATTGGTGCCTCATTTGAAGTATGGCTTGAAGTTCCTCGTTTCCTCTCAACATTTTCAATTTTTCAACATCTACAACTTTTCTGTGTTTCCATATGCCTTTACATCTTTATTGTAATACATATTTCATTCTCCTTGTATTATGCATTGCAGTGGTGTTACACAGTGCATTAACTCATTGACTTAGGCAGAGCTGTCTATGTATATAAAAAGTAGTATGCATGTAGTACAAAAATGCAAAAGGGCATACTGTGAAAAGTTCCTTGCCCCAGTCCTCTAGAAACAACCGCTATTTCTGAGATCTTGCATATCTTTCAGAGATATATGTATAAATGAGCATATATATCTTCTATGTATCATATATACATATGGTAACCTCCTAGAGATATTGTTCTCTAACTTGCTTTTTAAACTTAATGATATCTTGGTTTTGGGGGGTTTTGTTTTTTCTTTTTTTTTTGGCTGTGCCATACGGCTTGGGGGATCTTAGTTCCCTGACCAGGGATTGAACCTGGGCCCCCTGCAGTGGGGGGCTCAAGAGTTCTAACCACTAGACCACCAAGGAATTCCTTAAACTTAATGATATCTTGGAGATAGAGCTATGGCTGCATGGTATCCATTGTATGGATATACCATAAGTTACCAGTCCCCTATTATTTAGGTTGTGTCAGTATCTTCCGTTACACACAGTGCTGCAATGCATGCATGTTCTTGTACATGTGCTGTGCATACATGTGCAAGTATATTTACAGATTAAAGTCTAGAAATCATGGACTTTAGTTTGACCTACTTTTTTTTTTTTTTTTTTGCGGTACGCGGGCCTCTCACTGTTGTGGCCTCTCCCGTTGCGGAGCACAGGCTCTGGACGCTCAGGCTCAGCGGCCATGGCTCACGGGCCCAGCCGCTCCGCAGCATGTGGGGTCCTCCCGGACCGGGGCACGAACCCGTGTCCCCTGCATCAGCAGGCGGACTCCCAACCACTGCGCCACCAGGGAAGCCCTGACCTCATTCTTAAAGTGACCGTACTACTGTTCACAACAGTTAAAATTATTAACACCAACTAAGGTTACAGAAGTATAATACTGTATCAATCTGGAATCAGCTATGCAAACGAGCATATTGGACTTCTCCAACCTATACTTCTTTCCTATACTACTAGAAATATGATGTACCTTAAAGGCACGATGATAACGCTTACGCATATGCACATGACTTTCTTTTTGTTTATTCCTTTAGTCTTGCTTTAGCTCTTCTCAAACAAACCTTATCATCCAGAAGAATTGCTCTACAGCAGGGTTTCTCAACCTCAGCACTATTGGCATTTTGGGCCAGATCACTCTTTGTTTTGCCAGGGTGACCTGTATATTGGCTGGTTAATAGCACCCCTGGCTTCTATGCACTAGGTGCCAGCAGTACTATCCCCACCTCCAGCTGTAACAACCAAACATGTCTCCAGACATTGCCACATGTCCTCCGGGGGGCAAAATCACCCTTGGTTAAGAACCACTGCTATGTGGGATTGGATATTCACCCACATTAAGCACTGACTTTTTTATTATGTAACATGGACATAGTACAAAATTCAAAATGAATAAGAGTATTTGATAAGAAGTAAACTGCCCTCCCTTCCACGCAGTCACCTAAGTCACTTCTCCAGAGGCAGTTACTTTTCCCAGTTTCTCTTTTGTCCCTTAGAGTTAATTATCAGTTTCAGAAAGCCATCATTTTTTGTTTTAACACAAATGGTGATATACTACATGCAGTACTTGGAATCTTTTCCAGTTAAATTTAACTCATATCTTTATTAGTGCATATCAGAACACTTCAATTCTAAACACCTTGATTCTAAACAGCTGTTGGATATTTATTCCATAGTTTGGTTTCAATGCGTTTAACCCAATCCTATATTGATGGATACTTAAGGCAGTTTCCTATCTTCTGCTCTTACAAGCAGTGCTGCAGTGAATGTTCTTGTGTACATCTCATTCTGTACATGTGGTGGGGGTATGTATGCAAGATAGTGATGGAATCGCTGAGTGAAAAGGCATGAACATTTTTGGGGGCTTCCCTAGTGGCGCAGTGGTTAAGAATCCGCTTGCCAATGCATGGGACACGGGTTTGAGCCCTGGTCCGGGAAGATCCCACATGCCACAGAGCAACTAAGCCCGTGCGCCACAACTGCTGAGCCTGCGCTCTAGAGCTTGCATGCCGCAACTACTGAAGCCCACGTGCTGCAACTACTGGAGCTCATGCTCCGCAACAAAAGAAGCCACCACAATGAGAAGCCCGTGCACTGCAAGGAAGAGTAGCCCCTGCTCACCGCAACTAGAGAAAGCCCATGCACAGAAACGAAGACCCAATGTAGCCAAAAATAAATAAATAAAATTTTTAAAAGGCATGGACATTTTACATTTTGGTACGTTTTGCACACATTTGAGACAATACAGAAATTTGAATATGGACTCTATATTAGATGATATGGAATTCTGTTTATTTTCATCGTTGTGATAATGGTACTGTGATTGTGTAGGAGAATGTCTTTATTCCTAGAAGTCACATGCTAAACTATTTAGGAACAGAGTCATGACATCTGCAACTGACATTCAAATGGTCCAGGAAAAAAGTATGTTTGTGTAAATGGCATACACATACATACATAGACATATGTACATAAACAGAAATGAAGCAAATATGACAAAAGTTTTAAATTAGTGAATCTAGGTGGGAGGGATATACAGGTGTTCACTATGTGATTCTTTCAACCTTTATGCTTTTATGTTTTCAAAATAAGACTTGGGAAAGATATTGCATATATGAAATAAAAACAATACTATGAAAAAGGAACAATCAGTGTATAAGAAAGAGTTCTTAGAAATTTTAAATGATTATTATAATTCAAGCAGCAGAAACTTGGGGTATAAAGTTGAAGAAATTCCCTAGAACATCAAAAAAGAGAAAATATGAGGGAAAAGAGAAATCAATGTGGGAAATCTGATAGCTGGCTTATTTTCAGAGAGGAAAAGCAAACAGAAGGACATTATCAAAGAAAGGGAGGACAATTCCTCAGAGTTGAAGACATGAGTCTTCAAATTAGAAGAGTTCACTGAAGGTTGAGCAGTATTAAATCATCACTAGCATTTATAGAGCCCTTACTATCTGCTAAGCACTTGGAACAGTCATCTCAGATCGCACAACAACCTTCAGAGGCACACATGGTATCCTCTTCGAGTGAGGTCGAGGGAGATTATTTCGCCCAACGTCACACAGCTAGTAGGTGGCAGAGATAGGATTTTAGTCCAGGCAGTATAATTCACTTGAGTTTTTTGTTTTGTTTTGTTTTTTTTGCGGTACGCGGGCCTCTCACTGTTATGGCCTCTCCCATTGCGGAGCACAGGCTCTGGACGCGCAGGCTCAGCGGCCGTGGCTCACGGGCTCAGCCGCTCCGCGGCATGTGGGATCTTCCCGGACCGTGGCACGAACCCGTGTCCCCTGCATCGGCAGGCGGACTCTCAAGCACTGCACCACCAGGGAAGCCCTTCACTTGCGTTTTTAACCACTATAACACTTACCTAAAAGGATCCACATGTAGACTACATTATTAAATTTCAAAACACTGAGCATAAAATAAAAGTGCTAAAAGCTTTCAGAGTGGGAAACTTGGGAGAGGAAGGGGAATTTAAACACCCCAGACTCCTTATCAGCCATACTTCATGCTAAAAGACAATGGAACAATGACTTCGGAGTTCTGATGGAAAATGATTTTGAATCAAGAATCCTACACCCAAGTGTGAGAGAAAAGAAAGGTGGTTTTGGAAATCTATGAAATCAGAAAACTTACTTCACACACTTTCTGATGAAGTTACTAGTTGATCTATTTCAACGGCATGAAGGTGAAATCAGAGCACGTAAGATGTGGAGTACAGGAAATAGTAAAACTATTCTGATTCCAATAAAAAAAATCTGAGGATGGCAACTGAATAACATGTCTACAAAAGTAATTGGTCCAAATTAGAATAGGAAATTACGAAAAAAGTGTAAAGAAAGTCAGAGTCTAAATATAATCAACTATAATTGGCATGGCTTTGAGCAGTGACTAGAAACGAAACAGTTCAGATTGGTTGAGTTTGGTCAAACTGGGAGACAGTAGGATGGGAGACTATTGCTTTTCGTTGTAAACCTTGTTATAATTGCATGTTTTTTAAAACCAAATATGTGTTACCTTGATATAAAATTTTGTTTAAATATTGTTCAGCAACTGAAGCTCCATATAATTGTCAAATAAAATACAACTGTAAACTAAGGAAATTTTAAAAACAAGTTTATCTGAAGCAGGTAAGTGGCACCTTTAAACAGTGAGATTGTGCTCAGCCTGACTTCCACAAAGCAGAATTTGCCAAAAGAAAAGAGAGTAAAGAGCTTTCTTTAAAAAAAAAAAAAAAGTGGCTGTACTCAGTTCTTTTCTTTGGAAACTGATTCTCCAGGGAACCATAGTTTACCATATACTTTATTTGGCTACCAAAAGCAAACTGTTCCCATCTTTGACACACTGGCCCTATGAATCAACAGACACTAAATGTAAAACCAATGCTTTGAAATTTTTCGTGTCATAATTTGGGGGGCTTTTCATTAACCCTGTGGAGAAATATAATGCAGTAAAAGTGTAATGCGGTCTCATGAACAACTGAAGAGCTGTTGCGTGTAAAATGCTACAAGAAATGCCTCATAAATGTCTTATAAAACAAAAAATTTTAAGACCTCCAGTGTTACAATGTACACAGGCTGGAAAAGGGGCGAATCTTCTCTCCTACGACCTTTCCGGGCCTCACTAGCTTTACCTTAAAATTGGAAGGGGTAGAGTTCTAGTTGGATTAGGTGATCTTTAAAGCCCTTTCCAGTTCTTCAACTGTATTCTCCCTCTTCCAACTCCATAAAAGACCAGTTGGAAAACGTGCTTTGGTTAGACTTTCAGTTCACCTGGACAGTTCTTTAGATCTTTAATGAATAATACTGGCAGGTGAATCTGTGCAGAAGTCTTGGGCTGTGCAGTGTGTTTGCCTAGCTCTCTGAATCCCCTTTGTGAAGACTGTGGGACCACCACAGTGAGGCTTGTTTGCTCTCTGCTCCTGGAGCAGCTGCCGCCTTTCTTCCTTTATCCTTTCTCCAGCAAAGGAAAACGTGGTGATGTTTGTGTGTGCCTCAGATGAGGAGAATGCTCTCCAGACAGGTTATTCTCTGGGTTAAAGTGGATGGGGGGAGCACAGAGGAGCTCAGCTCAATGGGAAGAGAGGTCGAGGCAGCATCTGCCCCCTTGTTTGTTTCAACAGCTTCCGTCTTGAATACACAATCTGTTGAGTGAGTTAAGAAATGCAATTTAAGCAGTAGTGCATTTCTGCTTAGTTTGTCAGCCAGTTTGGGGAGTGGAGGTGGAGAGTGGGAGAGGGAAAAGGGACACAGACTAGTTTTCTTTTTCTATTATTAAATCCCTTGTTATTTCATAATGTCCACTTTGGAGGTTCTTACTGCAGTGTAGTCTGCATAACTGTTCACTGACCAAGGAGTACTGTTTCATACTTCTAGGTAGGAAATGTCAAATTCACAACTATTTTCAACCTCTGATCTTAGTGGTCCAACTGCTTTCTATATGAACTGGTCTCACAGAACCCTACAGGACACTGTTTACTCAAACACACTACAGTAAACACAGAACCATAAACCCAGCAGAAGGGTAAGCAAAGATGAAAACATAGGAGAAGGTAACCAGGAATGTACCATCATTTCAGGAGGGAAAGGGAAAAAACAGTAAGAGGAGTAATCTTATAGAAGGGTGGAGACATTGGAAGAAGAGAAGCAAGGGCAGAGTGAAGGCAAAAGGAAAAGAGAATGTACAGTAGACAGCAACAAAGGCATAGGTAATACTATGCATTCCTATCCTCTCACATGTGGTTTGCCTAGCCTGTCCTTTATTCTATGTAGATGTGTGACTAGTCACAGTAAAACAGGTAACTTCCCTTAGAAAGTTCAGCAAATGGTATATGCACAGAAAGAACTCTGGATGAATACATATCAACGTATTAACAGTGATTACCTGGGAAAAGCTTTTCTGGGGAACTTCTACTTTCTATATTTTACACTTCCGTATTTTTAAAATGTTTTTAAAGAGCACATATTACATACATGTGTAAACAAAAAAGAAAAACCAAAACAGACTTTAAAAAATTCTAACAATGAGATCGAGAGCGTTTTCCCTTCTTTTTTACAAATGTGGATTAGAGATGGTAAAGGAAGCATTATTTCCCTTTCACCTTCATCTTTGCAGGAAGGATTTTAACAGGTGCAAGTTCCTGGGAATTTATATAATTAGAGTTCAGCATTTTTCTCAGTTCTTGGCAGCCAGGGATAGCCAAAATCTGTGACCCCTCACACCTGGTGTTGCTCCTAAGAGGCTTATAGTCTCAAGGGTACTTGGTCTTTCTTTATGGACAATTTTGTGACCATGTTAGTCTCAGCTTTCCGATTGGCTTCCTAAGAACAAAAGTAATATCACATCTCCTTGGAGCCTAGAGTAGGCACTTAAGTATTCATTGATTGGCTGATTGATCACTAAATTCTCTTAGAAACTTTTTGCCTTTCCTTCCTTACTCTGCATGGAATTCTTCATTCTCCAGAAGTGTGTAAGCAGGTGTTACTTTTCCAGGGCTTAGTAATTGAGAATGGATGATAGTCGATAATGGTACACGTTTTTATTTAGATTTCATGGGGCAAATACACCACTTCTGCTTTAACCCAGCTTCCCTTAGAGCCAGTGCCAAGAAATGAGGTCAGGGAAGCCCTGTCCCTCAAGATAAAACTCAACAGCCACTGTGGAAAATAGTGCGGAAGTTCCTCAAAAAACTAAAAATAGAACTACCATATGATCCAGCAATTCCACTCCTGGGTATATTGAAGAAAACAAAAACACTAATTTGAAAAGATACATGCACTCCAATGTTCATAGCAGCATTATTTACAATGGCCAAGAAACAACCTAAGTATCCATCAACAGATGAATGGATAAGAAGATGTGGTATATGTACAACAGAATCCTATCAGTCATAAAAAAGAATGAAAGTTTGCCATTTGCAACAACGTGGATGGATCGACCTGGAGGGTATATCATAGTTAGTGAAATAAGTCAAACAGAGAAAGACAAATACTGTATGTTATCACTTATATGTGGAATCTAAAAGATAAAACAAACTAGTGAGTATAACACAAAAGAAACAGACTCACAGATACAGAGAACAAACGAGTGGTTACCAGTGGGGAGAGGGAAGGGGAGAAGGGCAAGAGATAGACGTAGGGGATTAAGAGGTACGAGCTTCTATGCGTAAGGTAAATAAGCTACAAGGATACATTGTACAACACAGGGAAGACAGCCAATATACTATAATACCTATAAATGGAGTATAATCCATAAAATTTTTGAATCATGTTGTACACCTGCAATTAATATAATATTGTAAATCAACTATACGTCAATTTAAAAAAAAAAAGATAAAACTCAGATGCATCAGCGAGTGAGGTCTGGGACCACCCTCATCCTCTTCCTTATGGCCTTCCCATCTCTTCCCTCCCTTGGCCCCTGCCACCATTCCAGGTGGCCTGCTGCTCCAACAATGGACAGGCTGTTATGCTGAAGCACTATTTCTGCTGACAAATCTCCCATAATATCTTTCAAGCCAAGAGGTTGGAGCGGCTTTAAATGAATGTGGGCCACACTGTGCCTGAGAGCAACAGCAACTCCCTTGGGACAAAGTTTGCTCTTACCCTACAGCTAAGTTAGCCCTATCTGATCCCACTCCACGCTGCTTAATCACAGTGACAGGCTGCTCGGGAGGGCGCAGCATGCTCCTTGCTGAGCCCACTTGGATTAGGCCTATAAATGGCTGGAGAGCCACAGAATCTTCAGAATTTCAATGTAGGAGGGGCTCGGGTAGGGCAATCTTGTTAGAAGGGGGTGGAACTTAAAGTTTCATTTGCCTAGGAGTTACATGGTCTAGAAAACGTCATTATACAAATCAAAAATGGGGGGGCAGGAGGGTCACACATGATGCCAGCCCCCCTCCCCTGCCTCCTGGCTTCCTCTTGACCCTGCTGGAGACGAAGGAAGCAGGGCACAAACAGCACGGACACATCCTCTTGCACGTGACACTACTTTTCCTCAAGAAAACATTTTCTCTAAGGGTCCCCCTAGATTACCCAGTAACATCTCCATCATTGTCTCAAGTGATTGGTATAGGAAACAACATTCTACCAACAAGGTGGCCGAGAGCGCCCTAGAAACTTTCTACCTGAACACAGAATCATTTGAAGCTGGACCTTAACTTTAGAGGGGTCCAGGCAGCTTAGACAGCTCCCTGTTATATGTGCAGATTATGTTTATGCAGGACTCCAAGTTCATGGAAAGAATGTTCATTTGACTTAAAAAAAAAAAATGTAGAGTAGCTCCCACTCACCGCAACTAGAGAAAGACCGCACGCAGCAACAAAGACTCCATGCAGCCAAAAATAAATAAATAAAAATTTTAAAAAGCTTTAAAAAATGTAAATAAATAAAAGGATTTCCTCACACTAAAACTGAACACATTGGAGGGCAGGATGGGAAATATTCTTCTCAAGACATAGAGTAAACTGCTAAGAAATGATCCTGATATTAAACCAAAAGGCTAATTTTTCTGATTCAGATGACAAAACTGAGAAGCAAGCTCAGGAAGGGAGAATGAAGGCACCTGAGGCTAAATGACAGCCCTACTGAAGCTGTGCAGGTCCCAGGGCACCAGTTTCCCCCAGCAGGCCACAGAACCTGCTTTGTGCCTAGTAGGAAACACCACTTTATTTCAGTTAGTCTTATGTGTTCATATGTAACAAGCTTCTTCTATAGATATGTAAGCACCTTAGTCTTTATTTTATAGTCTATGTTTTTAAGTATCTTGCATTATAAGTAATCTTCATAAGTACTTAAAAATCTAAACTGTGTAACAAGTTACAGGATGATGTATTACAAAGCAAAATTTATTTTTAAAAGGATTTACTGGGACTTTCCTGGTGGCGCAGTGGTTAAGAATTCACCTGCCAACGCAGGGGACATGGGTTCGAGCCCTGGTCCGGGAAGATCCCACATGCCGCGGAGCAACTAAGCCCATGCGCCGCAACTGCTGTGCCTGCGCTCTGGTGCCCTCGAGCCACAAGTGCTGAGCCCGTGTGCCACACCTGCTAGAGCCTGTGTGCCTGGAGACCATGCTCTGCAACAGGAGAGGCTGCCACAGTGAGAGGCCCGAGCCTGTGAGCAGCAACGAAGACCCAACACAGCCAAACATAAATAAATAAATTTATTTTTTAAAAAAAGAGATTTACTTCATGTAGCATAATCCCTAGAGCATTTTAAATTGTTAACCTGAATTACAAATTCAGTATCTACATTATAGAAACCAATATAATTTCAATTTTATCACAAACTTATATACAGCTTTTGAAAAAGTTATATAAGTCCAAAATAAACTATCATTAAGTAGAAGAAGGAGGAAAGAAAAAAATGACTTTTTAAAAATGAGAATGTCGGAATTTATTTCTGATTTATTTCTTTAATAAAAGAAGATTAGACTTTAAAAGATGCTAATAAGACAATCTTTTTAAAAACCAAGGTAAAAGACCTATAAAGCAATAATTAATCACAATTAATAAAAATATTTTAACATTTAAGAATGAATTTCTGGACACAGAAACTGAAGGTATTAGGAAGTTATACTTTATTTCTTGAACCCTGGTTCTGAAAAATTATTCAACATTTTTTTTCAAGAAACACAAGTACAAAATCTGAATAATGGTGGGAGTTCAAATCAATGAAGTGCCACAACATAATTAACCTTCATTTCACAGATGGGAAGATGGGCAGAAATGGAGTAGAGAAGTGAGTCAGTAGTAGTTACTCAACTAAATGAAAGCAATCTAATGCCCTAACACCCAGGATCACAGATGTTAGAACTGCCACGGATCTTAGATGTCAGGGGTCCAGCCCTTTTTTATACCGTTGATCAGTACGCATATATCTCATAAATTGACAGTTTTGGAGGACACATGCTGGCAGTTCTTAATCTTTCTAAGGTCAGAAGGATGTGATGAAAGAAGCTAAATCAAGAATCAGTGCACAAGCTATCACCTGTGCAAGTTCATGTCTGCTTCATTTCTAGCTCATCCTGCACATCCACATCCTTGCTGAACTTACTGGAAATTTCCTCACTGGATTCCACTATGGTGGTGCCACCTGAGTTCTCATAGTGTTTCCTTTTCCTTTTCCTTCTAGTTTCAGGGAAATAAATTGTGCATTGGTTTTCCAAGGATTGGCTGAGCTGAATCACATGAACATGTGTTCTATTTCAGATGTGTTTGAAATTGGGCTTAATGCCTTCTGACATTTCTCTAGGGACTTCTAGGTTTCTTTTTTTTTGCACACTTCTTGAGACTTGGTGTTCTGCTAACTCTCAGGTTCCTTTCCTGCACTCAGATTGTTGGCTTCAGTTACACTGAGGACAGATTAGCACGTTCAAAAACTCTCTCCTTGGAATTGATCTGCGTTTGAAAAAGGTGGGGCTTGAAGCCACCTGAAAGAGTACTTTTCATTCTCATCCTTGTACATTTTATTTACCTCAGTGGAAAACATTTTTTCTTTTTATCTTTCAAGGTGACCCAAAAGCATACAAAACTGGGTCTCCAAGAAGTACAGATGTGTCCTCTAATGAACTACCCAAACTCACTCTCGTTTTTCTCTTTCTGACTTACTTCACTTTGTACGACAGACTCTAGGTCCATCCACCTCACTACAAATAACTCAATTTCGTTTCTTTTTATGGCTGAGTAATATTCCATTGTATATATGTGCCACATCTTCTTTATCCATTCATCTGTCGATGGACACTTAGGTTGCTTCCATTGTCCTGGCTATTGTAAATAGAGCTGCAATGAACATTGTGGTACATGACTCTTTGAATTATGGTTTTCTCAGGGTACATACCCAGTGGAGGGATAGTCTGTCATACAGAGTGAAGTAAGTCAGAAAGAGAAAAACAGATACCGTATGCTAACGCATATATATGGAATCTAAAAAAGCGGTACTGATGGACCTAGTGGCAGGGCAGGAATAAAGATGCAGACGTAGAGAACAGACTTGAGGACACAGTGGGGAAGGGGAAGCTGGGATGAAGTGAGAGACTAGCATTGACATATATACACTACCAAATGTAAAATAGATGGCTAGTGGGAAGCTGCTGCATAGCACAGGGACATCAGCTCGGTGCTTTGTGACCACCTAGAGGGATGGGATAGAGAGGGTGGGAGGGAGACGCAAGAGGGGATATATGAATACATATAGCTGATGCACTTTGTTGTACAGCAGAAACTAACACAACATTGTAAAGCAATTATACTCCAATAAAGATGTGAAAAAAAAGTAAAAACATCAGGACTATGTAGTCATTAAAAAGAATGAGCTCTAAGTGTTCTAAGATTTGATGTTCATGAGTGGAAAAGCAAGTTGCAACAGTAAGTATGTGATTCCATTTAAAATCTTTACACATATTTGCCTGTAAAAGGCATGGAATGACACACACAGTGGCTGACTAAATAGTGGGATTGTGGTGTGTAGAGAGGGTGAGGAAGGAGATTTACCCTTTCTTTAAAAAATCATTTCTGGGGGCTTCCCTGTTGGCGCAGTGGTTGAGAGTCCGCCTGCCGATGCAGGGGACACGGGTTCTTGCCCCGCTCCGGAAGATCCCACATGCCGCGGGGCGGCTGGGCCCGTGAGCCATAGCCGCTGGGCCTGCGCGTCCGGAGCCTGTGCTCTGCAACAGGAGAGGCCACAGCAGTGAGGGACCCGCGTACCACACACACACAAAAAAAGATCATTTCTGAATTGTCTGGGTTTTTCACAGAGTGTGTAGTTAAATTAAATTCTTAAATATTAATTAGGAGACATCACACATGTTCACCAAGAAACCTTATCAATCTTTACTGCATTTGGAGACTGTTACATTCTTGGTTTGACTGGGTCCATGCAGAGTTCAATTCCTTCACCAGACATTCCTTGAATATCAGGTTCTTTGCTGGGTACCAGGCTACCAAGATGATTAATACCTGGTCCATGACAGAATGGAAATATGCCCCAGAATGCAGATAAGAGGAACAGCGAATTTGGTAAAAATTGACACTGTCATCACTAGGGATACATCAGCTCCCTCACTTGATTCATAACTGGCCTTCTGTAGGCTTCATCTTTCGGCAGCGCAATTGGCAGACGTCATCCTCTCATTGTTAAAAGTCAAATTTAGGATTAAGACTCCACTTAATACCGCTGAGCTCGAGGTGTCCTTGGGGAAGGAGAAGTCCCCTGAATATACCCACTCTGGTACCCAGAATAGATTTTGCAGCTGCACACAGATCCTGTCTTGTCTGTTGTCTCTGCTGAGTAATGTAGATTCTGGGACAGCAAAGGGGCAGCTGGTGACTTTGAACCAAATTTTACCTTTCAACTGAATCCAGGGAAATAATTTGCAACAAAGAGCAGACGATGCAAAGTGCTATGTTGAACGCTAGATTGTGCTTTATTTTTTCCTCCCAACTTTACGTTTCCATGCACCAAAATGTTGATGCTACAAATATTGGATACCACGCTTACCTGACAGGCTTCTTCCATCCCACCTGGGCGCGGGGGCTCAGAGCGAGCGCGCGAACCGCGGCTGGAGCCCGTCTCTCGCGGCCGGAGCGGGCTCGGCCGGCCGCGGGTTCCCCTACTGGCCCCGGTGCCCGAGCCGCTCCGCCGCCTGGGCTCCCGCAGTCAGCTCCCGCCGCGCACGCGCACTCTCCCTCTGGCGGCCTCGGCGCCTCCGGTCTTCGGCAGGGCTGCGACTGGACTGCTCCTACGGGCGGGGCGGGGCGAGGCGAGGAGGGGGCGAGAGCTCGCGGCCACGTGACCGACGCCAACATGGCGGCGCCCAGCGGCGTCCACCTGTTCGTCCGGAGAGGTAAGCACCTGGAGGACAGCTCCGCGTGGCTTCTCACTGTCGCTCACTGGCTACGCAGTCGGGTTCAAAGGAATACACGTCCGCGATCAGACATCTCGGCGCACACGAATGTGCTTTCAGTTCTGCGGACACACGCAGACACACGATGACACATTGCCACAGGAACATACCCACAAGTGTTCATTTGTCACCTGCCTAGATCACGTCACTGCGTGGCATCTATTTGCAGTCCCTCCTTGAGATTTATGGGACATTGTCTAAGGTTTTCTTCTCCCACGTCAGTTGTGTGATTGCTGTAGCAAACTCTTTTATTCCTGGGGCGGAGCGATGAACCTACAGTAACTGAAATGCGCCTGGACCCCCAGTTGCCGCAGAGAAAGCAACTTGTATCCGTTGGCATGATACAACGCGTCTTTTGGGGAACTTGCAAAATGTGATTATTCTCTTCCATTGACTTAAAGTTAAGAAGAGGAGAAATTTTGTCTGGCTAGCTTTCAGTAGGTGTTACTCTTGTGTGAGTGGTGAGATTTTAGTAAATGTGCAAATACTTTTGCAGGTGAATCTTTGTTGGATTTGAACCGGTTTCTGAATCTTTGTTGGAAAGAACTAGGAAGTTGTTTCAAGGATGGGGGAAGAAGGAAATTAAAATATTTTCAAGGACTATTTAGGTTTCAGGCATGTAGGAACAACAGTCCTATGAGGCAAATATTATTTTCACAGTAAATAGCTCCGTTTATTAAGTGCTTTTGAAGTACATGATACTGTGTTAAGCACCTAACATATGCTAGCTACCTTTTAAAACCCAGTGAGTTAGGCATTATTCTCTGCTGATGAGAAAAGTGAGACAAAGTGGTTAAGTAATAAGACTAAGATTGCACAGATTGTAAGAGGCAAAATGGGCATTTGAACATGGAACTGATTTCTTTTCTTTTCTTTTCTTTTTTAAGTGCTCATTCCTCTGCCCTGCATGGCATGGTCTCTTCACAGAAATCAGTGTGCAAAGTTCAGATGAGACAGGACAAGTATGATGAGCATGTGTGAGAAGTAAAAAGGAAGATGTTTTTAGAGAGGAAGGAGGTTGGTAGGCAGATAGACCTCAGTCTTTCAGTGTAATATAGCGTTAGTGGAGATGACTAAGGAGCCACAGGAAGATATGAGGTGAGAGATGTGTAAAGGGAAGGTGATGTAGGCAGTATTTTGGACTGGTTGGAAGGGAGAGTGGAGGCCAGTGTGAGAGTACAGCCTTGTGAAAAGAGCACCAATTTACATCTCTTAAGATCTGGGTTCCAATCCAAACTCTGTTTACTAATCAAGTTACTTTTTTTCTGTTTCCTCTTTTGACAAGAAATAATGGGGTTTAGACTTCTTTTTTGTGCGCTGCAGGTAATGGTGAAGAGGATCTGGGCAGATAGTCAAGGTAGAGGAGGAGCCAAAACACACACACACACACACACACACACACACACGTGTTATATACACACACATATGTATGCATATGTATATAATCTCTTTGCAGAGTATAGAAATAACATATTCATCTTTTTTTTTTTTTTTTTTTTTTTTTTTTTTGCGGTACGTGGGGCTCTCACTGCTGTGGCCTCTCCCGTTGCGGAGCACAGGCTCCGGACGCGCAGGCTCAGCGGCTATGGCTCACGGGCCCAACCACTCCGTGGCATGTGGGATCTTCCCGGACCGGGGCACGAACCCGTGTCCCCTGCATCGGCAGGCGGACTCTCAACCACTGCGCCACCAGGGAAGCTCCATATTCATCTTTTTTGTGACTTATGATTTTGACAAATGGTGGTTCAGACAGTCTTGGAAAAAGCTATTACAGAAATAGCTATAGTAACCCATCCCACTATACCCCACAAGAGGGTTATCTTCTGACTAGAAGAGGGGGATCTTCTGATTAGAAGAGGGAGGGAAAATATGTCATCAGGAAGAGATTCAGTGATAGGGAAAGGCCCCTTTATGGGTTATTCATAATTACTTTTATTATGCATTGCAGACAGGTTGTCCTGTACCACCTGCTCTCCGCCCCCCAGGGTTGAAAATGAAGGGTAAATTTATGAAGGGTACTCTCTTTTCTCTCTTCCTCCTTTTCATCCTTTTAGATTGATGTAAATTAATCCACTATAAGTCTTTATGTGCCAGGATTTATCGTCAGCATCTATGTGCACCTTTCCCTCTTGGAAAATGGGAAGAAGAGATTTTTTTTTTTTTTTGGCTGCGTTGGGTCTTCGTTGCTGTGTGTGAGCTTTCTCTAGTTGTGGTGAGCGGGAGCTACTCTTCGTTGTGGTGCGCAGGCTCCTCATTGCAGTGGCTTCTCTTGTTGTGGAGCACGGGCTCTAGGTGCGCGGGCTTCAGTAGTTGTGGCACGCAGGCTCAATAGTTGTGGCTTGCAGGCTCTAGAGCACAGGGTCTGTAGTTGTGGCACACGGGCTTAGTTGCTCCGCGACATGTGGCATCTTTCCAGACTAGGGATCGAACCCTTGTCCCCTGTATTGGCAGGCAGATTCTTAACCACTGTGCCACCAGGGAAGTCCCAGAAGAGATTTCTTAACCTCTTAAGAAGGGCATAAGGTTTCTCTCATGACTCTCCAGCTCATTGTAGCTTTAATCACAGTACACCCTCCATATAGTAGTTACCTACTTCCTCTCTCCATCCCCACTCCTAACTAGATTGTTAATTCTTGTTGAGCAGGAACCGTGTCTTATCTATATGTCTATCTTAATAAGCACAGTACCTGGCTGAAGAGCTTACTGAATTGAGAGGCTGTTAAGACTTGTTCTCTTCTGAGGAATTCCCTGGCGGTCCAGTGGTTAGGACTGGGTGCTTTCACTGCCGAGGGCATGGGTTCAGTCCCTGGTCAGGGAATTAAGATCCCGCTTAAGATCCCGCAAGCCCTGCAGCTTGGCCAAATTTGTTCTCTTCTATCATGGGCTAAGGGATGGGTGGAAACTATAAGTAGTGACATTGGAAAGGGGAAAAGATGGATTAGTCTCTTGGAAGGTAGAGAGAAGGTAACAAGAGCCTTTTAGGGATGAAGGTACTCCTGGTATTAGCACTGACACTAAATCCCTGATAACGGTGCAAAATCCCTACCCTGGGGCCCCAGGAGCTCTCTCCTTGCTTAATCTCTCACTCCCAGTTCCCACTTTATTAGAATCTTTGTTCCAGCTCTCAAAGCTGGCACATAAGATCCTTTGCCCAGTGAGGATGGCAAGGAATGGTGAAGGCAAAGAAGGGGGCATATTTTCTCTTTTAAACTCTTGTTCCTTTTATGAGCCAGTCTCTCCTGGCTTGCCTCCTGTTTCTCTGATTTTCCCAGACTTCCACTAGGCTCTTCTACTTCTAGGTTTTTAAATATTAGTGTTCCCCAGGATTCTGTTCTAAGCCCTCATCCCTGTTTCCTCTCTTTGTTGTCAGCAATCAAATTTACCTACCTCAATGACTGTCAAATCTATACAGTTTTTAAAAATCAACAGAGTATCCCCTGGAACTGAACACCAGGTCTGAATGCCAGCTCTCTGTTAGGTATCTTTTCCTAGATGTCTCACAGGCCCTTTAAGCTCAACAAGTCCAGTATGGAAATGAATATTTTCCTGCACATCTGCTTCTCCGCATATATACTCTGTCTCCATGAATGGCATCGCCATCCAGGCAGTACCTAAATGTAAGTATTTAAGGGCTTTTGGTCCCCACCACTGCCTTCAGTGTCTGTGTCCAGTGAGTCAGTAAATCCCAGTTTTCTGCATGGTCTGGGTATAATTCTTTACCATCCCTTGTAACTGGTCTCCACCTTAGTTCACCTTCTTCCCCACAACCAGCTGTCTTTCTAAAATTCAGATCTGATTATGACGCTTCCCTACTAAAAAAACCTCTGGGGACTCTTCATTGCTGGGATAGTCTGAATCCCTCCGCATCGAAGGATAGCACCATCTCAGTCTGGCCTCAGTTTACCTTTTCAGCCTTAGGTCCTGCCAGTTTCCTAACCTCATATCTCTGCTAAGGTTTGCCATTGTGTACCTCCTTAAGTGCTTTGCCTGCAATGTCTTTTTTCACCCAGCAAACCATTCATTCTTCAAGGCCACACTTAAATGCCATCTCTCCTTTGAAGCTGTATTTGCCTCTGCCCAGGCTAAACGAACCCAGTCTGCTTACATAGCGCTCAGGGCATGCCTTTATCACAGCGCGTATTACCCTGTATCAGAGTATGCACACTTACCTGAAAAGTATTTGTTTACACCTCCATCTCCCTTGCTAGAATGGGAGCTTCTTAGAGACAAGAATCTTATCTTCTTCATCTCTGTCTTCCCAAAACGTGGCATACAATGTGTACACATAGTAAGTACTCAGTTTCATAACCAAATGAAAGACCTTTCAGACTGCAACCTCCTGTAGGAACATTTGTTCACAAAAGTTATATGGTAGGCCTAAGGAATAATTTATCTCAAAATGTCAGTTTTTGTCATATGACCGGCCTAGTTAGTGACTTTGTTCCCTGCCCCCACCCCCTTTTATAGTCCATCTCCCTCCAAGATTAATTTAAGGCAGTGTTACTTCTGTATACCTTTTTGGGCAACTGTGAGAATTCCAGGTAATATGAGTTGTGAGTCAGACTTACTGGAGATAATTAGAAAAAAGAGGTTGGGAGGGGGAAGGGAAGAAATCTAAAAGAGAAGTACTTAAGGCTTAAGCAGTGTAGTCATGGGAGAGAAGAAGGAAGCTGATGGAAGTAAACCCTTAGACCTAATCGCTATCCTGCTGTCCTTCCACAGTCCATGTGGAGGGAACTGATGCCAGTGAGAGGAGAGGGGGCAGATTGTGGGCAAGTCCAGCAGAAAGTCTAAGAAAGGCACAGCTGGTGGGTGTATGAAATAGTTTGGCTTTTCCAGAGGGCTGTGTGGCAATGTGTATCAAGGTGTAAGGTATACATACTTTTTAGCTAACAATTCTGCTTTTAGGAATTTATCCTGAGAGAACAATAGGATGAGTGTACAAAGATGGATAAATAAGAATGTAACTTTATAATAATGGTAATTGGGAAATATTCACCATAATCTGAAATGTCCATTGGTAAGAGAATGACTAAATAAATTATAGTTTATCCATGCAATGGTGTGCTGTGCAGCCGTTAAAAAGATGATGTAGATGTACTGTAGACTTAAAAAGTCATGGCCATGCATAGAGGAGAAAAGGCTGGTATAGAACAGTAAATCCCACTTACATAAAGTTTGTATCTTTGTTTCCTTATATGTATATATGCCCAAAGAAATATCTAGCATGATGCTCACCCAAGTGTTCATAGCTCTTATTTCCAGATGGTGAGATTGTACTGATTTTTACTTTCTTTATAATTGATGTGTTTGAATTTTATACATTGAGAAGATAGCATTTTTATTTTCCAAAACTTTTTTTTAAAACTGTATAAGAGAAAAAACCAACCAAGCAAATATAAAAGGTATCAAATGTTTGAATGGGACCAGACCCAGGGGAAAAATTTCTTTTACTGTGCATATTCTCTGCAACAAAGCAAAATGTCTATGTAATTTATAATATAGGAAAAGAACACCTTTAAGATTTCCATGATCAAGGAATGGTAACTGGAAATTACTTATATATACTCATTACTGTAATTTAAGATGCATATAATGCTACTAATATTTTATCATTCTTGTCTTTTTTTAACAAATGTACGAATTTTTACAAGTGCTTTTGTTCATTTGTGACTCTAAGGCCATAGATTCTTCCACTAAGAATTTTCTTATGATAGTGGTTTTTCAAAAATTTAACTTCCAAGTAGGGGAGGGGCTATATTACATAATAAATTAGGTACTTTAAACTTTTGTCAACTGACCTGAGATCCTTACTGTTTTGTATAGCTTCAGTAGGAAAATGTATCCTCAGTTTCATCAAACCAACTTAGAAATCATGTTTTGGGATGCAGGCCATGGATGATTTGGAAAATATCAATACTATTAATAAGGAGCTTCCTGTAACTTAAACTCTATTCATGTTGATAGCTGAGAATGGAGATGGATTTTTGCTATATGATTTTTTTAACAAGTACCTTAATACAAATACAAATAAACTCTGTTATGATATGGCTTGTTACTACATAAATTAAAGCATACTTAACAATCAAATCATAACCCTGAATTCCCTAAAGTCAGACTTGTCCCTCAAGCCATGTGTGCTCTTATGTTTTCCCTCTGCCTGAAATAGCTTTCTGTAACGCATAGTTCCTGTCTCCCATTGAAATTATGAACTTTACTACACAGTACAGGGCACGTAGACCCTCAATGATAAATGCTGTGCAGTCATTAACCAAAAAAAAAAAAAAAAGGTGTTGACCTCTATTTGTTGACATGGAATGATATTCACAACATGTATTATTTGGAAAATGCAAGTTATAGAGCAATTTAATATAATCTTATTTTGTGAAATCAAATATTGATCTATCCATGTGTGTCAAAGTGTAGAACATACAGAGAGAGAGAGAAAGATAGAGAGAATGGCATTCACCTACATAAATATTCACAGTTTTTATGAAATGTTCCCTTTCCCCAAGCATTGGGAATCTTTGAAAATGCAGAGTAGATGCTATGTATCTTTGGGAATTTGGCAAGATGGGAGGAGAATAAGATATATGCAAAGCTTCATTTGAACATTATCTTGTTTTTCAGTTAAAACAGTTTTTTCTTGTAGAGATTGGATTTTCTTTTTTAGCTTTTGAATGTGCAGAATTTCAAACATACAGAAAAGTGGAGAGAGCAGTACATACCCATCACCTAGTTACAACAGTCATCAATTTATGGCAGCTCTTGTTTCATCTTTACCCCCAGCCACTTCCCCTCCCCAAGCTAGATTATTTTGAAGCACATCTCAGATATATAATTTCATCTGTACATTTTTCATTATGTATCTCCAAAAGCCAGGAGCCTTTAAAATTTTCTTCATATATTGCACTTATCGGTTCTAGAATTTACATTTGGTTCTTTTCTTATAGTTTCCATTTCTGTGTTGAGGTTTCCCAGCTGTTTACTCACGTCCATCTTTTCCTTTAAGTACTTGTACGTACATATTTATAACAGCTGTTTTAAAGTCCTTATCTGTTCATCTGTCGTCTGGGTGATCTCAAGGTCTTTTTCTGTTTTATTGACTTTTTTTTCTGGACTGTGGCTCACATTTTTCTGTTCTTCATACATGTAATTGTATATTCGTCCCAAGTGGATAATACCTTGTGGAGATTATGCTGTTCCGCCAGGCGTGGTTTTCTTCCTTCGTAGGGTGGATCTGTTTGTTTTGCTCTTAGTACTAGAGTGTGGCTCTTACTCTAGTGCAGAGTTCAGCAAACTTTTTCTATAAAGGGCCAGATAGTAAATATCTTAAACTTCTGTGGCCCTATCGTCTCTACTGCAGCTACTCAAGTCTGCTAATATAGTACAAAGGCAGCATAGACAGTATATAAACAAATGAGCATAGCTATATTCCAACAAAATTTTATTTATAAGAAAGACAGTGAGCCGGGTTTGGCTCACAGGTCTTAATTTGCCCACCTTTGCTCTGCATGTGCGTGGTTCTTATTCCACTGAGGGCCCACTTGTTCAGTTCTTATTCCACTGAATGCCTGTGGGGCTCAGTGAGGTCCATCCACTCGGGTTGGGCTAAGACTTCAACTTCTCCCAGCCCTGCAACCTCTGGAATCTATTCAGCTCTCAGCCTTGCACCAGCCGCTGTCTGGTAGGCCTTGTGCCTCTCTGTTTCCCAGAACCCTCAGTACTGCACAAAGTCCAGCTGCTTCAGCAGCCAGCCCTCTGCTCTCTGCCTCCCTGAGTAAACAGTGAGGGGCTGTGCTTGGCTTGGGCTCCATCTCCCGAGGCCACATTTGGGACGGTTTCCCCAGGCAGAACACTGGAGCCAATCTGGGCTCACCTTGTGTACTTATTTACCCTCAAGGTTCACTGTCCTACACTGGTCAGCAGCCAATGCCAAAAAATAGCTCCTTCACATTTTGTCTAGTTGTCTAGTCATTTAAGGCAGGAAGGAATTCTAGTAACAGTTATGCCAACATGGCTAGAAGAGGATGTCAGTTATTTTTTTTTATTCAGTAAGTTTATTTTCCCAGGTTTTTTTTCTTGAAATGTATTTGTTGAAGCAACTGACTCGGCAGTCTGCCCTAATGGAGCTTTCCACATTCTGGATTTTGCTGACTGTATTTCCAGTGGAGTCATTTTAAATGTTCCTCTATTAACTGGCAGTTAGACCCAAGGCCTGACTTGATTTAGGTTACATTTTGTTGTTGTTGTTGTTTTGGGCAAGAATACTTCCTAGAGTATTGCTTTTTGTGATGTTAGTGGCCACTGGTGATCATTACTTGGCTCCATTAGCTCATTAAGACTTTGCAAAATGGTAATATTTTAATTCAGTCATTCCTTCTGCGTTTATTAGCTAGAAGATATCTACAGAAAGAAACTTTCTCAGCAAGTATTTGATTACCCTGATAGGCCTCATCCTGAAAAGTTAAATGTTTGATTTGTTCTCTGTATTTACCAGTTTTTAAAATAACAAGTTTATCCTCCAAAAGTGACCAATGAGTTGTGTTTAGAACTGTGTGGATTTATGTTTCATTGGGTATCTACTTCCTTAATTTTCTGAAAGTATATGAAAGGATCACGCAGTGTGGAAATGTAATCCTAAAGCAAGATTGAAAGATTATAGAAAGACGAGCAAAAGCAATTGACAGGAATAGCATTTTAAAAAATGAATTTAGGGAATTCTTACTATAACAATGTTAAAGTGGGAGGTTATAGAGTAAGAAAGGATTGAACATCCTCCAGTGTTTGTTGCAAGTTGAGTCCCATGGTGTTAGTCCTTCACATTGCAGCAAGAGGTTCAGTTTTGTATCTAGTGAAACGTCAGATCTTGTGCTTAGAATAATATGCTTCTTAATATCTAGAGAGTGATTATATATCAGAAAAAGTAACTGGTAAAGATCTGATTTTGGATCCTGTCTCTACAACTTATTATCACGTGAATTTAAAAAGTAACGTAATTTTCCACTCAACTTTTCTGTGAACCTAAAGCTGCTCTAAAAACTATGTCTATTAAAAAAAACAACTTAACCTTTCTGAATTTCACTTTCTTCACCTGTTTTCAAAAAAAGAAAGGGTCTAAAATTATCTAAGTTAAATGAAAATTAAGAAATTAAGTGGGAGAACCTGTGAAAGTATCTAGCACAAGAAATGTCCCTTCCCTTTTAGCAGATGTTCTCCATTGGTTGAAGCAATTACAAGGAAGCCCAGATTCGGGGAAGGGGATACAGAGTCCCTCTTGATGGGATACGTGTCAATGAATCGAGGCAATCTAAGGCTGTTTCTTGAATACAATGGGAAGGAAGAAGATGGACTCCTCAAATACATTCAAAATTTTGTCTATATGGACACTTTTCTGAAGGAAAATATGCGTGGCTTTCATTAATTTCTCGAAGTCAGATGATTTGAAAAAACAATAGCATCTCCCTTAGAATATCAATATTCTTTGATACCCCTCCCACGGAGAAGTGGGGTCTCACTTAGTTGCTCCACGGCACGTGGGATCTTCCGGACCAGGGCTCGAACCTGTGTCCCCTCCCCTTGAGTCTAGACTGTCTTGTGACTACTTCATTCGAAAGAGAATTGGGGAGGTGATGCTGTGTGACTTTCAAGGCTGTCATAAAAGGAGATGCAGCTTCTGCTTTGTTCACTAGAACAGTCATGCTGGCAGCTTCAGCTGCCTTGTAAGAAACCCAACTACCCTGGGGCTGCTGTGTTGTGAGGAAGCCAAGCCACTTGAAGAGGTTCTTTGAAAGTTATCCAGTCAGGAGACCTAATCTTTGAGTCATCCCATTGCAGGCACCAGACATGTGAATGAGCCTTCAGATGGTTCCAGCCCACAGCCCTAGAGTCATCCCCAGCCAAGTCGTCTTCTTTACTCAGGGCCTCAGATATAATGCGGCCTCAGACATTCATTTCCAAATTCCCGACCCAAAGAATCCATGAGCATAATAAAATTATTAGTTCTGTTAAAACACTGTTAACTTTTGGGTAACTCGTTACAAAGCAGTATTAACTAGGACACTATGTAATATCTAAGAGCCAGCAGCAATTAATTTTCAGTGGAAAACCTAAAGGACAACTTATAGGTAGTACATGCAGGCAGGCAGTCACAAAATATCTCCCACAAAACTTGGAGTCACCACACACAACAAGTATGGCTTATCACCAGATATTTATTTATTTATTTTAAAAATTTTGTTTAGACTTCCCTGGTGGTGCAGTGGTTAAGAATCCGCCTGCCAATGCAGGGGACACAGGTTCAAGCCCTGGTCCGGGAAGATCCCACATGCCGCGGAGCAACTAAGCCCGTGAGCCACAGCTACTGACCCTGTGGTTTAGAGCCCACAAGTCACAACTACTGAGCCTGCGTGCCACAACTACTGAGCCTGTGCGCCTAGAGCCCGTGCTCCTCAACAAGAGAAGCCACTGCAATGAGAAGCCCGCGCACCACAACAAAGAGTAGCCCTCACTGACCGCAACTAGAGAAAGCCCGTGTGCAGCAACGAAGACCCAACACAGCCAAAAATAAATAAATTAATTAATTAATTAAAAAAAATATATATTTTTGGCTGCCCACACTGCTTTTGGGATCTTAGTTCCCTGACCAGGGATTGAACCTGCACCTCAGCAGTGAAAGCATGGAGTCCTAACCACTGGACCACCAGGGAATTCCCTATCACCAGATATTTATAGTCTAGATGAAGTTTATTAATCTGGAGTCATTTTTACCATAAGTGATATTACTCAGTATCATGGCTGACTTTCCACATTTGCCAGGTTTCCAAAGAGAACAGAGCTAGAAAGTTAACCCAAGGTCAAATGTGTCAATAGAGAACTATCCATTGAGAAAAGCAAAGTAAGAATATTAATATTAGACAGAATAGAATTTAAGGCAAAAAGCACCAAAGAGGACAAAGAGGTTCATGGACCTTTTCTCTTTCTACCCTCACTATCCCCTTAATGATCTCATTAGTCATATGACTCTAATAACCCATTAAGCTGTTGCCTCCCATGTTTATGCCCTCAGCCAAGACCTTTCTCCTAAATTCCAGACTCATGCATCCATCTGCTTACTTGACATTTCCAAATGTCGAGATCGACATGTGCAAAACTCCAAAACTGGACTTCTGATCTCTTCCCTAAAATTTGCTCCACCCCAAAGACTTCCCTACCTTAGTTGTTGGTAATTTTATCCTGTCAGTTTCTCAGACCATAAACCTTCAAATCAACCCCAATTCCTTTCTTTCTCTCACGTATCCAGTCTGTCAAGAAATCCCATTGAATCTACCTTTTTAAAAAAATTTATTTATTTATTTATTTATTTTTGGCTGTGTTGGGTCTTTGTGGCTGCACATGGGCTTTCTCTAGTAGCGGTGAGCGGGGGCTACTCTTCGTTGCGGTGCGCGGGCTTCTCATTGTCGTAGCTTCTCGTTGCAGAGCAGGGGCTCTAGGCACGCAGGCTTCAGTAGTTGTGGCACGTGGGCTCAGTAGTTGTGGCTCGCGGGCTCTAGAGTGCAGGCTCAGTAGTTGTGGTGCATGGGCTTAGTTGCTCTGCGACATGTGGGATCTTCCTGGGCCAGGGCTCCAACCCGTGTCCCTTGCATTGGCAGGCAGATTCTTAACCACTGCGCCACCAGGGAAGCCCCAAATCTACCTTTAAGATATACCCAGAATGCATTTTTGACACCCCACTGTCACCACCCTGAGTTGAGTCACTATCATATCTTACCTGGATTACTGCAGTAACCACTTACTGGTCTCCCTGCTTCTACCCTTGCCCTCCTATACTGGATTCTCAACGCAGCAGCCAGACTGAACTTTTAAAAATGTTAAGTCAGATCATGTCATTCTTTTGCTGAAAACCTACTTCACTCAGAGTAAAAGCCAAAATCCTCATAATGTCCTGTAAGGCCCTACTCATAGCACTTAACACTTTCTAACACACTGTATGACTTACTTATTTGTCATGTTTTCTGTTGCTTACCTCCCCACATATACAGACTATAAGTTTGGCAAAGAGAAGAATTTTTGTTTGTTTTTTTCCCTGATGTATCCCAAGT
Source organism: Tursiops truncatus (assembly GCF_011762595.2). Lineage (NCBI taxonomy): Eukaryota > Metazoa > Chordata > Mammalia > Artiodactyla > Delphinidae > Tursiops > Tursiops truncatus. Next base: position 60,370,295 of record NC_047040.1, on the reverse strand, counting down.
ACCTAGAACAATGCCTGGCACATGATAAGCACTCAATAAAGATTTTTTGAATGAATGAATGAAAAGTGGCTAGTTAATAATGATACAATAAAGTTATTAATAATGAATATTTATGAGTCAAATAACATGTTAAAATATTTAAAGCAAGAGCTGTTAAAAATAAAAGGAAAAATGGATAAAACCGCAATCGTAATAGGAAACTAGCATGCCTCTAATTTGTCAATTTAAGTAGACATAATAAGGTTACTGGATTTCAGAATGTTATAATTAGTAAATTTGATTTAATATTAAATTTGATACCTTGGATTAGGATTTTTTTTTACAAATATACACAAAATAGGATAAAAGATGGTAAGTTATGCCACTGAAAACCTCAGTAAGTTCTAGAAAGAAAAATTGTATAAACTGCATCCTCTGATCACAAAGCAATAATGCACAAATTAATGGGGAAAGAGGAGATTTGACCCAAGTATTGTGGAAACAAAAGGAAACTAAATAGTGGGGTATGTACCATTTACACTGTACTGGCCTTGGAATACACAGTTCTTGTCCTCCATGAGTTCACAGTCCTTGGTGGAATCAAACATGTAAATCAATTTTGCAACAGAATAAGGATGCACAGATAGAGGTAAGCATATGATGCAATGGGATCATCCCGTAGAGACCGACACGCCTTCACCTTTACAGAGGAGGAGAAGACTAGGCTGAGTCTTCCAGTGCAAGGAGGGCCTGGTCAGATGAAGGAGTCTAGAAACAGAGAGGCCTCTTGTCCAAAGGCAGAGAGAGGGATGAGAGCCTGTGCAGCCTTCTGGGAGCTCGGCTGGTTTAATATGGCAAGCAAGCAGGGTGAGAGCTAGGGAGTAGCCAGTTGGAGATGCTACTTTTGGCAGTAAAATGTATAGCATTTGGGGACTACCTGAATGGGACAGCTGAAGCATGTGTGTGAAAAGGGGTAAAGATACCAGACTCCTGCTCCCTTAGGGATGGAGGAAATGATAGATGTGCATGTAGATAGTTTTTCAGCTGGGAGAGGAGACAGAAAATTGAAGAAGCTCCTCGTCCCCCAATTACTTCTGTTTCTTTCTGTACATTTTTGCAGAGATTAGAGATGAAATGAGGTAGGGGGTTGGGAAATAGGAGGAAAAAATGATAAGGGATAATAGAAGGATTGCCCAGCAGTGTTGAGATCCAAGTGAAATTAGAGACCGTGTATCTGTAGTGACCCCATTCATTGCCACTGTGTGATTTTCTCCAAATGGGCATCATCCTGTGTGTATAAAAGAGTGAAGGTAGATAGTTGGATTGATTGGAATTTTCCAGATGGATGCACTGGAAGGACCAGGGAGTAAGAGAAAAGGGGAGTGGGGAGTTAGCAAGAGGGGGGTTGAATCAATGCATTCTAGAGTCTAGCCTAGGCTGGAAGTTTCCCAAGGTCATGGACCTTGTCTATTTTGTTTGTTTCTGGGCTCATTATTATTACAATGAATAATCTAGATCATAGAAGTAAAAAGGGAAGAGACTGATAGTTTGGTGGGGCGGGGGGGGAAGGAGTTGTCCTAAGACGAGAATTTCCAGCAAGAGCAAAGAACAGGTATAATGGGAATTAGAAGTGAGGAACTGGAAGATTTGGGGGTAGTAGTCTGGAGTTTCACCACGGAGGTGACTTCTGAACTGGGTTAGATGGTTTTTAGTTTAATTGGAGAAAGAAGCCTAATGCCTATAACGATGTAAAACAGTATGATAGTGCTCTGGGAAAAAGAGGAAGGAAAGATAATTTGGGGCTGGAGTGATCACTTCACAGAATTGGGCCTTGAAGGATGAGTAAGGTGGTCAGCAGAGAGGCGGAGGGATGAGGGAGGGGCATTTCTAAGGGGGTAAAGCAGGGCAGCGGTGGGGAAACCATGTGAATACAGGACCTGTTCAGAGGGTTCTGGAATGGAGGGTTTGGCTGGAGCTGAGAGTTTGCATAGAAGAGTTATGAAGAGGAAGATTAATAATACAGGTTAGGGCCAGGTGATGAGAACGTTGAAGGTCGGCTTAGGCTTTATCTTATAGGCAGCAGAGACTGATGAAGGTTTTTGATAAATAAGTGAAATAACCTGCAGCTGGTGGTGCCCTGGATGTATTGAAGAGGGAAAGCTATCGTATCATTTGGGAAATATTGGTGGAAACAAAGTGATGGGGGCCTGAATTAGTGCCTTGTGTTCAGGATGGAAAGGGAGAGATGGATGCAAGAGAAATGATACAGAGAAGGAGGAGTCAGGACCTGGTGGTTAGAAAGGGGACCTGAGGAAGGAGAGGAGCTGTCAGAGCAGAAAAGAGGGAGTTGGCAGAAACAGAGAACATAGGAAAAGAGGCTCAGGAGGAAATTTTGGGATGACTCAGTAAGGGTCAGTGAAATTGGCCACTTGGAGGTCATAGAGACTTAGACCAAAATTTTAGCAGTGGAAGGAGAGATGAAAAGTGATGGTGGTGGCTGCAGAGAAGTGTGGAGGTTCTTGGTTCTCTTTTTAAATAACAACTTCATCAAGATATAATTCACAGACCATGCAATTCACCTATTTAAAGTTTACAATTCAGTGGTATTTAGTGTATTCAGAGTTGTGTGACCATCACCACCATCAATTTTGTATTTTCATCACCCCTGAAAGAAACCTCTTACCCATTAGTAGTCACTCTCCAATCCCCCTATCCTCACCAGCCCTAGGTAACCACTAATCAGCTTTCTGGCTTTATAGATTTCCTATTCTGGACATTTCAAATACGTGTAATCACATAATGTGTGGTCTTCTATGACTGGCTTTTTTCATTTAGGACTGTGTTTTCAAGGTTTATTCATGTTGAAGCATGTATCAGTACTTCATCCCTTTTTTAATTGCCAAATAATATTCTACTGAATGGGATATCACATTTTGTTTGTCCATTCACCAATTGTTGGACATTTGGGTTATATCCACTTTTTGACTCTTACAAATAATGCTGCTGTGGACATTTGTGTACAAGTTTTGTGTGGACGTACATTTTGGTTTTGACATAGAGGTCCTGGCTATGTTTAGACGCAGAGGGAAGGAAGGCAACTGGTAAGGAACAAGGACCACGGGAAATTCTGGAGAGCAGGGGGCTTCCTGGAGAGAGATCAGACCTGAAAGAGGTGAAAAGGAATAGAAGGAGGAGAAGGGGAAAATTCCCCTTGGAAGTGGTGAGAGTATCTCTACTTCTACAACAGGAGTGAAGGACGAGTGGGAATTTCTTTTTCTATGAATGAAAATACTTTGAAAATATATTTTCTGATTATAAAAGTAATACAAGGAAGGCTGTATAAAGAGAGGCTAAGAGTGTGGGTTGTCAAATCAGGCTCCTTAGGTTCGAATCCTGATGCTGTTGCTTACTAGTTGTGGAACCTTGGGCATGTTAACCTATCCAGGCTTCAGTTTCTTCATTTTTAAAATGGAGTTGAGCCAAGTACTTACCTTACTAGGCTGTTATGAAGATTAAAGAAATGATACCTGTGCAGCTGTATTAGTTACCTACTGCTGTGTAACAAATTACCCCAAATGACAAACTCTATGTCACAGTTTCTGAGGCGCAGGAATCTGGGTGTAGCTTAGCTGGGGGCCTATGGCTTAGGAGCTCTCACGAGGTTGTAGTTGAGCTATTGGTGGGAGCTGTAGTCATCCCAGCACTTGACTGGGGCTGGAGGACCCACTGCCAAGCTCACTCACATGGTTCTTGGCTGGCCTCAGTTCCTTGTGAAGGCCACTTTCTTGCCACCTGTGTCTCTCCATTGGACTGCTCACAACATGGCAGACTGCTTCTTCCAGACTCGTGATCCAAGGAGGGTACCAGAGTGCCCACTGTGGCAGAAGCCACAGTCTTTTATAACCTAATTTCAGAAGTAACATCCCATCCCCCTGCTCCCACAGACCAGCACAGTGTAGCGGACCAGGGTGTGGATGCCAGGAGGCTGGGTCATTGGCGACCACCTTGGCTACCACACAGTTCTTAATAATAAGCCCTTAATAACTACAGTTGGCCCTTGAACCACACGGATTTGACCTGCATGGGTCCACTTATACATGGATTTTTTTTTTGATAGTAAATACTACAGTGCTACATGGTCCACAGATACTGAAGGCTGACTGTTTATTTGCAGATGTTCTCCTGCGAGGAGGGTCAGCACCCTTAACCCCCAGGTTGTTCAGTGGTCAACTGTATTCATAGTGGAAATATTAAGATATTTTAAAAGTGGGGCTTCCCTGGTGGCTCAGTGGTTAAGAACCCGCCTGCCAATGCAGGGGACACAGGTTCGACCCCTGGTCCGGGAAGATCCCACAGGCCGCGAAGCAACTAAGCTCGTGAGCCACAACTACTGAGCCTGCTCTCTAGAGCCCGTGAGCCACAACTACTGAAGCCCACATGCCACAACTACTGAAGCCCACGTGCCTAGAGCCCATGCTCCACAACAAGAGAAGCCACTGCAATGAGAAGCCCACAGACTGTAACGAAGAGTAGCACTCACTTGCCGCAACTAGAGAAAGCCCGCATGCAGCAACGAAGACCCAACGCAGCCAAAAATAAAAACAAATAAATAAATTTATGTTTTTTAAAAAGATATTATAAAAATGTATATAGAAGAGGGAATTCCCTGGTGGTCCAGTGGTTAGGATGCGGCGTTTACACTGCCGTGGCCTGGGTTCAATCCCTGGTCGGGGAACTAAGATCCCCCAAGCTGAGTGGTGCCACCAAAACAAAAACAAAAACAAAAAAGTATAAAGAAGAAAGTAAAAGTCACTCACAGTCCACCATCTAGATGGAACTGGCATTTCTAAAATGACTTTTTCCCTAAGGAGGGCTACTAGTAATAGGACCATGATTTCTAAAAATTCCTTCCACATCTACGAGAGAAAGCTTATTAATTACTGAAATATTAACTTAGGAAAATGAACATTTGAGATCCTTTTATCTCTCACATTTGGAGTCTGCACATCACACTTGTTTATCCTTCTATTCAGCATTGTGATAATTCTGAATTTGGGGCATCACATACCCTGTCTCTGTCATCAGTAAGATGGTGATTTTCCTATAAGATCAAATAGAAATAGGTCACAGATGAAATGAACACCCTCACCGGACTCCCTGCCAACTGGCTGGTCCAGCTGAAAACCAGCCCCTCTAAGAATTGATGTTACAAAAACAGCTCCTCTCTGTTGTCTTCTGTCATTTCTCCCCTACTTTATGCTCCGTGAATAGCAGCTGTTCAGGGTATTGCCGAGTGAGCACAGGGGTGCTGCAATCAGAAATGTGAGTGAGCGACACAGCAGGAGAAGGCTGGGGCCGAGGGAGGTGCGTTCTGGTGATACAGTGAGTAAGTGGGAGACATGACAAACAGCCAGACAGCAGTACGATGGCCCACTGGGAAGCATGTGAAAGATTATCAATTACCTCGATTAAAAAAAAGAAAGCCCCCAGAAGTCTCTTTCGCCAGTAGAGAAAAATCACAGCTGCTGAGGAGGGTCTTGTCAAGTCTCTTAGGTGGATTGGTGCTTCGTGCTAGCTTCTTTTATAAAAGTCGGATTAATTTTCTAATACTGTTTTCTACTTTAATGTTATTGCTTTAATCATTAGACTATCACCAATTCCTTCAGGCAATAGGAAGCGATTGAAGATTTAATGAGATTCATACTGCTTGTCCTTAAATGTTGATGACTTCCTTCATGCATATTAATCATTCCTGACCTTGATCTTAAATTCCTTCCCAGCACAGATTCTCATCAAGCATACCTCCTAGATCCCTCGGTGTTCACCAGGCACCTGGTTTGTTTCCAAAAGTACATTAACTCTAATGTTCAGTGTACGTCAGATTTTTCAGTACCCTTGTCTGATTTGTCTTCTAGTTCTTACTATGATTATAAATCTGGAAAATTTAGGGGGAGAAGAATCAGCAACCCTGAAGAGGGGATTTAGCCTAGTTTAAAAGACTGTTCTGTTCAGCAGACCTTGAACATGCCTTAATTGGTTGTCTAGGTCAGTATGTCCAACTGGCAACTCTCAGACCCCATCCAGGCCACGGAGTGTTTCTGGGTGGCTGAAGTGTGTGTGCTCCGGCTGGCGATCAGCAGGACTCGGCCTTTGTCCCCTGCTTTGGCGGCCCCAGCCTTTAGTTCAGGCCTACCCCCTCCTGCCACAGGGGCCTGGGAAACCCTGGCTGACCACCTGGTCTCCTCATGCCCAGCATCCGTGCATCTGCATCCCCACCCTTGCCCCAATTATCTCCTCAGCCACCTTGGCAGATTTTCTAACCAACAGCCCTTGCCCGAACCAGGACCCAGGAAAGGAGTCGTTGGAATGTGTGAGAGGAGAGGGCTGAGGAGTCGGGGGGCGGGGGGGGGGGGGGGATGAAAGTGAGAGAGAAGGGGTGTGGGGGAAAGAGGGAGAAAGGATCACATCAGTTGAAGAGAAAATAAATATGTAAGACCTTGAGGGTGAGGGAGTCTGTATACAAGGAGACAGAACCAGTAGGAAGAACTAAGTAAAGAGGTGAAAGAGCTTGCGTACGGTGATGCTGAGATGAGGACGAAAAGAGGTAAATTTGCGTGTGAAAGATGCCACCTGTGAGAGAATGGGAGGAGAAAATGGAGAGAGCAAAACAGCTCTGCTCCATAGAACCTGACCAGGCGCATCACTGGGAAACACGGTCTAACAAAGCATTTTTTCAGATTTGTGAATATGTTTTTGTTTTTTGTTTGTTTGTTTTGCGGTACGCGGGCCTCTCACTGTTGTGGCCTCTCCCGTTGTGGAGCACAGGCTCCGGACGCGCAGGCTCAGCGGCCATGGCTCACGGGCCCAGCCGCTCCGCGGCATGTGGGATCTTCCCAGACCAGGGCACGGACCCGCGTCCCCTGCATTGGCAGGCGGACTCTCAACCACTGTGCCACCAGGGAAGCCCGTGAATATGTTTATAACAAAAAAGTATTATTATAAAAATGTTAAACCACAAACAGACCGTTAGAAGATTACATTACTCTAAGGTTATTTTAGGATGTCCCAAATGCTTGCTGGCGTGTTGATTGTCTTAAATGTGGCTCATCCCAACCAAGAAATTGGACAGTATCAATTTTGATGATGTTAAGTGCTTACCATTTTTAAAAAACAAATAAATGGAGTGCTTTTTACATACAAATGGAAGTTTTTCATCTTAAGTAATTATCTGTTGATATCATTTAACTGAATAAGTAGGAAGATATCCATTTTGTGAAGTAGGTTTCTCATATGTAATGATCAAAATCTTTCTTTTAAAGATAACTTTTAAAAAATAGTCAGAAATTTTCATACCTTTTAACTCAATTATTTAATTCCACTTCAACAAGTCTATATTCAGAAAATAACTAGAGATGCTGGCAAAGATTTCATTTTAAGGATGTCTATTACAGTATTAATCATATTAGCGAAGAACTGGAAACTCCCTAAATGTCTAATAAAATAGAGGAATGATTAAATTATGATACATCCATAAGATGAGAGAGTCTATTATATAGTCGCTAAACTACTTCTTCTAATTCATCGCCACACTACACTCAGGTGGCCTTTGAAGTAGCACATTGGATCATTTCACTTCCTCTTAAACCTTTCCTTGGCTGCCCATTGCACTCACCATGAAAATCCTGACCTCCAAGGCTTTGTCTTATCACCCCAACTCTCCCGTCCCTCCATTTCTGTCTACTGGCCTGCTTTTTAGGTGCTCTCATTCCCTAAGCCCTTTCCTCCCCAGGACCTTTGCACATGAACTTCTCTTCCCCAGCTGTTGTCTGGCTAAGTCCTGCTTGTTCTTGAGGTCTTAGCTTCATCAAAGGGATTTCCTGACCCTCTTTACCACCCCTGTACTCCACCCCCCAGCATACTCACTCATTGTGACCTAGGCTTCTCTTTCATAATACATACCACATTTTAAAATCATATGTTCATTTGTGTGGTTGTTCTTTTAATGCCCAGGTCCCCTCTGAACTTTGTCATTTTGTTCTCCTTTCTGAGAGAGATCCTCAAGTTTATTCTCTGCCCCTTCTATTGAAGTCTTCCTTTCTGTTGTCATATTTTTAATCTCCCAGAGTCTGTTTTGTTCCCTTAAAGTTTTGTTTAAAAATAGTATTCTGTTCTTGTTTCATGGTTGCAACATGGTTTCTTGAGTATATTATTAATATACTCACCATGGTTTCTTGAGTACATTATTAATAATTTTCTAGAAATTTTCTTCTCTATATATTGTTTCCTCTGAGGTTTTTGTTTTTGTTTTTGTTTTTTGGTATTTATATTTTATATAAGAGACTTTCTCAGACATCTGGAAATCCATGGTTGCTTGCTTCTGTATAAGAATGGGGGATTTAGGGGCTTCCCTGGTGGCGCAGTGGTTGAGAGTCCGCCTGCCGATGCAGGGGACGTGGGTTCATGCCCCAGTCCGGGAAGATCCCACATGCCGCGGAGTGGCTGGGCCTGTGAGCCATGGCCGCTGAGCCTGAGCGTCCGGAGCCTGTTCTCTGCAACGGGAGAGGCCACAACAGTGAGGGCCCACATACCGCAAAAAAAAAAAAAAAAAAAAGAATGGGGGATTTAAAAATCTGAGTGGGCTCGTGAAAGACAAGGAAGACTGAGAAACTGCCAGAGACTGTAGAAGACTAAAAAGACTTAACAACTAATTACATTGTGGAATCCTGGATTTGGAGGCTGGCCCAGAAAAAAGGACATTAGTAGAAAAAATGGTGAAATTCAAATAAGATCCATACTTCAGTTCATATTAATCTACTAATACTAATTTCCTGTTTTGGATGGTAAAACTCTGGTTATGTACAATGTTAACGTTAGGGTAAGCTGATTGAAGGATGTGTAGGAACTTTTTGTACCGCTGTTTCCCTTTGTACTATTTTCAAAATAGAAAATAAAAACAAGACAAACTGAGTGGAAGCTCTGAGCAAGGGATGGGGACAAGCTGCTGTGGGTCAGCTCAGCCATGGGGTGACCTGATGGGGCCATTGAATGAGAAAGTGAGAGAGATGATAAGCAGGGAGGAACAGGTTCAAAGCAGCATGGCATAAAGATCGCCCTGGCTTCAGGGAGGAGAATGATTTGGAGGAGGACTTTAGAAACTGAGAGAACAGTAGGGAAGCATTTGTAACCATTTGGGGCAAAAAATGACAGTGGCTTGGACCAGGGTCGTGGGCGTGGAGAGAAGTGAATGGTTTTAGGAGCTGTTGGTGAGGTAGACTCACAGAATGGTTGTCGCTTGGATTTGGGGATGGGGATGATGGAAAAGGATGAGTGGTGGGGGACCCCCTGATTCCCAGGTTCTGGATTAGGCAGTTGAGTGGATTATGGTACCATTCATAGCGAACACTGGAGGGAGGACAAGGTTTGGAAGAGAATATGATCAATTTAACATGGCGAGTGTTAAGTGTGAAGTGCCCAGAGAGAGCCAAATGGAGATTTCCAGTAAGCAGAGGAGATGAACAGGTCGGGAGAGTTTGGGGAAGGGATCTGGGCTAGAGATGCAGATTTGGAAGTCATGAACATGTGGTGGCTATGTGACGGAACATATGTAAGCTCCCTAGGGGAAGGTAGTAGCTTGAGAAGAAGAGGAGTAAGGACAGAACCCTAAGAAAAACTGATATATAAGGAGTAATCAGGGAAGGGAAGCCTACAAAAGAGGCTGAGGAATAGCTAGAGAAGTAGGAAGCCTTTATGGGTAATTACCTTTTAGTTAATACTTTAAAGTATCATCAGATTCTGAGGTAAGTTTCCAGATCCAGTATGGTTGACTTCTCTCCTCAGCACCAACCCTCCTTTCCAAATACCTTCCAGATACCCTCACGTAGAGTCCTGCTGCTACTTGACATTCAGTAGATCCAAACGAAGTCCTCCCCAGACCAGAACCAACTTATCCTCTATTCTTTCCCCTTTCTGTTAATGACACCACTGTCATCAGAGTCATCTTTGACTCCTTTCCGCTAATCAGTATGTATTTAACCAATTATCAGGTTATGTAAATTATACCTCTGCAGTCTCTGGTGTCCCTCCTCTTTCTTACATTCCCTAAATTACCACAGAGGTTTAATCCCTCATTACTTTTCATCTGTCCTCTTGTAATAGCCGCTTAACTGTGCAATATCCTGATTCTCCATTGCAATCCATTCTACCCTTTTAACTTCCCTAAAGAGTAATTTTTTTAAAATTTTATTGAAGTATACTTGACTTACAATGTTGTGTTAATTTCTGCTGTATAGCAAAGTAACTCAGTTATATATATATATATTCCTTTTCATATATATATATTTTTTCATATAAGAGCAATTCTTTAATAATTTGCTTAATTAAATCTAAACTGAGCTCTTTAAACCTTTCAGAATATAGTCTTATTTTACTCTTCCAAATAAGCATACTCAATACTTTAGCAAAAACAAAACCACTCGACACTTCATATACTCCGGCCTTTCATAACTCTACACTTCTGTTCATGCTTTACCCTCAGCCTATTATGCTGTTCCTTTGCCCTTCATTTTTGTCAAAAGCCTCTCTGTATATCAAGGGCTACGTCAAGCACCACCTTCTCTATAGAGCCTCTCTTGGTCTTCCCTAATAATTGCCGTCTTGCCTGTCTGCCTCCCTTCCTTCCTTTCTTCCACCAATACTGGAACCCTACCAGTTGGGGAAGTTGCAGGAAACTGAAGTCATTCTGGCTATTTCAAGCAGAAGTGCCTTTAACATGGAAACTGGGTGTCCATAATTGTTGAGAGGTTAAAGAAACAGCCTGTTGGCGGAGCGTGCGGGAACAACTTCCAGAACAGCTCCTCCTTTCCTCCAGAGCCAGCCCACCAGGTGAGTTAAGCTGCCACCACCTCCAACTGCTTCTGAATACTCACGAAGCCGATGTGGGATGCTAGGATGCTGCTCAGAAAACCCTTACATTTCCCCATCGTGCTCACCAGCAGAAGAAAGAATAGCAGAAGCAGCAAGAATGAGGCCGCCATCACACTCCCCACTTCAGATCTCCCATGAAAGTTTCTAACTGGTAAGGTGAAATTCAGATGTAGAACCTTGATGTTGGGGAGTCTGGGACACATAGTTCTCAGCTATTGAGTCTCCACAGTACAGAAGACAACTGAGGAGGAGGTTGGAATGCATGCTGAGACGATCATTTTTTCCACAGACACTTAGTGTGAGCCATGGGCTGTTACATTTGTAACAGTTTTCACACTAACCTTGTCACACCAGTGGATTATCAAGTCTGCTAGGATAGGAGTATGAATAATTCCTATACCCCCTCCCAGTAAATACACAAGTTTCTATAGAGGGTAAGAACTAAATAACTATTTGCTATATGAGTGAAACTGAGTCATCTTGCCAAGACTAGCATCATTACTTGGATAGAAGGGAAAACCTTTTAATATTAACCCAAGACAAGACAAGGGAGTAATTAAAAGGAAGTCTAAAAAACTCCAGGGGAAATTTCAGTTTGTTTATGTACAAAACAGAAGTTTAATTGAGATTCTAGCTACAAATTACTTCTTTTTTCTAACACTGAAGAGAAGAGAGCCTGTAGATGGTTCTAATGTCATTGAATAAGAAATGTCCTGTGGGGGAGGGACAATTGCCATTGATGTTTGAAATGAGAAAACTCAGGGTAGTAGATGGAATTGAGTCCTGTAAACTTGTGTCTGCTTATTAAGAACAGAAATAGATGACTTACTGTGATGATTAAAAGAAAAAGAAAAGAAGTAAAAGAAAGTTACTAGAAAATAGATGCCTCTGGAAAATAAGGAGGACTTTCATGTCACTGATAACCAAGGTAATCAACTTGACTTCGTGGCTATGGACAGATTTATGAGGATGTAAGGACTCTAATAATAAATTGCAGTCAGGGTTTGAAGGATAACTTATTAAGATACAACAAATAAGATAAATTGTGTTAGAAATCTTTTCTTTATCTGAGATAAGAGGCTCACTTAAGAGATACTTCCATAAGTAGTGCAGAGGTAGGACCATAAAACTAAATAAGGAGTGGTAACTTCAGCTCTGGGTATAACACCATGTGACCTTAGGCAGGTCCCTTAGTTGGCAGCCTGTGGCTTCAGCTGCCATTCCTTTGCTGATTGATCTCTGTCTATTCATTTCCCAAAGCTCACTGTCCTCTAGAGTTAGAGATAGGCTATCCCAGTGGTTCTAACTGTATTGTGCATTTAGAATCACAAGAGTCTTTAATGTCTTCCCACAGTTCTTTAAACTCCTTGTTTTATAACACAAATCTCTTCATAGTTTGACCCTGTGTGCATCTCTAATCTTGTGATGGGCACTCTTCCCTCAAGCCATAACACCTATAGATTTTACAAAGACTACTCTTTGTGTGAAATGCATATACCACGACTATCCTCATCTGGCACTACATTTATGCTCATTCTTTAAAATTCATCTCAAGTACACTTTGATTGATATGCACCATCTCTTTGTTCCAGCAGCATCCTTAGCGTACCTCTAGTGCTGTACTGTAACCATGGGTTAATCGGTCTATCTTTTTTTCCCTTCTAGGCAATAAATTACTTGAGCATAGGGATTCTGAGTAGTAGGTATGGAGAGGGGCCTGGGAATCTGCATGTTCAACAAGCTCCTTGGGGAATTCTGAAGGCTCAGACCTCAGTTGTCTTTTTTAAAACTATATCCTCAGTATCTTTATTTTATTTTATTTTTAAAACATCTTTATTGGAGTATAATTGCTTTACAAGGTTGTTAGTTTCTGCTGTATAACAAAATGAATCAGCTATGCATATACATATATCCCCATATCTCCTCCCTCTTGCGTCTCTCTCCCCCACTCCCCATCCCACCCCTCTAGGTGGACACAAAGCGCCGAGCTGATCTCCCTGTGCTATGCAGCTGCTTCCCACTAGCCATCTATTTTACATTTGGTGGTGTATATATGTCCATGCCACTCTCTCACTTCGTCCCAGCTTACCCTTCCCCCTCCCCATGTCAGACCTCAGTTTTAATTGGTTTCTAAGATCTATTTCAACTCTGAAATGTCAAGGCTTTTCTTCCTTGCATTTTTAAAAATAAACTTATTTATTTATTTTTATTTTTAGCTGCACTGGATCTTCATTGCTGCTCACGGGCTTTCTCTAGTTGCGTTGAGCGGGGGCTACTGTTCGTTGAGGTGCGCAGGCTTCTCATTGCGGTGGCTTCTCTTGTTGTGGAGCACGGGCTCTAGGCACGCGGGCTTCAGTAGTTGCAGCACGCAGACTCGGTAGTTGTGGCGCACAGGCTTAGTTTCTCCGCAGCATGTGGGATCTTCCCAGACCAGGGCTGGAACCCGTGTCCCCTGCACTGGCAGGAGGATTCTTAACCACTGCCACCAGGGAAGCCCTTTTCCTTTCAGTTTAACTGGTGTTGAGGAGGGGAGAAAAAGCTTTTGGGTAGTTGATTAAAGCCAAAAAAAAAAGACTGCCTATGCAGTCCTCTTCCATGACCACTGTAAGATTGCTTATTATACTGAATGTAGGATAAGGTAGATAAGTAGAAATAAGATAAATTCCCTGATTTCATTTAAGAGTGTTGGCTTAATCTGTTCAACTTTTTATTCATTAATTCTGAGACTGTTGAGGGCTTGCCATGTGTCACTGTTCTAGTCGTTTATTGCACATCAATGAACAAAACAGACAAAAAAAAAAAAAAAGAAAAAAAAAAAAAAAAAAAAAACAGACAAAAATCCCTACCTCAAGGAGCTTGCATTGATAGACAATAAATAAATATGTTAAGTAAATCACAGAGTATTTTAGAAGGTGATAAGCAATGTGGAGAAAATGGAACAGGGAGGGAGGGCTTTCTTTTACTTTGTCAGTGCTTAGTAATAAGTTACTAGAGAAAATAATTTATTTAATTTGAGCTGTTTAAATAAGCCGTACTTTAAAAGGCAGAATTTAACCTGCACCCAGTCAGAACAGAGCTTGGGATTTGCAAAATTCAAGTCTAGTTTCCGTTTATAAAATTGACAATAACTGTCTTTCCCATTATGTTATTATATGTCAGTAGGAGAGAAATAATTTAAGGAATTGCTCCCAAGGAGTCCTAGTAAATTATGTGATTTTTTTACCACTACAAAGAAAAAGGAAATAAGGAATTAAGCCACAAAGCAGTAAAAAGAAGTTTGTGTTTTATTCTAATCTGCAAGGCTGATTTAATTTTATTATTTAAAAGAAATCCACTTCATTCCAAAGCCTCTTTTCTTATCTCTCCACTTCCCCTTTTTAATTTTTGATTTGGATTTTCATGTTTAGATTAAAAAGTATGGGTCCTTTTAGAATTTATAGGGAAGCCTCATCGTATGCATGAGAAGCACAGGACTTTAGCTTTACCTGTCTGGGGCGCTCAGGAGGAGGCTAGTTTTGTGGGGAGAATCACGTATCCATCTTTACTTTCAAATAACTTAATCAAAAGATCAAACATTTCACTGTAAACAGTCTTAAAAGTCACACTAATGTCACCTGCAGAGGCAGCTAAAAGAATGATGCGTATTGTTTTGCACAGCAGTTGAAACTGTTTTCAAAGTCCTTCCACAATGAGGTAGAAAATGACTTTTCTCGCACTCCTTAAAAACTAGAACTGTGTGGTAATTCTGATGACTGTCAGTTCCTGTGGGGTGTTTACACAAAGGTACTTCTAAATGAAGAGACATTTTTAGAGCAATTAGAGACGAGGCTAGACAGAGAATAGCCGGCTCAGGGGCCTGGCAGGTCGGGGTTAAGGTTTATTGACAGGACAGGGTCAGGCGTCTGCTCAGCTACCACTGCCCCTCCTACCTGCCCTCCGGATACATCCAAGACCTCAGCCAGCCTGGGCTCCCTGCTGTAAGCCAACCCCCCCTGCACAATGTGGGAAGGGAAAGAAGAAAGGAGGAAGAACAGGCGAAGTTCTGCAGAAACATTACAGTTCAGTCTTGAAATACAAGTTTGAAAATATTTATGTCTATTTTTCTGGCCCAGATGTTGTGTCACTTTAGGAAGAAGAAATTTTAAAACATACAAAGAATTGTCTGTTCTTTCAACTTTGTAGTTTGCAGTTATTGCATCCTGCAGAAAGAAATTGCCTGGCCAAAGTAGTCTTTTAATTTCATTTTTCAGTTTTGAGTTACAGGTTTCTGGCAAGCTCCCTGACCACTACTGTTACCTGGTGGCGCCTATATTTCATCAAATTTAGACGTGCAGACTACCTGGATCCAGGCCCAGATGAACTGTTGAGACTGATAAACATGATCCCACCCTGCCCCCATGCATGCTCCTGCTTTTCCCTTTAAGGGAATCTAAAACTTTGAGTCCTTGGGTCCCCAAGGGAGTTGAAAAAAAATGTGTTCTGGTATTCGGGTAGTCGAGTTTGCGCTGTGGTTTTCTGTGAGGCATCTCTGCTTGCCCAGAGGCTGGTGCACATCCCAGCCGTGCCCCACTTCTCCAGTGTTGGTGATTAATGCAGGGAAATTTTTTTTGTTTTTAATAAAAACAAGCAGAGACATCTGTCAGTCAAGGCAGAATTTGTTTGACATCTTGTGATTGCTGCTTACAGAAAGAATGACAGCAGTTGTTAAACAAATAAGAAAAAAACTGCTGTTTATGGGTAGTTTGCAGATATCCTAAGGATATCGTTGTAACATTACTTGCCTTCGCTTGTATAAGTAGAAAATAGTAGAATGAACAGAATCATTAATTTTTGAAATCTGGGTTGTATTAGATTTAAAGTAGTAATAAAAATGGAAATATTAAGCAAATATATTATTTTTAGCTGTGTAATATACTAGGGGCTTTTCCTTTCGTTAGAATATATTTCAAACATTTGTTTTCATGGTTGCAGGGGGAGTATTAGCATTCAATGTAATTAAACTTAATTGCATTTCCTATATGAATTATTTTTAGTCTCTTTTTAAAATGCATTTATGATTTTTTTTCCTCTATACTAGCTATTCCCATACGCTTGCCCTGAGAAAAGGTTATAGAAAATTTGTCTATTTGCTCGGAAACAGTCAGAAATCACGAATTAGATTTTAATTTAATTTAGAATTTTTGAAATGAAATTTTGGGATATAATCAAGTGGGAAAAGCATGAAACTCTTCAGGGTCTGAGGTTTTTGTTCTCATGCCATGTTCATGTGATCTAAGAAAAATACTTAATCTCTGTCTGGCCCAAGTTATTCTACTTGGGAAGTGTTACAATAATTTCAGTCCCTGATGATGTGGAAGTATCAGACCACATATTTCCTTAGGTACTGGGTGAGATTGGGGTTTGCTGGGAAGAGCAGAAAAGGAACTTCTGGAATGTTGGAAATAGTCTGTATCTTGATAGGTATTTGGTTACACAGGTGTATGCGTTTGTCAGAACTCATCAAATGATATACTTTAAGATTTAAAGATTTGTTCATATCATAGTATGTGTATTTTACCTCAAAATACAAAAAAAAAGGAATTCTAAACACATATTTGGTTAATGTTATACGTGTTGAAATATGGGGGAGAGGGTTACTGTCTTTGAAACTTACTTTGAAATGCCTCCAAAAGAAAAAAAAAAGATGGATATAGAATGTTTAGAAATGTGATAAAGAGCAAATATCGTAAGGAGTTAATTGTAGGATCTAGGTAGTGTGAATATTTACCATAAAATTCTTTGAACTTTTTTTTTTTTTTTTTTTTGCGGTGTGCGGGCCTCTCACTGTTGTGGCCTCTCCCGCTGTGGAGCACAGGCTCCAGACACACAGGATCAGAGCAGCCATGGCTCACGAGCCCAGCCGCTCCGCGGCATGTGGGATCCTCCCGGACCAGGGCACGAACCCGTGTCCCCTGCCTCGGCAGGCGGACTCTCAACCACTGCGCCACCAGGGAGGCCCTGAACATTTTTATATGTTTGAAAATGTTCATAAAATGTTGGGGAAAAAGTGAAGGTACTGGTTATTGCTCGTTAAAGGATTTGTATACCTCCATTTTTAATTCTACCCCCCGTTCATTCCAAATTAAGCCACTTGGATTAATATCAAAAGGGGGGAGGAGTGTGAATGTGAGCCATTTAGATAAATAGAAAAATGTACCCACCTCAT
Organism: Tursiops truncatus; assembly: GCF_011762595.2. Classification (NCBI taxonomy): domain Eukaryota; kingdom Metazoa; phylum Chordata; class Mammalia; order Artiodactyla; family Delphinidae; genus Tursiops; species Tursiops truncatus. The sequence goes on along the minus strand of NC_047040.1, from coordinate 60,353,188 downwards.
ACTCTAGTTACTTTTGAAAGGCCGTTATCAAGCATGGAAGCCAAGAGTGTCTTTACAAACAAGAAGAGCTCTGAGAAACCCACATCATGCCCCCAACCAATGACCTCTCTGGGCAGATAAAAATTGGCCTCCAGACCCCTAACCATGGAAAAGGACATGGCCTCCTGACACATAATCTTCACCACTGGTAAGCAGGTAACCCCCCTGCTGTATACCTTATACTGAGGCCCTATCAAATGAAAATGGGCTTTCGGTTTTCAGCCAAATCTCAGGGATTTGGCCATGAACACCTCTACTTTTATCAGAATGCCAAGCTATCTCTTACATCCTGATAGAGGCCTCTTTTTAAAGATATCTTATATGGGACCTCTGTGATACTTATGTTGTGTGTGTGTTAATCTTGAAGGGTCAAAAGGGTAAATTGGTTCTGGTGAATTTGAACCAAACTTTTAAAAGCTAATGATAATACATTTTTAAATGAGGCCATGTTGTTCAGTTGGTGCTTGAACAGTAAACTGGAAAGTCAAGATTGGAGAGGCTCAAAGATCTCAATTCTTTCAGGGTCCCAAAATGAACTCTGGCCAGTTAATTTATCTCCATTCATTGATTTTCTCACTTGGAAAATGAGAAATGAAACCTGGCACAAAATGCCCGGTCAGGGGTTCTGAAACTTTAGTGTGTGTAAAAATCATTTAGTTTGTTAGAGATTCCAGCTTCCAACACCTGGGTTTTCTGAATCAGTAGGTCTGGGGCAGAGCTCAGAAATCTGCATTTTAATAAATGCCTGGTGTGATACTGATGTAAATATTGGACCACGTGAAAACCAGCATAGGTGTGTTTTGATGGGTACTATGTTAACTGATAGAATCTTGTATTATTTTAGCTTTTTCTTAGGGAGAATTTTACACATACACTGAAGTAGAGAGAATGGTAAAACGAACTTCCATGGACCCATCACCCAGCTTCAACATTCTTAGTTCACTTCTACCCCTATCTACTCCCTATACACTTCATCCACTGATTATTTGCAGAAGCAAATCTTAGGCATATCATTACATCCATAAATATTTTAGTAGGGGGCTTCTCTGGTGGCGCAGTGGTTGGGAGTCCGCCTGCCGATGCAGGGGACGCGGTTCGTGCCCCGGTCCAGGAGGATCCCGCATGCCGCGGAGCGGCTGGGTCCATGAGCCATGGCCGCTCGGCCTGCGCGTCCGGAGCCTGTGCTCCGCAACGGGACGGGCCACGACAGTGAGAGGCCCGCGTACCAAAAAAAAAAAAAAAAAAAATTTTAGTAGGCAACTCTAAAATGTTAAAATATAAGTACTCTAAAAAATATACCATATTAAACCTTACAAAATTAGAGACTAATTCCCTAGTATCAAATATGTCTGTGTCTAGATTTCCTTGATTCCCTTTTTTTTTCCCCCACCGTTGATTTGTTGGCATCAGGAACCAAACACAGTCTACACATTGCATTTGATTGATGTGTCTCTTTAATCTTTTAATCTAGAGGTCCCCCTTCCCTGCTTTCTTTCTTTCCCTTGTGATTTATTTGCTGAAGAAACTAGGCCATTTGTTCTGTAGATTTTCTCAGTCTAGATTTTCTGATTGGATCCCCATGATGTCATTTATCATTTTTCTTTCCCCTGTATTTCCTGTAAATTCCATCACTTCCATCCTGAAGTTTGATCAGATTAAAGTTCAATCTGGGGGCTAAAATGCATCATTGGTCATGTCATATACTTCCATCAGGAGGCACATGTCTGGTTCTCTCTCTTTATGTCATGTTAGCAGCTATTGATGATCATTGCTGAGATCTGTTCTTACGTAGGGAGAGCCCCATATTTTGACTCTAGGTATTTCGTGGAAGAACCTTCTCCCTCTCACCATGGATATTTCCTTGTCTAAGTTAGGCTTTTAAAGCTTTCACAGCTTTCACAGTGAACCATAGCTGCCTACTTAGACATTTTGTTTGCTACAAAAAGCAGAAAGGCTTTCTTGCTTCCACATCTTAGTCTCATTTTCACAATATAGTAATCTTTAAAATTTGTCCTAGTGCCTTCAACATTTATTTCAGTTTCTGAGACATATTAAGATGAATGGATGACCACACAATTGAGCAGAAATTTGGGGGCCCTGTAATGAAACCACAGTTGCAGGCAAGGTGACCTGGTATAAGTACAAGGGAGTAAGAGCCTCCAGTTCTGTACCATCATCCCATCCTGAGGGGAAGGCTATGAGTGTTTAATACCTATATTTATTTACTTTGTCCTGAAAGCAAACATGAGGTTTCTGGATCGGGGCAGACAATTATTACTTATAACAGTAACCATATTGGTTCCCTATACCCCAGTTTTCTCCTTGAGAGCAATGTGAAGGGGTCTAAAAGAATGAATTGGGTATGCCAAGATCTCTCCAGGAACTGGGAATGAATGGGTTCATTCCTTCATTCAACAAACACATACTGATGGTTGAGTGTATGCAGACACTGAGCCAGCTCTGGAGAGGATGGTAAATACTAGAGTACTCCCAACCTAATGCATAAAACCATATACCTCTGTGCCTGGAATTAGCCATCAAGTCTCATCCTATACTTATAGGTAATCAAATATATATATTTGTACATATGTGTGTGTATTTGATGTTATATATGTATGTGTATGCAATTTTATACCTATATAAGCACAAGTATGTATGTATTTGATTTTATATATGTGTGTATATAATTTTATACATATATAGGCACATATATGTGTGTGTTACTTGATTTTCCCCTCTGACTTACATTATAATTTCAAAAATCATTTCCTTAAATCATAGAGTTGCTCATCTTATCTTTAGTTCTTCTCAGCCATTTCTACCTTAGTGATGAGATCCGTATAAACCCAGACCAGAATCCTGCCAAAGTGTGTTCTTAAGTCTTTGTTCTATCCTGAATTCTGTACCATTTGGAATTAAACCAACTCATTTGAAATGGAAAAAAAAATCATTTTCTTCATTTGTCATTTACCTACAGATGTCATTTGCACTGATGTTTGCGTGACGTTTTCTCATCTCCAGCTTCTCAGGTAGCAAGTGAATTAGCTATACTTTATACCCACTTTGGAGTTTGCTCATGTGACTAGCTTTTTTGAAGAGAAAGTGAAATCCAAATTGGGAAAATTAGACTCTGAGAAGAAAATCCCAGTGCAAAGTACTAAATATTTCCTCAGGCTGAAGAGACCTACAGCAGGACGAGGGACAGACCCAACAGCTGTGGTAGGTGCTGGGGATTAGGTCTGGTGGAGCAGGCACCCTAATAGGGGAGATGCAAAGACACAATTAGACAAATGCGATAACTCCGCAACGGGAAAGCGCTTGGAAGGAAATAAAGTTAAGAGGTAGTGAGTAACTGGGGAGACCACTTTAGAGAGAGCGGTCCCAGAAGGCCTCTCCGATGAAGTGACATTTGAGCTGAGGCCTGAAGGATGTGAATGAGCCAGTGACGTGAGGAGCTGGTGAAAGAGCAGATGCAGAGATGAGAAAGGACTTAGTATGTCTGAGAACAGAAAGGGGGCCTGGTGGCTGGCTGGCCGTGAGTGACAGGGGGAGTGGAGTGTGAGAGGTAGGCAGAGGCCAGACCACGCCAGGACCATGTCAACTCTGAGAAGCTGGAATTAATGTTCTAAAAGCAGTTAACAAACATTGAAGAATTTTAAGCAGGAAAACTTAGTACTTATCTTCACTTAGGCTTTTTTTCTACACATGTGCAAACCTCTATGTGTGTGTGTGTGTGTGTGTGTGTGTGTGTTGTTTTTTTTATTTTTTGGCCACTCCTCGCAGCTTGCAGGATGCGGGACCTTAGTTCCCCAACCAGGGATCGAACCCGTGCCCTTCGCTGTGAAAGCGCAGATTCCTAAGCACTGGACTGCCAGTGAATTCCCTATGTGTGTTTCTAATGGTAGCTTGCTGTAGGTGATCTGCAATTTGCTCTTTCATTTACCAATAACATCATGGGCATCTATGAAAGGAAGATTTATAAGGAAAAATAAGTTTGATTTGCTGTGAACGACATGACAAATAGATGTAGATATGTAAGAACTTGAAGCTGTGGCTAAAAATCAGTTTCCTAGGGGTAAAAAGTGGACAGTGCTTGCTTTTAATGTCCATTATAGATACAAATTCACTTCAGTAACTTAAGAACATTAAAGACATATTCTAACTTGATTCTTGATTTTCTCATAAGCTTACCATGATTAGTATATTACTTTAATCATGTATTTATTGTTAAAACAACTTTATAGGCCATTTTTAGTCTTCTAGATACAGCACAGCTTGAACAAAGAAGAAAGATAGAAGAATAAGAATTCAGCAGGAAGTGTGTGTGGTCAAACCATAACAAACCAAGAGAGATGATCAATAAACTCCACAGAGAATGTGTCACCTTGAGAAGTGTGGTTTACTATTGTCAACAGTTATAAATGTACATATTTATTCACTTTTAAGACATATTTAATTTTTGTAAAAATAGACCTAAAAATCCTTAAACTGTAAAAACTCCGGCATCTTTTAGTTCTTGCCCATTTGTAAAATCTAAGCAAAAGCTTAAACAGGAGAAACTGTCTATATTACAGTAAAGCAAAGACAAGGATTATGTTTTCTGGTCTTAGAGTCCCCTGTAGTATGGGCTTTATGCCAAACATTTTCTAAAATAGCAGGTGAATGAAAAAACTATAGGCTACAAAAATAACTGCCTCGAACTCATGAAACCTGATGTAGCTAATTTTTAAGCCTACATTAAAAAACAAAAACAAAAACATATTGCAGAGCTGGAAATGAACTAAAGCAGGCAAGAAATAAGGGGCCTGAGGATGTGTGACACAGCACTGCTATCACATTACAGGAGGGATATCTCGGACAAAACTCCTGTCTGCACTCTTAACCCATGAACCCTGGCCCCAGCCTTCAGCATTTGGAAGTATCTTTTTAAATTCAAATCGTTGATATGCTTCTGGTTTTGTAATAAAGTCACAAGCAATAGTTATGCACTCATCAGTTACCTTTCTGCCTTTTATGGCAAATTGGAGACCCTGGAGCAACATCGATTAGTGAGAAATATTCTGTTTCTTAATAAAATCTTTCATGTAACTTTCTTCTGTACTTAAAAATGGAAATATAGGGACTTCCCTGGTGGTGCAGTGGTTACGAGTCCGCCTGCCAATGCAGGGGACACGGGTTCGATCCCTGGTCCGGGAAGATCCCACAGGCCGCAGAGCAACACTGCCTGTGAGAAGAGTAGCCCCGCTCGCCGCAACTAGAGAAAGCCCACGCGCAGCAAGGAAGACCCAACACAGCCAAAAAAAAAAAAAGTAAATATATTTAGCTTCTCCAAACATTTAATTGTATGGGACGCTTTTGCTAAAAGGTATCTTAATTCCACAATTAAACACTCACCGACATGTATGTATGTATGATACCTCAAGAAATCTTCCTGTTGCTTACTTTTAAGAAATTGTTTTATGGAATAAGTACTCAAGATAATTTAGAGATATTTTATTGTAAGTGCTCATCATTTTCAAAAGCTCATAATTCAGAAATATTTCACTGGAAAGGGAGACTAAAGACATTTATAGGTTTTTTTCCCCCCAGAGCTTCATGTTTATGAAGCAGATTGTTAACAGTGGTGTAACTGAAAACACTGGAAGGGTCCGCTGGCCCCCAAATATCTCCACTCTACAGCCTGTTTGAATCTAAAATTTCCTACAATTAGAGTCATTCCTTCGGATTAAGGGAATATCCACACAAAGCCTTTGTTTAATAGGCGTTATCATTCCTGTGTTTTGCTAAGACTGGATTCGAAGGAATGAGTTGATGTGTTTTTAATAGTCTTAGTGAAGAGGTGGAGGGGAGGGTGGGCATTCTTGGTGGGAGAGAAGGGAGACACGCCAGTACCAAGGGCTCCAAAAGAGGGCTTTAGGGTGTGGGAAAGGCAGAGCCCCTACTTCCTAAATATGAAATGACTGCTTATGTGGGCGCTGTATTTAAAACTAATTGTACTGTACTCATCTAAGTTGTAGAATGGGTGTAATCAGATGGACCGTGTCATTCGTGAACACTTCTGTCTCTTTTGGAGCAGGATGCCACAGGGTGTGCAGAATAACTTGGCACCTTCACTGCCTCCACCGTCTGGGGGGAAAGTCCAGAGAACAGTCTAGTTGAATTCTTAGATGGGTTTTTGGCAAGAACACAAGGTCACTTTATACAGCTTGTCTCCCATGTTTTTCACTGAGTATCTGAAAGAAAAGGGAGAATTTGTGGACCTGATTAAAACAAGGAAGTAACCCAGTGACTTAAAGAGGCACGCTGTGGAATTTGAATCCTAAAATACAGCCCTCCCTGGCTGACTTTTCAGCCATGGGAATAACCAGTTGCTTCATTGTGTGTTTTGTCAAAGTGCCTCAGCCATTTGGCCGGCCTGATGGTTACCTGCTGCCTCTTTTTATAGCCTCTGTGTCCTTTGTTGTTGCCCCGCTGGTCAAACATGTGTAACGGTGCCCTAGGGCACCAAGTGTGCCCTCAGGGAGCTAAGTGCTGCCAGATGTGGGGAGCAAGGGTTGATTCACATGGCCATAATTTCCAATAGCTAATTTTACCTGTTTTCTTTCGGTTTTGGGTTTCTTTCTTAAAGAAAAATCCATTTGGAGTTGGGTCCCCCCCGCTTTAAATTGCAGTCTTGTTACCTCTAATCTTCCAGCTCCACCCCACCCCCCAAATGGAAGTGTGAGGAGAAAAGCATGGAGGAGATATGTGATTTATTAAGCCTGGGTGACTAATGTTTTTACTTTATGATAAAAATTAATAGAATGTTTCTGTTTCACTGGACTCTGACCAGTATTTTTACTTCAAAGTGCAATTAAGTTTCACTGACTCAATCTTTCATATAGAAATTATTTACACAGAAATAGATAATATTTTAGATCAGAATCTTTTAGATAGAAATTTTATCTAATCTCTGATTAAGAACACTGAATTTATTGTTGAGAGCTCTGAGCTTTTAACTAGCTATTCTGAAAACTGGTTAAGTAGAGAGAAAGAATCAAGCCATTAGCTTGATTTCCTGTATGAACTGAACGTCAGGATGGCCAAATACGTAGTCTAAAAAAAAGAAAGGATTTCTTTATAGAAATATTCCTGCCAACGAATTAAAAAGTACTGATGAAATATTACCACTTGGCAAACCCCTAATGAATTAATGGATCTAGGCACTGACCATCAGTGGCTGCTAACATCACAAAAAGAGAGACATCTGTCAGAGACCGCCCCTTAAATATTCTTGCTAAAAAAACTGAATTTGAATCAAAACAAGTCCCTGGGTTTAATATCAGGCTATAGGAAATATAAGGGACAGAGACACCACTAGATATAACTAGTGAATTCCAGTGTAAGGAAGATGCTAAGGACAAAGAAATTCATTTCTTTAACAATAAATTACATGGAAGAAAAAATAAAAGAGGAATTGATTAAACAGGCATAAGAGACGTCAATCAAATTCAATGTGTAGATCTTCTTTGGATCCTATTTTAACAAATCATTTGTTTAATAAAAAATTGAATTATATATAATTATATATATATAATTTTCATATATATGACAAAAGGAGAGTATCTGAAGACTACAAATATTTGATATATTAAGGAATTAATATTAATTTTTTAATATGATATGATTATATTGTTAAATTATTAAAGAGTTCTCATCTTTTAGATATACATACTGAAATATTTACAGATATGATGTCTGGGATTGGCTTCCAAATAATTCAGTGGGAAGGGAGAATGGTTGTAGATTAAACAAGATCAGCATGAGTGGATAATTGTTAAAGCTAGATGATGGGTACATGGGAGTTTGTTATAGTAATCTGTCTACTTTTGCATATGTTTCTAATTTTCTATTTTTAAAAAAAGTTTTAAAAAAATAGGCTTAGGGCCTTCCCTGGTGGTGCAATGGTTAAGAATACGCCTGCCAAGGCAGGGGATACAGGTTTGATCCCTGGTCTGGGAAGATCCCACATGCTGTGGAGCAAATAAGCCCGTGTGCCACCACTATTGAGCCTGCGCTCTAGAGCCCGCGAGCCACAACTACTGAAGCTCACACTCCCTAGAGCCCACGCGTCACAACTAATGAGCCCACGTGCCACAACTACTGAAGCCCTCTCACCTAGAGAGCCTGTGCTCTGCAACAAGAGAAGCCACGGCAATGAGAAGCCCACGCACTGCAACAAAGAGTAGCCCCCGCTTGCCACAACTGGAGAAAGCCCACGCGCAGCAGCGAAGACCCAATGCAGGCAAGAATAAATTAAAAAAAAAAACTCGAAAAAAAGAAATAGGCTCAGGTTTGAAACTCAGATCTGCCACTTGTAACTTTTGTGATCTTGTGCAAATCCCTTAACCCCCTTGAGTCTCAAGGGTTTTTTGCCTGTAAAATACATACAAGAATATCTTCCCAGTTTACCTTACACAAGTTGTTGGACCAAATTAAATAATCTGTATGAAGTTATTTTGTAAATTGCTATAAACATGTCAGCTATTTTATTATTGTTATTATAAAGCTTCTGAAAGGATACAGTTTTCCTGCTAAGAAAGTTTGGTAGGTTTTTCTGCTTCAGCAAGCAGTATAGTTGTCCCATGTACGTTATATCAATTAAAAAGCCCTGGAATAAGAATATACGTTATATGGCCATTGAAGATATTTATTAACTAGTTTGTAGTAATAGAATAATTATAAGAATTCATTTTAATTTTTTTCAAATACAAATTTCTAATAGCCTGGTCAATTAAATATAATATAGATAACTATGCTATTAATTTTCACTGTGTAATAAGAATTGTGAATTATTTCTGATTTCCTATTTTACTTGATTTTTAAAAATTGCTTGAATATTATTATAATATTAATAATAACATATTAATATTTTGAATTACTTGCATCATAATATACAGAAACCCGATTGTTAGAATGCTTTCTCATCCTTTTTTTGGTTTATTTTGTTTTCTAGTTCTGGCTTTATCCCTCCCTCCCTCCCCCTCTTCCCTCCTTCCCTCCTTCCTTCCTTTCTTCTTTTCCTGCCTTCTTTCCTCTCTCCCTTCTAGCACTTTATTGTGAAGTATAATATATAGAGAGAAACATGTGTAAAAGGATTGGGCAATTTAATGAGTGATTGTAAAGCAAACACCTATATTACTACTGTGCCAGTTAAAACAAACAAACAAAAAATCAGAATGTTGCCTGTACCTCAGAAGAACTCTCATTGCCTTTCCCAGTCCAAATCTCTTTCATCTCCCAGGTAATCACAATCTTGACTTTAATAGTATTCACTTTCTTACTTTTGTTTATAGTTTTACCCCCATGTATAGATTCTTTTTTTTTTTTTTAGTTTAAATATTACTAATTAATTTATTTTGGCTGCATTGGGTCTTCACTGCTGCGCGTGGGCTTTCTCTAGTTGCAGCGAGCAGGGGCTATTCTTCATTGTGGTGAGCGGGCTTCTCATTGCAGGGGCTTCTTTTGTTGTGGAGCACGGGCTCTAGGCACATGGGCTTCAGTAGTTGTGGCACTCGGGCTCAGTAGTTGTGGCTCGCGGGCTCTAGAGCACAGGCTCAGTAGTTGTGGCGCACGGGCTTAGTTGCTCTGTGGCATGTGTGATCTTCCTGGACCGGGGCTCGAACCTGTGTCCCCTGCATTGGCAGGCGGATTCTTAACCACACCCCCACCCATGTATAGATTCTTATAGAGTATGATTCGATTTTGCCTGTTTTTGTACCTTTATATAAATAGAATCACAGATTCTCTTTTTTTCTGGCTTCTTTGACTCGACTTCATGTTTTAAATATTCATCCATATTATTGTCTGTAGGTGCAGTTCATTTATTTTGGTTGCTGTATAGCCTTCCATTTTATGAATTTATCATAATTTATCCATTCTGTTGTAGATGGGCATTTGGGTTAGTTACACTTTTTTTCTATTACAGACGTTCTTGTACATGTCTTTTGGTGCATCTCTGTACCTCCGTATGCATTTTTATTGCGTGTATACCTGGGATTGAACTAGTGACTTCATTCTGTTTTTCATTGTGGTTGTACCAATCGACACATTCTCCAGTAATATTTGAGTGTTTTTGTTGCCCCACGTCCTCACCTGTACTTGCATTAAGTTTTAAAATGCTTTCTTTAAAACATTATTAGTAGGACTCCCCTGGTGGTGCAGTGGTTGGGAATCCACCTGCCAATGCAGGGGACATGGTTTCGATCCCTGGTCCGGGAAGATCCCACATGCTGCGGAGCAACTAAGCCCATGTGCCACAACTACTGAGCCTGTGCTCTAGAGCCCACGAGCCACAACTACTGAGCCCGTGTGCCACAACTACTTAAGCCCACGTGCCCTAAGCCCACGCGCTGTGACTACTGAGCCCACGTGCCACGACTACTGATCCCATGTGCTGCATCTACTGAAGCCTGTGCACTTAGAGCCCATGCTCCGCAACAAGAAAACCCACCGCAATGAGAAGCCCATGCACCGCAATGAGGAGTAGCCCCCACTCACCGCAACTAGAGAAAGCCCATGCACAGCAATGAAGACCCAATGCAGCTAAAAAAAAAAAAAAAAAAAAATTATTAGTAAAAACAACATGGATAAATAAGTTTACTGTTGTCTGTTACTCATTTACACTTATAATTTAGAAGTCTGGGTTTTATTTGAGGAGTGTGTGTGTGTGTAGAGGAGTATTTTACTTTTATTTCTTTTGCCTTGGAAGACTGATCTAAGAAAGTATTGCTACAGTTTATGTGAGAGAATATTTTGCCTATGTTCTCTTCTAGGAGGGTTTTTTTTTAATTTAATTAATTAATTAATTTATTTTTGGCTGCATTCAGTCTTTGCTGTGCGCAGGCTTTCTCTAGGTGCGGCGAGCGGGGGCTACTCTTCATTGCTGTGCGCGTGCTTCTCATTGCAATGGCTTCTCTTGTTAGGGAGCACAGGGTCTAGGCATGCAGGCTTCGGTAGTTGTGGCACGCGGGCTCAGTAGTTGTGGCTCGTGGGCTCTAGAGCACAGGCTCTGTAGTTGTGGCACACGGACTTAGTTGCTCCACAGCATGTGGGATTTTCCTGGACCAGGGATCGAAACCGTGTCCCCTGCATTGGCAGGCAGATTCTTAACCACTGCGCCACCAGGGAAGTCCCCATTTATCAGTTCTAATAGTTTTTGTGTGGAGTCTTTAGGGTTTTCTATTTAGAATATCATGTCATCTGCATATAATGACAATTTTACCTCTTCCCTTTCAACTTGGATACCTTTTATTTCTTTTTCTTGTGTGATTGCTGTGGCTAGGACTTCCAGTACAAAGTTAAATAGAAGTGATGAGAGTGGGCATCCTTGTCTTCCTCCAGATTTTAGTGGGAAGGCTTTCAGCTTTTCACCATTAAGCATTAGTTGGCTGTGGGTTTGTCATAAATAGCTTTTATTATGTTGAGATATGTTCCCTTTATACTCACTTTGGTCAAAGTTTTTATCATGAATGTATGTTGAATGTTATCAAATGCTTCTGCATCTATTGAGATGATCACATAATTTTTCTCTTTTCTTTTGTTGATATGGTATACCACATTGATTGATTTGCATATGTTGAAGCATCCTTGTGAGTGTAGGAGTATTTTAGAGGTACATAAACTGTTTCTGGGCATTAATGTCCACTTGCTAAATTTCTTTTTTTTTTTTTTTTGCGGTATGCGGGCCTCTCACTGCTGTGGCCTCTCCTGTTGTGGAGCACAGGCTCCGGACGCGCAGGCTCAGCAGCCATGGCTCACAGGCCCAGCCACTCCGCGGCATGTGGGATCTTCCTGGGCTGGGACACGAACCCGTGTCCCCTGCATCGGCAGGCGGACTCTCAACCACTGTGCCACCAGGGAAGCCCCACTTGCTAAATTTCATCTTCCTACCTAACCACTACTGTTCTGGAGACCAGAGGGAAAAAATAATATAGCTTTAAAAAAGGAGAAAGCATTTATGTACCTTTTTCATTCAAAGTGATACTATACCTATAATGAATGATAGCTCAACTTCTTGATTGCTATGTGCCAGGTGCCATAATGATAAACACTTAATACGTATGAACTTATTTAATCCTCACAATTTAAAAAATTTTCCCTTTTTATTAACAGATAGAGAAACTGAGGCACAGAATGATTAAGTAACTTGCTGAAGGTTGGCAGCTAGTAAATCTTAGAGCCAAAACTGAAGTTAGACAATCCAGCTCCCCTGGCTCCATCTAAGTTATTATTAACCAGACCTCCTGCCCATGTTGGTGAACTCCAGTTAGAGTGACAGTAGTCCCACAGAGCCACCTTGTTTCCTCTCAAGGTGGCTGTACTGGGGCTTGAGGTGTTCATTCTGGTGCTGAGGGTGAGGGAATGGGGTTGCTTGAACTTCAAAACAGACTTGCTTCCTTCCACTTGCTCTAGATGTTGGAAGAAGCTGAAGCAGCATGAGGATCCTAGCTCTGGGGCTGGTACAGCTTTTATGAGAAGGAATGAGACTTGACCTACTCTCCTCTCTAGCATTTTCAGGGCCATTCAGCCTCCATCCCCTTTCCAGTGGGAGATGGAGAGGAAGAGACTGAGAATGGGAGGTAGAAGGCCATAGAGAGGGCATTTCACTTTCCCTCCTTGTCCATGTAGAACATGTTTTCCTCTAGAAACCACACTGTAAATGGCAGCAACATTCCCAGAAAATCCATAATGTAGCTAAAATATCAGGTGTTTGCGGCTGAATTGTTTCCTAGCTTTTTCTTTTCGTTGCAAATGTGTAGTATTTCAGTTGTATTATGGGCAAATGGGCTAGCCTAGAACTTAGACACATTGCTTATGTCGGAAAATGCTTTCCTAACAGCTAAGACCACATATTTATCTTGGTGTAGAACTAACTTTTTCCATAGTATGGCTCACTGACTACCTGAATATCCTGCTCCACGCAAACCGTACAACATGCATTTGTTTGATAGTAAAGTGAAAAACATCTCTAATAGGATAGGGAATCACTTTATATGGACACACTGTGATGGGGACCAAGCTTTAATAAGCTAAGATATCTTAAAATTCCAGCAATACAAATATCCATGTGCTTTTCATTTGTCATATATGGGCTTTTATTTACCAACCTACATAGAACATTGAAACGTTGATGTTGCCACCTGAATCACTTTTAGATCTTCAGATTTGTATGGCGAAAGGAATGATAATTATGATCTGCTTCAGGCTACAGGCTAGAATAATTCAAAAGGAAATGTGCATTACTAATACGGCAGAGCTCATAAATTCTCAATGTCAGTTTGCCACTTGTGGCTGAAAATTGCAGTCAGGCTGGTTGGTTAGAGGCAAAAAGACTAGAATTACATAATATTTATGAGGTCTGAAGTTAGCGTCACCAAACCCAAATATTGCCAGCCTTTCAGATAACTCAGTGAGGTCAGCATCATCTAGTCATGGCAATGGATTTGAGAGCAGAGTGGATTTGGTAATGATGACACATTAATTCTAGGTGTAAATTCTGTCCATGTCAGTCCACTGCTACCCCCTTTACAGGATTTATGGCCTTCCTGTTTTATGTATTATCCCTGAAATACTTACCTGAGGGGCCCCATACCATTGTGCAAAAATCTACTTGCTGCCTAAGGTTTTATGACACAGAGGTGGAAATGGAACTTCCCTCACTGCAGTGTTTCTTCAGCACTTCCAGTGTTGAACTTCCATGAAGACTTCCTGCCTCTCTGTATATCACCATGATGGCCAAGCCCCAGACACTTTTCAGATCCCAGCCAGCACCTTATATCACACTGTGCTCAGAAAGAGTTTGGTGTCCAAACCTGTGCCCTCTTGTGCTATAATGTACTTTAGGGGTTTTACTTGCATAACATATGAGCAGTTAAAACTCAACCCCAGGTTTACTCCAAAGAAGGATGCATTGCTGTAAACTGCAAATTAGAAATGTGTGAATAACTCTGCAGTTTCTACCATCAAGAAGCATCAGTCCTGGGGCTATTCCTAACAGGAGCAATTGCAGATCAATGCTCATTTTAAATACTTTGTTTTTTCATTGTAAACAGCATGCTAGATTTAGAATAACTCTTCTATTTCCTACACTTTTTGAATTATTTTATTTTATTTTATTTTTGGCTGCATTGGGTCTTCGTTACTGTGCACGGGCTTTTCTCTAGTTGCAGTGAGCAGGGACTGCTCTTTGTTGAGGTGCGCCGGCTTCTCATTGTGGTGGCTTCTCTTGTTGTGGAGCACAGGCTCTAGGTGTGCAGGCTTCAGTAGTTGTGGCTTGTAGGCCTTAGAGCACAGGCTCAGTAGTTGTGGCTCACAGGCTTAGTTGCTCCACGGCATGTGGGATCTTCCCGGACCAGGGCTTGAACCTGTGTTCCCTGCATCGGCAGGCAGATTCTTAACCACTGCACCACCAGGGAAGCCCTCTTTGAATTCTTTAGGAAAGCTATTTTTCTTTTTTAGTGCTAGACCAAATGCTCTTTAAATTTTTTATTATTGAAAATTTCAAATATAGGTAAAAGTAGAGAAAAGGGTACAATCCTCCATGCTATTACCTGTGGATCAGATATTTATAATGCAAAAAAGTAGTCATTTTTTTCTGCCAAATCTATGTCATAGGGATTTTCCAAACTTGCAGGTGGAGTTGGAAGTAGTATTCTGAAACTCATGGAAGAGAATACGTCAGGAGAGCATTTGCTCTAAGAGAACGGTAAGGAGAGGATTTTTCCCACACACACCCTGGCCCCCCTTCTACAACTTTAAGGAACATTTGTCTTCCCAGGGGGAAGTCAAACTGAATATGAGAGGATCCTGGCAACTAGAGCTATACAGAGACCTTGGTTGGAAAGCTGGCAGATTAGTTTTAAATTTATTTTTATTTAAAGTTCTTGATTTCTTTCACTGTTATAAGATGAGGGGAATTTTTGTAATTGTGCTGTTTGCTCAATGCAGTCAGACCTTCTTGTGCCTACAGGCACAGTTACAGCTGCATAAAGGCTGAATTAAGATGGAACCCTACCACTGAAAAGATTACTGTTGCCCCATCCCAACCCAGACACACAACTCAACACAAAAACAAGACTAAGCTGTAAATTTAGGTAAGTGTAGAATAATAAGTCTTAGAAAGTTCTAACTCTTTCCCCCAACCCCTCATGATTAGGTCATTGCTTTTGAGGGGGAACATTTTAAATATCAAACCTTTGCCAAAAATCTGTCCTTTTTTGGTGCCTTTAATTTACTGGCACTTCCAGCACCTGTTAGCCTACCTCGTTTAACACTTCATATTTGAGAAGAGGGAGGATAACGTTGGGGTGAGACAAGGTAGGAGGGGGTGAGTTGGCAGTGATGGAAAGGAAAGTCTAGTTAAACCCAGTCAGTCCCAACTCACTTCTTTCCAGTGGAAAAAGCATGTGAGTCTGTATGTCTGTTTGATTTTTTTTATATATTAAGGAGCATGAAAGTATGACACTGGAATATTATATTTCAACTTTTTAAAACTTATGTTTTTTTAAAAGAAAAACAATTATTGTCCTATGTTTAGGCAGGTAATATAATGGAAAAAATCCATTTATTATAACAACCAAGAATATAAAATATCCCAGAGTAAACAAATAATAAGGAATATACAGGGCCTATGTGAAGACATTAGATGTCTACTGAGATATAGTAAAGAAGACTGCAGTAAATGTAAGGACATCTCTTAAATAAGACAACTAAATATTTTAGAGAGTCATAGTCTCCCTAGATTAATCTATAAATTCAATATAAGCCCACACTTTATTTTATTTTAATAATATCTAATTTTATTTATTTTTGGCTGTGTTGGGTCTTTGTTGCTGCGCACAGGCTTTCTCTAGTTGTGGTGAGTGGGGGCTACTCTTCGTTGCTGTGCGCGGGCTTCTTATTGCGGTGGCTTCTCTTGTTGGGAGCACCGGCTCTAGGCGCGCAGGCTTCAGTGGTTGTGGCGCACGGGCTTAGTTGCTCCGCGGCATGTGGGATCTTCCCGGACCAGAGCTCGAACCCGTGTCCCCTGTATTGGCAGGTGGATTCTTAACCACTGAGCCACCAGGGAAGTCCCTAAGCCCACACTTTAAACAAAGTTGAAATGCAAATGGCAAACTGAAAAAAAATTTGAAACAATATAGTACACAAATGTTTAATGTTTCTAATTCACAGAGCACACTTAAAGTAAATCCAGTAAGAAACAGCCCACAAGGCGTAAATGGAGAGTTCACAAAAGAATATAAATACATAAATAAAGAGATCTTCAACCTCAGTAGTATCTGAAGAAAAACAAGTAAAAGCGAGATACCATTTTTCGTTTATCAGACTGACAAAGGTTTCAACATTAATAATAGTGGTGAGGGTGTAGGGGAATAGGTACCATTGGGAATATAAATTGCTCTTTTGTGGAGAGCAGTTTTGCAGATATGTCAGAATTTTGTATATTTTTTAACCCAAGAATTCTACTTCTGGGAATTTAAGCTAAAAAAAAAAATTACAAATACATGTATTTGTAAAAGGTATATTGTGCAGGGCACAAAACAGAAGAACTCACCTAAATGCTCATCATCAGTTAAATAAAGTGCTATGTTACCCATCCATATAAAGGAGTACTATGAAACCAGTAACCCAGGAGGATAAAAAGTATCATGTAGATCTATAGTTTTTGTTAAAGACAGGTATCTTGGGATTCCCTGGTGGCACAGTAGTTGGGAATCTGCCTGCCAATGCAAGGGACATGGGTTCCAGCCCCAGTCCGGGAGGATCCCACATGCCGCGGAGCAACTAAGCCCGTGTGCCACAACTACGGAGCCCGCGGGCCACAACTACTGAGCCCGCGGGCCACAAGTACTGAAGCCCGCGCGCCCAGAGCCCCTGCTCCGCAACAAGAGAAGCCACCGCAATGAGAAGCCCGCGCACCGCAACGAAGAGAAGTCCCCACTCGCCGCAACTAGAGAAAGCCCACGTGCAGCAACGAAGACCCAACGCAGTCAAAAATAAAATTAATTAAAAAAAAAGACAGGAAACTTCTGTATACTGTGGAGAGAAATTACTAGCTTTCAGAATAGCAGTTTATAAAACTACATGTACAAACAGAATATTTATAAAATATAAATTAATATACTATTAAAAATATAATAAAAATATATTAATGGGTACATAGAGAAATGGTCTAAAGTGTGTTTGCTGAATGTTAACAGTGATCATTTGAGGAAGCTCTTTACCATTTTTTACTTTATACTATTTATGCTTTCTCAGTATTGTTATAAAAATGTTTAATACCATGCATACACCATTTTCATAATCAGAAAAAAAAAAAGTAGGCTTCCCATGAACTCTGGCTCATCCTGTGTGGTTTCAGGCAAGGACAGAGCACATCCACTTAGGAGGATGACCCTTGTGAAGTGAGTTCAGAAAGAGAAAGCTAATGCCGCGCACTGTCTTCTTCACAGCTGCCAAAGACCCACTGAAGAGCTTCTGGTGGGAGGGAAGCGATTGCATGTGGCTTCCATACTTTTATTTGAAAGCACCTAATTCATATGGAACAAAGTGGTAGGATGGTTGTCCAGGATGGTCTTCCAGCACATTGCCTAGCCATGTAGACCAGAGCGTCCCTCGGTCAGACTCAGTGGAGAGGTCAGTCATGACAATGAAGGGAAGAGGAAACTGGAGTTGCTGTTCATGGGTTCACATCTGTCTCTCTCCATGTTCCTTATCAGATTCTTTCTTTTGATGCAGCTGGAACAAGATGATTTGCAGCTATTTCTAAAGGCCAGTTCTGCTTTTTCTTTTTCTCCTTCTCTTCTTCACTTCCTAGGAGCCATCAGCGGGTGAAGACATGATGGTTGTCCAAAGTGAGTGCTGTGTCCTCATCCACGCTGCGGTATATTTGTATAGATACCATTTGCCTGATCATACCCTTGGGGCCCTGTCTCATTTACAGCTGGGCTCCCCAAATTTTATTCTTTCTTCTCAAATGAAAAAGTTTTCGTAGATTTCCATCTAATGCTTTTTTTTAAACTACAGTTTGGTATCTCAGAAATCTGTCCCTGTGGGCGTTCACTTAGATTCTGAAAACAGAGCTAGGGTCTTGAAGTGGTTTCCGAGTAAATAATGAAACGTGTGTTCAAAGTCTGTAACTCTTCCTTCTCCTTAACCACATCCTAGATAACCCGCCAATGGTGAGTGTCATTTGTGTGAATAGATTCTCCAGTTTTAGTTTTCAAGGCCATATTTTAAATTCTAGCTGTCTGAATGATTAATGTGACTAGGAAAATACTGTTGACCCATTTAAATCATGTCAAGCAACATCCATTGCTCATCTACATAATGAAATACACACTAAACATTACATCTTAAGTGTGGGAGCCAGTGAACTACAAAATAATGTTTTACTCCTGTAGCTTAAGAAATAAAATAGAAGACATTAGGACTAACTGTAGCATTAAATATTAAACTATTCAAATGGTAATTGTCAGTGAAAATCACCTATAAACTGAAACAGCTGATAGCATTACTGCTTCAGTAGCTAATTAGAAGGGGGGTGGTTACACGCAACAGTGTGAGTTTAAGAAAAGTCTTTATGTCAAAGCATGTTTTAATATTATTTGACTATTATGAGATTTATTGTATACAGCTGAGTTGTTTCAATTGTTAATCAGTGGTTGTGAAAATAGTTTGCTGAAAAATTAGAAAAAATTGTTTGATATTTTTATCATGGTTTCATTAAATTGGGCCATGAATAATTTTAAAGACAGCTGATTTATAGTTGAAACTATTTTGATCAATGATCAGATAACAAAGATAAGCTTTGACTACTTTTGAAATATTTAAATTTTGTAAGGACATCAGTTTGCATAGTGTTTAAATAAGTGGAAATTTTAAAGGCACTCAATTTAGGCTATCACGTTACCATGGTTACACCTTTGCACGTTATTTTGTGTATCTCACGTAAATAGATCTGTGAGTCACTGATAATTATTTGGTTTTTTTTTTTGTTCTTTTGGTAGTTCTGTGCTTACCTGAATTTAATACAGTTCACACGGCTTGCTTTGGTTTTTATATTTTAGTGTTTGTGATTGACAGTGATTGAGCATTTCTTATGCAGTGCTTGCCTTTTTTGTCATAAATGATATATGTTGGTAGTGCTTGAAATATAAATACGTTCTTGTATTACTGTTTAATAAACAGGAATTTTTATGCAAAGGAGACTTCTTGGTACATTTAAACAATAAGATTCGGTGAGCTCTAGAATATTTCTATTAAATAGTCAAACAAATGTGTTTAAACTCTTACAAACTAAGTTACTGAGGTTACCAAGGACAACGTAACAGTTTATGGCTAAGCATAACATTGACTGAACACTATTTAATAACAGAATAAAAATAACATTCTGCTGTCTCAAAATTATTTGCGGTAAGGAGCTTTACAGGGGATGTGTTCACTCCCAAGTAGAATCTTTCTAAAACATACTTCTCTCATTCCACCCTTTGCACAAATATAAAATCTATTCCATATACTAATGTGTTTGGAAGGATATGATTCTTGAATAAAGCTGGGATCGTTTATGCTTCTAAATGGAAGAAGAGATTTTCCTTAGACTTTACCATCAGCTTTCTAGCAAGGCCCCACCAAGAACGCTCAGAAAAATGTCAAAATTAGGCTGTACATGATTCATCCTACTGAATTTAAGCCTTCTCTCAATACACTACAATCATGAGATGCCGTCTGGTTTATAAAGTGTTTATACATCTGCAGTCTCATTTGATGGTCAGGGTGGTCCTGTGATAAAGGCAGGAGAGGACCAGTGCTTTGGATAGCATGGTTTTTAAGTAGCAGTTCTGGGACCCAACCTAGGATCTCATGAATATTTTGTGAAGTACTTACTTTGTGAATTATCCAAAACACATTTTGATGTTCAGGCTGGTTTCTACCTACTGATCAGTCCATTTTAGAGTGACCTTCTCCCATACATACTCAGGCAACCAGTGATCATAATTACCATTTATCGAGTGCTTACCTTGTGCCACTCTCCATACCTCATGTCATACAGTTATCATAGCAACCCTGTGAAGAAGGTATTGTGATTCCTGTTAATGGATGAGCAAACTAAGGCTTAGAGAATTTAACTAACTTGTCCAAGTAAACCAACTAATGCTCAGAGAAGGGAAAACAATTTAAACAAGAACTCAAGTAAATATAATTAGAAAGGCACACCTTTCAGAGGAAAATCCCATGGCACATTCACAAGCAAAATATAAAGTGTTTGAAATTCTACTATTTATTTTTACCTCCAAATGGGCTATGTTTTATCTTGGCATTTTTGTTTTTGTTTTATAACACTCTGGTAGAACTATAGTTCAGAAAGTGTTCACATTAGACAATAGCATGCTTCAGCTATTGTACACATTAAATATTTCAGGACTGTGGCTCTACTGAAGACTTTAATCTAAAAATGAGATGATGAATTTTTCATTCCACCAAGTGTGAATGACCTTGGTCAGCTACGGATTTCAAGTAATATTGTGTTTTCAGCTATGAGAGGCAGCCTGCTTTATACAGGTAAAGAGTACACATTTGGGTAGTGGTGGCAGTGGTTTTCATTTTTAATCTTTAGTACAGAAAATAATGATTTTATAGCTGAGCATTCATATCTGAAAAAAAAAATACAAGAGCCAATTTGTAAGCAGGCTTCTGTGGGACTCCCCTTTTAAGCCTGTACCATTTTAATACATTGTACTTTTTGCATTAATTCTTAAAGCAATGGAGTTGTTATTTCTTCATGTGGTTAACTAAGGCTACATAGTTGAATTAAATATAAAGTTGTTTGTGGCAACATAACTACATCACTTCAAAAAACTACCTTCAGATAATTCGGAACTTTTTTCTTTTGCTAAAGAGGCTACTGTGTATTTTCTCTTTATTTTTTGTGAAAATGACTCCTTGATGAGTGATCCTGGCTTCTCTTGTCTTGAATCTGTGTAATCTCAACTGCAGAAGCTGAAAATATATTGTTTTCCTGGAGCTTAGCTTTCTTATTTTCGGTTGTGATTATTGACCTACCTAACTACCTACCACTTCTATTGCCTGGTTACAGGGCAGAACTCCCACGATTGTCAAAATACCACCGTAGGATTTATATTCAAATGGTTTCTTTTTGTTCCATGCCTTTCACTTGGAGCTGTACAGTGAAAGCATTCTCAGGAAAATATTAAGATTTTTTGGGGTTTTGTAGAGGTTTTTTGGTAATGATACTGTAGTTTGGGTCAAAGCTCTGAGCTATTTTATACCAATTATTTGCATAAATAACTTTAAAGGGCTCATAAAAAAAAGAAAAAAGAAATGCATCCAACAATATAACTAGAGCGTGTTGCATATAGAATTCAGTTGACCCTGTTGTGAGAGGAAGATTAAAATTACAGTCTTTTCAAAGGCTTTAGTACAATTGAAAAATATTCATACTAAAGCTGTGCCTTTGATCATAAATTATAAGTCCCAACATCTTCTATTACTGGCTATTTTTATCCAAATAACTAATATTTTGAGTAGTATTTTACATGACAGTAGTATTTAAGAATAGTCTTTTTTGAAGAATTAAAGAAGGACTTTCTTATTATGTCAGTTTTTTGTAAACTCATGATACTTTTGTACAGACTTTCTCTAAAATTGAATTCCATGTGTTATTTCTGTGAAACTGCTCTTTCTGATGCTTACTTGTGTGCTTTAATATAAATTTTTTTCTATGTTTTCCTCTTCTTTAACCCAAGTATGTGAGGTAATAGGAATGTTTTTTTGAGAGACTTTGGAAAGTTGAAGTTTGCCAGATGTTCTGTGCTAACCTAGAAGTGTGCATTCTCTGGGTATCAGGACTGTGTGAAATTCTTTCCTGTTACTTTGACAGAATGAATGTTTGCTTTTGGGTCATTTTGGTGTCGTACTTCTACTCTGATCAGAGCTTGACTTTTATTCTGTATTTAAATGATACTACGGCATCCAGAAAATCTGGCAAAGAAAATGATATTTTGATGACATTTTTCACAGGGCTCAACTGGAATGAATTATTACATTTTAACCACAGCCCTAATCAACAGCTTCTTTATTTCCTGTGAAAGGGTACAATATTTCTTTGTCCAAGAAGTTGCCTGAGTATATGTATTGTTGAAGCGCTAAAAAGCTGCTTTTCTCTAAACTTTAGCTGAGACACAATGGGATTTTCTAAGCATATACTATTTCAGTGTGACTCAATATTTTATGATTATAAAGAGGAATTTAAATTCAAATGTTGAACTAAACGTTTTTCATCTTAAATGGAGAAATTTCATACAGCAGTCCTAGTTCCTTTTACAGATGAATCATTTCTGTGTAACTTCCACTTATCCACCAAATGATCTGCTTTTAGATTTACATTTTGTGTTCTTACTATAATCTTTGACACTCCTCCCCTGGCTATGATTGGGCCGGCCTAAAGGAACTTTTTTCTAGGTTCACAAACATGAGTCTACTTTATTAAATAGGTATGTTTATTGATCTGTGTTTCTAGAATAGGTTGGGTTGTTTTTGTCACCCAAGAAGAGGGGAATGCTTTTCGTTTAAATCACGGATCCCTAGGTGATGCTAGTGATGCAAATTAATGAATAACAACATATTATCCAATTAGCTTTTGTTAAGAAGCAAAATGAAGTATTTTTCCTAAACCCATTTCTGAACTTGTCATTGACATTATACTCTATCAGTTGCTATTGATACATTTTGTTAAAAAGGAAGAGGGATGTAGCACCGAGCCAACTTCCTGATGGAGCCTTGGGGAAGGTCATGTTTTGCCATGACCTGGGCATCATTCTTGAATGTTGTTATTATTGGTAGGGGGTGCCCTCAGGCCTCCACCCTTCCTCTTCCCAGAAGTGCTCTGTGGCTGGCTTTCCAGCTCATCTTCTTTAGAACCAGGACTCCCAGGCTCTGGTTTATAGGCTTGATGATGAGTTACATCCACAGCCTCATATGTGTGGTGAAGACTACTATCTCACCTTCCTCTGACTACTTAGTGTTATTAGTTGTAGTGGCCCAATTCTAATATGAGTATGATAAAGTCTCATAGAAATTGCAAACTTAGAGCTCTAAGCAACTCGGACAAATTTTTATGTTTCAGCATAAAAGTGACTTGTGATTTTGTGTCACGTAAAATACTTTACACATTTCTTTTTTTTTTTATTTCTGTGGAATCTTTGTTACTGTTTTAGCCATCTTAGCTATAAATAACTTCAAGGACAACCCTGTTG
Organism: Tursiops truncatus; assembly: GCF_011762595.2. Classification (NCBI taxonomy): domain Eukaryota; kingdom Metazoa; phylum Chordata; class Mammalia; order Artiodactyla; family Delphinidae; genus Tursiops; species Tursiops truncatus. Next base: position 60,329,834 of record NC_047040.1, on the reverse strand, counting down.
CATGTCGAGTAGAATCTTTATTTCAGATAAGTGTTTATGCCAGCGTACTTTAGACTTGACTATGTGCTTTATTTTGAGCATTAAAGAAAATGATCTGTTTTCCAACACCTGCATAACAATTGGCCTGTATCCTCTTGAGAAATGTTGTTTAATAAACACTGTAGCTTTATCGTCCAGAGGCTGTTGCCGGATGCTGTTGCCAAATGCTGTTAATTAAGAAAAAAAAAGGGTTTTTTTACAGGTTTGTGAAACAGATCCACTCTTCTCCTTGTAATGGCATCTTAGCTTGAAATCCAGGAAGTAATGGTGTATGGTGTCCATATCCATGATTTTCTGAATTGGAGAAAGAGTGTGGAAAGCATCTGGGGAAAAGGAGGCTCTTTACCAGCTTGTTTCCTGTAAGCTCAATTGGAAGACCTTGTCCGTGCAAATAGATTTCAAAATAGAGCCTGCCCTTTGACTGTCTCCATAATTACATGGCTTGCTCTGTATTTTATTTGGCAGTCAGAGCAGTTAACCCCTGGAAGGAAGGGGCTGATGGCATGGGCAGCTTAGCTCCCCAGACATGTCCGTGGGAATGAATAAAGCACTGTTTGGAGAAGCTCATAGCTAAAAGCACACCAGAACTCAACCAAAACTTTTAAAAAACAAGTTTAATAATGTCTGTTATGATTGGTTTAAAAACTTACTTTGTCCTTATTGTGTAGATTATAGAGAGGTATTAATTGTTTTTTAAAAAATGGGAGTTGGGGGAGCTCCTTGTTGCTTTGATGTAATCAACATCTGTCAACAGAATGAATTTGCTTTTGTTTAGTTCCAAGGGCCCTTGTCCTTAAGCTTTGCCCAATCAGTATCTGCTTCAGCCTGGGGCATTCCTCTAGCCTTTTTGGGTTTTTTCCCTTCTTTTTCTTCTTCTTCTTCTTCAACAGATGCACAGGTTATTTCTTGTGAAATGTGAGCTTCTCTTCTGCGTTATAGTCTCCTTGATATGGGAAGGAACTTTCTTTCTCATTTACTCTTAAAACATGTACCTCTTACTACTAGATTATAAAAATCAATGGGAGTTACAGAGAGTGAGGCAGACTATTTAATTTTCCTTTCACGACATTTGTGCAAGTTATCAAACCTATCAAGCGGACAGTCAATGTTTTAGGTCAGGAAATATGAGACATGGCTGCACTCGCCGTGCTGTAAGAGCCTGTACTCCTACCCTGGGTAATTGGTTGGAGTTCATGAACTGTGATCTTTCTGTGGTTCTAAATCAGCACCTTGAAAATGTATTTCTGTGGTACAGTCCCTCCTGAGCCTACTGTAGGAAGCAATATTTCTAAACAGTTAAAAATATCTTGAATTGCTGTCACAAGTTGCTTTTTTTTAGAGTTAATGTATTATTTTAGCAAATCCTTTGATTTAAAATTAAAATCATCAATGAGTGTAAGAGCCATATTTGAAAATGAATTAGCAAAACGTTGTTTTCTCTTAGTAATCATAAATCATTTAAATCTGGCAGGCATTCCTCCCTTCATCCAAAATAATTGCCTCCATTTGTAAAATCAATTAGATGTTGATATGCTATAAATAATAGTTTTGTTACTAGACTTTGACATTTGCTGATCATTACGAAAAAATACATTCAGCAAGACATTTTACAGGGTGTCTTTTAAATTACATATTATCTCTGGTTGACATTGTTGGCTAACGTAAAGTGATACGGGCTACTTTATTGTGTTGCTTTCTACCCAGATACTTGAAGCCTCTGAAACATACCGTAACTGAGGATTGATGGCACTCTGGAGGGTGAAAGTGCTTGCCTGGAAACGTACAGTGAAACATAGAGGTGTTGGTAGCCCACACTTGAGTACAAATGTACTTTGTTCAGTTTTACAACTGCTTAAGATAATAAGCATTAATAGGCATTTTAAATGTCTCTTTGGAAGTTCATTCAGAACTCTCTCTTAAAAATACTTGTTGACCAAAAGAAAACTTGCATTTCCGAGGGTAAAATCGGCTTAATTAAGGGTCATTAGTAGAGGTGCACATAAAAACCCAGGGCTCAGTGGGTGAAATGGAAGCTTTTCATTATGTGGTATAGAATGCACGCGCAGATAACAATTAAAATGAACCCTGAGTAAGAGGCCAGTGAATATAGGGCATGTCATGTGCAGCAATATTAGTTATTTTAAATGCATTCTTCCCCCATCATACTTGAATTCTGTAGTCCCACCTTTCAGACTTAATCTGTAAAGGGAAATAAAATGCAGCTTTTAGAAATTGATGTTATTACCGAATATGAAAATATTTAAAACTGTAACCTAGATTTACATTTCAAATACAAATTTAGAATATGAAAAATGTGCTGCAGGATCCAAGGGTCATATAGCAATTTCAATAGACATTCAGGCCGCACAGCGTGCTCCTCCGTGGAAGGAAAGAAGCAGTTGCTTATAATTTTTGACATTCAGCTCAAACTAGGAGCTAATAGAATTTTTATGACACTGAAAATAAATTCTTGTTATTACCTGTGATAACAGTAAGTATTCTAGTATTCATAACTAATAATGTATAGATTTACTGCCTAAGGAAACCCTATATAGAGTTTCTGTTACATAATTGACAGTAACAACACTTGCTATGATCATGTCTTTTAAGATCAAATTAGTCCAAAGCAGCTCCTTGCTGATCTGGGGCTCTCCTCTTCTGAGGTTTCTGATGATTTCCTACTGGCATCTCCTAAACTTCAGATTAGTCAACTTAACCCTTGTTTCCTAAAAATAGCTTTAACAAAAGAGGGTTTGCTGTGAGTCCTGGGTAAATGATGATGCCCAGAAGACCGAGGGGCCAGTCCCGAGGCTGATGGAAACCTGCCTGGTGTCCCTGCCTCTGATGATGGACATCATCAAATTAGCTGTGTAACACTGACAGTAGCAAGTTGGAAGTTACATGTAGTTATTAGAAGGTATCAGCAGTTCTTCTATTTAGTTATTTTTTAAATTGAAATATAACAGATGTATAACATATGTGTTCATTTTGGATGTACAAAGCAGTGCTTTTACAAAGAAAGGAAATATATAGGAAATTCAACAAACCTTTTCTAGACTGATCTATAGCAGATAATGTAGTTTGTGACCCTGAGTATAATTGGGATGGGGGATTTTAATTTTACTCCCTCTGCATTTAAAAAATTTGTTAATTGCTATTTATGAATTACACTATGATAAGCAAAGTTGAGGATCTCCCCCCGCATTTTTTGTCATGTTAATTGGAGAGCCATTATCTTCTAAAGGCACATATTGATGTAAGACCATTTCTTCATTTCACCTGTGAAAACACTAAATTGTTGGTTTTTTTTTTCTGGTTTGTAATGAATAGTTAGTAGAATAAACACGGTATGGTACCTTATTATCCTGTTACTTTGTGACAACATTTATAGGGTGTCTTTTATCAGATTGAAAGAAAAGATTTTGCTTCCAATAAAAATGTATCTTATGGAAGTGGAGTTGCTGAGAACACTGCAAAACCATAATTGTCAACAGATTGGATATGTTCAGGCTGTGTTCCCAATGTTTAAGTCATGTGTGGAGGTGCTTGCCTCTTTCTGGCAGTGAGCCTGTTATTTAGCAGAACGGTATGTTGGCGACACTGTTCATTCTAGAAGTGAATGTCTGAGAAGCCTCATTCAGATCTCCTAGTAGAGACCTGATGACTTCATGCGTTGAGTTTAAGAACATTGGAAAGATTCCCCCTGTAATGACTGTGTACTTGAACTTGATAATACTGATAAAGATGACCTCTCTTTCATGTTATCAGCTGCATTGAAAAAAATCTACATGAGTCCTAAAATTGATCAGACTCTACATCGTCCCATTGCCTGGGACATAGCATGACAGTCAGAAGCTGCTGAATGAAGGCACACATTGTCAGAGCTAAAAGAGACCTCAGGGACTTCCCTGGTGGCGCAGTGGTTAAGAATCCGCCTGCCAATACAGGGGATGGGTTCGAGCCCTGGTCCGGGAAGATCCCACATGCCGCGGAGCAACTAAGCCCGTGCACCACAACTACTGAGCCTGCACTCTAGAGCCCACGAGGCACAACTACTGAAGCCCGTGTGCCTAGAGCCGGTGCTCCCAACAAGAGAAGCCACCGCAATGAGAAGCCCGCACACCACAACCAAGAGTAGCCCCAGCTCATTGCAACTAGAGAAAGCCCGTGCGCAGCAACGAAGACCCAACGCAGCCAAAATAAATAAATAAATTTTTATTAAAAAAAATAGACCTCAAAGATTATGAAGTTCACTCCCTCATTTTACTAAACCTTCTGTAGCAGTTGATAGTGTCTGTGAAGTGCTCAGCACAGAGCTTGGCACCAGTAGGCTCTCAGCCAGTGTTCACTGCTGTTGTTACTGCCCGAGGTCACACAGTTAGCTCCTGGCAGGACCAGGAGCAGAACCTCTAGCTCCAATGCGGTGTCATTCGGGCCCATTTTTCATCAGGAATATCACCATCTGTTATAATCAAATGTATTTGTTTGCTTCTTGTCTGTGTCGCACCACGGAATATGAGCTCCCTGAGGCAGGGACTTTGTCACCTGGTTCACCTCGTGTCCAAAGCATGGCATGTAGGAGGAGCTCAGTAAGTAATTGTCAAATAAAAGAATAAGTAAATTTCAAGGCCCACAGATAAACATGTTGAGTGTTGAGAAGGGAAAGGAAAAGACATTAACATTTTTGGGGTGGCTACTTTTTAATTTTTTTATTTTTTTGGCCACACCACATGTCTTGCAGGATCTCAGTTCCCCGACCAGGGATTGAACCCAGGCCATGGCAGTGAAAGCCTGGAATCCTAACCACTAGGCCACAAGGGAACTCCCCCATAGAGTGCCTACTTTTAAAAGATGGTTTAGGGATATGTGTTATCTCAACTAATGTTCACAACAACCTGGTGGTGAGGAAAGCACTACTATTCCCATGTAATGGTGAAGAAATGGGGCTCAGAAGTTTTGGTAATTCAGATCTGACTTCAAAGCTCATGTTATTTTCACTACCACAATGCCTCCCAGTTAAATCAGTTCTAAGACTTTTCATGAAAAATACCTTCATTCTGAATGTTGGCTGGTTCCATGATGTTTATTTTTTTTTCATGATTCAAAAAAAATTTCTTTGAAATTGAATCCCTGAAAAAACACATGCTATAGCAAAGCATACCAGCTACTAGAGCCCGTGCACACTGTTGAAAGGCAGCGTGGAGCGGCAGACACAGCCCTGGATTCAGACTTCGAGGACTCTAGCTGGGGCCACCAGAGGTGTGAGCCTTTGTTCCTCATCCATAAACTAGTGACATCAACAGCTGCCCGCCTCCCTAACAGCACTGGTAAGACTTAATGTGTGTGGAGCACCTAGCACTGTGCTTAATTAAAGAAACTGGCCATTAAGTGTTAACCACTATTATTGTTTTCTATTTCTATTAGTGTTATCGTTATTAATAGTCATCATAATACATGCTTTTCTCAGAAGGGAAACACTTGGGAGCTTGTCTTTGGTCCTACCTAGGGATGCAGTTAGGGAGCCCAGAATCATGGATTGATTCCACCTGAGCCTTTCCTTGGCTTTAACTGGGACCCAGATTTTTCCATTCTGTGTCCACAGACTGCCCAGCCAAACCTCTACAGCATGTATTTGGTCAGCAAAGGGAGTTTGGCTTGAGAAAGAGGATGGATTAGGTCAACCCATCACCACTTTTGCAAAAAAAAAATAATAATAGTGGTAACTTTTACTAGTTTTGTGAGGCCTTTTACATTTTCAGAGTGTGTCCTTGTGTGTTGTTAGCTCATCTTTTTCTCACGCATGAGAGAGCAGTATACTTCATGAAGGCAACTGGACCTGCTTTTCCGCAGCTTTGGCACTCTGGCAGAGTTACTTACCTTTGTGTGCTTCCGTATCTTCAACTGTGGAATGAGTAATAACAGTTTACAGTTTACAGCGTTCTCAGGAAGATTAATGAGCTACCACATGTAAAGGGCCTAGCATAGTAATTGACGCACAATAAGTTCTCAGTATTAGAAGCTATAGTGAAGCCCAGGGTTTCTTTCTCATTTTACTTTTCAAGTATTCTTGAAGGAACTACCATTTTGGGGGGCATCTACTAAAGGCAGGGCACTTTCACAGACTTTATTCCAATTAATTCTCACTTGAGACTCAAAACAAGACACTTGCTCAGGGCCACACATCTACCAAGTAGTAGAGCTGAGACAGAAGTCCAGGCTTCTGCTTTCCGACCATCTGCTTTTACTAGGAAACTACCCTGCCCCTCATAGACAATTAACATCCTGGGGCTGGTGGTGTTGTCTTTAGGGAAATGTTGTACTTTACAAGCTTTAGGGAATATGTACCTGCCTCTATCAAGCAACTTTTTTTTTTTTTAAAGAAGTGATATTACTGGCAGCATTTTGTCTGGTATTTGGAATTGTTTAAAATAATACCTGAAACACCTCTGTAAGTTTGATTCAACAATGTTACTTTCAGCTTTCTGGAAGAACATAATTGAGTGAAACTTAGGACACTGAATCAATGACTTTAGGGGTTTGTTTGCTTCTGCGCCTTTTTCCCATTTTTCCTTTCTCCCACTTAGAGATCTTGAGTTTTGGGGCTAATACTCACCTGCAATTTGTGTTTCCATTATGTTTCACAGCTGAAAGATTACTCTAGGCCAGTAATTCTCAAACTTTAGTGTGCATGAGAATCACTCTGGTGAGGGATTGTTAAAACACAGATTGCTGACCACATCCCAGAGTCTGAGTCAGTAAATTGAGGAGGGGCCCAAGAATTTGCATCTTTTCCCCATGTGATACTAATATGCTGGTCCGGGTACCACATTTCGAGAACCAGTGCTCTAGACCGGAAGTCGACAAAATTCTTCTCTAAGGGGCAGGTAGTAAATATCTTAGGCTTTGTGAGCCATATGTTCTCTGTCACAACTACTCAACTCTGCCACTGTCGCTCAAAAGCAGCCATGGCTAATTGTAAGTGAATGAGTGTAGCTATGTTCCAATAAACCTTTATCTATGGGCACTGAAATTTGAATATTGTATAATTTCACATTACAAAATATGATTTTTTTCAACCATTTATAAATATAAAAATCACTTTCAGGTTGGGGCTATATAAAAATAGGCAGCAGGGCAGATTTGCCCTTTGGGCTGTAGTTTGCCAACCCCTGACATGCAATTATGGCATGTTGGGGATTTTTAAAACTATTGTTTTAATTATAAAAGTAATGCAAGTGAATGTTTTTAAAAGTCAATCAGTATAGAAGAAAACAGAAGGAATCGGTAAGTCTTCCTCCCCACCCCAGCCCCAATCAGATACCCCAGAAATAACCACTGTTGCTGAATATCAATTTTCAGAAATTTTATAGGCATATACAAGCCTGTATAAATGTATAAGTTCTTTTTACATGAGCTTTTTACATAAGCTCCGTTTAATGAACTTCTAATATGTACGGCTCAGCATTTGCTATTTTCCTAACAATATATTGTGACCTCTTTCAATGTCAATACATAGAGATGATTTAGCTTATTCTCTTTAATACCTCTATAGTTTTCTGTTGTATAGATTTACCATAATATATTTAACCAGTCCCCTACGATTGGACACTTGGATTATTTCCCATTTTTTTCTACCACAAACAGTGCTACAGTTCATCTTCAAACATCCATCATTGCATACAGTAGAGTCCTAGGAGATGAATTGCTGAGTCAAAGGATGTGTGCATTTAAAATTTTGATAGATATTTCTAAATTCCTGTTGTGGGTACTTTAGGACCCTACATTCGTTTTCTTTCAGGGTTACACCCTACAGTTTTGCTATTTAGTCTTTATCTGACTCGAGCATTCATTACAATGAATTTCAGTATAATGCCTCGCTGCACATGAACTTAACACAGAGTAGTAATCCTATCGAGGGCAAAAAGTGCAGCTGGTAATTTGTCCAGGAGTCGTGAAAGGAAAATGGCTTTAAAGAACATAAAGCCACCCAAACAGTGCCCTGAATCTAGGGTCATCCTGGACATGGCTGCTTTTAAGGTACCACAGCAGAAATTGCTCTTTTTATAGACCTGGTGTTTAGCAGATGTTTCTATATGTTTCTTACCCACTAGAATAGAGTTTTCCATTGTCAAACATTTATGTAAACATACTATTAGCTAATAAATATGCTTTGCTACTATTGTACTAGAACTCAGAATACCACTGCTTTCCTTTCTATTTGGAGCTTTTTCTTTTTTGAGCCAATAAAGGATTATAATAATGATCTAATAGACAACAATGCAACATCTTAAAATGTAGCACTAAGTAGTTTTTTTTTTTACTTAAGATATGTCTATTTCTGCTTCTAGGTTGTCACAGGATTTTCTCTTCATCACTCAATCATATCTACTTACACAAGCAGTCAAGCAGTCAACAAAGAAGAAATTTCTTTTTCCGAAGACAAAGAGAGATTTCACACAGTATAGTTTTGCCGGCTGCAGTTTCTTCAGCTCATCCAGTCCCTAAGGTACTGTATTGCCTATTATTTTTTTGCTGCTTTTTCCGGCCAAGATAAAGGTTAACTGCAGAAGCAATCAAGTGTTTTTGCACCTTTGATTTCTGAGGTGTTTGAATTATAATTTTTTAACTTGGTCTGTGATTTAAAACTGTGGTCTGGGAAGTTTTAACATCCTGCAGTTCTATAATATTCATTTTTTAAAATAAAGCACTGAGCTTATAACTGCTTAATTCACTTAGAATTCAAGTTTCTATCATTAAAATTTCCATATTAAATTTCTACCATGAAGATAAGATTATAGACAATCTGTCCATTTTTCTAAAATGCAATGTAAAGGAGGTGTGGGGATCGTTTAGGAAGAACGAGAATAGGTGAAAGAAATAATAGATTTGTCACAAAAGTCACCTGCTTTCCCTCTTTTTCTGTTTTTTTGTTGTTTTTTTTTTTTTTTTTTTGCAGTAAACCCACATTAAGTATATCATACTCCCTGAAGGTGAGTGCCCCATTTTTGTGACAAGGGCTGACAAGACAGGCCACCAGAGCCAGAGTATGTTTCTGGTATTTCTTTAGTAGAAAAGAAAAAAGAAGTCTCCAGAGAGGTGAATGTATTGTTTTAGAATTTCAGTGACAAGCCAACAGCCCTTCTGCCTGTGGTTGTAACCTGGCCAGATTGCAAAGAGAGAGGAGGCGGGGCTGTGGGAGACCGGGTGTGCTTTGTGGGTGCTGGTGGTAAAGCTGTAGCAGAGAAGATGCTCACCCCGAGCTCGGCTGCTGCAGCCCAAGCAATGGTGTTACTTGTGTCAGAAAGGCCCATCTGAACACAAGAACAAGTGAAGGTCCTTAAATCCTGCATGATGCAGTTCCCAAAGTGCAGAGCCCTAACCTCAGACCTTCCAGAGATGCTGTGATGTCCATTGAATAGCGTTATCTCTCTCAGCTTCCTGTCCCCAACTGCTGTGTAGCCTTACTGGGTACTGCTCAACAAAACTTATGTAGCAGTTGCCATAAATAGTTTGTAAAGAGCTGTGCAAAACCTTGGGACTGAAAGGAGCTCTGTGTGTAAGGTAGTATTTATTTTCTGAATACTGCCCACGGATTTAAGTTCGTGGTGGAGAATGTTCTCCAAGGGTGATCAGAGTTGAACATTTTGAGTTTTAGAGGAGGGGGGAGTTTGTTTGTTTTTGACAAATGATGGAAGTGTTCAAAGTATTTTTTATGTACTTGAAAAAAAAAGAAAGGAAAAGGAAAGAGAGCTGTTTCATTTTGTCCTCTAGTTCCTTCTTAGTTTGGGTACAGTTGCAAAGTGTAAGAGAAGTGCATATGTAATAGGCATCCGTGAACTTGACAGTCAGCCTTTTACATATATTCATTGGGAGAGGGTGTTGTGAGCTATCCTTTGCATAAATTTATCTTTGTGTCGAGGAGATGAAAGTGCTCTTAATTAACCATTTGGCAATTGGGAAGCTTGGTGCTATTTGTTATCAATGGCAATAGGCTTCTAACGGGGTTGGAGAAGGAAGAAAACTCCTGTTTGTTTTGACCAGAAGTCTCCTTCAGTCCAGTGTGACTCAAAGCACAGAAAGGTTAACAGACCATCCAGAGGCAGCACTAACAGGCCATGTTAAGTTCAAAAGGGCAGGGGAAGGAACTGGGGGCAGCCTGGAGGGTCTGTTGTGCTGGCTTCAGAGGTCGGTGCTCCGGCAGGAAGGGCAGAGCTCCATGAAGCAGGAGGCTGTGTCCGAAAAAATGATCCCATTGTCATGCACTGGGTTCTGATCTTCGTTTTCAATCCTTTTTCCTCAAGCACATAAAGAAGCCAGACTATGTGACGACAGGCATTGTACCCGACTGGGGAGACAGCATAGAAGTTAAGAATGAAGATCAGATTCAAGGGCTTCGTCAGGCTTGTCAGCTGGCCCGCCATGTCCTCCTCCTGGCCGGGAAGAGTTTAAAGGTGGCGTCTCACCAAGCCTCGGAAGACTTACATAAGGGGCAACAAACCCTGCTCCCCTTTTTTCCCTTTCCCTTTAACTCTTCTTTTGTACACATCTCATTTGTTAAAATTAAGTAAAGCCTTGGGATAGGGGAAAGGGATCGTATTATTTCTGTGTTTATTCAAGAGATAATTGAAAATACAAATTTGATGTTAAGTAGCAGAATTCTGGAGATACTTGGAGCACAATCGGCCTATCCAAGTTGATCCATGGCAGATGGCTTTGACTTTTCCCCTCTTACTCCTGCCTGTAGTTTCTGCTTTTATTCCCCACATTATTTCCGTGTGCCTGAAGAGTTGCTTTGCCTCATCCTTTGTCTCTTATTTTCTTACATTGGCTCTGCAAAGAAAGACAGACCACATACACTAAGCTATAGGTAATTCAGCAATGTAATTGTGTACAACTATCTTACTACAAGATTTAGGTCTTTTGGAATAATCTGAAACTGAATCTGAATCCTGCTATGTAAGGATCATAAAAGAAAATACTGTAGTTTCCAAAAGGTGGGCAGAATTTAGGAAGTGAGACTCAAAGATGAAACACTTAGTGTATCATTTGTGTAATAGACTTGTGATAGCAACACAGCTAACCATAATGTGAATATAAAATAACATAAAGAAAACTCTTGAAGAAATACTTTTTAATAAAAGATTTTGTTTTAGAATTTGCTCATGATTTATGAATTTGTGGAGATAGTCCTCCTGTGCCCACAAAACTTGATTTCAGTTTTCTTCTAGTTTGGGAGCAATTGGATACCTTCTAGTAAGGGAAAAATATTTTTTTAAAACACATTGATTTGTTTAGGCATGAAAGAAATCAAGATTAGTGAACCTGAATCTCTACAAAATGTATCAGACTTAGTTTTTTAAATGATGATCCGTAACCTCCATGCCATTATGGCGAAACCCATGTAATGTTTCGCTGAGATAAAAAGGTGTGGTTTGACCTACTTTTCAAGCTTTGTCATCTAAATTGAAGATCCTTTTGAGAATTTATATGCTTTGGTTAGCCCAGGGCACTAACCATTGAAGAAGAGGAAGGAATTGCCTCAGAACATATTTTTTAAACCTTCAGGCTAAAACGGAGTCATGTCATTTAATGACTCACAAGTGATTGAAAGGATCTTAGATTTTAAAATGTCCATTTCCTAATAGTCCATAACACCATCATATACCCAAACAGTTGTCAGAAAGGCACAATAGGATTTTAAGGTTAATCATAATTAATTAAAATGTTGTACCACAAGTTTATCACAGTAAATTTATACAGCCTCATCTGGAAGTGCTGTAGCTATAGGCATAGTCAATAAATACAGGAAGTATCTTCAACTGTCGCTCCACAATTTCTTTATTTAATATTCTAGGTTGACATGACAACTGAAGAGATAGATGCTCTTGTTCATCAGGAAATCATCAGTCATGATGCCTATCCCTCACCTCTAGGCTATGGAGGTTTTCCAAAATCTGTTTGTACCTCTGTAAACAACGTGCTTTGTCATGGTATTCCTGACAGGTATTCATTGCTTAATAACATATTGTTCCTTTGGAAACTAAAACATGAAACTAAGATCTATAACATATGTTGAAAGACACTATAGTTTAATTGAAACCTACCTGCAAACTTTTGAAGCTGATTATGGTAGAGCAACAATTTTGAAGTATTTTGCTTCTAAATGGACATAATACCACCATTTAATGTTTGTTAAAGCAATATGTAATACAAAAAAAGTGGCTGTGCATTAAGTATTTCTTTTACCATCTTAGATTTTTAACCATCCACTATTGCTTTGGCTCTTTGTAAAATTAAGGTAACTATTAAGTAAATTTGTTGAGAATAAGTAGATTTTTTACCAGTGGCAATACATGCTCATTTAGGTATTTCTAGTAAAAATTGATGTGACTAACATAAATTAAAGATTAAATATAGTTATTCCATTCATTCCTTCTCCACTCAGAATTATCACCGCAACTCATTAGGCTTGCGATAGTGGTCATTAGATATTTATTTTTATATTCCTTTTATTGGGATCTGTCTGTCACCATTTTTTTTCCTGTTTATGTTTCAGTCGACCTCTTCAGGATGGAGATATTATCAACATTGATGTCACGGTGAGTAAATCATATAAAAAAATAGTCTTTGATCAACTTCAGAATTGCCGGTAGCAACAAGAAGAAGAGTGGATTGAAAATGTGAACTGCACCGATGGAAGTGCTGTTTACTTCTAGACCCAGACACAAGCAGCTGGTTTCCTTTTTTGTCTTTAACTCTGTGTTTATTCCAAGTAAACCCAGGCCTGACTTGAATTTAGGGCTGGAATCAGATGCACTGAGATCAATGTTGGCCTAAGTGAAATGTCAACCCAATCCTGCTATGTGTCATGTTTTTGAGAAGGTGTAATTGTTATTGATCCACTGTGTAGTTAATGCAGAGCCCACAGCACTGGGCAGCTGCTGAAGCTAGATATGTATGAGATGAGCTAACGCGAAGAAAGCCAGCATTTTTCCTTCACTCTGCCAAGATTGATCTTCCTCTTCCTGCTGATTTTGAGTGGGGCCTGTCATTATCTTACTCTGTCATTAGGCGCTACATTGGCCTGTGTGTGTCAGTCTATTTGGACAGCAACTCTTTTGCTAGCAGTGTTCCGTAGATTTATTAAAATCCCTGAAGGTAACGTTGTATTCCATTTCTGGTGTAGAGAGCCTTGAACTCAAAGCGTACAAGCAGAGTGCTTTTCTCTCTGAACTTCAGTTTTCACCAAATGGTTAACAGCCTTCCTTTTAAATAACAGCCCCAAGTAATTCAACACAGGAACTTCAAACTGTACAAGCTCTAACCTTTTCTAATTTCCCTAGCCTTCCACTATTCTCAGACTTGGGTTATTTGTGCTTTGGCAGTTCGTTTTACTAAAAAAATTTGTAATAGTACCTTTGGATTATGGAGATGGTAAATAAATTCTATACATCTGATGATTAATAAATACATTTTAAATAAATAAATATAAATTAAACATCTGATGAGAACTAGTTGAGATAGCATTCAAGGAGTACAGTTTCTATTAATGAGGAAATATTCTTAATAAGAGTGATTTCATCTCCAGACCATGAACCTTAGGTGGGAGTGGGAATGCGGTGGAGATTGGCATCCAGTAGTTTAGTTCAGTCCAATATTTAGTTGTTTAAATTAATTCAGCTTTTTTTCTTCATATCAGTGTGTCTTAGGATATAGCCAAATATTCTTTTATTGCTGATGCTCTTTCCTGTATCATTTTGTCCTACTTAGAATACTTGAACATTTGTTCTACATATATTGTTGCTATCTTTCCAACTCAGAATATGTAGAAGGAAGTATTTTATGAAGTGTACCTGAAATGAAGTATTTTTCATGATGCACTTTTCTTTTGGCTTGTACCTGATTTGGGGGCTCTTCATTTATTATCTCACCTAATCACCCCCTAATAAAATATTGCTTCTTTGAATGAAATCAGCATACTCTTCCTTCCTGTTTCCAATGTGTCCAAAGAGAATAGTCCATGCCTTTTCTAAGTTTCCTGAAGACTTTCAATAAACAAGTCCATTTTTAACATTAAAATGGTCAAAGTGAAATATTTTCAAGTGTCTAGAAATGTGAAGGGACCAAGAAAACATACAGGTCAGTATCTTAAATTATATTTCTTATGAAATATTTTATTAAGTGAAAGACTCCATTATTAGATCCTATACTTTTATCAGAAAATACTCATTGCATTTTGTAATTGTTTACATTAGTATATATCACAAGAAGATAACTTCTTTCCCCCTTGAAAGTTGAATGTTTAAAAAAAGATAATGTGATACCCATATTAGTTGCTCAATAAATATTTGTTAAATAAATGAAGTATAAAACAAGAATAGTTTGTGGGTAAAAACAGTAATTATAGATAACTGCCACAGACTTTCAAAAGTATTATTTCATATATATTGAATCTTTCAAGTAGTCATTTTACAGGCTAGCAAAAAGTAATATGAAAAGGCAAATAAATATTTTTTAAAATAGATTTTTACTTAAATAGCAACTATACAAACATTCAGAGTTACAATTTTGTTTTAATAATTACTCTTTATTAGTAAATGTTATATACTTGTGTATCAAATCAAAACTTGTACTCTCTTGGATTACAAATGGGAATAAATATATAAAACATTGTTTTATTGCAAGGTAATTTGATGTAGTAGCGAAAACACTTGATTAGAAGCCAATAATCCATCATATTAACCTGGTTCTACCTCTGTATTCTGCCACTAACCTTAGACAAGTTACTTGTCTGTGCCTCAGTTTCCTGACTTTTAAAGTGAGGATAAAATAAAGACTTCTCCTGCCTCCCTCACAGAGGATACAAGAGTATATTTTTTAAGCAGAAGAGTATACATATTAATTTGGTATTAAAGCAGAAAGCTCAGATAAATCTCTTTTTTATTACAGTTTTGCATTCTATTTCATGAGAAAGAGAAATGTGAACAATAATTACATAGGACAAGTTTATGCAAAATAGCAAATTCCATGCTATATCAAAGGATCAATATTCAACCAGTCTCCTCTGACTTCTATAGTTATTACAGTGTTTGGTAATTATTGATTTTTATAATGAATCTGGTGTCTTTCAAGATCCTACAGGGCCTTCTGAGTCATTGAAGACAGATAAAATGCTATTTTCTGTAATTTTATTCTTAAGCCTGTTTTGTTACATTCTGATTCTTTAAAAATCCATGTATAGTGTTTTCTGTTAACATTCTGCTATCTGGAACATTTGATTAAGATTCCACTTCCAGACAGGATTCTTCTATAACATTTTTCATTCCGATATTGAGCCACTTCAGTTCTTGGAACTGAATTCTCCTTCTGTCTGTTATAACACCAACATGTCTATCTTATTTCTTTTTGCCATTATCTATCACTTCCAAGTGTGGGACTGGTAAATAAAAGATAAGTATCTTTATGACACTGAAGAAACTTTTCACGTGTTAAATACTTCTGGATTCTCTAAACCTATTGTAGTAATTGTGGGTCAGTGTCTTTGGTCACTATTTCTGCATATATAATTTTGTCTCAGAAATAAAATGAGGACTCAAAATGTTAAAGAACATTGTTAATCCTAATGCTGAAATAGCCATACTAGTCACAAATTTATTTTAAAATCTTGCAATATCATTGCGTGTCTTCCTCTTCGTAATTTCTGTAAGGCTATTTCTTCTTTTTTTGTAGGTAAACTTGACAGTAATTCTGGAAGGGTGAAACACATGAATCTACTAAATACATAAATGAATGCAATGTAGACTTTAGGAGAGTAGATTTTTAAACAAGGACATATTTTTAAATTTCTGCCTGTGTTTAGGTTTACTACAATGGCTACCATGGAGACACCTCTGAAACATTTTTGGTGGGCAATGTGGATGAATGTGGTAAAAAGTTAGTGGAGGTTGCCAGGAGGTGTAGAGACGAAGCAATTGCTGCTTGCAGAGCGGGGGCTCCCTTCTCTGTAATTGGAAACACAATCAGGTAAGCCTTACACTGACAAGTAAAGGGAGGGTTGGCAAATGGTACAAAGGTTATTGGTGGCTTGGTATAAAGTTGATGACATGTTTTACTATTCAGAACCATCATTTCAGTCTGATATCAGTATGTGAACTGCCAGGCTGCTGTGTTGTTCCCTGAGTTTAAAAAAAAAAAATTTTTTTTTAAGTGAATTATATCAGGTCAGCAAAGAAACTTATAGAACCGGCAAGCAATATTTATGTGACCGCTTTACTTTTAGCTTGACATGTTGGTCTGTAGTGTTCCTATATTCAAAATCACACCAAACGTGGAAGGAGTAACTAAGAAGGGGTAAGTATCCCAACTCTTGGACAGTGAGACAGGAGAGAAGCTAGATTTTATAAAGGCATGAAGTGAAACATATTCCTGTGATAGAAAGATAAAAAGCATTATTAGCTCAAGCAAGCCTTACCTTTCAAATTGGTGGATTAACAAACAGCCTGAAAAGGTGATCTTTTTTTTTTTTTGGTCTGGTTCATTTTTCCTATAAACCATTGTTTACTTTCCACACAGGCTTCTATGCTTGCTTTTTGAGAGTGTGTGTATTTTCCGAATTCAAGACTTTTCTTTGTAATCCGTTACCTACTTTAGATCTCTTTTTCTTCCCCATAACTGTTTTGAAGTAGACATACAGAATATGTGTTTTCATTTAACAGTAACATATTTTGTTAAAGATGATCACATCAGTACCTTTTAAAGTACTGTTCTCATTAATATGAACCATTGAATACTTCCCATTTGTCTGAAGGATGGAAGGCTTAGTCACCTTGAAAAGATGCTGCCTTTTTTCTTTGTAAGCCTTCAAACACTTTAAGAAAAAAGGCAGTAAAATATAAGTTAAATGCATTTATGGCTTTAAAAATATTGTAACAGTGATTCAGTGTCTGAATCAAACTTTAGTAAAATCTCTTTGGGTTATATGCGAGAAGCTTTTATTGAAGACTTTGAACAAAATTGTGTTTTTGACAGTTTTAAATTATAGGCTAACTAGCCTGGGAAAAAAGGATAGTGTCTCTCTGTTCTTTCATAGGAAATGTTGAATCAGACCCCTACTGAGAAAAGAAATTTAATGCATATCTCACTATCTTACTGTCCATGAATATAATAGAAATGAATTCAAAATGCAGTTTTATTTTTGCAAATGGGATGAGTCGATAGATGTACCTCATATTTTTGAACACCTAGGGTTCAACAAATTTACTGGTGGTGCTCTTGCATTTTAACAAAATTTATTCTTCAGTAGAAGGGGGCAGAGAACACTAGATTCTTATTCAAGCATTCTATCGAGCTCTGCATTCATGGCTGTGTCTAAAGGGCATGTCAGCCTTTGATTCTCTCTGAGAGGTAATTATCCTTTTCCTGTCACGGAACAACAAATGATAGCTAACTACAGAGGCACATTTGCAGTAGTCACATTCATCAACTGCAGGAAAAAAAATTCAATTTAATTGTGCAACACAGCTGCACATGGGCTTTTGAGCATTTCTGTTGTTCTCCCTGTCTCGCTATTCCTCCCTCCAGATCTATTTTTTAAACTTTTTTTCTGGTTATTTTTTCCCCTTTTTTGTCTCTTCTTCCATTTTTACTCTCTGTACTTTCTTGTTAAAGTAATTTTCCTTTGTGGCTCTCATTCTTTTTTCCCCATTGAAGGCTATGAATGTAGAAAATTATCACAATTACTCATATAATTGAGCCTCTTTGTAGCAAGTGCAACTCCAGTAGCCTTTCTCCATCATGAAAATGGTTTCATTATAGGGTTTTTCATATTCTCTGACACCATCTACACAGAGGAACAGGCGTGCAGATGAGATGTACTAGGAACAGGCTAGATCAGTAAGGTCACAGTAGGAATAATTAGCTCTGCTATGGAAAGAGCATCTAGGCCTTTTACTGCTACATAAATGTACTGTCCGTGGCTTTTAGTCACAAAAAAACTTACTAACAAATGGAGCTCCCGCCTACTACTTTGAAAAAAAGATTTGTATCAACACTACAATTTTCCATCATTAAGACTAATAACACAGAGCCTAGTATACATCAAGGGGAATAAAAAGAAAAATCTCACATTCAAGTGGCGGCTGGGTGCTGACCTTTGTTCCCTTTTTTTGTGTACGACTTAACTCTTTACAAAAAAGAGCCACACGCCACACCAACATGCAGGTGAACTCCAGCTAGTACTAGCAAAGCATAGCATTCAGTCGGAAAATCTGATAAATCTCCGTGCAGGATAATGCATTTCATTACATATTCACTACATTAATTCTAGCTACATAAAAAAAAGAAGAAGAAGAAGAGTAAAATTGAAAGTGACATTGGATTTTAGCTATCTGGATACAAAGGTCAGTTTTCGCAGAGGATGAATTTGCATGTACAAGCTCCTTTGAAAACCAGATCAGTCCCGACGACTGCACTTACGAAACTATGTGAAAAATAACAGACAATGAACTTTTTCCTTTACCCTAATGCATTTCATTATTTAGATGGTCTACGTCTGCCACTGAGGAGGAAACTGGCCCCACTTCTAACAAATGTTTGTTCTGATGTGTTAAGGCAATGTTTCTGGACATCTATTATTTCGCCTTTTCTCATTCAGGCAAAATCTCAAGGGAGTAAATAAACAAACAGTCTCCACCTTTAAGCCAAAAATACTCGGAATCATTACAGACCGAAAGTTGACAAACATCTTTCAACTCAGCCTCGTTTATTTTAAGATACTCACCATCTTTTGCATAGCCTCCCTCTACTGATACACCATGAAAAGCACATTCAAGCATCTTTCAGTAGTAGTATGTCACCAAAAACCTGGTGATCTTTATAGGAAATTTTGAAATTTTCTGAAACCTAAAGGATAGGATGGTATCTCTGAAGAAGTATTGGCTAAAAGACTTTAATGAAAAGAGTTCTCTGTGTGCCCTTCTGCTTCGTGAGGGACAGCTAGTGATCTTTAGGTTACAGTGTTACTATACTCACTGGACTTGCATTTGCTTTAAAATATTTCTAAATTTGTATTTTTGTAATTACCTCTAGATGATATGAGCTGTACATGTGAAGATACTGTGAATGTGTAGATTCATGCATCACAAATATGTGACAGCTCAATCAAAAATAATTTAAACTTATACTTGTAAATGTCATGATGAAAGTATCAATGAATGGTTTTTAATGTTTAATTCATAAGTATATGTTTTGATATTAATTTAGAAGAATATAAAGCAGATTTTTAAAAATCTCTTTCTATTAGATTATGCACATTTAAACAATAAGTGGCTCAGGCAAAATAAGTCATTTTAATGTCATCTGTGATGGATTTTTCTTGACAGCTACTGTAAATTACAATTACACTGCTTCTCTCTGCACATGAAAGTAAGCATTGCAATAAATTATCTTTTATTTCCATCCATCATGTCTGCTTTTCAGAAACAGAAAACCTCAAATAAAAGTTCAGCACTATTGTAAGAAAAATACAGTAATTTGTGATCCAGTTTGAAACAAAAAAATGTACCACTCTTTTAGAAAACAGTTGTTGGCTTTCAAAAATATTACTAATTGTACTTAAACATTCCTTGTCATTAAAGGGAATCCTTGAATTTGTGCATTCCTGCATTCAAAACTACTGCTTAAAATAAAAATCTGGAAAGAGTAAAGTAAAATTCCATAACTTAGAAAGTCAGGTGCCATTTGAGATCCTTTAATTAGAGATGTGACCATTTGGAAATCAGTGCTGTTTATAGGGTTCATGAGAAAATGGTAATAAAACAATTTTCATGTGCATTTTTATTTCTTTAGAAGAGTATGTACTTAAATATAATACTCCTCTGCCCTCTTGGGGAATGTATTTTTAGTCATAAAATGTAGTTTAAGTTTATCAAGGATTTTAATTTATCTAGACAAAACTTCAATTGAGGAAAACTATCTCATGAAAGGGAATTAAATTAAGAGAATGATCACAAGATGAAATTCCTTTAGAGAGATTTTTCTTTCAACTCTAAACCGTACCTGAAACATGAACTGTAATAATACAGTATAATTTTCAGGTAAGTTCATAAACTACTTTTATACATCTCCTTCCTCCTCTCCCTGCCTCTCCTCCCCAAATATTCCATCTGAAGGGCTTCAAATCATAGATGTACTCAGGCTCAGGTGAGTGGCTGTCTTAGAAATTTTTTAATTAGAGAAAATCAGAACAGAAGAGCTAATACCAGGAGCGTTCTTTTGGTAGATTTTAACAAAAAGAAGGCAGATTTCATCTGTGAAATGTCCAAGGCAGGAAGACCCTCATGCTCAGAAATGGGTCATGACCCTCGATGGCTGGCGTTGGGGAGCAGTTGTGTACTTCTTGGGCACCCCTGCCCACCCAACAGCTTCCATTTCCCCCAACACACCAGTCACGAGAAGCACGTGTACTCCACTTTCCCATGCCACAGCTAGGGATCCTAGCCACTTGATTCCATGTTAGAGTGGAATTTTCTACTACAACTTGCTTGGATTACCTCCACAAAGTTAGATTTAAACCCTAGAATCAGGTACATAATCTTGTGCTTCCCTTATATTCCAAAATAGAAGAACAGTATATAGTAGAATAGTAGAAGGGGTACGCTTTTCAACAGTAATTAGAAATATTAATGAGATTTTCTTCCATTCAGTCCCAGGAAGTATGCGTTAAAAAGCGAACTACCAATCCAAAAGGAGAATACCCTAAAAAGCAGACAGGCGTGTTTACTTAGTTCGTGAGAATCAAGCACTGAGATGGGTGCTCAACCAAGGAACTGAGGGAAATTTGTCCTGTTCTTTTCCTCTTCCCACACAGCTGTGAAATCCTCTGACCTTTGCATCCATGGCACATACATTCTATTATCCTCCTAATACCAGAAGTTCCAGCAGGATCCAGGCAGTAAATTGTTGTAGAATGCACTCAGATATCTTTAGCCACCTAGTAATTGCACAGCTTCTTTTATGAAGAGGAATGAGAGGCATGGGGGAGGGGGGAGGGACCCCAGGTGTGTTTTCAGAGTGGGCTTTCTTCCTCTCCTCTCATCGGAAATTAAAATGAAGATTGCCATTGTAACACACATTTATGACGTAGCTGTGATGCCTGCCAATCAGTTAGAGCCTTAAAACAAAAACAACAACAAAAAACTAGTTTGGTTTTTTTAAGAAAAGAAAATAGAACAGTTTATAATGAATCTTCTTAGAATTATTGAGGTTTGTTGGGACATAGATAACATAATTTACAGGTTTAGATAGAACCCATTCTTGTAAAAAAAAAAATACTAGATCAGTTTATCTTACTAAATAATCTCTCTTCCACCCTCTATCCACTCTCCATCCTGAGTTTCTATTCAGAAATTGTGTGGTACAAATAGGAACATCTTGGAAAAGTTGTAATACCTCCTGTCCAAAGTGCAAAGACACACAGAAATAAGTATAACCATAAAGAACAACTTAAGAGATAAAAGCATTCAGTTACCATTCCTCTCTACACATGCATAGCTCACCTATTTCTGCACTGTTACATGGAAATTAAATCTGAATGAGAGGCTGCCCACCTGCTATTTATAGTGACATCCTGGCCTAAGTGAAGACATTTTACAGGTCCGGAGATGAAGGTTAAAAATGTATACAGAAAAGTATATTGACAGGAATGCTCATATAGATGCTGGCTAAACGCCTTTGAGTTCATGTTAAACTAAACCAAAGGGCTGTTGGAACCTCTAGTTTGGGATCTAAGAACTTTGGTTTTGTTAAGAATTTGAACAGTGGGCCTGTAAATCCCAGTCCATTATTATGGTTAGGGTTAAGGCACTTTGCCCTTCATTCACATGAAAATATAGATTGTTCATGATATGTATGTTCTTGTCTTTCTGGTGCTCCCAGAAATGAACATGTTCACCTGATGGCAAAAACGACTTCTTAACCTTGTAGGTGAAGATTTTAGGGTTGGATTGTAAGATTTCACTTATATGGGATAGACAGAACCCAAAAGATTTGCATGTAGAAGTAACTAATGAAGCATTAAGAATTAAGAATCACAATACTAGCTTCACTTAAGCATCGTAGCGATTAAAAAGCATTTTTTATGAATTTTGTTAATGGTGTAAGTCTTTAGTAGAAATCCCAAATAATCACAAAGTTTTGGAGTGTTTCAAGAATACTGACGAAGTAGATGTGACCTTTTGTGTGAGTGTGTCTGTTTGTAAAATGTTTAATGTTCTGAATTATAGAAGTAGGAAGTCACATTTCAGATTGTAATTTTTTTGTCTGGTTCCCAAATCAGTGGTAATTTGCACAGCCTTTTTGTGAAACTCCATACAAATCAGGCAGATTTTTATGACCTGCATTACCTGTACATGTATCTTGGTTATATTGAGCTATATATGTGTGCTTGCACACTCATCATCTAAAAGTGGCCTTGTTTGAATGCTGTACTAAAGTAAATGAAGCAGGGCTCCCTGGTGGCGCAGTGGTTGAGAGTCTGCCTGCCGATGCAGGGGACACGGGTTCATGTCCCGGTCCGGGAGGATCCCACATGCCGTGGAGTGGCTGGGCCCGTGAGCCATGGCCACTGAGCCTGTGCGTCCGGAGCCTGTGCTCCACAGCAGGAGAGGCCACAGCGGTGAGAGGCCCGCATACTGCAAAAAGAAAATAATAATAAAGTAAATGAAGCAAATTACTGTGTTAGATACATACCTTTTTTTTCTTCATTTATCCAGAGGGAGTTGTTACAAGCTATGACAAAAATTTAAAAATTTTCCAGAATAATGAAAACAAGTTGTTACTATCCTAAATATAACTTAGTTTTTTCTTTTTCAGAGAATATTTTGAAGTGACTTTGTCTTATCTGTGTATGCACTTAAAATGATCCAATTTAATTAAGTATTTTGTTTGGTTACTTTTAAAGCCAGATAACTCATCAGAATGGTTTGCAAGTCTGTCCACATTTTGTGGGACATGGGATAGGATCTTACTTTCATGGACATCCAGAAATTTGGCATCATGGTAAGAAAGTTAGTTTGGGAGCTGCTTATCGAATGTAATCAGGATAAAGCAGTTTTGCTCCTGAATCCCTTGCTGCAATTTTTAATCCACAATGTCATCCTTTCCTATGAGTGTGTGGGTGGGAATGGGGGGGTCCTACCTAATCGTAACCAGCACATTACTATGTTATTGAATTAGAGCCCAGCCGTTTCAGTCCCAAAATAAGGTTTGTTTTGCGTTTTGTCTCCTGAAGGGTGATGGCTGGAAGGCACGAGGGATATTTGTCTAGAAAAAGTTACTGAAAACAAAACACCACAGCATCAATGTCCCAGCAGCATACACATATGACTGTTTTCTGTTTTTCTTTTTCTGCCCCCTTCTCAAACCGCTGACTGTTGTGGTTAAACTTCATTACATCCTACACAGCGTTGACAGCTGATGTATTTAGCAGCGTGTACTCTTAGTGATTTCTAGATTATACCCACCCTGTGTTCTTTCCCCAGAATCTCCTGTTTTTCCCTGCCTGGATGTGTACCCTACAGTGAGAAAGCAAGGGTGGGCCAGAAAGGGTGGGGTATTTGGGTTAGGGTAGGAAGCAGTTCTATGGAGTGCCCCCAAGGGGGGTGCATACCTGGACAGGGACCAAAGGAAAGTTGGCCCTAGAGCCTTGACCTGTGTGCTTGCGGTGGGAGCAGCCCCTGGAGGAACTACTGGCTGGAATCCATCCCCTGGAAGATCCCTAGAGACTCAGCAAGTCAGAACTCCCTTTGGGCCAAAGAGCTCCACCAGAGGCAGCTCATAAGAGGCCCAGGCTGGAGTGCAGAAAGGGCCTCTCAGGCATGTGCCTACCCAGCGCCAACACCTGGAAATATTTCAAGTCACCCCTGTTCTTGCCTTCTACCAACCTGCCTTCCCTTTGACTCAGTTCCCAAGATGTCTTACTCTTTGGGTTGGAGGTGTGGAGGGCAAGGTCCAGGACCCAGTGCAGCCAGGAGACCTCAGAGCAAGTGGCCAGGGGACAGTGGAGAGGGGGTGCCCAACAGGTGTCTCAAGCACCCAGGCTGATTTTGCTTAGCCTTGGTGCACCCGTCCTAGGGACCCTGACCCCAAGCTCAGAAAATGCAAAGACTGAGGCCTAGGAGCCCTGTGCTTATTAACCCATGGGTGGTAGCTACCGCCCAGGATTCTAGAAACCTCCACCCTTTCTTCCTAAAAGAAAAAATAAATAAGATAACCATGTTTTTTGAGTAGCCTAACCCCTCTAATTCCATTTCTCTCTGTCCTCTCCATTTCCCATTCCTGCTCCCCACACCCATTGTTTTCTGTTTCTGTTTTACAGCGAATGACAGCGATCTACGCATGGAGGAGGGCATGGCATTCACCGTAGGTCAGTGCTGAGCTCCTCTTCAGAGAGCAGTGGATCCCTCGCGGAAGCAGCGGCGCTGGCCTAGGCCAGGCAGTCCAGTTGAAGGGCTAATAAAGCCAATCAGCATAATTAAATAATTCAGATGCATAGTAAATCTGATTAAATAATATCCTCGAGCCCCATCTTCCTAAATCAGATACTTACCAACACATTTAGGAGACGGCAGCCGTCCAACCTTTTAATTCTGTTACCAGTGTAATGTGGTGTTTGGGTTTTTTGTGTTGTTTTGTGGGGTGTTTTTGTTTTTGTTTTTCATTAACACCCAGTAACTAGAGGCATTTATGTCCCTTGCTCCCTGTTGGCTAGTGACATACTCTCTGGTAACCCATTCCTGGCTGATCATGTGAGTGGTGTCACCACCAAATTCCAATCACCTAAGACCCTGAAGGCATCATATTTCTGACTGTGGGGCTTAATGGAGAAGCAATTAGAGTGAAATAAGAAAATTGTTATTTGCTGATTAATGAACATTTTGAGCATGTTTTAAAAATTCAAATATTTTTAAAAACTGACTGGTATTCATGAGAGGGACTGGTGTTTGGGTGGTTATTATCCACAGGGTCCTAATTAAGGCTTGATTAAAATGCCCTTTTTTCCTCTAAAAAGAATTACGAACTAGGCAACTTCATAACATTTTTGAATGCCATAGCGTTTCCTCTTCCTACTGTTTGGTTTGTAGCATACTATGTAAGCAACATCAATTATCAGCGCTTGCGAGATGACAACATGAGCCCGTGGGGGGAAGCACTTGGAGGGAGGGGGGAGAACCTTTTTATTCTCTTTTTTGATAATCAGCCGAAACAATGTTTAACAAGAATCTGATTAGATCACTGCAGTAAATATGTTCCCTCTTACAGAGCCAATTATAACCGAGGGATCCCCTGAATTTAAAGTGCTGGAGGATGCATGGACTGTGGTCTCCTTGGACAATCAAAGGTGTTTGCTTTCTGCCCGGTTTGTTTTAAATTGTATAGAAAGGGAAGGTTCGTCCGACGACGAGGGCGAGCTGCTACTCCCCGCCCCGCAGGCGCTTGAGCGCTTGCTGATCGCTGCCTTGTGTGTTTCAGGTCGGCCCAGTTCGAGCACACAGTTCTCATCACGTCGGGGGGCGCGCAGATCCTGACCAAACTGCCCCACGAGGCCTGAGGATCCACCCAAAGGTCGCAGAGACCCGGCGCCTTTTTTCTGAAATTGCTGAAATCCAGCTGGAGAACTTTGAGAAGAAACAGGCTAACGGCAGGTCTCACAGTAACCTACCTAGCACCTAGTAGCGCCTTGGGAAAACGCGGTGGGGATTGGTGGCCGTTGAGAGCTCAGATCCGAGGCCCCGATGTGGCCGTGCGGCTTCGGAAAGACGGGTCCTGGCGCCGGGCTCTGCTTCCCAACGCGGGAAACGCATCTGGAAGGGAGCGGGGACGCCCTCATTTGGAAGACGAGGGATTCCTAGAAATGCATAGCTTTCTCTTTCCCTTGTCTTGACTGCCCGAATAAAAAGCTTTCACCTCCTAAAACCGCTGTGTCTTGTGCTCTTTCGTCTCTGAAGGTTACTAGGGTAAGAGGGTAGGTGGTTAATTTTTGAGTCTCTGAACTTTTAACACGCGCGCGCAGAAAGAAGAGCCCGAGCCTAGCTGTTAGGAATTTTTTTTAAGTCTCTTTCTTCCCCACTTTTGGACCCCCCCCCCCCCCCCCGCCACTGGCCAGCCCTGAGGGAGCTCGCGGGGCCAGCTGCCCCCAGCCCTTCCGGTTCTTTCCCCTTCATAGCTGCTTCGCGATGAAAAGATTAGCCCGCCAGTGGAGGAGTTAGCTACAAATATTTCCTTGCCACTGGACCCTGGGCCTGGCCCTTCTGCAGGGGTTATCACTCCCCAAACTTGACTTTCCTGGTCCCGTGCGGCTCCTCTTCCCTGGCCTTCAACCCGCACCGCGCGCCCATCCCAAAGGTTAAATTTGAGAGACCCTCCCTCCGACACACGAAGGCAAGCTGGACCGTTTGTCGCCCTAGGAATTGGAGCATCGGTCCCACCCGCCCAGATGTGGGCGGTGTCTGGCGGGTCTCCTACCTAAATTGATCTCTTCCAATACTGGCCCTCTTCAGACCCGCGCTAATGCGCTGGAGACCCAGAGCATCCCTGCAAGAGGAGTCACGGGAACTTTTGACGGCAAGGGCCTAGTTAGTCGGGATTGAAGCTGGCGAGTTTAACCCTGATTCAGCCTGCCAGCAGCTCCACCTGCTTCAGAAGCAGGAAATCCAAGAGTCCACATTCTGCGTCCCCCAAGGCTCATTACCGCCCTCAGTACCCTGCCTTTCTTAGCGCTCGCTCCTCAGGACCTCTTCACACCTGGGCTCAGAGGTGGCAAGGGCTGGGCTTCTAACAAGCCATGTAGAAAGTAGTTTCACCCCGTCATGGTTTCAGGGTGTCCCACCCGTCAGTGCTTGTGCTAACTCTTGTTTCTACCGAAGCGGGTTTTACAAAGCTGCCATCCACTAAACACAGATTGGGCTCAGCTCCAGACCACCAAGGAGATGTGGACACCTGTCATTGCCATGACAGGTGGCCTATGTGATAGGACTGGAGAGCCAGCTCGTCTATGTGACATTCAGAGTGTGGGAAAAGTTATAGGAAACTGAGGCCCACGAGTGTGCTTGGAAAAGTGGCTAGTTCAAGCTTTTCCCTGAACTCGGTTCTCATGGGCATCCGCCAACCCTTCCAGCTCCCTTTCTCTGCGTCCAGGGATGTAGAATTTGGACAGAGGGGATTCCGATTCTAGTGGACCTGAGAGCTGGAAAAGATGAGGGACGGGTTGAAGATTTACAAGACCCACAGGAAAACTTTAGGGTGCCGGGGAGTTGGCCAAGAAAAGGCCTAGAGACTGAGGCTGCTGCCCCAGAACAATCCGAATTTTCTAGAGAGGAACAAGGCCCAGATAGCCTTGGGAGAGTTTTGCCAGAGAATGACTTCACTTCTCTCCTAGATTAGTCGGATTGCAGCGATTAGCCAGTATCTTATCTACGGATCCGTTTACCCGGAGATTCCCCAAGAATAATTTCATTAGGACCACAGAATTTTACCAGCCACTGGGACAGCACGCTGCTTGTGCAGTAATTTTCCCGAGGTGGAGGTATTTATGGGACAGGTTTATAATCCCACTTATTAAAGTGACTAACCTCAAGTTTAAATATGATACGTATATACGTATATATACTAGCACCAGCCAATCGTCAGCAGCTCCGTAGGAAACAAACTTGAATTACAATGAACTCCGTTTAACATGCTTTGAAGTTGAAATTTGGAAGCAGATTTTAAAATATCTTGTCCACGTCCCCACCCCCAATCCCGCCAACTCAATTGGCCCCAAACCTCACCCTGG
Organism: Tursiops truncatus; assembly: GCF_011762595.2. NCBI lineage: Eukaryota > Metazoa > Chordata > Mammalia > Artiodactyla > Delphinidae > Tursiops > Tursiops truncatus. The sequence goes on along the minus strand of NC_047040.1, from coordinate 60,301,966 downwards.
GTTGCGGGGATTCCAGCCACGCGTGACTACTGCTAACACCACAAGGTGCCCGGTCCTGTGGTGTCTCCTACAGGTCCTACTCGGAATCCGGGGCTCTCAGGATAATTGAGAGAGTTTTGTTGCCTCTCTGAGTTGGGACAGGCGAAGATCTAAGCAAGCCGGTGTTTCAGAACAGGTGTCGCCTTAGCGGTGAGGGTTGGGAGGGATCCACCCTGGGCTCTTAGAATAGAGATAAGATCACACATGGAGAAGCTAGTCAAGGCCGGGCGTCTCAGCACCCGAGGGCCCCGGCTCAGCCACCCCTCCCCGAACCTGCTTCTCTGGGGCTAAGAAATAATTCCGGAGTGTAGGCACTCCCTCGCCCAGATACAATTCATTTTTAAAATAACCCAGGCTCTGAAACCATTTCCCGTGCGGGGCTTTTGTTCCCTGGAGCCAGCCCTGTCCCCTGCGCTGCGGAAGACTTGGATTCCCCCCCCCCCCCCCACCAGAAGTGAACGGCAAAGAGCCCTGTAGACCGTCGCGACCTGTGGCTGCCTCTCTCCCTTTCCCCCACCCTGCAGTTCTCTGGAATAAACTGGCCCAGGGCAGCCCAGCCGTCGGGTTTCCTCACACCTTGCCCTGACCAGCCGGAATCGCCAGCCTTGCTTCCCTCCGTCCCAATCCCTGCCCCGCGCCAGCCGCGGCGATCACTTACGTGGGCAGGGCCCATGAGGCGCGCGGGAGACCAGGGGCCCGGGCGGCATCAGCTGCGGTGCAGGGCGCACCGCACTCCGCACCCCAAAACAGGCGCTAGGAAAGAGCAGTTAAAACCACAAGTGCAACACGGAAAACAAGAGGAGTGGAACGGCTCCGGGAGTTGTCTGGTGGCGGAGTCATTAGCTGGTTGTTGCTACAAAGCCTCACCGTGTGCTTCGGCGATTAAGTGGGGAGGGGGGGAAGAAAAAAGAAAAAAGAAAAAGAAAGAAAGAAGGAAAAATCTTTTAAAACGTTGGCAAACCCGTTATTGGTTTGGAGGATTGGTTGTTTCGTTTTGCTTCGCTTTTATTTTTTGCTCCAACCACACTGCCTGAAATATCTCTGCCCCCCAATATTTTACCCTTAAACCAAAGGAGAGGAATTCCCCCGGGCAGCAGCTGCTGCTACAGAAGTTAAAAGAGAGAAGCCCCTTCCACTAATATCTGTAACGACAGCACCGATGTAATTTGTTTTGAATGTTCATTTTTATTGGTGTTCCCTCTGCCAAAATGTGCTTGATTACAGAGGTTTGTCCTGTGATCACTACGCACTCTAGAAAGGGGAAGGTGCCTCGGCGAAGGTTCAGCTCAGGCCAGATCAAACCCTGGGCTGTTTAAGGCTGAAAGGCTGCATGTTGCTATTAGTGTTAAATATATGGCTAATTATGCATATGAAAATTAAACATCAGTGTTATGCTAATGGGGCGCCTTCAGCTGCGGATCCGAGCACTTGAGACTACCATTTAATCAAATGAATCAGTAACTAATACATCTGCACGTGTGAACTTTCACAAGATCATTTCCCTGTTCCCGTCACACCGCTAAATTATGAAAGAAATAATTATCAACACTTTCTAATTACCTAACAAAGTAATTTGGGATTCACCGTGGGGCTGGCGGGATAGGGAACCAACAGCCCCTTGGCAGCCTGCGTGGTGCGCGCCACGCCTCATGGGGGTGGCTGTGTGGCGGTGGCGGCGGGGGCTTTTGTGCACTTTTCTGTACCTAGCGCCCCAGCAGATAGAAGGCGCCGCGGCAGCTTTTGCCTCCACCAGCTCTACCCCAGGCCCAGTGGCGCCCGCTTTGACCCCTGGAGATGAGGAGTATCCTGGGTGACAATGAGAGACGTGTTCACACACAGACAAGCGAGCCTACCACTGGCCTGGTTTTGCTGCGGGTTTTGGTATCCTCCAGGACTCCTACACCCCGGGTACTCTCGCCAGACCCCAGGAGGCCGGAAAATGACCACCTGGCGTCCGCGGCTCAAGCAGAACTGAGCCCGCCAGCTCCTAGGCTCCACTCCGTGCCGCGCCCTAGGGGCGAGTGAGCCGGGGCGCTCGGCGCAGAGGGAATGGGGGGGGGGGAGGAGGAGGAAGGTTGGGAGGGAAACAGGAGGTGGGTGTTGGGGGGAGGGGGCGGTGCGGTCGCCTTTCCTGGGAGGAGAAGCGCGGGTTCCTGGCTCTCCGCGCGCACTGTTTTAATCAGACCGGTGCAGCCTCGAGCTGGAGTGGCCAGCTTGGCCTGGAGCAATGCGAGCGGGCCCTAGGGAGCGGCGGCGGCGCGGCGGCCGAGTGAGTGAGTGCGGCCGGAGGGCCCCAAACCCGCCCCCAGGGATGTGGCAGAGCGGACCCAGGACAGGGAGGCGCCGCCGGGAGAGTGCTGAGCTAGGCACGAGACTCTCGGGAGGACAGCGCTCTGTTGACCGCCTCCGGCGCCCCCATTGCGCGACTCCGCGTACGGGAGGCCGCGGCCGGGCTGCAGAGCCGCCCTAGCTCTGCACCGGACCGGCTGGCGATTGCTAGGAAAAACTGCCCTGGTCCCCGGTGTTGGGGGTGGGCGGAGGGTGGGGACAGTAGGAGGGGGTGGGCGGCGGCGCCGAACCACTGGTTGATTTCTGGGAAGTAAGGCGCGCCGGGGAGGCGGGAGGCTGATGAGCCGCGGGCCGCGGAGGTTCCGGCGCGGACGCCGCAGCCCATTGTGCGCCCCACGCTGCTTGCTCTGTTGCAGAGGAGCCCCGGCCGAGAGGTGTGGATGCGTCTCTCCCGAGGCCGGGCCGTCTCGCCCGCTCTAGTCCAGCGGAGCCGGAGCGCCTCGGACCAATCCCCGGTGATTATGCAAGACAGCGGACCAATCAGCTCCGCCAGCTCATGAATATTTATGACCTTGGCTGAGTCAAAGCTTTGAAGCGAGTTTGGGGAGCTCGGCAGCATCATGCTTAGACTTTTCAAAGAGACAAACTCCATTTTCTTATGAATGGAAAGTGAAAACCCCTGTTACGCTTAAATTGGGTTCCTTCCTGTCCTGAGAAACACAGAGACCCCCAAAAGGGAAGCAGAGGAGAGAGAGACCCACACCCAGACCCCGCGAGAAGAGATGACCATGACCACCATGCCAGAGAGTCTCAACAGCCCCGTGTCGGGCAAGGCGGTGTTTATGGAGTTTGGGCCACCCAACCAGCAAATGTCTCCTTCTCCCATGTCCCACGGGCACTACTCCATGCACTGTTTACACTCGGCGGGCCATTCGCAGCCCGACGGCGCCTACAGCTCGGCCTCGTCCTTCTCCCGACCGCTGGGCTACCCTTACGTCAACTCGGTCAGCAGCCACGCGTCCAGCCCCTACATCAGTTCGGTGCAGTCCTACCCGGGCAGCGCCAGCCTCGCCCAGAGCCGCCTGGAGGACCCAGGTACGTGCGCCTGCCAGGGAGAGGAAGAGGTGCGAAGGGAGGGAGGGGGGGAAGAGAGAGGAGGAGGAGGAGAGAGAGAGAAAGGAGGGAGAGGAGTGGAGGAGAGAGACATGGGATGGGGGTGGGGAGGGCGCCGGAGCAGTGAAAGGTTTTGGGTATCAGTAAATGAATCCCTGTCATAGCAAAAAAATTTAAAAAATATATATCCACGCAACTTGCAACTATCCAGCAAAGGATAAATCCGAGAGCGTCCCCTGGCACTGGCTGGGCCTCTGGGTGGCTCCGTGAGCCGAGCACACAATGCCTTGGTGGAAAACAGAAACCCACATGTGCACTTATTAGTCTCGGTAATTATTTGTTGTGTAGCGCTGTAAACAATGTATGCAATTAAGGGTAATTAAACCTCAACTACCGCCTGTAAAAATAGCAAACTTTCCCTGCAAAGGCAGGAGCTGCGCGCCTGGGAACTGCCCCAGACAGCTTGCAGCGGCCGGGGTCGGGCCCTTTGGACTTGGCGGGACCCTTCCCTGGCTTTCTGAGTTTCTTGAGCGTTCTCATTCCTGGTCCTGCCTCTGCCACCCCTCTGCGGTCACTTGCTCTGGGCTCCCCGCACTAAAGGCAGTCCCTCGCCTTAACTACGGCCCCCACTTCTGCTGTCCCTCCAGGGGCTGACTCCGAGAAGAGCACGGTGGTGGAAGGCGGTGAAGTGCGCTTCAATGGCAAGGGGAAAAAGATCCGCAAACCCAGGACGATTTATTCCAGTTTGCAGTTGCAGGCTTTGAACCGCAGGTTCCAGCAAACTCAGTACCTAGCTCTGCCCGAGAGGGCGGAGCTCGCGGCCTCCTTGGGACTCACGCAGACGCAGGTACCTCGGCGCTGCCCCACTGTGGCGCCACGCAGGCTTCCCGTGGCCAACCTGCACCCGCAGCTTCATTTCTTGCTCTCTGGGCGTCAGGGGTCGGTGTGTGTGTGTGTGTGTGTGTGTGGTGTGTGTGTGTGTGTGTGTGTGTGTGTGTGTGTGTGTCCCACCCCGGCTCTCGCAACATCTCTCCTTCCTCCGCAGTTCTCTGTGCCCTGGCTCTGTCGCTGCCCTCCGTTCCTGGACAATCTGATTAGGGCACAAGAAGGATTTCCCTAGGCATTTTGTTTGGGGACTCTGAGGTCACACGTGCCCGAACAACTGGAACAATAGACGTGGGGGTTAATCCCTTCTTTGCCTTTAAAGTGTGTGGCTAATCACTCCTGGCCTGGGCCCGAGCCTCTGTCTCCCTCCTCCTCCGCCTTCTCACCGGTTTGGGCTGGCAGGGGGAATCCTTTCCTCCGCCCTCTCACCTCCCAAGTCCCAGACCCTGGAGGAGAAACGGAACCTTCCTTCCCTGGTTTCTCTAAGATTCCGGGGTCCCCTTGGGCGTTCTGATCACGACTGGTGCGGGTTTCCAACGTCCGGGCCGGGATTTGGAGCAGAGTTAGGAGACGCTAAGGAAAGGTGGATTTGAGTCCAAATGAAAAGTTTAACAAAACCCTGTGGCCTCCTCAGTCAGCCCGCAACTTGCTCAAGGGCTGAAATGATGGCGCAAAGAGAAGGCGGGTCACACTGGAAATAAATTTCCTCCACTTCTTTTCTCCACTCGGTTCTTTTATTGATGTTCATACTGGAATTGAAGCCTCGATGTTATGCAGGCTCCGCGTCTTCCCCAAAAGATTGCCGGGCTCGGGCTGAGTCCCAAGGCAGGCGAAGGCCTGGATCCCTGCACCGCTCACCACCACGCTCCCTGGCTCTCAGAGAGCTGCCCCTGCCGGCCACCGGCGGCCCGCGGTGGAGCCTCCCAGCCTTCGGTTCTTATGGGGGAAGGGGGTGTGTGTATGCTTCTCCAGCAGGGAGCTGCCAGGTCGCGCAGGGCAGGGGCCCGCGGGGTATCCTCTCTCGCTGTCCCACGGCCCCCTTATCTCCCCAGGACCAAGGTAGGCACAATGGACCTAGACCGAGTCACGTTGTTGTCCGTTCTTGCAGGTCAAGATCTGGTTCCAGAACAAGCGCTCCAAGTTCAAGAAACTGATGAAGCAGGGCGGGGCAGCTCTGGAGGGTAGCGCGCTGGCCAACGGCCGGGCGCTGTCTGCAGGCTCTCCTCCAGTGCCACCCGGCTGGAACCCCAACTCCTCTTCCGGGAAGGGCTCGGGCGGCAGCGCGGGCTCCTACATCCCCAGCTACACGTCGTGGTACCCCTCGGCGCACCAAGAAGCTATGCAGCAACCCCAGCTCATGTGAGGTTGCGCGTCCGCATCCGCCCGCCTCCTTCCCGTCTCCCTCTGCCCGGGCCCCTCTCGCCTCCCGGTCCATCCGCCCCGTCCGCGTGCCGTGGGTCCGGAGGAGAAGGGCCCAGAGGGAAAGAAGAAGGAACAGTAAAGGCAGGACGCCCGCCGCCTCCTCCGAGTGCCGCGCGGTCTGGCTCGGCGACTTCCCTGGCGCCCACGCCCTTGCCCGAACCCCGGCCTCGGCCGCGCGGTGACAGCAGAGTGGCCTCGAAGCGCAGGCACAGCGGCCTGAGACAGCGGGAGCCGCAGCAAGATCCCGCCGGACCCGACCGCCGACGCTCAGCTGTATGGGACTATCAGGAAAACAAAACAAAACAAAAAACAATGTAGAAAAAGCAAAAGCTCTTTCTGTCCTGTCCGTTTCTTGTCTCCTTTCGCTCTGTATCTGTGCGCTGACGAAGTCGAGGTTCTCGTCCGTCCGCTGTCCTCGTTCTTCGGCCGCTGAAAAAAGTCACCAGGTCGGAGGAGGCTTGGTCCACCGGGCCACCCTGCTCCGGATACTGGAACGTTTTGTCTTTTCGGACCTTTTCCTGGGCCTGCCTAACCATCTGTGTGGCTCGTTCGGGGATTGGGGGAAATTGGAGGGAGGGGGTTTTATTTATTGAGAAATGGACTTCGCTTGAGGCTGAATGTTCGGTCAGTTCACGGTTCTGTGGGGCGCGAGGAGCGCAGGGTCCAAACGTACCCATTACTTTAAACGCACCCGGAAAAACGAATAAGGAGGACCTGGTGATTTTTAATTTATATAGTAACTTTTGTACTTCGCTGGTATGGAGAGGTTGGAAACGAATGATTTGCATTTTTTACATGTCCCATATTATTTTAAAAAGAAAAGAGAGAGAGAAAGAAATGAAGCCAACACAATTTCCTCATCTCGGGAAGAACGCTTGATCGCTTTGCCTGGTTAAGCAGGAAAATCCTAATTCTTCCCTTGTGGAGAGAGAGGACTGATGGGCGGGGAGAGAAAACGTGCAGGGGTGCGCCAGTGCCCTAATGCCGGTGGGCTTTAAAGTAAGACGAAAGCAGCTTTACAACAATCCCCAGAGGCTTGACCACAGAATAATGCCAGTCACCACCCTGAATGCACAGTCTCCAGTGCAGGATCTAATTGCTGTACATATTATTGTTATTAATTATTATTGTTATTATTATTGTTCTGTAAACATGTTGCACAAGCTTAGCTTTTTTTCTGTTGTGTGTGGCTGTAAAACCCGATGCTTTGTGAAATGAGAATCTTGACATTTTTCTTGTGAAATTTGGAAAATGTGATCAAATGAAATCAACCGTGTTTTGTGTTCTCTATGTCAAAGTTTAGTTTTATATTGAGAATGTTAACTTATTGCTTTGTATCTTGGGGGGGGGAAAGAACTTTGTAAATAAGTTATAAAGTTTCTCCGAGACAGTAAAATTATGGTTTCGAGAAAGAGTTGCTGTCTGGTGTGCTGTGTGAGGGGGTGCTGGGGCCAGGCAGCAGACTGCCACCTCTGGGGACAGATGAGGCAGGGGCAGCGACTCCCGTCTCCAGACATAGCAGGATAATGGCGGAGGTATGCGAAGCCCCTGCTGGGACCATTCTTCAAGACTTAACTCCTGCACCCACCCCCCGCAAAGGGTCTGATCCCTGCCTGGGTTAGAGGGCGGTGGCAAGGGTTCCTGGGAAGGGGAATCATGAACAGGTGCGGCCTGGCAGAGCCAGGACTCAGGAACCAAAGGGACTGTGAAGGCCGTCTGAAATGAGATGAAAGCAGAGCTCACAAGCAGCCGCCCTGTGAGATGTAAGTGCCCCCCGCGCCCAGTCACCTTGCAGGGGGCCTGGAAGACTGCAAGTGGAGACACCCGACTATGCCCCTTGAATCCGCCGGGATCTGGCCTCCCGGCTTTTGCTTACCCGCAGGGTGCTGGATCTCGAGGCGGAAAAGACGAGGCCAGACGCAGGAAAGGGGCCGGAAGGACACGTCTGTCACGCTACCCCCCAATCAATCAGTGAGCTCCGGGGGACAGTCCCAAGGCGCCACCCGGGCCCCTCCACAGCCACTCCCACCCATCCGGGCCCATCCATAACGAGAGGCCCATTCCTGCCTAATGACCCCGGGCTTTTCTCTGCGACTAGGAGAAGCGGAGGTGAGGAGGGAGGGGCAGGTGGGCTCCGCTGACTCGACGGAACCTGAGAGCTTGTCAAGCCAAGCCCCCACCCCCTCCAGCGCAGAAGTCCCAAGGCCAGGCGGTTAAGGGGCACCTCCGGTGGACCGTTTTGATCAGTACACTCCAGAAGAACGTGGGCTCTGAGCCGCTAGCATCAGTCTGGCACCCTCCTCCTGCGCCCCAGACCAGCCTCAGCCCCAGGCCCCACAGCAAGCTGAGAGAGCTCAGGAAAGCTGCGGGCCCCGACGGGCTGCTTTGAAAGATTCCCGCTTCCCTCGAACTCGCCTTCCGACACTGCTTCCCGAGGGGGCTGGTGCTCCGCCTTTGGGGGCCCCTTTGCAGCGCGCGGTGGGGAGCAGAGAGGGGAAGGCAGTGATCTGTGTTATGACAATCACCCATTTTTCAATTGGTGCTGGTGAAAGATCGGATGCGCCAGGCTTCTCCGACGCCCTTTAGGAAAGGGAGGGGAAGGGGGGGAATGGTGGAGGGAGCAGGGGAGGTGGTGCGGAATGGAGCGGGGAACCTCGAGGCTCCTTCTGGGCCTGAGAGTGGGGCTCTTCCTCTCCCACAAGCCCCCAGAACCTGGAGGGCTAAGGGGGGGTGATCGGACCTTGGAGACCAGGATGCATGCGGGCGAAGCTAAAAAGAGGGAACTGTTCTCCCGGGCTGGGCTCCGGCGCGGGGACAGGGACCTTCCTGGATTTGGTTTCCCCTGCCAAATGTGACTTTGGTAGCGGGAAGGTTTGGGCAGATTTCTTTCAAGCATCCAACTCTGGTACCCCAGACGGCAGACAGGGCCCAACGCCTGAAGCCACAGGCAAAATCTGTTTGGTCAAGTGGATTTTAATACGTTGAGATACTAGCTTATACTAATTTAATAATCTCATGCTAACAGTTCAAATAGAGAAATTATTAGTTTTAGCTCAACGAAGGCGGTCTTTAGTTAGGCTCTATTATAATTATAAGCGGTTGTACTTTTAAAAAATGTTAATCTCAATATAGGTCTAATTAATGCTGCCTTGTTACTGACAAGTAGTTCATCAAATATCTGATTCAAAGATTTTCATAATGAGTATATTAATTAAACTATGAATAATCTAAAGGTGGTTATATTTAAACAATACCTCATTATAATGATTAAATACTGATTTTGAATATTATGTCTTAACAATTGTCACTTAGAAAACACAACCTTTCCTTATGTATGAGTCTGTAATGGCAAAATGCAATTTTGGGATTTTTTTCCCCTTGTTCAAAAAATGTGAACCTCATTTTAAAACACTTCTGAAATAGGTTACACACAGCTTAATGATTATCAAAATGACTCTTTTCTGCAAAAAAAGACCCCAAAGTGCGCGTACAGCTGCAAACCCAAGAGGGTCAGCATCATTTCACTGTATTCTCTTCTTGATTACAAGCCGGGCCCATCAAACACAACATAATTACAGTAATTTCAGGTTTATTTATTCTAATGCAGTTTCCCCATCTCTCTGGTAATTATGAGCAATTTTTTCGCCCAGGGAATCTTTTTGCATTAACAAAAGAGATAACGCACTGAAAGCCAAATTTGCTGTGCATTGAGAAAAGAAAAAAAAAAATCAAATAGGTGCGAGCTGCCATCTCTGCAATTCTCCGGTACCGGAGCCGGCAAATTGCTTGCAGGTGTATGAAGCAAGCTTGTCAATGGCCGGGCCTCCAAATTAGCAAATGCACTGCGTCGAAGTAATGAAGACAGACTTAGCAAAATTGCCAAACAACAGATACCTCTTTAATATCTTCTCTCACACACTCGCTCTAAAAGGGGTAAGGGTGGGGGTGGAGGGACAGAAGCAACAATCCCCAGCCCCCTCCTCACTGGTCTTGGGTTTCATAAGCTGGGGACTGAGTGGCCCTGCTAATAGTGGTCTAATTATGGAAAAATCAAGCTCCTAAATCTAGGCAATATTTTAAAATACAACATTGGAAACAGGTTTATAATTCACAACGTTCCTTCGTTGATTGTTATGTTTTATTTTTATTTCTTTCTTTTTGAGATCTGCACTGGGCTAGGTCAGATGGCTCTCCAGACTTGCCTATTCTGCACTAGTTTAAAGAGCCACAAAAAGTTTTAGAATCCCCCGCATCTATATGCACAGAAGTATGAATTTACTCTTAGAGTCATTTGATGTAGAAATTAACTAAATCTCTCCCCTTGAAGAAATTGTCAATTTGTGTCACCAGAAGAAAGGTAGGTCTGGGTGCTGGATACAAAACCTGTGAAGCTCGATCCCAAGAAAAAGTGGGAGGAAAGAAGCAATCCAGGCCCCTAGCTATATATTTTTATCCTGCTACTCATGTCTTTCATTCTGTATCTTTAAAAAACCGATTTCAAAAATCTCTAGCTTTTGTCATCCCACCACCTGGGATAAACACCCCGAAATCAAAGGCTAAAGCGGACTTTTCTGCTTCTCATCCCTCATGGCCATAGAAACCTCTATTAAATGCAATAGAGAGGGTAAGGGTCTCTCTCTCCCACGACTCAAAGAAACCCTCCTTCCGTCCCAGCTCTACAACAAACCCCAATTCAGTGTAGACTGGCAAACGGCTCTAAAGGGTGCCTTCCCCAGGTTCAAGAAACTGTCACCCCCCCACCCACTCCTCTCATACCCCCTCCCTCATCCCCCAACCTTCAGGGATTAACACTTCCTGAAACATCAAGTGTTTTTATAAAAAGGAAAAAAAATAATCCTGACATCGCTGACAAGAAGTTTTGATGGAAGAATTAGCTGGTGCATACATAATCACTCCCCCCACCCTCCTATTCCCGGAGCGGGAGCCGCTGCGGCGGGCGCAGCGCAGCCTTCCAACCCTCTGAAAAATGAAACCGGTTTCCACCCTTACCTTCTTCAGTGTCAATTTCAGATAATCTGGACACAATCTTTGCTACATCAAATCAAAAGGATCGAAGGCGGCTTTTGGCTGGGAGAATGACAGGAAAGAAAAGGCAAAAAAGAAAAAAAAAAAAGGAAAAAAAGAAAAAAAAAAGGAAAAATAGGAAATACAAAAGCGACCAAACCAGAGCAAAACAAAACCAGAAAACCAAAAAGTATCCCCCAGCCCCATCCTCCTATCCTGAGGTAAAGAGTGGAAAGAGGTCTCCAGGACCAGACGCCTCCGAGCGCCGCAGGCTTTTTGCAGCGCTGCGCTTGCAGAATAGGACTGAAAATTTCGGCTATATAGCCTCTGTCTTTATAGCTGATGAAAAAAATTGCAGATTATTAGCATAAATGTTTACTCTTCATTACGCTGATGACATTGTGCACTCGAGATCTTGGTAATCTTTGGGAAAATTATGAGTAATTTTTAAAAATTTTAAAGCAGCAGCAGTTACCATGCAATTCAGGCTAATTCTGCGTAGGCTCCGAACGGATATAATTATCGAGGAGTCAAGATGTTATGCTAAAAACTATGCATTGATATTCCCATTTATTATGTACATACAACTTTGACAATGTTGATGCTTGAAATAGCAGGAAATTGTCTTGCGCAAAAATTACAGTCCATATTAGGACATCTGAAATTGCGAAGAATTATATAGTAATTGCAGGCTTTCAGATGGGAGAGCCAGAATGCTCAAACTAGTGCAAATGTGGATAAAATTACAGATCAGAGCAAAAATTAGGGAAAAAGGGGGTCTGGGATTTTTCAGGTTGGCTATAGGATTCCGGAAGTGTCTAATGCCACATGATTGCTGCAGCTTTAGGGGAGACATTCATGCCTCAAATAGCGCCTTGGCCAGGGTGGCTTTAATTGAATTTCTTGGGCTTTTTCTTTTAATAGGGGCAAATGAGAAAATTGGCCACCCAAGGCAAATTTTCACTGTTCTCCTGCGGGAAAAGAGAATCCCTTTTCCCGCGTGCCGGCTGGCCCCAGCTGGGATGCCTGAGAGGCCCAGGACCCCGACCCTAAATGCGGCAACTAAGCAAGAAAGTGCCTGAGCAGGATTCCGACCACCCCCCTTCCTCCTCCCAACACCTCTTCTATTTCTTTTCTTTCCAGTTCTCCCCTCCTCCTTCCTTCGGCCCCTTTCCCGTATTCTCGCAAACCCCCTCCAAAGTACAGCCAAGTAGGGCCCTGGAATCTGCAGGTCTAGTCCAGGGGGCGGGAGGTGGGGTGTGGGGGTAGCTGGCTGAGGAGTTGGTGTGAGGCGGTCATCACCCCTAGACAGAGTGCCGCCCAGTGCCGGCGGACACCAACCTGCTTTTTGGGAAGCTTTGGGAAGAGGAGGATCTGAGGATCCTCGGAGCCCGCCCCGTGAACTCCTAGGCGTTTCTTTGATCTCCACCGCAGAGAGAGAGCGCCCCCGAGAAACACCCATTCCCCACTTGGGCGGTGCTTCTCTCGGGCACTGAGACAGCCTGCGACTTTAAGAAGCCAAGGCCAGGGCCGCAGAGGGATGGGGCGGGGCGGGGGCTGCCCCGGGGCGGGGGGGGGGGGGCTTGCTGCGGCTCCGGGCTGGAGAAGCCTACGGAAGTGCGGCCACCGCTCGGAGCAGCCCGGACTCGGTCGGGTTCCAGGGCCAGAAGTCGCCATTGTTCCGTGAGCGACGATTTCATCTCTAGGGTATTTGAGCCTCCTGGGCCACAAAAAGGAGGGCAGGAGTGGGAGCGGGGTAAGCCCGCCATGTTTGCTCTGTGCGGGCCCGAGTCGGCCCCCTGGGATTACCCCGGCGCGCTCCAAGTCCAGTCCCTCCCTCTCCTTCGCCTTTTCTCTTTCCCCTGAGTTCTAATCTTCTGGCCCGCAGTCCCGACCCATCACAGGGAGCCTTTCTCCACCTTCCCGGGCTCCGCGCCCAAACCTCACTGCTGGTCTCCGCCCTCCAGCTCCTAGCGCTGGCGGGACCGGACCCGGGACGCAGCCAGTGGCACCAGGACTCCCGAGGATTCCCAAAACGGGCCTCCGGAGACTGCTGGGAGCGCTGCGCAGCGCGCAAACTGCTAAGACACTGCAGTGTTTGCGGTCTGGCCCGACCGGGAGGACGGAGAGGAGCGGAGGCGGCCGGAGAAAGAAAGGTCTATCTAGAGACTCTGCCTGTGTTCTCACGTGGAGGTGGAATGGCCGCTCCTCCAAGACTTGCCTGCTCTCTCTTTTCGTTAAACACAACCTACCCGCGGCATCGCCTGGCCCCAGGCCCCAGGGCGGAATGTCAAGTCTTGTAATGGGGCAATCACTGCCAAACCCGTCCCCGCGAGGGGAACTCCCGGCAGGGGGGCCTCAGAGGGTAGCGGGGGCCTCCGAATCCGCCCGCGCCTTTGAGTTTGGGGGGTGGGAGACTGGGCAGCGGGTTAGGCTTGGGGGCAGATTCCAGATGCAGAGGGAGGCTTCCCTGGGGCGGTTTTGGGTATCACGACCCTGCGAGAGCCCGCCCATCTCCGGAGAGCCTAGTCAGACCCGGCCAGGGGCCCGCGTAATCAAGACTGCAGCATCGCGTCCCACCCACCGGCTTGCGGGGACCCCAAAGTCAAATGCAAAGGAACCAGTATTTTAGGAGGAAGAGAGAATCTGTAGTTTCATTCTCAAAGAGGTCTCTAACCCCCAACAGGTTTAAGCGACTGGTGGTCGCTGTTCCCTAGAGGGAAAAGACCCGGCTTGTGACTTTTGAGCAAGTGGTTGGGACGGGGACGGGGGAGGAGGTGTTTGGGGGAGTGCGGGAGTTGCTCCTGGGTTTTACAGTCAGTGAGGACATCTTTGTTAGAAAGGTAAGGGGCCTTTCTACTCCCCGACATCACTCTCCTTCACGGGACCTTTTACCCCTCTTTTCCGCTCCCCCTTCTACCAAAGGACTGTTTGTAAACAAAGCTCCAGTCTTCCAGCCCTCTCTCCGCCCCCATCAAACCTGATACTTCCCCCAAACTCTCCCCACTAGTCTCGGAAATCCTTACACAGGACGGATATTCACAATTTTCACAAGTAATCCTGAAAGAAGGCGGAGGGGAAGCCTCCTAAATGGTCCCACATTGCAGCCGCGCTGATTAGGCCCGGGATGAATTCCCTTTCTTTCCTGCCTCCCGCCCCTCCCCCCCGCAGCCCGGGAGCGGCGGGGCGGGCGGCGGGAATTCGGGCCCGCGGGAGGGGTGTGTGTCTACACCCGGGAAGCACCCGGGGCGGGGTGGCCCGCGACGCAGCGCGCGCAGGGCGGGGGTACGGTGGGTGGGGGAGGGGGAACTGCGAGGGGCAGGGGACTCGGGCTCGCCAGGAGTGCCTGCAACTGGAGTTGGACCTCAGTGCCAGTGCTCAGCCGGAGTTCCGAGCAACACTGCCAGGGGGTGGAGCGGAGAGAACCGGGCACCCCTCACTCTTCGTCTTCCCTCCCTCTGCTTCCCAGCTCTTGTCATATCCTGTCTCTGGCCTGATATTTCACGCGAGCAAATGGAAGGAGATTACAATGAAGATTTATGTGTGTTCCGAGCGCGGCTGGTTTCCCAGTGCAGGGAGCCGAGATCGCTGCTTCCCATTTCCATTTTTCATTCGCGCTTTGGGGAGTGCAGTCGGGCGCGGGGGGAGCTTGTCTGCGCGGCGGCGGCGGGCTGATCACAGGGCTCTGCGTCTCCCAGCGGGCCGCGAGACTGAGAAGGACTTGCCAGCGCGTCGCCCCCGGCGGAGCTGGAGCCTGCTCCCTCCTCCCCCAGCCAGGCTTTGTTTCTCCCCTCGCTCACCCCTCCTCCTCCCCGCCCCCTTACTTCTGGGACCCAGGTGCATCCTTCTTTCCCTTCTCTTTGCCCTTCTCCTTGTCTGCGGAAACGCCCCCTTCCTCTGGCCCCTGCACCCTTCTGCTCTCTGCTTCAAGGGCTTCCCGGGAAAAGGCGCGCCTTGGCCCGGCCCGACCCCGCCGCCGCCGGGTGCCAGGTTCGGTGACTCCGGCGAGTCTGTGGGGCCTCGGCCCACCCCAGAGCTGGGGCCGCCCGCCCTCCCGGCTCCCAGGCTCGCTCATGCCAAGGCCTGTTGCGTGATTCCAACTTGGGCTGACATTCCCTGCCCCGGGCGCTTCGGCGTAGGCCTCTTAATCATCTTGTCTGCTGCAGATCCTCGACACCAGCCAATTTACTGCCCCGTCTCTCCTCGCTGGTTTCAGGAGGGGGAGGGGAGTGCGCGCAAAGGAAGGGAGGGCACAGTCAACCGCAGAAAGAAGGCTGGCACCAACTACTGGCACTCAAAGAAAACCACGAAATTTGGAGCTGGGGCGGGAGTGGTGGCAGGAATGGGGGTCTGCTAGGCAGCAACTGCTTAGGGAAGTCAGAATCATGGGGTCAATGAGCTTCATCCCAGGCTTCCCTAGCCTGGGAAAACACTGCAGGAATGCGAACGGACACTTGACTGAATGGCCTCCCTGCCTTCCCCAGAGCCCCAACTCTGTGGACCATACTCTGCTGTAAACTAGATTCAATGCAGGCCTCAAAACAATCTGGCCAGAAAAGTGAGAATTGCTCTCAGTGATGCTTAGAAAGTCACCATTGTCCCACGTCTGTTTTTTTTTTTTTATTTTATTTTTGGCTGCTTTGGGTCTTCGTTGCTGCACGTGGGCTTTCTCTAGTTGCGGGTAGCGGGGGCTACTCTTTGTTGCGGTGCGCGGGCTTCTCATTGCGGTGGCTTCTCGTTGCGGAGCACGAGCTCCAGTAGTTGCAGCACTTGGGCTCAGTAGTTGTGGCACACGGGCTAAGCTGCTCCGCGGCATGTGGGATCTTCTCGGACCAGGGATCGAACCCATGTCCCCTGCATTGGCAGGCGGATTCTTAACCACTGCAACACCAGGGAAGTCCCCCACGTCTGTTTTTTGGCAGACATTAGTTGAGGACACACAAAAAGGATGGCCTGAATAGCCATCCTAGAGGACATATGGCAAACTGGGCTCTCTGGCTTGCCCCAACCTCCTCTCCAGTAGACGCTGTTCGCTTCAGAGGGGATGGCTAAGGTTCAGCCTCTCATATAGGAAGGGGCCAGAGCTCTCCCAGCCCTAGAGTGCCCTAGAATGCTGCTCTTCCACACAAGGTGAACTTGGAAGGGCCTCTGGGTAACTCTGGGCCTCATAATTGCAGGGCATTTTATCCCAATGCCCTCACTATTTGGGGGCATTGGGATAAAACTCTATGCTACTAAGCAAAATTTATTGAGTACTTACCAGGTGCCACACACTGTCATTCCCTTGTTAAAGGCTCACAGCTCTGAGATATCTGTTATTATTGATTCCATCTTACAGATCTGCAAACTGCAGCACAGAAAGGTTAAGTGGGTAGCCTAAAGTCACACAGTTTGTGACTGAAGCCAAGACGTTTCCAATTGTAGGCCCCAGCGCTTTCAAGGAAAAAGACTTTTGGTTCAGGACTGCATTACCCACCTACCCCTGGCCTTTGAAGGGAATGCCAGAAATTAGGGTCACTTCCAAAGCTGGGCGCTAGTTATGTGGGACCCAGTGTGGAAAGCAGAGCTGAATCATGTATGGACGTTTCCCCTTCGAGATCGTGAGGTGTTAACAACGCCGAATCCACAGCACTGTGCGTCGGTCTCCGTGCGAATGTACATGAATTTTTGTCGGTGTTCTGTGTAGGAGTGTAAGTGTGATTCAATATGTGATAGTATGGATGTGACTGTGCGAGTCAGTGTGTGATTGCATGTGTGCTAGCGCAGCCCTGTGTGCCCAGGGTCGCCCTGCCTTCCAGAGTCTCGCGAGGGCCTGGGTGACTCACTGAGTTCTCAGCTCAGCCAGTCCCAGAAGGGCTGCAGGGCAAACGGTGGGGAGGGCCCAAAGTAGGGGTTAGACCTCGGCTTCGGCAGGTTCCCCGCGGCGGCTCGAAGGTACTGCCCTGCCTGCACCTCGGGCGCGGGGGCGGCTGAGACCTCCCAGGAGCGGGGCTGCGGCGCCGGCGCCGAAGGGGCCGGGCGGGCGGAGGCCGGAGCCACCGGGCGCTGAGTGACTCACCGCGCCGAGAGCTGGCGAACCTCGCGCAGGGACACGGATGCGGGCAGAGCGTGAACTCTCGCAGCAGCCCTGCGCTGAGAGTGCGGGTCCTCGCCTCGCCGCACCTCTCCGCAAGTCGCAGCCTCCGATAGATGTAAATGTCACTCTTGGCTGACCTAGTTCCCCGCCTGGGCAGCGGCTCGAGCTTCCAGGTCGTGACACCAAGAAAAAAGCGCACACATCCAATGAAAACAATAATTTATTTAAATAATCTCTTCATATTGTAAAATCAACATTAAGAGCATGTTGTTTTCATAATAAATAACCCCAAAATACCTTTCATTTCAAGAACAAAGACTTTAGGATAAGATAAAACAAATCCAAATCAGTAGCTTAGTTAAACTGAGAACATTTTTCGAAGGGAAAAATAAAACGGAGGGGTTGCTGAGGTCACTGCTAAACCGCAGTTTTCACAAGTGGGGATTTACAAAGAAGTCTGAAAAGATGAGTATTTTTATACAAATAAATCAGTGGGAAAATCTGCACAGACACCTTTATTTACAAACGCTATATCGAAGTCCAGGCTAATAATCCTGAATAGGTTTTAAAAAAGATAATTTAAACACATTTTTTTGCAGTGTCCACATATTAAAAAAATCATTTTTCCCCCAACATCAAAATGAGGTCATCCGCAAAGGCACCTAAACTTTTAAAAAAATAAAAATAAAAAAACTCCACTGGTGAAGGATGAGGAGAGAGCTGAGGGAGCGTTCCTGCGAGGAGAGCTAAGGCGGGGGAGGGACGAGGGCTCCAACGGCTGGAAACAGCAGGGCAGAAAAAAAGCGGCGGGCCGCCGGGGTCAAGGGGTCGGGGCGGGGGGAGGGCAGGCCGGCAGGACCGGGAGGTCAATAACCCCAGAGGACCGGAGCTGAGCCTGGGGGCGGGCAAGGAGAAAGGAGCCTCAGAGGGCCCAGGCAGCCTCGCGGGCGGGGCAGGCGTCCCTCTCCGGGACTCTGCTCGCGGCCCGGGGCGAAAAAGGCGCCGGACTGCCTCGCCGGGCGGGGCGGGGAGGGGAGGGGAGGGGAGGCAAGTCTGAGGCGGGGCTCAGGTCGGAAAGGCGGCCTTGGCAGGGTTTCTCCCGCGGATGCCGGGTTTCTCCGAGAGGAGCCCGTGGCGCGAGAAGACGCCTTCCAGTCCCTGGCCGCGCGGTGGCCCCGGCCCTGGGGTAGGCCATCCTGGGCCGCCACCTCCGGGAGCGGCGGGTGGCATCATCGGGCCAGCCGTAGGGACCCTATGGCTCTGGGGATGAGCAGTAAGGATAACTGGTCCCTGCTCTCTTAGTCTCTGGCGCAGTCTCCGGGAGTTAGAAAATCGTCCCGGCGCTCACCGGGGCGCCCCCGCCGCCGTGGTGGTGCTGGTGGTGGTGGTGGTGCGGCTGCGGGGTCTGCGCCGGGTGCAGCAGCGGCGCAGCGGCCTGCAGGTGCGAAGCGGAGCCCGAGGCCTGGTGGTACCACGGGTAGTTGCCCAGGAAAGCCGAGGCGGCGCTGCTCGGGCTGGAGCCGGAGCTGCCCGCGCCGCTGCCGCCGCTGCCCGGACCGCCGCCGCCCCCCATCCGCTGCGGCGCGCCGAAGTCCCAGGAGGTCGGCGCCGAGGCCGGCGGCGAAGCACAAGGTGGCGAGGCGCTGGTCCCCGGGTGCTGCTCCGAAGGGATCTCACCGCTCTTCCACATTTTCTTGAACTTGGATCGGCGGTTCTGGAACCAGATTTTGACCTTTGTGGAAAAGGGACTTGAGCATTAATGGAGGAAACTCGGCCTGGGGCAGGGGAGGGGAGGAAGCTTAGGAAGACAGCTGGTTAGGAGGTGGATACCCTGGTCAGGTAAGCCGATCACGTGCCGCGGCCTCAGAGGGTCTGTCGGTTCCTGCTCCAATGGGAGGTATTCTCAAAAAACCCGAGAGAGCTGATGTGTGTGCACTTAGGTGATGGTGACAGCGGAGGGAGTCAGGAGGGCCACTTGTTTTACCCGCTTAATCAGTAGTACGCGGAAGGACAACTTGCTACCGGATTTCTGCCCACCCCTGTCCTATCCTTTTCTCACACGAGGTGGCACCCTGGGGGATTTCAGCTTCGGGCGTAGAAGTTTAGGCCGCCCAAGGCGCGGGCCTCGAAATCCTTAAAAGTACTATAAAAAATACATTAAAAAAACATAGTCCTAAACCTGCCTGCTTCCTGGCCATCCCAGGCCAGCGCCCTCCTCGTGCCTCCCAGGCCGCGAGCCCTCACCTGAGTCTGGGTGAGGCCCAGAGACGCCGCCAGCTCAGCTCGCTCGGGCAGTGCGAGGTACTGAGTCTTTTGGAAACGCCGCTGAAGAGCCGCCAGCTGGAAACTAGAGTAGATGGTTCGGGGTTTCCGGACTTTCTTTGGCTTCCCGTTTACTATCCGGATTTCAGGCTCGAGGTCCTCTTTCTCTGCAATAAAATGGAATCGTGAGAACCGCGCAACCGCGGGAGCCCAGGAGTTCCCCGCCCGCCGGGAGAGCAGCGTGGAACTTGGCCTAAGCCGGGAGGCGGGTTCTTGGAGACGCTGCGCGGCGCTCAGGCACAACTTTGCAACGCGCGAACCCGCGCCGCCAGCGAACCCGGGAGTCGGCCCCTCCAGGGAAGGGGAAGACAGGCGCAAACCGGGGGAGAAAGGAGCAGCAGGTGGTAGGGAAATGAGGTTGTTGTGAGGCGGCCGCCGAGGCCACCTGGTCCCACCAGCCGAGTACCCGGGTACCCGAGGGACGTACCCGGTGACCCTCGGCCAATTGAAAGCTGATGAGGGTAAAGGGCGCGAGGAGAGCGGGAAGCAATCAGTGTGAAAGGCCAGGGCTCCAGATGGATCCCCGTCCCAAACATTTTTATCCCACCCATTCCAGGAACTAGACGGACTTGGCACCCTTGACGCGAAAGTTATGCTTACCAGGTTCGTTGTTGGCCGGGGACGAACTGGTCCCGTAGGGCGCGTAGGAGGTGTAGGCGGCGGTGTAGCCCAGGTCGTAGCCGCTCTTGGCTGAATAAGGGACGTTGTTGAGGCCGCTGGCGTGGTACTGGTAGGAACCCATGTGCGCGTAGGGCGAGCCCCCAGCGCCGCCGCCGCCGCCGCCGCTGCCCGCCGGGTGTTGCTGGTTGGTGTAGTAGCTGCTGTCGGTAGCTGTGGACACCGGGAGTGTGGGCGACTCCTGAGGCTTGTGGAGGCTGCTGCCGTTGCTGCCGCCGGGGCCAGCGCCGCCGCCGCTCGGGGGCTGCTGTTGCTGGTGGTACGTGCTAGAGGCCGTGATCTGGGTCGAGTGCATATCAGCCACCAGACTGTCAAAGACTCCAGTCATCCTGGCCCGGGACGGGAAAAAGCAGGGGTGGCGGGCGCGAGGGGGGTTGCGAGGCGCCTCCTCCGTCTCTCCCTGTCCCCTCCAGCAGCCAATGTAATTACAGTGGGGGAGGGGAGAGGAAAACAAGAAATGCGGCAATGGTCTAGGCAACTCCTCCTCCGGGGGAGGCGATCACCGTGCACTGCTCGGGACAGCTGCCTCCGGCCTCATCCTCTCTCCGCCTCTCGGGCCGCTCGGCGCCTTGCCCAGCGCGGGCTCGGGCGAGGGGCGGGCAGTGGAGGGGGCAGGGGTGGCGGGGCCTGGCCAGGGCTCCGGGAGGAGGTGGGAGCAGGTGAGCAGCCCCGAGCGGCTTTACGATTGTCTGTGGGCCGGGCTCCCGCAGGGTGGGCATTTAACACTCGTCACGTGAGCTCAGGCGACGTCACCTAGCAACGGCCAATCAGAAGCGCCGAGCCACAAGGCTTCTGGAGCTCCGGAACGCCGGGCGCGGGGCGGGGGTGTGGGGGGAAATCACAGGGCTGGCGGGGCGGCTGCTGTGGTCGTGGGTGCAGACAGGCTGCTGCTGAGTGTGAGCTGCGAGGCGAGGGGCTGGAGGCGGGGGGTCGGGGAATCAGGGTGACCGATGGCAGGGGGACAGAAGGCGTGAAGACGGAGACTGTCATTTCGCCTCCGAGAAGAAGAAATGGGGTCTCCCAACCCATTCTGTGTACAAGTGTCGACCAACTCCAGTGATTCATACTTTCACGTCCGAGGTCAGCTTTCAAACATTAATCAAAATAAAGCGGTGCGGAGAGCCCGGCCAGTTCTAGCTCCGCTTTTCCTCGAAGGGTCTGGCATTTACTGTTGTCAGCCACTCGGCACTTGACATAGTCCATTGATATAATGGTATAATAATAATACCTGCTTCCTAACCCACAGGGATATTAGGACAATTAATTCGATAATATTTAAACTATTTTCCTTGCTCCTTGAGAGAAAAGCTATATAAATTCAAAGGTAGTATTGCTAATGATATATTTGAAAGCATTTTCCCTTGTACTTTTCTGATGTGGACACCGAGACTGAGTAATTACGTGTATTTGATGGCTAATTGACAACCGAAGAACGATCCCGGGGATTTCCTCTCTAGGTTGGACTGACCAGATGGCCTTCAAAGTTCGTTCTAACTTTAAATTCCATGTTTTTACGAAAAAGGAAATGGGATGATACTTTGGTGAGAGTGTTGTCTCGATACTACAAATCTTGCTAAATTTACAGAAACAGAAAAGTTTTATCTCATGCACTTAACCCTATTTTACAGTTTTTTTCATTTTAGAACGCTGTTTGGCCCTATCACTGCAATCTCTTTTAAATCTGAAGTGGCGACTTCCTCTATATCTCTTGTTTCCTGGTGGTTGGAAACCGTGGCCCGGAGTTGAGGGACACTCGCCTTTACCGGAGTCCGCAGTTCCTGCCTTGTGGCGCCACCTGGTGGAGGTGTTCGTGATTGCGGTGGGCCCAGTAGACGGTCTAATCATGCCGAGGCGCCAGCCTCTGAAACCCCCCAAAAGAACAAAATAGTAATTAAAAGCCACAAAATTGTGCTAGTGCACGCCATCTGAAGCACCCCGTTCTAAAGACATAACACGTCGCTGAAAGAACTTGTTACAACAACTGCCTAATGGAAAACAAGTTAATACTTTGAAAAATATCTTTGGTTTTCTTCCTCAGAAAAAGCAAGTGTGTAATTAAAACTGCAGCATCCACATAGCTCACTCTCTGTGGAATACTGAGGAACGTAATCCTCCTGGATTTAGTTTGCAGCCTTCCTCTTGGTTACAGAAGGCCCCTAGATGGAGAAGCGGGAGCTGGTTTAGAAAGCTTCAGGGGGTGGGTCTCGCCTCAGGCCGCATTGCCTCATCAGTGCATTGCGCTCAGCCTGCTGCTTTGTGGGCCCCAGTCTCAAACTTAACCTCTTGATATGTAATCAAGATTGCTTTTTGGTGTCCTGACACCAAGTTACAAATCTTTCTGTCACTAAGGTGGTAGCTGTTTTGACCTAAGGTAAAAACTTGTTTTCCTATTGAAAATGAAATATAAAAGATCTAATTGCCATAGCCTTGCCTTCTCTCTGCTCCTTTGTTTCCACCCCAAGCATGTACTCCAGACTTTCTCATGGTGGCAAATGCGTTTAATTTTATTAACTATGAGAACCTGCATTAATGGCCTGAAGTCCAGGTCAGCTAGGTCTGGAAAATAGCATCTTCCTGGAAGGAAATATGACCCTAGTTCCCCTTTAACTGCAAAACAAGGGACTTGTTTGTATGTGGGAGAAAAGACCGGAGGCAATGAGCAAAGAGAGAGAGGGAGAGAGAGGCAGAATTTACAATTGCATTTGGAGAATCAAGTAAAGACCTGAGATGTTAATTCTGATAATCTGGGCACAAATCTGGGTTTGCCTAAATTATCAGATCACAATATCCAAACGATTTCCTCACTTTGGTCTAAAGTCAGGGAGACAGTACTGTAGAGAAATGACACTCTTGTCCACAGTTCAGAGTAGGGGGATGCCTCCATAGTGATTTGAGAGGAGTTTAGGGGGGGCTCAGACCGAGTTTGGGGTAATGCCTCCTTGCAGCCAAAATTCCTCTTCCATCTCAGGGCACCCTCCTTCCCCTTTTCTGCTTTCAGTTTTCTAGAGAAGGATGGCGGAAGGAAGGGGGCTCAGTGTCTCTGCTCTGGTCTTCTATGTTCCAACACCGTCGCTGAGACCTTCCTGTTTTGGATCCCATGCCCACCAGGTTGTCGCGACAGCCCTTTATCTGTCTCCTCCCTTGGGAGCCTCGTGACAAGCCTTGCAGGCAAGGACGGAATCATAGTTCCCATTGTACACGTGAACAGTGAGGCTCCAGGGCAGAAACGACTTCCTTTGAGTTAGGTACCCCTCCTTTCTCTGTTGCCATAGTGTAAACCACAGGGTACTTACCGTAAGCCTTGGTCGAACAGCTGCCGACCTCTGGCAGACAGCGAGCGGCTCTGGAGAACAGGTCTGCTGCGCCTTGCTTTCAGGCCTCTGCCCCACCGCTGGCCTGGGTCAGGCGTTTAGGGCTTCCCCTGGCTCTGCGCACAGCCTCTGCCCGACCACTGGGCGTCCTCCATTACACAGAAAGCGGACGCCGAGGGGTGCCGGGATGGGGGGGTGGGGGAAGAGGATGACCCCTGTCGGCTGGGGGCGCGGGGTGGGCGCCGAAGTGCAGTTTGTGCGCAGCCGGGACAGGTTTATTCTCACTCGCCTACGTCACTCGGGGTCACACGCGCTGCTGCTGGACTGCCCCCTGTTCCCACTCTGCACTCTGCCGTCGAGGGTCCCAGGCAGCTAGTCTCGCTTACCATGCCACGTACTGTGCCAGGTGCTGGGAGTTCCTGTTCTCCAGTACCTTACAGTCTCGTGGAAAAAGCAGATATATTGCGATAACTAATACAGTACTAACGGCCAGCTTTTATTTCTTGAGCGTTTCCTGAAGTCCAGGAGTTCTGACAAGCACTGACCCCTGGGAACCATCCTAATGTGGTGGGTTCACAATTATCCACATCGAGGAAACCAAAGCTTACAGAGACTGATTTTTTTTGCTTGAGGACACGCAGCAGCATCAGGACTTGAACGCAGGTCCGGGCCACAGAGGCAAGGCCGCTGCTGCCCGGGTCCGGTTTCAGGCCTGGGGGTCACGGGAGATCGCCGCGGCACACCCACCTCTCCCGGGCCAGGGGCTCCGAGGCAGAGGGACCGCTTAGGAAGGGGCCCTGCGGCCCCAGGAGTGGACTGGAAGGAGAGGCTTCTCCGGGAGACTAGCCTGCGCGGACACGGCTCGCGACCCGGGATGATCCCGGAACAGACTCGAGGGTCACTGTTTGGCGCGGGGAAGGCGGGCGCCCCCTCCCGCTCCGCCCTCGAACCGCAGCTCCGCGCAGGTGTTTTGTCCCCGCTGAGTTGCCGCACCTCCGCTCCCTGTTCGAGTGAGTAAACCCAGAAGGGCTTGGCGAGAGTGAGCTGACGCTCGGCGTTCACAGCCCCGAACCTTCCGCGGCTGAGTCAAGGCGCTGGGTGGTCAGTTCAACATGCTTCTAGAACTTTCAGACCAATTTCCCCGACTACCTTCTAGGTCTTCCTGACCCAGATCCAGGCCCATTTCGCTTTACTGCCTCTTCAGTGGTTGAAGCAAAGAGAGCGAAAGCGGGGTTTCCTGACCCGCCAGGGCGCCCAGACTGGGGCGAAGGGCCCCCCGGGTTCTGAGGCGCTGCGCAGGGCCTCAGTGTCCAGCTGGGGCTCCCAAGGCCGGAGACTCGGCAAGGTGGACAAGCTTCAGTGAGCGAGAGGGACGCGTTCTCTTTCCGCGGCTAAAAGCTTCAGAGCTCAGTGTTGGATCAGGCGGGCCAGGAACGCAGATGGAGTAAGTTATGCCCCCGCCCCCCCGCCCCCAGCTCCGAGCACTGGGACCTTCACTTTGCACTTTCAGCTGCACCCACGTGGGGTGATAAGAGGTGTGCAAACAAATGGCTCTCAACAAGGTTTATTCCTAAACCTGAAAGAAAACAATCTCCGCCCCTTTGCCCTAGGCACCGCATGGGCGGACGCCGCAGGGAACGTTTGCGTCGGGCGAGCTCAGGTGCCTGCGGGGCGGGCGGGGAGAGCTGCGTTCATTCTGGAACCTCCTGCCCTCTGCGTGCCCAGCCACGGTTGACTGCTGCCTGTCAGGTTGAAGGGTAACTCCTCCCGTAAGAGGGGCGGAGGTGAACCCTTGTGCGGACGCCCAGACTCGATGGTCACCCCCTGAGGCTCATGGTGCTGGGTTGTCAGTTACAGCATACTTCTGGAACTTTCAGAGCCAATTTCGCCTTGTGCCTTACAGGTCTTAGACTCTAGTCAGGTCCATTTCACTTTATTGTCTATTCAGTGGTTGAAGCAACCCGCCCCCCAGTACCAAACGGGAAAAGAACTTGGAAGGAACCGTTTGAAACTCAGAGTACCGTTCTGGGTACACGGATTCCCTTCTCTCCACCCCGCCCCTTCCTCATCACACACTAAAGAGCTGTGCCACCTCCTATGGAGGTGCTGACTCCTGGGCTCGGGAGCCAGACTTTTCTGAGTTGAACCGCTGCTCTTACTGTGTGACCTTGGGAAAAGGACTTAATTTTTCTGTGCTTCGTTGTTTTTGCATCTGTAGAATGCGGATAATAATAATACCTTCCTGGAGGGAGTGGCAAAGTAGGTGAAGAGGATTAAGAGGTACAAACTACTACTATGTATAAAATGTTAACAATGATGTACGGCGCTGGGAATATAGTCAATATTTTATGATAACTTTATCTGGAGTATAAAAATACTGAATCATTATGTTGTACACCTGAAATTAATATTGTAAGTCAACTATACTTAAATCAAAAACAAAAACAAGCAAACAAACAAAAAACCCAATACCTTCCTCCTGGGATTATTGCGTGGGAACATATCACCACGTGTTTTCTTGTCTGCTGCCCTGCTTATCTGGAGAACTGGGCATTCTCTGGCCTAGGCTCTGCAGGTTCTAAAAGGCCAAGGCGAGTGTGTTGCCCCATTTTCTTCTCCAGTGCGTAAGGATGCTTTCTTCAGGCGGCAGGCTGAGAGCAGAGAAGGCCTGCTAACTCCAGCGGACCAGAGCAGGCTGGGGATATGGGCGTTGGCCTCCCAGTCGCAGTGCAGGGCCCATGTGCCTTAAGAAGAGGTCAGGAGCTGGGATGTGGGGAGTGCAGGGCTGCCTGCAGTACTGAATTTAGGAATGGCTCTCAGGCTACTTACTACCTAACTCATGTAGCATTGCACTATCCTCATTTAGTCCGCTGGGCACTATCCTCATTTAGTCCCCTGGGCAGAGTCCCTCTGTGCTGAGCCTTAGTTAGTTTCCCTGTGTGGCATGCCCCGGCTGCTTCTACACCTCTCTGAAACCGTAGAGGGGGATGAAGAGGAGCCCTGCAAGTTATTCATAGGGAACTGACTATAGCTATGTCCAGCTTCTTGCATCCTTTTTTAGATAAAGGGAAACGTTGTTATTGTTAAAGAATTACAAAGTAATTTGTCAGAGAATCAAATAGTATTAGAAATATATTGGAGTGGTTAAAAGTATAGGCTCTGGGCTCAATTCCTAGCTTGGCCATTTGCAAGCTGTGTGACCTTGGGAAAATTACTTAACTTCTCTGTGCCTCAATTTAGTCTTTAATCAGAATAAGACTTCATCATTTGGACTAGTAATGGAAAATTGTGAAATAGAACAAGTGCTGTCTCCCAAAATCTGATCTTTTGGGGAACACAGCTAGACCGCATTTCCAACCAACCCTTGCACTTAGGTTAATGATGTGATTCAGTTCTAGGCTATGAGTGGAACAGAGTGGGAGTCACGAGTACCAGTCCTAGGATGGGCCATTTAAGACAGAACTGAGACTCTTCCCTGCCCTTCTTCCACTGGCTGGAACCAGAGTCAACTTAGATTTTGCACACTGTCACTTCCACGGCATTCTGTTGGCCAAAGCAAGTCAGAAAGCCAGTCCAGAGTCAAAAGGGGAAGTAGACTTAAGATGACCAACTCATCTGGGTTTGCCCATGACTTTCCTGACTTTAGCACTTTAAGTTCTGTGTCCCAGGAACCCCCTCAGTCCTGGGTAAATTGGGATGGCTGGTCGCTCTAAGTAGACTCCACCTCTTAGTGGGAAGAGCTACAAAGTCACATTGTAAAGGGCATAGTTATAGGGAGGGATGAAGAAATGGGACATTTTTTTACAGTCAGTCTACTCCAATGCCTATGAGGTTTCCAAGTAGAGTATCAGGTATCATTTGACTCTTATTTATTTATTTGGCTGTGTCAGGTCTTAGTTGCAGCACGCGGGATCTTTGTTGCGGCACGTGGGATCTCTTCCTTGCGGCACACGGTCTTCTCTCTAGTTGTGGCGCGCAGGCTTTAGAGCACACAGGCTTAGTTACCCTGCAGCATGTGGGATCTTAGTTCCCCAACCAGGGATCAAACCCACATCCCCTGCATTGGAAGGTGGATTCTTAACCACTGGACTACCAGGGAAGTCCTTCATTTGACTCATAAGAGAGGTCTAGTCTGGAGATAAATTTGGGGTGTGTGTGTGTGTGTGTGTGTGTGTGTGTGTGTGAGTGAGTGAGATTATCTAATATTTATTGAGCAATTGAATGACAGATACTAATATAGTAAACTTTTAAAAATAGTAATAATAATATCTTTAAACTGTTTAGTTTTAATCCTTACAAATTAAATAGGAAAATACATACTGTTTATCTCCATTTTACAAATGGAAATAGGAGTTTAAAGTATTGTTTCTTGAGATAAAAGGAGAGCAAGATAAAAGGAAACTGATGGTGAGGGATGGAGATAGCAAATCTACCAAAAGCTGATATATGGTTCCCAAATACAGCAATTTGAGGCTAATTAGCATAGGGGGAATGTCTTGACACACCTTGATTAGGTTCTGATGGACCTGGTAAATTATTGTTATTATTTTTTATACATCTATTGGAGTATAATTGCTTTACAATGTTGTGTTAGTTTCTGCTGTACAACAAAGTGCATCAGCTATATGTATACATATATCCCCATATCCCCTCCCTCTTGCGTCTCCCTCCCTCCCACCCTCCCTATCCCATCCCTCTAGGTGGTCACGAAGCACCAAGCCTCCCTGTGCTTTGCAGCAGCTTCCCACTAGCTAAGTATTTTGCATTTGGTAGTGTATATATGTCAGTGCTACTGTCTTACTACGTCCTAGCCTCCCCTAACCCCCCTGTCCTCAAGTCCGTTCTCTATATCTGTGTCTTTATTCCTGCCCTGACACTAGGTCCATCAGTACCATTTTTCTAGACTCCACATGTATGCGTTAGCATACGATATTTGTTTTTCTCTTTCTGACTTACTTCACTCTGTATGACAGACTCTAGGCCCATCCACCTCACTACAAATAACTCAGTTTTGTTCCTTTTTATTGCTAAGTAATTTTCCATTGTATATAGGTGCCACATCTTTATCCATTCATCTGTCGATGGACACTTAGGTTACTTCCATGTCCTGGCTGTTGTAAATAGTGCTGCAATGAACATTGTGTTACATGACTCTTTTTTTTTTTTTTGTAAAAATAACAAATTATTTACTGCTTTATTATGTTAAAGTATTTCACCAAGACAAGTTGCAGTCAAATTAATGTGAGTCATGGAAAATGAAATACATAAAGATGTATTTATACAAGTACAGACTAAATATTTTCCATACGGACTCTTTTTGAATTATGGTTTTCTCAAGCTGTATGCCCACTAGTGGGATTGCTGTGTCATATGGTAGTTTTATTATTAGTTTTTTAAGTAATCTCCATACTGTTCTCCATAGTGGCTGTATGAATTTTCATTTCCACCAACAGTGCAGGAGGGTTCCCTTTTCTCCATACCCTCTCCAGCATTTATTGTTTGTAGATTTTTGATGATGGCCATTCTGACTGGTGTAAGGTGATAATCTCATTGTGGTTTTGATTTGCATTTCTCTAATGATTAGTGATGTTGAGCATCTTTTCATGTTTGTTGGCAATCTGTGTGTCTTCTTTGGAGAAATGTCTGTTTAGGTCTTCTGCCCATTTTTGGATTGGGTTGCTTGTTTTTTGCTATTGAGCTGCATGAGCTGCTTGTATATTTTGGAGATTAATCCTTTGTCAGTTGCTTTGTTTGCAAATATTTTCTCCCATTCTTTTTTTTTTGCAGTACATGGGCCTCTCACTGTTGTGGCCTCTCCCGTTGCAGAGCACAGGCTCCAGACACGCAGGCTCAGTGGCCATGGCTCACGGGCCCAGCCGCTCCGTGGCATGTGGGATCTTCCCGGACCGGGGCACGAACCCGTGTCCCCTGCATTGGCAGGTGGACTCTCAACCACTGCGCCACCAGGGAAGCCCTTCTCCCATTCTTGGGTTGTCTTTTCATCTTATTTATGGTTTCTTTTGCTGTGCAAAATCTTTTAAGTTTCATTAGGTCCCATTTGTTTATTTTTGTTTTTATTTCTGGTCATTTGTTTTACTTCTGGTCATCTTTATTTCTCCCTGAAGATCTGAATTTCCATCTGGTATCATTACTTTTCAGCCTGAATTTCTTCCTTTAGCATTTCTTATAGTGTACTTATGTTGGTGATGAATTCTTTTAGTTGTCATTTATCTGAAAACATCTTTATTTTGCTTTCATTGTTTTTTTAAAATTAAATTTTGGCTGCATTGGATGTTTGTTGCTGCATGCAGGCCTTTTCCAGTTGTGGTGAGCGGGGGCTACTCTTCATTAAAGTGCGCGGGTTTCTTATTGCAGTGGCTTCTCTTGTTGTGGAGCACGGGCTCTAGGCGCGTGGGCTTCAGTAGTTGTGGCATGCTGGCTCAGTAGTTGTGGCTCGCGGGCTCTAGAGTGCAGGCTCAGTAGTTGTGGTGCACGGGCTTAGTTGCTCTGCAGCTTGTGGGATCTTCCTGAACGAGGGCTCAAACCCATGTCCCCTGCATTGGCAGGCAGATTCTTAACCACTGTGCCACCAGAGAAGTCCCTGCTTGCATTGTTGAAGAATATTTTCACTGGAGGTAGAATTTTGAGTTGAAAGTTTTTTATTCTGTAAATGCTTTAAAGATGTTGCATCACTGTCTTATGGCCTTCATTGTTTCAGATGAGAAGTTGGATAGTAAAGGTATCATTGTAGTAATGAGCTGTTTTTCTCTGGCTGCTTTAAATATTCTTCTCTTTATCTTTGATTTTCAGCAGTTTAACTGTGATATACATAGGTGTGTTTTTCATTTCTTCTGCTTGGGTTTTGCTGGGCTTCTTGAATTTGTAAATTTATATCTTTCACCAAGTTAGGAGACTGTTTGGCCACTATTCTTGACATTTTGGAGGGCTTCTTCTCTCTTCTTGATAATTTTGGGGTTCAAGTTATATGTATGTTAGATTGCTTGATATTGTCCTATAGGTCTCTGGGACTCTTCCATTTTTTTTTTCCTTTGTGTTTTTCAAACTGAATAATTTCTAGTTCTGACTTTCTTCTGCCATCTCAATCTGTCCAGTAAGTGCAGTTTTAATTTCATATACATATTTTTTCAATTCTAGGATTTCCATTTGGTTCTTTTTTATAGTTTTTATTTTTTGCTTAGGTTCTCTATTCATTCATTATGTGCACATTTTCTTTTATATCTTTGAACATATTTATAATAGTTCCTTTAAATTCCTTGCATGCTAATTCCAACATCTGGGTCATTTTAGTGTTGGTCTTTATTGATTGCAACTCATTATTGGTTGTGAAATAAAATTAGAAAGTTGTGCCTATCATTAATGATAAAAAAAGAATGAAAATAGCAAGGTGCATAGTGAGCACCTTATTTTGTGAAAAAATTATTTATATATGTATATATAAACACATGTGTTCTTAGTTGCTATGTAAAATGTATTTGTTATTGTGGTTATGGTAAAAAATGTTTGAAAGCCACCAGCTAGAAGACAGATATGTAATGGGATCTGTTTCAGAAGAAAGACCTCAAGTTCTTAGAACCAGAGCTTTCCTGAGGGAAACAAATGTATGTATAGATCTGGTGAGCTCTTTTATTTCAAAGGAGTAAAAAGAGAAAGTAGAAGTACTTGATTGGTATTTGCTAAAATTTGGCTCTCTGTATTAGAATCTCTAGGACTCTTGTTAAAGAATTAAAATGGTGCTTCCTAGATCTGGCTCAGAAGTTCCCAGGGAAGAGCAGGAGAAATCTGCTTTTAACAAGTTCCCTCAGGTGACCCTGAGTGAAAGGAAAGTCTGAGAACAGAGGTTTACACTAGACCTTAGCATGTGTGAAAGAAATGATAATAATGGCCACCATTCATTGAGCTTTGACTTGGATAACTGAAGCCAGAGAGGCTAAGTAATCCATCTGAGATCACACACCTTGGAAGTGATGGACCTGGGATGTCAATGAGGATTATCTGACCTTAAGCCCTAACTCTGAACCACTGAGTGGAGTGGGGTCTAAGATACCAAGTCTGCAGAGAGGCAGGGAAGTCAGTTGCCCTAAGCAGTGGTTTGGTGGGGCTCTGCTCTGTTAGCTGTGTGACCTCAGATTCCACAAGTTCTTCGGGCTTTGATTTTCTTCTCTGTAAAATGAGGGTCTAATGACACTTCCCCCTCAGGTTTTGGAGGGGTGTGGGCTGCATTACATGGTGGATGAGTGCTCTAGGTCTCTGTGTTCTGTCTTTTTATCACACTCTTCCCTTTCCTCAAAAAAGCAGAGTAATGAAGGGAGTGTGAAGGAGATCATGGGTCCTTTTGCAGCCAAACTTGGGGAGAGAGGACCCCACAGGCTCGGAGGAAAGGAGGCCAGCTCTAGGAA
Organism: Tursiops truncatus; assembly: GCF_011762595.2. Lineage (NCBI taxonomy): Eukaryota > Metazoa > Chordata > Mammalia > Artiodactyla > Delphinidae > Tursiops > Tursiops truncatus. Next base: position 60,270,389 of record NC_047040.1, on the reverse strand, counting down.
TGCAGGTCAGCCTCCTGCAGTTGGCAGGCAAGGACAGGAGAATGCAAAGGGCCTATTTGGGCCTGGAAAGGGCCTGTTTGGGCCTGGAAAGGGCTTCTGGGATGAGTTACAGATGACCTTTCTAAGATTCCCCTGTTCCAGTGGTCTTCATGACATCAGGGCAGTCTGCTTTTGACTTGGTTAAAGTGTATTTCCAAAGCTCGGGACTCCATTTCCTCACGGGGGTATTTTGAAGATTTGTGTTTTAAAGTACATCAGTTGTTTCAAGTGAAAAGTGTTGTAGAAGGAGGGCACAGAATCATTTGATTATCTAATTTTCATGTTTACATAGCATTTGTTTTAAAGTAGTAAGAATCTAAATTCCAAATGTGGTTACAAAATCAGCCTCCACTTAAACCGGTAAGTGTATTTTAATGAAGCTTAATGTAAAAGCATGTATTTGCATATTGAAATTTGCTTGAGCCAACTTGTAGAGTGTGATCTCCAGAGCACTGGTTTTCTAGTGTTCTGAGAATGTGGGAGTTCTTTCAAATTACTTTTCATGGCCTGGAAATGTTAGCTCAATTGGTATAAGGCTTAGTAAAATGGAGAAGGTTCAAATTAAATTATGGTATAAGTTACAATACAGTACTTTTCCAAGTCATTCTTAGAATGCTCTTGGGATTCTTTAGAACCCAAATGTCATATTTTGGAATAGTTTCTTAACTTTATTCTACAGCTCATCTGTATTTAAGGCAACAGGCATGAGAACTTAACATACGAGAATTTGCCAAGTCAGAAATAGACGGCTTCCATTTTCTACTGATACCTTCATCCAAAAGTCAAAGTGTATTAATACACTTATTAAAAGTTTAACAATTTCAGAGGGACTACTATAGTTATATAAAATGAGGCTGATTTGTTTATTCTAAACCTTTATTAATTGTGAAAGATAACACACAGAGAAAAGGTACATAAAACACAAAGTATGATGAATAATTACAAAATAAATATAATTAGAAAAAAAACACAAAAGCACCACCCAGATCAAAAAATAGAACATTGCTGTTATCCCCAGAACTGCTTCTCATGTGTCCCATCCAGATCACCTCTTTCTCAACCTTCCCCTACACCCCAGGTAACCATTATCCTGACTTTTATGGTAACCACTTCCTTGCTTTTTAAAGTTTTGCCCATTTTTGAACTCTATACCTAGATGGACTAATACTAAGAAGCACCAGCTTGGCTACCTAGCCTGCCCACATCTGTGTGAACCTGGCTGGGTAACACAATTCCCATAGCTAATCAACCTCACTATGAGGCTTTGTTTTCCTAATATCAGTCCAAGAAGAGTCTTGGTCTTTTTGGCTTTAAATGACCTGCCCTATTTCTTGTCCTCCCAGTTTTCATCTTCCAGAGCCTAGACTCTGTGCTGGATTAAGTTCCTCAGTTTGGCAGTATTTTTTTTCTACTCAGTACTCAGTCTTTACCAAGAGATGAGATTATTATTTTTTCTTTAACACTACAGAAAGTTTTCTTTGGGATATGTCTTTTTTGCTTAACTTTATAAGATTCATCCCTGTTGTAGGTGTAGCTGTTGTTTGCTCATGTTTACTGCTGTCTCATATTCCATTATGATTATATATATAATAATTTATCCGTTCTATTATTGATGGACATGGGGTTGACTTCATTGTCGTTAAGAATTTCTTGTGCTTGTCGCCTGGTACAAATATATATGCATTTTTGTTGGATATGTACCAAGGAATGGAATAGAGGGATCATAGGATATATGTATCTTATACTTTAGTATATAATTCCAAACTACTTTTCAAAGTTGTTGTGGTGGGCTTTTGTGCAATATAGTTTTTTTAAAAATGTGGTCAGTGTAGAAAAATAAATAGTAAAATAAGTCATTCTTCAATATGCGTCTGTTAAATTTTGTCATTAAAAACGGTCTATGAAAAAAAAGAAAAACAAAAAAACCAGTCTATGAGATCCGTATAGGTGAGCTCAGGTTCAAGTAAAGTGGTCCACTTTCATGATCGTTCCTGTTCCAGGCACTTCTGGATACCTCTGATAACATGGTGGCCCTCCAAGGGAGACTAGTATACTTGTAGATTGGTAAGACACTAGTAGCTACCCAGTGGGCGTCTTGGAGTAGGTAGGACAAGATAGATCTAAGGGTTCTTTTCACAGGTCCTGTGTTCCACCCAAAGCAAGAGTCCCCTTTGGGGACTCTTTTTTTTTATAGCTGCTTTCTGCAGAGTTGTAATCCCTCCTGTGATATGCTTTTTGCTCTAAGTGTATTCTCTTACCATCTGATGTTCTGGTTACGAGGGGGGGCCTTGTTTAAGTTCCCTGCCGAAAATTATATGGCTTTCTGATTTGCAAATGGCTAAATCAAGAATGAGTTAGGGAAGTGGTTTATCACTTTTTTTTTAGCATGACAACCTATTAAATGTTTTTTTTTATTGTGGACTTTTCTAAGCATACACAAACGTATAAAGAATGGTATCTCATGTATCCACCTCCAAGCTTTGATAATTATCATTTTATGGCCAATCTTGCTTACATCTCTCTTACTCCCCTTCCTACTGGATTATTTGGAAGGAAGTCCAACATATTAAATGATTTTATCCATAAATACTTTAGCCTGTATCCCTAAAAGGTAAGGATTGTTTAAGAAAACACAGCCACAATACCATTATTACACTTAAATAAAAGTAACAATTCTTTAATATCATCAAATATCTTCTCAGGATCCAAATTTCCCCAGTTGTCTCATGAGTGCTTTGTTATGGTTGGTTGGTTAGAATCAGGGTCTTATGAGGTAGACACATTGCATTTGGTTTCTAGGTCTTCTGAGTCTCTTATGTCCTATTTTCTTTGCCCTCTTTCTTTTCTTGCCATTGAGTTGTTGATTAAACTGCATCGTTTGTGCAGTAGAGTTTTTCTATCTTAGATATTTATAATTTTAGTCCTGTGGAGTTGCAAATTTTATTTCTGTGGTGATAAAGGCCGTTTTAAACCATATACTAGTAGTTGTAATTTTAGTATCTTTTAAGAAAATGCATATTGATAAAAGGCTACTAAAAATTCAGTAACACTTTCAAATTAATTTTTTTGTGTGTGCATGGGCAAAAGAGTTGAGAAATTGTAAATCAGTGAGTTCTCAGACTTTGTGGTCAGGACTCCTTTACTATTGAGGAGCCATTATAAAAGTCTCTTGTTTGTTTATTGATATCTGTTGTATTAGAAATTAAAACTGAACAATTAAAATATTTATTTGTTAATTCATTTTTAAAAATAATAAATCTGTTAGATGTTAACAAATAATACATTTGTGAGAAAAATGACAGTGTTTGTTTTTTTTTTTTTTGCGGTACGCGGGCCTCTCACTGTTGTGGCCTCTTTCGCTGCGGAGCACGGGCTCCGGACGCGCAGGCTCAGCGGCCATGGCCCATGGGCCCAGCCGCTCCGCAGCATGTGGGATCCTCGCGGACCGGGGCACAAACCCGCGTCCCCCTCATTGGCAGGCGGACTCTCAACTACTGCGCCACCAGCGAAGCCCGACAGTATTTTCTAAAACAAAAAAAAATTAGTAAGAAGAGTGATATTGTTTTACATCTTCATAAATCTCTTTAGTGTCTTGCTTGATAGAAGCCAGTTGGATTCTTATATCTACTTTGGCATTCAGTCTGTTACAATATTACACACGGAGTTGCCTCTGGAAATTTTGCTGTATATTTTTGAGAGGTTGACAGTGAAAAGGGCAAATAAAGTGTTAGTTTTATTATGAAAACAGTTTTGACCTCATGGAGCCTCTGAAAGTGTCTAGGGACCCCCGTGGGTTCCTGGACCACACTCTGAGAATTGCTGTAGAATATTGATGTGTGGAAGACATTATTATCATTAGTAGTATGTAGACAATGCTTAGGGAAGGTGTGTATTTGAGCATCCCTTGCAAATACTTCTCAACTCCCCCTGTCTCCCAGATCTCCACAATTTCTTTCTCCTTGCCCCAAGTTTGGGAGTGGCAATACAAAAATATTCTATAGATGTGGTAATGGCATTTTAATTATGTTCTATGTTCTTTTAACAAAGTGTTTACAATCTCTCCACACAGTACCCACCCCTCAATTCCATAGCAAGCTCCATAATTTTTTCCTGAGAGTGCAAATGAAGTAGTGGAGCAGAAATGTACAAATGTGGAAGAAGCTGGAAACGTGAGTTCTAGTCCCAGGCCTGTTTCCAGAGAGCTGGGTGACCTTGGGCAAGCCGTTAACCCTCACTGAGCCTCTGTTGCTTTAGCTATAAAATATAGGAGTTGGAGCAGGTTATTTTAAGGTGTTTTCTGGGTCCCAAATCCAATAAATGCTACTATGGCTCATAAGTTAAGTCCATCCTGATGTTTCCTTTAGCTCAGGGATGAAACACTGGCCTAATACACAGAGGAACCCACAGCAACATGAGAAAAGGGGATTAGGACCCTATTTGGTGAGTCAGAGGGAGAGTGAGAATTGAATACGCTGAGACAGACTCAGAATGGAAGAGTAACAAGGTGTAGGAATTCCTTGTTAAGGAGTTTTGCAAGATTTCCCACACCAAGAGGTATCCTCAGAAAAAGAAACAAAGCCCAGCATTTTTTTTCTCCTAAGATCTTTGCAGCCTTCTAAACTTCATTCCCTAAGGAAAAGTGTCAGTAAACTGCAGCCTGGAAACTAAGAATGGTTTTTACACTTTCACATGGTTGAAAAAAAATCAAAAGATGAATACTATCTTGTGACAAGTGAAAATTATGTAAAATCCAAATTTCAGTGCCCATCAGTAAAGTTTCATTGGACACAGTCATGCTCATTCATTTATGTAGTCTATGGCTGCTTTGTGCTATAATGGCAGAGTTGGGGTGATATGACAAATACAGTAGAGCTTGGAAATATTTATTATCTGGCCATTTCCAGATGTTTGCAGGCCCCTGCCCTAATGCAAACCTATAATTTGCATTTTATGGCTCTCTTTCAAAGGCTGACCACAGTCAACAAACACTTCTAAACACCCATTCACACGCCTTCTCTGACTTAATTTGGTTCAACTTTTGTATTCTCTTAGGTTTCTAATGACTTCCGCTTCAGATCTTTCTTTTATATAAAAACTCCACTCTGACACCTTTAATTAGGCATCTCAATCCCTGTTCCAGAATAGTTTGAGGGCTGAAGCAGGTGCTCTTCTGTGATCCATCCCCTTCAGGTCTAGCGGAAGCCCCCCATCCTGGCTTCCCCTACAGACTTCCTCACATTGAATACCACCTGCACCCTTTAACTTTCTCCTTCTAAGGCCTCCTTACCTATAGCAATTGTTGACAGTGGCAGGAGGAAGATGTGATTTTGTGTTTTTGTTTTTAACTAGGGCACAGTTTGCTCAGCTAAGTCACATTTGTAGTTTTGTCACTTCATGGTTTTTGGTGGTCTTTTCCTGCTTCTCAAGGACATAGGCTGAAGTCTGAATGAGCTGGGGAAAGTTAATTCAGCAGTTAAAATGAAAAACAAAACAAAATGACCCCTCTTCCTCTCTACCTGGAAATCCTTGGAATTTTTAAAAGACACATAGCTACCTATTCTAAAATTATTCCCAGGATTTAATTTATAGAGGTTTGATTGAGTGACGGTTTGGAGATGTCAGTGCTGTTTTTTTTTTTTTAAATTTTTATTGACGGATAGTTGAATTACAATGTTGTGTTAATTACTGCTGTACAGCGAAGTGACTCAGTTATACATATAATATACATATATAAGTGTATATATATATACACATACGCATTTGTTTTCATTTCTTTTCCGTTTGGTTTATCACAGGATACTGAAAATAGTTCCCTGTGCTATACAATAGGACCTTTTTGTTTATCCATTCGTCAGTGCTGTTGAATGAAGATTTTATACCACATCACACAGGGCCCCAGGGGAAAGGATGGTCAGGAGGCAGAAGGGGGGGCGGGGAGGAAACATTGGACCAGAGCCTTTACTGGGGAAAGGCAAGGTAGGGCAGAATGAACAGTTTAGAATTGGCTGGCTTGAATAACTGCATTGGGCCTTGGGACATAGGGGCTGTCTGTAGTTGCCCGGTACCTAGCTCTGGGTTTGATTTAGGGTGGGGGAAACATTGGCTCGGTTGTGTGAGAGTTAGATAAAAAGGTAGTTGGGAGTATAGACTGGGAGATTGATTGGTTTGCATATGAAAGGTGTGTTCTTTGGCAAGTTGTTATTACCTTTAGGAATTAGCAAACTCTGGGAGGGGCAGTCTCTCTCTGGGTCTGTAAGGGCCCTAGAGTATCAAGAATACAGAAAATAAGAAAATATAGTTAACATAATTGGCTCTGTGATGAATGGATGACAAATAGACAAATACAGAATCTAAGAAAACACAGACCACTACAAAAGCAGCAAATTAATTGAATTTATGTGTTTATTGGAATGCTGATTTTTACCATTAAAAAATAGAAATCTTGAGTTTGAACTAGTTTAAAAATTAATAATAAAAGGTATAGAAACTCAATAAAAATTTAAAAGTATATATACTTTTATAAAAGTATATATATATACTTTTATATATATATATAAAAGTATAAAAGTATATATATATAAAAGTATATACCTGTATATATATATATTTCTGTTTCTGCCTCTGATCTCTGCTTGTTACACCTGTGTGTGTGTGTATATATATATATATATAAAAGTATATACCTGTATAAAAGTATATAATGTGAAAAGTAAAAAGATTTTTCCACACCTATTCCTAATCACATTTCTCAATTAACTGCTAATTAACATTTTTTCTAAGATGCTTTTCTTTGCAGATGTATCCATCTCACTTAGGGTAAAAGCAGTGTTCTCACAATGTCTACAAGGCCCTGTTACCCCTGCTTGCTCTGTCCCTTCTCCCCCACTGGCTGTAACCCTCCAGGCAGGCTCCTGCCTCAGAGCCTTTGCTTCTCCTATTTCCCTGGCTCTTCCTAAGGACAGCAGCCTGACTTCCTCCCTCACTTCCCTCCATTCTTTACTCAAATACACCTCCTAGAGGTCTAGACTAGATAGTGGCGTCAAAAATCACAACCACCCCACACTTCTGTCCCCCTTCTCAGATTTCTTTTTATCCTTAGCACTTTGTACATGGTACATATGCCTTTTGTTTATTTCTCTTGTTTATTATGCATCTTCCCCACTGGAATGTAAGTTCTGTATGGGCAGAGATTTTTGTGTGGTGCCTGATACACAGAAGATGCTCAATAAATAATTCCTGAATGAATGGATGAATATCAAGCACAATTATATAATATATATTTATTTGTATAATTTTTTTTTTTTACATTATATATATGATCTCCAGCTTGTTTTTTTTTCGCCCAGCAAGGAATCTCAGACATTTTTCTATGTTAGTACATCTGGATGCAGTTCATTCTTTAAAGTAGCTGCTTAGTATTCCAGAGTACAGATAAACCCTAATCTATTTAACCAGTCATTTACTGATGGTTGTTAGGATGTTGAGAATTTCACCATTTCCTGCAATAACAACAAGTCAAGGAAAAGAATGCAGATCATTCAGGTTCAGGGTATGGGACTTGTTCTAGAACTGAGGAGGAGACTATTGGTCATTTTCTGACTTTCTTGTGCTATAATTTTTATTTTTCTTTAATCCTTGCTACTCGGGAAAAAGGTTGCTCCATTGAGGTATGGGCAGAGATGGACATTGAAACCATCACAGGTACTTAACAATAATTCTATGTTAATAGTTACTAGAGCCAAGGGCAGACCTATGTGCAGGCAGGCTATAGGCATATGGTGGGAGGCCTGTAGGCTGCGGAGGTCTGTGGTGGGGAAATGGAGGGGAGGATCCCTTCATTTCCTTTGACCTAAGTCACCCCATTTATCCATACCTGCATCTTGTCTTATATACCCCTTGCTGACTTTTCCATTCATCTACCATGTCCCTTCAAAACTAATACCTGACACTCCATGTGCTGGCCAATTTCTCTTCTCTGCAGTCATATCTTTCTTCTGTTTTCTATTCATTTAAACCACATTTCTCAGTCGCTTCCTCTGTAGAGCATAGTCACGTACTCTCTTTCCCCATTGAAATCTGCCCAGTCTCTGACATCTTCCATACAAAGGTTCAAGCCTCATCTCTCAGTGATGCTTAATGATATGGCCTTCATCTTGCCTTTCATTTCCTCCCTGGCCCTGGACCAGACCATCTGTTCCTTCCTAGCATCTCTGTTGCTTTAATCTGTTTCTGCCTCTGATCTCTGCTTGTTACACCTGCAAGCCCAGCCCATGTAATATGCTCTTCCTCCCTAACCTTCAGAAACCTCATCTGCTTCCCTGACTGATTCCAGCCTTACCAGGCTTCCCTGAGCGATTCTGCAGGCTACTTGAGCTGTGTCCTCCTGGGGACTGGGTGTTTATTCTCCATGTTATATCCCTTTTAGCTCTTTTGAATGTTCCCAGTTTGGCTTAATTAGGGTGCTGTGGGATCATACTTGGCCTTCCATTGTGGAGGAGACTAGGCAGGGGCACAGGAATGATAGGAAGGGCTTGTAAGATGGGCTGCCAAGCCTGGTGTCAGTGAGTTCCTGGTACCCCCCCAGCTCCTCTAAGGTGTCACTGGGGGAGAGGTCACTATTTTCAGGAGGGAGGGGCAGTTGGGTTTTAGAAAATACTGCTGGGTTATAGAAGAGATTTACTTTTACTGTAAGTTAGTGGTTCTTAGTGGGTTTTTTTCCCCCAGTAGTGGGCCTCTTGATGATAGCCATGAACCCTCTTTCCAGAAAAAGGCACATACACACAAATTTTTGAAGGAGCTTCCAAGATGTACCGGGAGCCCCTGAAGGCCACTAAAGATTCCATGGTCCCAGGTTAGAACCCACTTCCCTAGATCATGTTTCATACTTGTTCTTAGCTGTTGTATTCCCCCTATCCCCTCGACCTGTCCATTGGTTGTGGCTGGAAAGCATTGTCTTAACAAGATAATGAAATAGACACAAAATGACTCTGATGGCATCTTTTTTTTTTTTTTTTTGCAGTACGTGGGCCTCTCACTGCTGTGGCCTCTCCTGTTGCGGAGCACAGGCTCCGAACGCGCAGGCTCAGCGGCCATGGCTCATGGGCCCAGCTGCTCTGCAGCATGTGGGATCTTCCCGGACCGGGGCACGAACCCGTGTCCCCTGCATCGGCAGGCGGACTCTCAACCACTGCGCCACCAGGGAAGCCCCCTGATGGCATCTTTTGCTTTTTTTTCCCCCTTATTTTTAAAGCAAGTTTTGCTTCTCTTTGGAAATGTTCTATATTGGGATTTAAAGAATTAGATAGAGTTCTTTCCCTGCACTGTGCACAAATTTAGGATTACAACGTTCTGTCTTGTATCTTAGTGATTTGTATTGCAGTATAGGTTGGTGGGAATTCCCCTCTAAGCTGCACTGGGGATTCTTCAACACTGGTTCTTTGCTTCCTTTCTCACACAACTCTTTTTAGGACTGGTGGACTGACTAGTAACAAAGGGAATAATAGAGCAGTGGGATAGCCTAGGTGTTAAGAGCATGGTTCCGCATAGGCAGGCTGATTTGAGTTAGGTAACTCAAGGATCTTAAACTGGTGACTCAAAGGCCAGAGAAACCAGTGGGTCATTTTTTGTTTTGCCTGCTTAGCATTCGCTAAAGCAAAGTTATCTTGATCTCAGTAAAAGGCATTATCTTGATCTCAATAAAAGGAATGTGTGATTATTTGTCTTATACTGACCCTGTTAAAGTGTTATGTCAGTTGTTTGACTTGAAGCAATTGAGTTTAGGATTTAGTTTCCCCATCTGTAAAATGGGCATAGTACCTATCTCAAAGCACTAAATGACTTATGAATGTAAGAACTAAATGAGTTAGCCTGTAAATTCTGAACAAATTGTACATCTGGTTATTAATAATAATCCACAGTGATGAATGCCTTAAGAAGTGCTAGAAGTGTGGGGATGGGGGAATAGGGGCAGATGGAGCTGAGAGATGTTGAGTCAGTTTGAGAATAAAACTAGGCGTGTTTGCTGGGAAAGTCACATAAAGTGGGAGAGCACAGTTTGGTCCAGAAAGTTGCAGAACAGCAGCCTGGAGTTGCTGACACACAGCTCAGAGAAGTCAATGCCCAGGGTTCCGCTAGAATGGCAGTGTGTGGGTTCCACTGCTGTTTCTTGCAGGGGAAGTGAAGGCCTCTGCCCAGGCCTATTTCCTGTCAACTCTCTCACCCTCAGGCCTTCTTTTCTTCCCACAGCTGCCTTCTTCCGCTGCCCACAGATTTCACAGCCGTTTCCAGACACAGGAATGCTTTTGATGCAGCAACATCCTCCACAGCCCTGGAAGGTAGGCCTGAGGTGCCATGGCCGCATCCTGGGTGTCTGAAGCTCATTTTAATCAGCAGCTGGGAAGCTCCCTAGGACTTCCAGGAGCTGACCGCCGTGGCCTGGTTAAGCACTGACCTCTCACTGACTTGGGCTCTGTTGTTGTCTGTACGAAGGGAAAGGGTGTGTCAGGAGAGCACTTGATGGGGCAAGGTGGGCAGACTCTGCCTCCTGACTTTGGGTGGCAGGCTGTGGGTCTCAGCTGCACTATTAAGGAGCGCCGACTGCCATCATATCTGGAGAGCCTGAGGGTGGGACTGAGGTTGGATTGGGGACAGGGAGTGAAACTTTCTGTGTTGGCATGAGCTCAGAGGTTAGGATTGCAGATCCTGGGTTCAAATCTCAACTTTGCTATTTACAAGCTATGTGACCTTGGGAAAGTCACCTAATCCCCTGGAGCCTCAGTTTTGTCACCTGTAAAAGGGGAATAATAATAGTACCTACTTCAGAGGATTGCTATAAAGACTGAATGTGTGTGTGTGTGTGTGTGAGTGTGTGTGTGCGCACGTGCACGTGTGTGTGCATGTGCTAGCTTACAAGCATTAGCTACAATGATTTATTATTAGTGTAATACCAGGGCTTGGATTTCTGGGCTGGGCATTAAGGGTGGGCACTGGTCAGGGCTGGGGACTGGAATGAAGCTAAACATGAATGAATGAATGAATGAAACATAGCATTGGGGACAAACATTAGAAAAGTTGGGGTTAGGGTTGACTCTGGAATATAGCTTGGGCCAGCACATTTGCTGCATACTTTCATCAAGGGGTGAGAGACAGAAGCCGGGGATGGGGACAAAGGCTGCCTTCCCTACCCCCAATGCATGAGATCAGTATGGACACACATATATACTCTTGCCTCTCCTACTAGACCAGGGAGGCTGTAGCCCTGCAAGAGGCTAAGAAGGGGGAAGGAAGGTTCTAAGTTATTTGCACATAGCTCGAGAATGATGGTGGCAGTAGAGCCAGTGCCAAAGGCTGGCTGAAGGGGAGATATAACTGCTGTTATCGTCCATCTCCCAGGTCTCTTCCCCATAATGACTCTCCTGCTGCCATAGTTGGGAAAACCCAAGAGAAGTCTTGGAAGTAGTTTTGAGTGTCATCAGTGGAGATGACACCAAGCTTCCCCTATGGCTGCTCTGACAGCAGCAAAGCTTGGACAGTGGGCTGGGGAGGATGGGATTCCCTGGAGAAGACCTCCTTGTCTAGGTGGTGCATCAGGTCCATACACTTAGGTCCTGGTGCCATTGCACCTGACAGTGTATTGCCCTGTATTTGTGACCGTGGCCTTCATCACCTGGAGGCAGCTAGTGGCAGAGCTTGGTTCTGAAAAGGAGGAGATGTGTGCAGGAGATGGAGAAGGTCTGAGACCAGAGAAGGGCAGAGTCTCTCCATGAGCTCCAAAATGGTTTCCAGTTTCAGCCTGCTTTGAATTAAGTAGAGGAGACAGAAAAAGAATTTGCTCAAGCGTGGATGGGTAGTTGGACCAACGAAAAGAGCCAGAGTCCACCAGAGTCATTGTTTGGGGCAGGAGCAGAAGTAATTCGTTTTATATTGTTTCAATATGCTGTTCAATTTTGTGCTGATTAGGACAAACACACAGTTAATATCCGCTAATTCATATGGTGCTGCCGGGACTCATCATGGAAATGCGCGTGTTTATGCCAAGGGTGCCAATTCTTGATGTTCTCAGAGCTGCAGGAACTGCCTTAGCCACGAGTGCTGTGGATGTGCTGAGCCCTTGAGGCATCAGCGTTGCTCCACCACCCTCCACAGCCCCTGAATCCCTGAGGTGGCATAGCTTGGACATGCTACATGTGCTCTGTGTGTGTGTGTGTGTGTGTGTGTGTGTGTGTGTGTGTGTGTGTGTGTGTGTTTAACAGAGGCAAAGGGATGCTCTCACATTGTGGTTTAGGGGCAGAAAGGAGACTTCTTTGAGAGCTAACCACCCTGGTGTTATTAAGACTTAGATTGTTATATTAGGATTATTTTAAGTTGTCTGTAATAAGAGTAAAGTGAAAGGAAGTGAGCACATGGGAGGTTGCTGGGCTCCAGTTGTGAAAATCAGAATGAGGAAACAACAGAGGCCTTCTCATTAGAACCATGAATGGATGATAGAACACTCACCATTACCATTATTATTTGATGTCTTTCCCAGTTTGTCACTAGTGCAATTAAAGATGAAACAGAAACAAGATTTAGATTGTTGGAAAGGAAAAGACAAAATTTTATTGTTTGCAGATGATATGATTTTATACCTAGCCTACTAAGAGAATCAAGCAAAATGAACCCCCAGCTATTGGATTTAATAAGAGAGTTTAGTGCGCTGGCTGCAAGCAGGCTAGACATACTCAAATCGAAAGTTGTCCCACATGCCAGCATTGCTGGGCTATAAAATATAATAAGAGAAAGAGAGATTGCATTTTTAAAAACAAATAAAACTCACAAAATACCCAGGAATAAGCTTAGTGAGAAATGTGTTCTGGGATCTATATAAAGAAAACTTAAAAATCTCCTGAAAATAAAGATGTGAATAAATAGAGAACCATATCACATTTTTTCCTTATTACAAATGTTATATTTATATCTTCTTTATTGCATTTCACTATATGCTACGGGTTGGGGATTCAGTGGTGAAAAACCTTTATGGAATTTACATTTGAAAGGAAGAGATGTTGATAAAAGAATAAACAAAACAAATTATTTACATGAATACAGCTCACAATAAGGATCGAGAGACATGGCCTTTCTCTTTGACTTCTGTGAGAGAGCTCCCTGACAGGCCCCTATTAGCTCTCTGAAGTACCCAAACATTTTTCTTTTTTTAACTACAAATACACTGACTATAGCAAATTTGTTGAATAAGCAACAGATGACAAATCTAATTTAACTAAGAAAATATGCAGACGGGTCACTATAAACCACCTCAGCTCTCAGTTGTGGCCAGAGCTCACTGAGTACTGGGTTCTTTCCTTTAAAAGGAAAAGGACCTTTTCTTTTACTTTGTTTAAATGCATTCTTGTGGAAATTCCTTGACTGTGCAGTGGTTAGGACTCTGCGATTTCACTACTGAGAGGGTGCTGGTTCAATCCCTTGTCAGGGAACTAAGTTCCTGCAAGCAGTGCGGAGTGGCAAAAAACCAAACCAAAACAAAACAAAACTTGCCTATGTCACGTGAAAGACAGGAGGGCTTGATTTAGCCTGTGTCCCTGAGAGGTAGGGCAGGCCCACTTCTGGCTTTCACAGTATCCAATCTGAACTCTATTAGCGAATCATAAGGAGGTAGTGGCTTCTTCACCCTGGAGACTATCACAGTTTTGTGGACCGCTGCTTGGCTTGAATGGTTAACCAGGGAAGGATGCTGTTTAAATAGTTTCGCATCATTATTTATTATGAAAATGAACAGGATAGAAAATACCATTGAAGCATAGGGTGGTGAACTGAATGTGGAGAAGGAACCAGTTTCCAGTATGATATTTTCTAAAATTTTTTCTTCTCCATTTATTACCGATCTCTTATACTTTTCATCTTCTTCATCTGCCCTGGTCACACCCTGGATGAAAGTTTACTGATTTCCTTTGCAATTTCTGCCCATATCTTCCATCATCTTCTATCCTTTGGCCCTGTCAGAATTTTCCATGGGGGCCTATAGCTAACAGATAGTGTTCAACTTTAGAGAATAAAGAAAGCCGCTAACCATATTCCACACAGGGTGTCCCCCTTTGATGCTCTCTTTATATAGCATGCTAAGTACATATGGAATTAATTTCTTTCTGAGGCTTACAAGTTGCCAACTGACACATTTGTTTCCAGAAGGAAGGTAGGTATAGGCCAGGTGCTTAGGTAGGTTAATTTTTGTTTGTTTTTAAAATTTTTATTGGAGTATGGTTGATTTACAATGTTGTGTTAGTTTCAGGTGTACAGCCAAGTGGATCAGTTATACATATACATATATCCACTCTTTTTTAGGTTCTTTTCCCATATAGGCCATTACAGAGTATTGAGTAGAGTTCCCTGTGCCATACAGTAGGTCCTTATTCGTTATCTATTTTATATATAGAAGTGTGTATGTGTCAATCCCAATCTCCCAATTTATCCCTCACCCCCTTTACCCCCTGGTAACCATAAGTTTGTTTTCTACATCTGTAACTCTATTTCATTTTGTAGCTAATTTCATTTGTACCCATTTTTTAGATTCCACATATAAGTGATATCTCATGATATTTGTCTTTGTCTGACTTACTTCACTCAGTATGACAGTCTCTAGGCCCATCCCTGTTGCTGCAAATGGCATCATTTTGTTCTTTACTTATAGCTGAATAATATTCCATTGTATATATGTACCACATTTTCTTTATCCATTCCTCTGTTGATGGACATTTAGGTTGCGTCGATGTCCTGGCTATTGTAAATAGTGCTGCAATGAAAATGTTTCCGTTTGGAGAAGAGCTGAGGGTGCTACTTCACCATGGCAGCAGCCTAGAATTTGAGGACTGTTCTCAAGGAGGAGACTTAGCCCTAGCTTTGCCTTCTGGGCCAAGGAAGCAGGGACTTGAATGATAAACTGTGAGAGCTTGAAGAGGATTTTAAAAACATTCATTCCAATCACTCTTTTAAACTAATGAAGAAACAGAAGGCCTGAGAGGTGAAATGACTTTCCCAAGGAGATTCCCAATTTTTAGCCCAGTAGTGTTCCTACCATACCTTGGCATCTGTTATAAACTTTGGAAGCCACTGTTGGAATCTACTAGTGATCTGAGCAGAGGGCTGTGGGTGTGGCCCCCTCTTGCTACAGGGCAATGAGGAGGTCATATGGTATCTTTTCTTCCAGAGACTGGGAGAATGATTCATCTTTAAGTCACAAAGAGACAGTAACAGATTCCTAAAGCTGCACACATCCATGAGAAAATGACAAACACGTGAGGTGCTGAAGGAGAAAAATGCTCTTAGTGATACAGCTGTGAAGAGGGAAAGCTTGTACCCTTTTGGGCAGTGGAAACCATACTTTTCTTGGAACAGGTGTGAGTTCAGCTTCAAGTGCTTCAGGAGGGTCAGATTAGAAGGCATTTGAAACAAAAGGTAATTTACAAGGACATGGGGAATGCTTTACTGTTCAGGATCATGAAGAAACTAAAGAAACACACAATTGAGATCATGTTCAAGTCTCCACCCCCTACATTTTAGTTGAAAATTTTCAAATCTACAGGAAAGTTGAAAGGATAATAAAATTAACATCTATACATCCTTTGCTTAGATTGACCAATTGTTAACATTTGAAAGTTGCAGATATTGTGACCCTTGACTTTAGCAAGCATCTCTTGAGAATAACGACCCTTCCCCTATGTAACCATAATACCATGATCATACCTGAGAAAATTAGCAATAATTCTGATGTATAATTTGTATTCAGTTTCTCCCCAAATGTCTTTTTTTATTATTTATTATTTAAAAAAATTTTTGGCCGCGCTGCACAGCTTGTGGGATCTTAGTTCCCTGACCAGCGTTCGAACCCATGCCCCCCACAGAGGAAGCGCGGAGTCCTAAACACTGGACCACCAGGGAATTCCCCCAGATGTCTTTTTATGATTATTTTTTCAGTCTGGGATCCAATCAAGATTCATGAATTATGTTTAGTTGTTATGTCTTCGGTCTCATTTAATATAGAATAACTGCCCCCTCCCTTTTTGATGACACTGGTTTTTTGAAGAGACCAAGCCAGTTAGTTCCCTTGTAGAATGTATCACATTCGGCATTGGTCTGATTGTTTTTTTCTTGATTACTTTTAGGGAAACATTTTTGGAAAAAATGTTACATAGGTGAGATTGTGTGTCTCTTTTTGCATCACACCAGAAAGCATATAATATGCTGCTAAGTGTGGTCATTCAGTTAGTGATCCAGCAGTTAGTGAGGTGTCCCCCATATTCCTACATTTCTCCTTTATAATTAGTAAATCCTCTGTGCAGTGATACTTTGACTCGATGTGAATATACTGTTTCCCCTACATTTTTTGCATCCATTGCCTAAATTAATAATTACATCACAGGCTGCAAAATGGTCATTTTCTAATCCTATCCTTCCTTCTATATTTTTTAGTTGACATTCTTCTATGAAGAAAATCTCTTTCTCCTCTCTTTTGAGTATCACCATGGAGCATGGATTATTACTATTTTTTTTACAAACAATCCATTATTATCATTACTCTATTTCCATTTGCTGCTCAAGTTGTCCCAAATTTGGGTAGCAGGAACCCTTTCAAGCTGCATCCTATAACCTCCTGTGACCTTTTGACATGTCCTGGTTAGTCTTTGAATACTTTCTTGCTTTCTGGCGCAACAAAATATCCCGGGTTCACTTGTATTTTCCCTCTCCTAGACTTGGAATCAGTATTTTATCAAAGGTTTCTTATGGAGAATGATTTAAGCCATGGCCCAAGAACCAAGCTCATTGGTACTGTGGCACATTCACGTTAAAATGAAATCAACTTACGACAAATTTTAGTTATGTATTTTCTGTTATATATAAATAGTTAAATTTCCTGATCTCAAAATTAGGTAAGTCAGGAGTGAATAACTAGTATCAGTAATAAGAATTCTTGAAGAAGTCCTAAGCATTAAAAAAAACCCGAGTACTGTATATTTGAGGGAAACTGTATTAGTTTCCTGTGGGTGGCTTAAAATAACATAAATGTATAGCCTCACAGTTCTGGAGGCTAGAAGTCTGAAATCAAGGTGTTGGCAGGGCCCTCTGAAACCTGCAGTGGAGAGCCCTTGCTTGCCTCTTCTAGCTTCTGGGTGTTTACTGGCAATCTTTGCTGTTCCTTGGCTTCTGAATGCATCACTGCCATTTCTGCCTCCATTGTCACATGGCCATCTTTTTCCTGCATGTCTCTGCCTTTGTGACTCTTCTTTCTTATAAGGACATCAGTCATATTGGATTAAAGACCCACTCTCCTCTAGTATGACCTCACCTTAAAACTTGATGACACCTGCAAAGACCCTGTTTCCAAATTAGGTTACTTTCACAGGTACCAGAGGTTAGGACTTCAACATATCCTTTTGGGGGGATCCAATCCTACCTATAATATACACCATAATCCAGGAGTTAAGTGTTCAATGAAGTGTTTAGCTAGAGTAAGGAAACATCAGTTTATAGAAAAGCACTTCCTTGCTTTCTGGTGCAACAAGATATCCCAGGTTCACCTGTATTTTCCCTATCCTAGACTTGGAATCAGTATTTTGTCAAAGGATTCTTATGGAGAATGACATTTTAACCATCACTCCTGTAAATTCTGACAACAGCTCTCTAAATTGAATGAAAAAAATACATAAGAAATATTTATAGTATTGTAATCAGCTTTATATTATATATTGGTTAGTAAAAGAGATAGGAGAAAAAGAGAGGTGGAAGACAATGAGAGACATACTGAGAGGACAGAGGGAGCACTTTAGACAACAGGCGATAAGAGAATGAGAGGCCATGAGAGAGGGATAGGTAGAGGGGGTTAAATAGGGAGAAAGCAGGAGAAAGAGATCTTTTGCCCATTCGGCTGGATTCACACTGTGTGACTTCACGGTCCATCCTGACTTTTAAGCTAATGCCACATTTTTGACTTGTGCTTCTTTATTAATGAGGCTGAATGTTAGTCTCTTTTACTCCTTGGCATGGATAGGGTGGGGACTGTGTGAAGTGTGTACCCTTTTGGCTTGAGGTGCGTCTTCCCTGAGAGGTAGGGGCCATGAGTAACAGCAGGACCAGAGTTTGGGGGCCAGAGCTGTGCCTGGGTGAGGCCAGTGTCTAGGTTACCAAATCCAAGTGGTCAGCCGTAAACTGGACATGAGTGTGACCTGAGGAGCTAGTTCAAAGTCTGTTCACAGAATTTGATAGGAATTATGGCAGGAACCAGAGCTTGTAGCTAGGAATGGGTACTTAGCCAATACATAAGAGTGTGGCAAAGGGTAGGCAGGGGTGCCAGTCCCCATGTGCCAGAGCAGATACAAGGAAGGTTCAACTTTGTGTGTCTTCCTTTGGGACCTCTCATCTGCCAGCCCCCTTAGCATCTGTCTGATAGAAGTTGGGGGAGTGGCACCTCGAGGACGTGCTGGTGTGAAGGCCTCAGCATTTGCAGGATACAGGCCTCCCTTGTCTCTTTCAGCAGAACCAGGTCCTGAACCCAAGGGCCTGACCTGACCTTAGTGACCACTCGCCTCCTGTACTGCAGCGTCCAGACTTCTCCAAGAAGCTTGATAAACAATTACATGTTCCTGGTAGTGTTAGGGGCACTGGAGATCTATGGGGGACAAGGCAGACCTAAGGGGGACAGGGCCGTGCTCTCCTGGGGCTGACATTCTAGTGCACATAACTCCTAAGCCTGAAGCTGAGCCCTACTCTACTATATGGGGGTAAAGTTACCACAAGGGCTCATTCAGTTGTGTTGTGCTTTGCTTTTCTTGTTTAGTGCAGTATTCTTTTAGGTGAAAGTTTCTAATAGTAAATGATTAAAATCATAACTACAGACTAGTCCCAGACAATCCTTTGCTTTTGTGACCTTTTACCACAGACAAAATGAGAATAGAGTTATGAAAATGAATCATATATTTTAAATATTATTCCATAACAAAAATGTTTTCTTGGCATCACTTATTACACATTAATACCAGGTTTGTTCATATGCTATACAAGTTTTTTAAAAAATTGAGGTAAAATCCACATAGCAAAAGTAACCATTTAAAATTAACCATTTAAAAGTGAACAATTCAGTGGCACTTAGTATATTCAAAAGGTTGTACAACCACCAACTCTATCTAGTTCCAAAACATTATCATCACTCTGAAAGGAAACTCTATACCCATCGAGTTGTCTCCCCCCGTTTTCCCTCCCCCAGCAGCCACCAATCTGCATTCTGTCTCTGTGGATTTACCTGTTCTGGATATTTCATATAAAAGGAATCATACAATATGTGACTTTTTTTTTTATGTCACCAAGTCCCCTTCTGATGAACATTGGAGTCTTGTGCTATTATAACTTGTTATGGGTGGAATTGTGTTCCCCCTCAAATATATATATTGAATCCCTAACCCCCAGTACAATTGTATTTGGATATAGGTATTTAAAGAGGTAATTAAGGTTAAATGAAGTCATGTGAGTGGGGCCCTAATCCCGTAAGACTGGTATCCTTATAAGAATAAGAAAACATACCAGGGATGCATGTGCACAGAGAAAAGGCCATGTGAAGACACTGTGAGAAGGTGGCCATCAGCAAGCCAAGGACAGAGGCCTCAGGAGAAACCAAACCCGATGACACCTTGATCTTGGACTTCTAACCTCTAGAACTGTGAGAAAATAGATTTCGGTTTTTTAAACCAGGCAGTCTGTGGTATTTTGTTGTGACAGCCCGAACAGACTAATATATAAATTGAGACAGACATTTACAATAACTTCAGCTAGTACAAGGCAATGATCTAAAACAGCATATCTGTGATCTAAAATCAGCATAAATATCTGTTGATTTTAGGGGCTAAAAAGGGCCCTTTCTTTTTCTTTTTTTTAAAAAATTGAGGTATAATTGACATATAGCATTATATTAGTTTCAGGTGTACAACATAACGATTCAATATTTGTATACATATACTGCAAGTTGATCACCACAGTAAGTCTAGTTAACATCTGTCCCCATACATAGTTACAAATCTTTTTTCTTGTGATGAGAACTTTTATGATCTACTTACTCTCTTAACAACTTTCCAATATGCAAAACAGTATTAACTATAGTTGCCATGCTGTACATTACATCCCCAGGTCTTATTTATTTTCTAGCTGGAAGTTTGTCTCTTTGACCTATTTTGGATCTATTCTGGATAGTTCAGATAAATGGAATCATACAACATGTGACCTTTTGTGTCTGGCTTCTTTCATTTAGCATAATGTTTTTGACATTCATCTACTTTGTAGCATATATCAGTGCTTTGTTCCTTTTTGTGGCTCCATAATCCATTGTGTGTATACACTACAACTTGTTTATCCATTCATGTGTTGATGGACATTTGAGTTGCTTCCACCTTTTGGTTATTGTGAATAATGCTGCTATGAACATGTGTGTCACATGTGTACATATGTACATGTATTTGAGCACCTGCTTTCAATTCTTTTGGATATGCTGTTCTGCCTTAAATCATTAAGAGTACCCAGGACTCTGCCTAACCTAGGTCCTCGGTGCCATCAGCATTTGGGTCTGTCATCCATCGTTGATTGGGTAACTCTCTTAACTCTAAATTGCCCTTTTCCTGGGCAAGCTTCTGGTCTCCAGTCCACTCTCATCTGGGAGATGGGGTGGGCTGGGGGAGTCTGTACAGCACTTTTACATCTACATACATAGTTCCTGAGAAGATTAATTTGATTATTTGTTTAGTCAATCAACAAATTTCTTTTGAGCATCTATTCTGTGAAAGGCACTGTGCCAGAACACTTAGAGGATAGGAAGAGATCTAAATTATGATCCTTGTTCACCAGTGCTGTGCTTACTAGCCAGTGACAGATGATCTTTCATGCAAAGAACTCTAAAACCAGGCACTTGACAAGTGTCCTGTGCCAAATACAGGACAGAGGGAGAGAGCCCTTCTTGCTGGGGTGACCAGGGAGGCTTTGTCTAGGAGGCATCACTTGAAATGAATGTAGGCTGTTAATAGGTGAGGCATTGGGGAAGGTATTTTTCACGGCAAAAGCGTGGCAGTAGGAAATTCAGTGCATAGATCAGTTTGGCTAGAGCAAGGATTAATATAGGGCAAGAAGACTGATGGAGGATTTGGTTGCAAAGGATTGAGTGTTTGCACTTTATCCTGAACCGAAATAGAATCTGGTAGGAAGCAGTCTAATAATTGGGGATAAATCTTTATTTTATTTCATTTTTATGGCTGTAAGATTGTGATGATCTTTAGCATTGATGCATGGTCATAGTTTAGAATAGTTACTCTTGCCAAATCCTTGAGAGCCTTCAGCTGTTCAGTCACTTATTTTTGGCTTCTCTGATACTTACTGATACTCTTTCTGAGAATTTGCCTAGCAGGTAAATTATAAGCCTATACTGGAGTGTGTTCTGTGGAACATCACTTCTGTGAATAGGATTACATGGTCAAATACATTTGAGAATCACTGTATATAGTGTCTCTCTCTCTAAAAGTTTCACAGTGCCCATTAACAAATTAAAGGCTTTGCAAAATCCTGCAGCAAAAAAAATGGCTTAATTTGTTTAGTCCAGCATTTCCTAAATTTATCTCTGTAGTGGGTTGAATGGTGGCCCCCCCCCCAAAAGATACATCCACATCAAATCCCTGGAAACTGTGAATGTTACGTTATTTAGAGAAAGAGTCTTTGCAATTGTAACTAAGTTAAGGGTCTCCAGACAAGATCACCCTGAATTATATGACTGTACCCTAAATCCAATGATATGTCCATATAAGAGAAAAATAGAGGGCAATTTGAGACAGACAGAAGAGAAGACAGACGTGGAAGAAAGATGATGTGAAGACTGAGGCAGAGTTTGGAGTGAAGTGGCCATGAGCCAAGAAAGCCGAGGATTGCCGACAGCTACCAGAAAATGGAGGCGAGGAAGGATTTTCCCCCAGAACCTCTAGTGGCAGGGTAGCCCTGCTGACAGCTTGATCTCAGACTCTTGGCCTCCAGAACCGTGTGGGAATACATTTCTGTTGTTTCAAGCCACCCAGTTGGTGGTAATTTGTTATGGAAGCCCTTGGAATCTATAGGCACACCTCACTTTATTGTGCTTTGCAGATATTACCTTTTTTTTTTTTTTTTAAAAACAGATGCAAGGTTTGTGGCAATCCTGGGCTGTCAGATGATGGTTAGCACTTTTTAGCAATAAAGTTTTTTTCTTTAAATTAACACATGTACATTTTAAAGACATAATGCTATCGCACACTTAATAGACTACAGTATAGTGTAAATAAAACTTTTGTATGCAGTGGGAAACCAAAAGATTCACGTGACTCACTTTATTGCAATATTCGTTTTATTGCAGCGGTCTGGAACCGAACTTACAAGGTCTCTGAGGTATGCCTGTAATCCATTTGCCCATAAAACTCTTTTTTAAAGAAGCTTTTAATGGAACAACTACTGTGTATGCCCAAATATGAAGTAAGGTTTTCTTCTTCCAAATTATCCTTCATGGACATGTAAGATGGAGATGAATATATAAGATACATAAGATGGAATTTCCTGATATTCAAGGGCTTTCAAGATCTCATATTTCAAGCCAGTTTCTCAATCACTTTCTTTTGAAAGTGATTAAATAACTAAATTTAAACAACTAAAGCACTGTATGAGGAAAACTTGATCCTGAGACAGCTTTAATCAATGTTAGTTTTAGTAGCTGGTAAAGGTTGTCTGATGGAATTAGTTAAAAAAAAAAAAGGGAGGGAGCAAATAAATGTAACAAAAAATTGGTAATTATTCTTGAGAGTATGAGGCAGATGCTATAGACCAGCTTGCTCATCGTCTTCTCAAACTTTCTTCTGATCTATCTTCCTATATTGAAAAAGCTGGAAAGCTAAAAAGAACGTTTTCTTAGATTCTGCAGTGAGCATTTTGGAGGTACTTCAGGTTCCAAAAGTCAGATTAACTTGCATGAAACTTGATTTCCGAGCAAGGCATTCACTTTGGTTTGTGGATGGTAGCAGAGGGGATATGCAACAGCAGACTCTCGGCTCAGCCGGCAGCTTTCTGATTATAGCATGAGTGGCACAATGTTGCATGCTGCAGCGGCAAACCCAGATTTGGCTTGTGGCTTTTTGTTTTCTGGCCAGTCCTCTGGTGTGGCTTTGGAATTATTCTTGGAAGCTCAGCCTAGAGTCTGTTTCTTGCCAAACCCTCCCCACCCCCCCACTTCAGTGATTCTGGAAATTATGATACTGTTACAAGTCTCCTCTTGTGTGAACTAGTCAGAACAGATTCTGTTCTCTGCAGCTAGACCCTTACTGATACAGGGTATGACCTCCCTATGCAAGTATTTGGTGTGTATGTAAAAAGCAATGATTAAAAAGCAATATAGTCAGTGAATATGTCAAAGAGATAAATCTAAACCTATAGCACAAATTTGAAAAAAAAAAACACCCTGAATTTATATAACTATGGTTAGGATTAAAATGTCCAGTGACAGCACCATACACGGATTTAAAAAAATAATGTATGTAAATAAAAGTGACTGTGTTAGATGCTTTAAGAAGGGCCTCTTGGCATGACTGAGATACTGAAACACTCAGGTGAGAGTTTAAATAAAATTGCTTCATAAAAAGCGAGAGGAAAAAAAGCAGTATTACAAAATCAACCTGCTATTTCACATGTGACTTAAACTTTAATGTGTAACTAAAGGGATGAATTCAATCCTCTACACAGACATTTAACTCTCTTACCTATTGCTGAAACATTTATATTTTTAAGGTGGCCAAAAGGCCCCCCTAACCGTAACCTTGTTTTTTAAGAGGGTTTTCCCTCGCAAAATGTGAGATCCCTGTATATTCAGAGTTACCTGATATTCACGATTTATGGCATTAATATGGCCTGAAACTAATATGCACAGGGCGACCTTTGAGAAATGCTGGGCTACTGGACCAAGGCTGTTATGACATAGATTCTTTCTTCTGTTTTTTTTTTTCTTTCCTGTTCTTGATGTCTGCATCGTTTCTGTCTTTCCCCCACTTCTAACACAATGAATAAGACATGGTCTCGGCCTCAGGGAACTTGTAGGTCCAGTAACGAGGCTTATGTGAAGATCTGATTCACAGCAGAAAGACCTTCACACAGGCCATGACACTAAGTAAGGGGACACGTCTACTTAACCTAGAGGCCGATTTCAGGAAGGAGGTGGCATTTTGGTCGAGCCTGCTTATAGTCAGTTCTACTGTCCATAGATTCTACTAGACCATAAGAGTCATCCTTCAAATAGAAATTGATAGTTCCTTCCTTGGACTTCATAAATGACCAGTCGTCCAGAATTCTGAATAAAATACCGCAGGCATTTCAAACCAGAACTTATCTGGCTAGCCGATTTTTACCCACAGGGTGAGTGCGGTAAGAAAGACCTGTGGAATTTAGCAACAGTGTCTTGGCAAACAGATAGACTCCCTCCGTTTAGAGGAAGGACACTGCGGCCGCATCACCTTTCGTTGAGACTGTAACTGGCAGAAAGCAGTGACTCTCCCGGTCCTCGCCCCACCGGCCGCCGGGCCGGCCGTCGGGCGCAGTTTCTCCGGCGGCCCGCTGGGTCGCACTGTGGCCCTACGGATGCGCGCCCGGGCCGGGCAGGGGCGCTCGGGAGCGGCCAGCTTCAGCCCCCGCGCGCAGGTGGCAGTGCCGAATCCGGGCGCAGCTGCTGCCGGGGCGCCGGCCTCCCGGAGCGGTGCCCGACGCAGAGCTTTCCAAATCCCGAAAAGTTGCCCTTGACAGTATATCCCAGGGCTGGACCTCGCCGGCCCGAGGGGCTGCCCTGCGCCACCCTCTGGAAGGGTGCGAGTTCCGGCCGTCCTGGCTGTCTCCCTTGTCCCGGATATTTGGCGCCTCGATTTGCTGTCGCCTCCTCGGATGGCACGAAAGAGTGGTCTCAGAGAAGAGAAGGCCTGGGGGCTTCAGCCGCGGTTAGGGCAACGGGTGGTCCTCCGGCGCGGTCACACTCGTTCCAACTCGATGTATGGTGGTGGAAAGTGCTACTCCAGTTTCTTTGTTACATTGCTTTAATTTTAAAAAAAAATATCTGCACGTTTTAAATTTTATTTTAAAAATTGTCTGCATTTGACTTTTCATGAGTGCTCATTTCTGGGGTTGGATGTGGAATCTCCTTCCTCCTGACTCAAAGCACCATGGAGTTCCCCACTCTGCTTAAATATTAATTTAATATTTATTCAAAATAATTAGCTAGTTTTTAAAATGGAAAAATAATAAATACATATGGTAGAAACTTCAAGCAGTACAGAAGCCTCTCCCCCCTTTTATATGGCCCCAATCTCCCTTCTCAGAGGCAGCCACTGCTAATACTTTCTTTTGATTTATTCCAGAACACAAGTATATGGATATCTCCTTTGAAAGGTCCTCTGTACACAAGAACTGTGCACCCCTTCTCTTCTCCCTTTATAATACATCCTGGAGCTGGCCTAACATCAGCACAGGTGGATCCCGGGCATTCATTTAGAATGGCTGCCTGGGGTTCTGGTATGCAGCACACCATAATTATTCAATCAGCCTTCCACTAAAGGATATCGAGGTTGTTTCCGGTCTTTTGCTGTTGCAAACAATTCAGTGAACATCTGTGTGTACGTGTTTGGAGTACATGTGCAACTGTGTCTATAGGATAAATTCCTAGAAGTGGAGTTGTCTTGATGAAGAATATTTACATTTTTAATTTTATAGATCTTGCCAAATAAAGGTAGCACCAAGTCATACTCTCCTCAGTGACTACTCCCCATCCCCCACTTTGTTAACAATAAGTTTACTGAGCTTTTAAAATACTATTTGCCAACGTGAAAGATTGAAAAGTAGCATGTCATTGGGGCTGGGACGCAGTGGTTGAGAATCTGCCTGCCAAGGCAGGGGACACGGGTTTGAGCCCTGGTCCGGGAAAATCCCACATGCCGCGGAGCAACGAAGCCCGTGCGCCACAATTAACTGAGCCTGCACTCTAGAGCTCGTAGGCCACAAGTTATGAGCCTGCGTGCTGCAACTACTGAAGCCCGCGCCCCTAGAGCCCGTGCTCCGCAGCAAGAGAAGCCACCGCAATGAGAAGCCCATGCACCACAACGAAGAGTAGCCCCCGCTCGCCGCAACTAGAGAAAGCCCGCGTGCAGCGACGAAGACCCAACATAACCAAAAATAAATAAATAAATAATAAATTTATTTAAAAAAATGTAGCATGTCATTGTTTTAATTTGCATTCTTTAAATTTTGAGTGAGATTTATTCTTTTTCACATGAATAAAGCAATGAGAATTCTATGAGTAGATGGTTCTTCTCCTTTTCCTGCTTCTATTGGATTGTTGGACTCTTTCTTATGGATTGCAAATGCTTTTTATACATTAAAGAAATTAGACTTTTGGCTCTTACATCTATTCAGTCTTTTGACATCATTTACCTTTCATAAATTTTCATATTTATACAGTCAAATTTATCAGTCTTTTACTTTATAGCTGCTGGGTTTTCTGTTTTGTTTAAAAAGACCTTCCTGACCCAAATATTGCACTCACATGTCCCCAGCTTTTAGTCTTTCAGTCTCTACAAAGAGACCCAGGTACATGAAGAGCTTCCTGGGTGCTAAAACAGAAGGGAGGGAATATTATTTTTTCCATAAGGCAAATATATGAAGTCAAACACGTAGTTTGCCTTTAAAAAAAATAACATTTTCTACCTGTTTACAAAGATTATGTTCATTGTAGGAAATTTGGAAATGTACAATGATATAAGGAAGAGAATGTAAATCATTGATAATTCTACCACTTCGAGATAAACAACGATATGTATATATATCTCATTTATACTGTTTATATTTTGTAACCTACTTTTAAAATTATAGCAGTATTCTATGGGAATTTTCTTAGGGTATTAAGTATTCTTCTAAGCATGATTTTTAATTATTGAATTATTTTTTATTATATAAGTAAGATAATGTGTTTAATCCTAGTTTCAGGATGTTAGGGAATTTCTAATTTTTCACTGTTTTGAGCAAATTGTGATAATATGCATTTCCCTCTTTTTCTTTTCTTCTAATTTAGCCAATGCTGTAAGTGTAAAATGTACTGCAAAGAAGGGAGAATATGGATTTAGTTTCGGGATGGAGCCTTCCTGTCCCTAACTACCTTTTTTCACGTGATCAGTTAATCTCTGGCTATAATGTGCCAGGACCTCTATAGATTCTGTGCCTTCCTTTAATATCCTTTTAGGACGTAGTCATGCTTTCTGCACATAAAGGAAGAAGCAAGTCAACAATCCAGTTCCTTATAGTTTTCACATTTCAGTGCTTGCCTGACAGACTAAAAATTGAAATTTCCTTTTTTTAATATATAACATCTCTGAGGCTCAGAGTGAGAAACTATAGGTGGTATCATTTGTGCATCTAGAAAAGATGTTGGAGACTATCTGGTTTAGTCCCTTCATTTACAGGTGAGGAAGTTGAGGCTCAGAGACGTTATGTGAGTCCTGGACTCACTCCTCAGCTGCATGAGGTGATGCAGGTTTTGTATTAGATTTTCTCTTGTCCATTATCTGAATTGTACATTCTTTCTTTAATGAAAATTTTTTTGGTGAACTGGCCTTTAGTGACTGTGATTACATAATTTCTGTATAGCGCATACTTCTGTAGAATCCTGGCTTTGCTAAATGCTTGGCTTCCCGAGAAATCTCAACTCCCCATACAGGCTTCTCACCTCTTTCTGCTCTACCATTTGCACTGAAAAAGTTCCTTTATGAATTTCCTTTCTTGTCTACCATTTTCCTGCTCCAAAGAGTTTAGCCAATTGTATGCTGCGTTTTTGCCTCGGTTACTGATCAGGCTTTTATTTTGCTTCTCATTGAGAAAGAACTTACTGTGAACTCCCATTGTTACGACTTTCATTTATACTATAAAACAATGCTTTAGATGAACATTCTGAAAGCCTTGAAATCTTTTACCTAATTGACTCGAAGGTAAGTATAGTTAAAAACAATTTACTTGGATTTTAGACACTTTCACAGTTGTGGAGAATCGTTTTGGACAAGAAATCAGCAAAATTAGTCGGATAAAGCTCAGTTGGCTGAGAATTTGAGATTGGTTTGTTTTGGTCCTTACTGTTCCTGAGTTAAGACATCATCAGGACTGCATCTCTCTTTCCCTTCCCTTTGTAGATTATGCAGATAGTTCTCTCCTTTGCTTTTTTTTTTTTTTTTTTGCAGTACGCTGGCCTCTCACTGCTGTGGCGTCTCCCGTTGCGGAGGACAGGCTCCGGACGCACAGGCTCAGCGGCCATGGCTCACGGGCCCAGCCACTCTGTGGCATGTGGGATCTTCCCGGACCGGGGCACGAACCCGCCTCCCCTGCATCGACAGGCGGACTCTCAACCACTGTGCCACCAGGGAAGCCCCACTCTCTCCTTTGCTTTTGACATAGAATAAAGCTTTTTTTTAAATTTTTTTTTTTTTTTAAAGAAAAGGTCTGGGAAATTGTTTTTTGCTTTGGACTTGGCTTCTGATGAATTGTATGACCTTGGGGGAAATTCCGTATAGAAAGTTCCCCGTACTTCCTTTTCCTGAAGAACAAATAGGATATCCTACCTAACAATGACATTCAGAATATTAGAATATGGACTATAATTCTGGATCTTGAATGTGGCTGATAGTCCCAATCATGGAGTGGCTTGTTAAACCTCCAGTGAGGAAGTGGAGATGTTAATTAGTTAGGACCCTTTAGGCTGCAAGGGAGAAAACCAACAACATCCAGCTCAAGCCACAAGGATAAACTTATTGATTCTTACAAATGGGAAGTCCAAGGGGGTAATCGTGACTTCACATGTAACTGAATCCAGAAATTGAGGTGATGCCATCAGCTCTGTCCTTCACTCTCACTTTTTCAACTCTGTTTACCTCTGCCTGGGTTTATTCAAGCCTTCATGGTCTTAAGCTCAAGGTCCTAGAGTAAGAGAGACAACATTTCTCTTCTAGTGCCTACATGTCAAGTCTTAGGGAAGATTCTGATTGGTCCAGTTTAAGACATTTGCCTATCACTGGACAAATAATTGTGGCTAGGAGAATGGGGTACTGTGATGGGCAAGCCAGGGTTGTGAGCCCATCTCTTTGAGGGGGGTGTGGGGATTGTGGCACCATGATAGACACCCCTACCAGGTTCCCATGGAGTCAGGTGAGAGTAATTCTGCTGTTCCAGACAAAGAGCAAAGGTATGCTAAGCAGGCCAAACCAACAGTACAAAAGCCTTTTCATGAAGTGTGAGTGTATTAGCTATAGATTTGTGCAGTGTTTAGACATGTTTATGTCTCTCTCTGAAAATACACCTTGTACATACAGTCACATTTAATTTGATTTCAGTATAAAGCTTAAGCTCCATTGAACAGAAGCAGCATCATAGTAAGCCTGGCAAAGCTGTGGTATTAATACAGAAATGTATATCAGGCTAGAGAGGTACAAGTAAGAAGATCATTTTTTTTACCTTCGGTTAGCATAGAGACATGATAATAGTTTTTCTTGGCCTCTTACATCATATCATTTAGAGAAGGTTTTCAAACTTTTAAAAATTATATAAACAGCCAAAAGGAGATAAAATTGAAGCTCCCTCTATCTCTCCTACTTCCAGATATAGAATAGTGTATTTTATAATATTCTAGAAACTTTCCATATACTTGCAAGAATATATGTATTTTTTAATATTTTATATAAACACTGGAATGATTCTACACGTCTGCACTGCAGCTTGCATTCTCCACCTAGTGCCCTGTCCTGGACATCTTCCTTTGTTGATATAGACAAAGCTTCATTTTCTTTAACAATTGCACAGTTTTCCATAGTATGGATGTGTAACTCATCCCCTCATTAGAGGATTTTAAGGTGCTTTACAAAGCATTTCTCTTTGGCCTCTCCTGCCTGCAGGAAACCTGGTCTGGCTGGAGGGCCTGTAGCTTGGAGTTGGGTGGTAGATGCAGCAGAAGCAGTGATGCCATCAGGGATTTCCCAGAGGGAGCAAGATTCCTCCAGAGCTGAGTTAGAGCTAGAATCTGGTCCTATTACTGCCCCACCTCCTGCCCTCCCTGTGGTTGGACAGTAAGGAGGCCCATTGTTGAGTGGATTGGCAGGTGTCTGAGAAAATTGCAAGGGTGCAATGACTTCCTCTCTAGCTTGTAGCCACACACAAGGGGACCGTACTAATTTCACAGGACTACTGGGTAGCTTGTCTTCTCCAGCCTCCTGAGTGGGCTTCTTTGTCTCCTTACAAATGTCAGCACACATTCCTGGTTATGATTGATCACAGGAAAGTAATTTACATCTGGTTTGGAAATGCTCGTATCAGATGTGATTCCCCCAGTATCTGTTTCTTGCCACTGAGTTACCAAGACTGTCCTAAAAGGCAGGCTGGGTTGGAGGGACTGTGACCAAGGTAGGTTGAGAGGACAGCTCTGAGGCAAATGAGCAAAGGAGCCAACCTCAACTCACTTTTCTGACTAAGAGAAGGCCTTTGGTCCTCCTCGTCTCCAACCTCTGCCTCCCGGTATTCCTCCCTCGTTCCCCTTCCTGCTCACTTCCTTCAGCATCCATGTCAAAGGAAGGGCTTCCTTTCATTCACAAAGGCCCTAGCTCCTGGAGTCTCCTGGTCAGATGAATGGCTACAGAGTTGCAGTGACCTTGGAACTACAATTTTAAGACCAGAAGGTGTCTCGTTCCTCTCTTTTTCTCTCAGACATCTCTCTCTGCCTTTCATTGCCCTCCCATATGGCTTTGCCTATTGAAACTCTTATCCTTCTAGACTCACCTCTGATGCCACCGTGAAGGTGTCTCTGGTCATCCCATTGGGAAGGGTCCCTCACCTTTGTCGCATGGGCCAACTGCCCATTGTCTGTCTCCCTCACTGGACCCCTGACATTCCTGGAGGCCTTGTCTTGGAGGTGCTGGGATAGGTAAGCTTTGTCTCTTCCATACCAGACTGTCCCACTTTCCCTCTCAAGGCTCAGAAGGCACTGCATTCTTAGCAACTAGCATGATGCCTGGCACATAGTAGGTACTCAATACGTCTATTGAAAATATGAATCTGATTCAGGATCTGCTGCAAAGACTTGGACTTAGTTTTACAATTAAATCACTGGCATCTTTTTTGGGGTCCCTCTATTTGTTCCCTTTGTTGATGTTTGAGTTCTGGTGATGCTTTAACATTTTAAAAATATACATTTATATTTTTAGATGGAAACTCCCCGCTTCCCCTCTTTAGTCCCCTAGCAGACCTTAAAACTGTTGGATCCTAGGGGAAGTAACTGCATGGGGACAGGTTGTATGTAAGTCTAAGTTGTTTTGTAAATTCTAAAGTCAGAGGAAAACGAGAAAAAATAAATGTAAAAAGACCCCAGGAAATAGCATCTTGCCATGCAAGGGGTTGGGCACACTTTGCATCTTGCTATGATATATTTTTGGACCCTGGAAACCCTCCTGAGCATCTCTCCAACATAAGGAGGAACCTGCAAGGACAAGGACAATGGCACTACTTTACCTCCCTAGGGTGGCCGCAGCACAAAGATCTCAGAGGCTCACGTGGGTGCTGGTTTGGGGCACAGGAATGTTCTCTGACAAGAGGTTCTGTTTGTTTTATTTCTTGACACAGATGTAAATGGCAATCCTTGAGCCCTTTGCTAAGCAGACATTTACTCCTTAGGTTTTCTGTCTTGGGACACCACCTCCTTCTCCTCCCTGGATGATGGCAGTTCTGCCTAAAATATGCCACAAAAGCCATCTTTGGCTTTTTATTGCCTTATGAAGACAGTTCAGTCTCTTAGTGCGCACTTTCAAGGCCCCACAAGGCCATCTCTAGTTCTGACATAGAGTTAGGATGGTAAGTCTAGAAGCTACAGGAGAATCCATTTCCAATTTTTAAGTAGAAAGGATCAGCATTTCTCCTGTTTTCAAAGACCTCTAGCAAAATTTCTGTGATTTCTTTTTTTTTTGCGGCACGCGGGCCTCTCACTGTTGTGGCCTCTCCCGTTGCGGAGCACAGGCTCCGGACACGCAGGCTCAGCGGCCATGGCTCACAGGCCCAGCAGCTCCGCGGCATGTGGGATCTTCCGGGACCGGGGCAAGAACCCACATCCCATGCATCGGCAGGCGGACTCTCAACCACTGCGCCACCAGGGAAGCCCTGTGATTTCTATTTGATGACCAATTTTCATTTATGAGTGATCTCTTAGAGAAATTCTGATTGAGTTTACCTTCTTCATTTCCCTTAGGAAGCCTGTCATGTGGTTTAGGGATTTTTCTTTTATTTATTCTTTTCAGACCTTATACGTACTTAAACTTTTTTTTCCTCTGAATAAATTGTGTGCTTGTTGGGCTACACCCTGCAGGCCTGCAAACCTTGTAATTGCCCAGCCATGAGACCGAAGAAAGAGCCTGGAGACAGTGACAGAGGCATCAATGGTTTGTTGGATAGGGGATCTTACACGTCTGAAGCGTAGTACTGAAGCAACACCCCACTGTGTGCAGCAGACATCAGGCAGGACATGGCAGCAGTCTTTACTACTGAGGGGGATGGAGGCTACCACTAATAGGGGGAATTCACATCAGGTTGGCTCACTGGTTACCAGGGCATGTAGACAGTTACTGATGAAGTCCTATAATTAAGAGGATTGGCTAGTCATATGAGTAAGGTGCAGGTGAAGCAGGGACTGGTCAAGCAGGGGATGTATGGAGTGCAAGAGAACAGCCATCTTGAGTGGCCTGACTATACAAGGCTCACTGAAGAAGATTAGAAAAACACAAAAAAGTGTAAAGAAAATAAAAGTAGTCCTAATTTTATCTGCAAGATAATCTGGGAAATGTTCTTCTATCGTTTTTTGAGGGGTTCCTTTCTTAGATTCTCTCTCTTCTGGACGTACCCTTCATGCCTCTCTTATCCTTTTTATTTCTGGGAGGATTTCTCTATTCCCCCCATCAGCTTTCTAAGTCTGCCTTCTGCTGTGCCCATTCTGCTGTTCAGCTCATCTACTGGGTTTTTAAAGACTGTTTTTGGGGGGGAGGTGGGGCAGTTAGTTCTTCTCTTGTTGTAACTGATGTGTCTGTCACAGTAAGGGTTTTCTTCAAATATTTGGTGGTTTGAGATTGTGTATTGTGTATCTGGGCCATTGAGAGGCCCAGGTGTTGTGTCTGAGAATGTGCTGTCCTCTGGTGGTAAGGGCAGGAGCAGGACATGGGGCTGGGCAGGGTGACTCCCTAAAGTCTTCTAGCCAAGACACTTGCACTCCTCCTGGGTGAGGCCAGCTACTAGAAGCACCGCCTTGATTCTCTGGCACAGAATGTGCCCCTTGGGCTTGCTGCTCCTACAAGTTTGGGGTGTGTGTGTGTGTGTGTCTGTGTGTGTGTGTGTGTGTGTGTGTGTGTAACCACCTGCTTGACTGCTCCTCCAGTTTTTTTTTTTGGCTGAACTCCGCGGTATGTGGGATCTTAGTTCCCTGACCGGGGATGGAACCTGCACCCCCTGCACTGGAAGGACGGAGTCTTAACCACTGGACCGCCAGGGAAGTCCCTGCTCCTCCAGTTCTGACGGTGGCCCAGAACCCCTCATCCACCCAGGCTCCCAATATCTTCTCCCTCTAATTTAGGGTCCCTTGGAGCCATCCCCACCACTGTCCCCTCATGTCTGTTTTAGGTTCAGGAATCTGATTCCATCTGTCCTTTGTCTTTCAGGGATGGCTCGTTATTACTGGCCCCAGAGGCTGCCTTTCTTTGCTTACCTTCAATTTTCTAATTCATTTATTTAAAATTATTTTCTGTCATTTCTAATGTTTTGGAGAGGGAGGGGTAGGCTGGAACACATCAGCTTTCTTTATCCAGTCTTCTCAGGTGATATTTTTCAAAGTCATTTGAGGTTTTCTTGTGGACTAAGAATTCAGTATTGATAATCACAGGAGGAAATAGCTTAATATTTGCCTCCCAGTATCTTAATAGGTATTAGGAATTAAAAATCTAAATACAGGGAAAGCATGGTTTGAGGCCATCCACTTGACTAAAACCCCAACTTTCTTTATCCATAGTTCAGGGCCGCTTGCTCAGAAGCTGCCCTCCTGACACTTGGCAGCCTTGTTGCTGGAGAACGTCGGCGGCCTAACTGGAGGCAGCACCTCCTTGGCTGTGGACACTGTTGTAAAGCTTTGCAACTTTAAGGAGCGGTATGGGTGGGGTCACGTTCCAGCTGCACCCCATAACATTTCCCACATACTGGCTGTGTTGACAGCTGGTGCTGTCTGCGTTTCACTGTCCTGGCCCACGAAGGCAGAAGAACTGCTTGCGTTGAAAAAGCATTGACTCATCCGGCAGCCTCTGGCTGTGGTTTACTCACATTTATAGCCCTCTGGGGCTGGCATTTCTGTGAGTTCTGTCAAGTTCATTCCTGTTCCTCAGGCTCACCCCTTTACAAGTGCTTGCTCGCCCTGCATGCCTAAAATGACAGAAGGACATCAGCTCCACATGATAACTTGCCAGTGACTTTTTTCTAGAATTTTCCTGGACTAGTGTGATATCATATTTATGTTTGTGCAACATACTAATAAAGGTACTTTGTTCTTCTCTAAAACCTTTTCCCTGAAGAATTTTTGAACATCTAAGGACAGTCGTTTTGTAATCCTCATAATTTTTCAGTCTGAGGTAAATAAATGTTCCTTTGTTAACTTTTTAGGCAATGAATATGACTTTGAAGATAGCACAGTGGGCTTTTAATTTTACCACAAAACAAAAGAACTCTGTATCCTAGGCCTGTGTAGAAATGTGGCATTTCATACCTATTAGGGGTGTAGATATACGTACAGGCATTTTTTTTACTTAGTGATATTTTAGTAAAGTTGATTACAGACTGTCACAAAACGTATTCTATTTCACCAAGATTTTTTGATATGAAATTAGAGATTTTTCAATAGGGAAGAATTCTAACAGAAACTGTCTAAATTTTTTTAGGCAGGGCTAAGGAGAGAATTTAGCTCTTTGGTGTCTGGAATGGTAGTTCTTAACCGTGTCTGCACAAGAATCACTTGGAAGCTTTTAAAACGTATGGGTGCTTGAAGTTTAGAGACTGGAAGCAGACCAGTGGTGCCTGGGGCTGGGGTGAGAACAGGGTCTGACTATAAACTGGCACTGGGGAGCTTTTTGGGGTGAAGGGAAGGTTCCACACCAGACTGTAGTGATGGGTGCACAACTGTTATGTATTTACTAAGAAAGTCACTGAACTTACAGTGGGTGAATTTTATGGTATGTAAATTGTGCCCCCATAAAGTTCTTCAAAAAAGCCTCTGCCTGGGCATCACTTTATGCCAATAAAGTCAGACTTTCCAGAAGTAGGACTCTGGCACTGGCATTTTTAAAAAAGCTCCCCAACTGATTTTAATGTCCAGCCAGGGCAAAGAACCACTGGCCTCACCATTGTTTGTCTTGGTTGGACGATCCTGCCCTAAGGCCAAGAACCTTCCAAACAGTATTACTTAGTAATGAGATTTGGTTTTTTTGCTTGTCCCTTAAAGTAATAAAGGCTCATAAGATTCAGATATAAAGATGGATGATGCATCCGGACCACAATAAAATGGTTTTGATTTAGGTGGCAATGCTATGTTGGAAATACAGAAGAATGACTGGATGAGTTATTGCTATTTTAGGGGAAACCCCAGCCTTTGCATGTCTGGTGATTCTCTACGTGCCGAGTCAGTGCCTGGATAAGGGTAAGGTGAGTAAGGCACTCACCTTAGGTGAAAAATTTAAGGGAGCCCAAAAAACTCAGTAGTCAATGTAAATACTATTTTAATGCAATTTGAAAAATTAATGCAAAAGTCCATGGTGAACAAAATATCGAAATTTTAAAGAAAGGTAGGATTCTCCTAGTCTCCCTGATGAGGCTTGGCTCTCTGTCCTTTCCTCATGAGAGTCAGGACCCCATCCAGCTGGTTCTATAAGAAGAGGGGCCTGATGACTGTCTGTGCCTGAGACAGGGGGACTCACACCCAGTCCTGGCTGCTGCTGCTGCACCTGCTGGGTGCACAGATGCTGGATAGGAAGGAAGCCAGCTTTTTGGGGACCCATGGGTCCCTGAGTGTGCTAAACTGACCCTAAATTGAGTTATGAGGAATAACTCCTAACTCTCCCTTTTCCTCCCCTTGGGCGCAGCAGAGCAGGAGTGGCCTTGACGGTTGTGCTGTTGTCCACATTCTGTAGGTCTCTGATTCTCTGCTTGATCTCCAAATCTGAAGCTAGAAAATGAGTCTCTAATTTGATAAATTCGTGGTCTCATCCAGGGATGGATCCAGGTTTTGTGGCGTCTGAAGCTTTACCATTTTGAAGGGCCTTCTTTAAGAAAAAGAAGAAAAATTTGAAAATAAAAAATTAAATTTAGAGCTTTGGAAAGAGCACCTTGCAAGGCAAGAGCATTTAAGCTTCATCAACTGCATGGTAAAATTGTCTCCAATCTCAATTTAATATTCTATTTTCCTTATACCGTTGCAAGACTTCTCTCTGTAATTTATTAGCTCACAGTGCCCACAGACTGTAGGACTATGTCTCAAGTCTTATCTTCCAATTTTATACTTTCAAAAGCCCCAGAATATTTTTTTGTGAGGTAGTGAAATGATTAAGAGAATCAATTCTAGTGTTAAACTGGATGATTTTGTATCCTGGTTCTAACAAACTAGTTGTATGACTTGGGAAAGTTAATTAGTCTTTTTGCCTTTATTTCCTGCTCTATTCTTACCTCATAGGTTTTACTGGAGCAGGACTAAATGAGATATTGCATGTGTAGGACTTAGCACGATGCCTGGCACATAAAAGGCACTCAATAAATGTTATTTAGTGCATCAGCTAAGATTCTTGATTCTAAGCAATAGAAACTTACTCTGGCTAGCATAAATGGAAAAAGAATTTATTGGAAAGATGTTGGCCAGTTCACAGAATTGACACAAGAGTTTGGAAAAGCAGATGCTGTCAGTAGACAGGAACTAAGGGAGGCCAGGCAGCAGAAATCATCTGATCAGGACATTCTGTACCTGTTGCTGGACCCAGGTACCACTGCTGGATTCTGCCACTGTTGCAATCCTAATCTACTCATCCCTTCTTCCTGACATCTCTTTCTTAAGATTCAAAAATCACTGGTGATCTTGTCTAATGGGCTGAGCTCCAGGTTAGAGAGAGGAGGTTCTATACAGTTTAGCTTCTATAATGGAAGTTGGGGCCTCTTACATTGGAGAATTTCACCCAAATAGGAAGAGGATTTGGATGTTGGGGAACAAAAAACTCCCAAGCTAACACTGTTGTTTCTGTTGTGATTCCTTTGGTGTATTCTTTAATATCTAATAGATCTGAGCTGCAGTATGTTATCCTGCCTGTAGGCGTCACCCTTTAACACTTGAGTATGTATATACCTTAACCTCTAACTTCAACCACTCAAGAGCAATCTGCGGAAGTAATTTGTGTACCGAACAGTGGTATTTTTCCACTGTAGTCAAACTGTGATGGTAATCTATCAGGTCACAGAAAATGGATTAAGTTCTCTCAAATGAAAGTTTGCTGTCCATAACTTTATGTTAATTCTTTGGTACTTGTTGCTATTTATCTAACAGTAAATATGAACATCTAATAAATTTAATGAAAAAACACAAAACCAGCTTATTAGGCTTGGTTTACTAATTTTTTTCATGATATGCTTTCACGATCGTAATATTATGTTGCCTGTATGTAAAATACCTTTATTTTCTGCAAGAATTATTTTCCTAGAATATGATAGAATTAGATGGAGACATGGCATTCCCCAAAGGCCAGGCATGGATTGGTGCTGTTCCAAGAGCAGTGCCAGCCCATAGGTTCCCCAGGGCCAGGTACTCCATCTTTTATTTATCAGTGCATACTTAGCACAGTTCTTGACACAGGTAGTTCTTAAATAAATAGAGGAAGGAAGAAATGAGCATCACAGATTGTAGGGGCAGTACTGCCTGGACCTGTTTGAGAATCACTGCCATAGTCTGAAAAGTGCTTCATTTTGCAGTTTGACTTAAGTCCTAGTTTATGGGTGTGGTTTTCTCCATTCATTTGCTTTTTTTTTTTTTTTTGCGGTACGCGGGCCTCTCACTCTTGTGGCCTCTTCCGTTGCGGAGCACAGGCTCCGGACGCGCAGGCTCAGCGGCCATGGCTCACGGGCCCAGCCGCTCCGCGGCATGTGGAATCTTCCTGGACTGGGGCACGAACCTGTGTCCCCTGCATTGGCAGGCGGACTCTCAACCATTGCACCACCAGGGAGGCCCCATTTGCTAGTTTTTCATATCTTTAACCAAAACACACTAACTACTTACCACACAGTAGCTCTGTGCCAGGTGCAGCTATGAGGATTCGCCAGCAGTGTCCTGCCCTCATGGATTTCATGTTTGTATTTAGAGACAGACACACAAAGAGAGCTATAAAACAATGAGGTCAGCCCAATGATAGAAATATGCACATAGGCAATTCAGAAGAAGGACGCCTCCCCTAGCCTGGGAGGGTCAGGGATGGTCTCCTGGAGGATGGAAGTCTGAATTGAATCTTAAAGTTCTTTAAGGAATCTAATTTGTGCTTTTGGATATACTAAACATCACTATCAGGTGAAAAATTTAGCACAGTGCCTGGAACACAGTAGGTGCTCAGTAATAGATAGTTGTGGAATAGTTAATTGGTTTAGGAATACTTGTACTGTCAGGCTGGTGTGATCTATAGCATGCTGCTAAATATAGGCTTAATTTTCTAGTATCCATAAATTGAATACACGCATTTAATCCCCACATTAGCTGGTTAGTTCACACATAGAAAAAGCCTCTGTTTCAGGGTCATAAATTGAACCTCAAAGCCCACTTGATCCCAGGAAGCATGAGGAGCATGACAGTGGCTCACTTCAGATCCACCTTCATTACTGGGGAAAGTGAGGAAAGCTGTGTCCCATGGCATATGAGCGTCAGATGACTGCATACATGTCCCTGTGTCCGGTAGGTTCGCTTCCAACTGGGCATCCATCTGGAAGATGTTCTTTATTTTGAAGACAGAAAACCTACCAATAGCTGTGCAAGGAAAGCTGATGAGAAAGTTTATTAATTAGATTAAGATTACATTTCTGTTCCTTGCAGTAAATACTTCCACCCATCCCTCATGAGCCCCCAAAAGAAATCATTTTTTTTTCGTGTGAAGGTGACTTCTTAGAATGTGTTTCCAAAAGAAATCTTCATTCAAATTGACTGGTGTTTGGAAGTGTATTTGCCTTGCTGCCATACTGTTCAAGTTTCAGAAACTTATTTCACAAAGGGAAAGGGTTTGTCTTAAAATTTTTCTTTTGAAACAGAAATGTAACTTTAAGTTTTATAACATTTCTATCTGGTTCTCTGCTTTGCTTGTCTAAAACACTGCAGAACCTTGATTCAGGTCACATTTCGGTTTGGTTTAACTCATAAGTAATAACTGGGAGATGGGACTGGAGGTGGCCTGGGTCAGGTGAGGATATAAAGAAAGGATGTAAGATGTAAGAAAACGTGTACAATTCAGCCAGGGTTGGTTTATGACTAAGACACTCGCATTTTGTGAAGACAGTCATGGGTCCTCCCGCTGTGTAACCAAGGGGTCAGCTTTCCTCTACTTCTTCTTTTTTTTTTGGCCACATGTTATGTGGGATCTCAGTTCCCTAACCAGGGGATTGAACCCAGGCCATGCAGTGAAAGCCCAGAATCCTAATCACTAGGCCACCAGGGAACTCACAGCTTTCCTCTACTTCTTGAGCATTACATCTTACCTCTGATTTTTGAAAATTTTGAGTAGAAAACTTCTGGCGTAGTATGCAGTCAACAGTAAAGATCCACCTGCGTATATAGATTTTGCTGCTTTAATTAATTTACAACCCAATTAATCTGATACATGTTCAGTGATTAAAAAAATGATTTTGTATTCCACTGGAGACAACACTTCCCATAAATGAAGGTATTTTTAAATAGCCAAGTTAACATTTTAGATGTTATTTTCTCCTGTTTATCTAGGACTTGTAATATCTCCACTGCCCAC
This sequence comes from Tursiops truncatus, assembly GCF_011762595.2. Lineage (NCBI taxonomy): Eukaryota > Metazoa > Chordata > Mammalia > Artiodactyla > Delphinidae > Tursiops > Tursiops truncatus. Next base: position 60,230,211 of record NC_047040.1, on the reverse strand, counting down.
CTCTTCTGTGATACTCTGTACCTTTAATGAAAAGCTGCTCACACTCATTCTCATACATCTTAATACAAAGGCCCCAGGTCTCTTATTCGAAGCTGAAGCTCCGGTCTCCTGCCCAAATCCCACTCCCCAGAATTGATGTGCCTTGGGACTCTCGTCCGTATTTCTAGTATAACTTCTCAAACTTGAAGGTCGAGCAGTTGCTTCTGGTCCCCATACCAACCAAAATCCTGGTTCCTCCTGTGAGCTGAGAATCCTTCCATTGTTTTTTGTTTGTTTTCTTTTGTTTTTTAATGTGGCTCTGGGATGGTTCTCATTTGTTTGACAAAGAGGGATAAACAGCTTTTGCCTTAAATAAGTTCAAAGATTAGTGAGAGAGAGAGAGGAACCCTTAGAATTCAGGGTCACGAGTATATGATGGGGAAGTTCACAGAGTATGATGGAGCACAAGGCGGGGAGCATTAACAGACCCCAGGGAGGTGAGGAGAGTCTCCCACAGGAGGTGATGTCTCAGCTGAGTCTTGGAGAATAAATGAGAATAAGCCAGACAAAGAAGGATGGGAAAGGTTTTCCAGGTGCAAAGGCACATGCAAAGGCAGGAGTTGATGGAGAGCATGGCAGGTTCAAGGGAGCACAGTGGTACAGTGCAGACGGCTGACACAGGGTTTAAGGAGAGAATGGTCAGAAATGAGGCTGAGGCCTTGTCCTGGGGGACTTCTATGTCATTGTGAAGACTCAGGACTTTGTACTATGGAAAGCCATTGAAGAAGTTTAGGCAAGGGAGTGACATGGTCAGATTTGGTTTTAGAAAGGTCATTGTGGACAGGCTAGAGAATGGTTAGGATGCGATCGATGTCTGAAGCAAAATAACAGCAGAGGAAACAGAGAAGAGGAGGAGAGATTCTGGAGATGTTATGCAGATAGAATTACTAGGACAGTGCATCGTCTTGGATATAGGCCACGAGGGAGAGAGGAGAGGCAAGTTTCCAGCTTGGGTGATAGGGTGAACTTCTGAATTTAGGAGGAGAAGGAAAGGTTTTTGGGGAAAGATGCTGAGGTCCATTTGGGATATGTGGGCATGAAATGTTTGTGGGAACGTATCTGGAGGTGCCCAGCAGGAAGTGGGACCTTTGAGTAGGGACCATGGGGAGGTCTGGGCTGGATGGGCTCACTCAGGGAGGAAGTGGGCGTGAAAAGGGAAGGAGGCAAAACCTCTGGAACTACTACTCTTGCCATCACCACAAAGGTCTAGAGGGGACTCTGGGGCCTCCCTTGCTAATATTGGTCTGCTCTGGCATCCCTGCCTTTGGTTTCTCCTGGCCTTTGACATGCTCATAGGGGTGAAGTTCCAGAATGTGGGAAAGGGAAATCCACTTGTGATTCCTTAGCCTGGCCATTCCCGCTGTCTGGAAAGCTCCTTACTCATATACTCCTGTAGCTCGCTCCCTCAATTCAAGCTTTTGCTCAAAAGTTAAGTTTTCAGGGCTTCCCTGGTGGCGCAGTGGTTGAGAGTCCGCCTGCCGATGCAGGGGACACGGGTTCGTGCCCCAGTCCGGGAAGATCCCACATGCCGCGGAGCAGCTGGGTCCGTGAGCCATGGCCGCTGAGCCTGTGTGTCCGGAGCCTGTGCTCCGCAACAGGAGAGGCCACAACAGTGAGAGGCCCATGTACTGCAAAAAAAAAAAAAAGTTAAGTTTTCAGTGAGGCTGGGATTAAAAGGGGTTAGGAAGCCATGTGGTTGTCAGGAGCCCTAAGTGACTTTGCTTATACAGTAGCTTGCAGATCACTTGGCTCTTCTGGCCCCAATTAATGTGCTGTTTTGGCATATGAAGTGTTTTTGCAGATAGAGTTGTCTGAGAGGACTTGTTGGGGAGGGAATTCTGTGAGTTCTATCCATCTGTTTCATCATAACTCAAGCTACCATGTAATAGCCGTGCACTGAGCTGGCAGCTGCTTGGGTCATCATAACACCCCCCTCCCTGAGCTTCCCACCTCGGTAAACATGTGCCAGGGGGTTGGGCCATGGAGGTTAATGGATGAGGGCAGGGTGGCCTTGTAACCCTGCCCTGAAAGTAAGCTCTGGTCCATTTTCACTGTGAAGTATTTCTACTCCAGAATAGAAGATGGCTCTCTGCTATCTCCCTTTCCACACCAGTAGGTAGGATTTAGACTGTTGAAGACAGGTTGGAATTCTGACTTACAGCCAGATATGCTTATCCGCTCCAGACCCTCTCCCTGTTCCCTAATTTGGAGCTTCATGGGGGTTTGTCTTTGTAGTTTTATGTACCAGGTGGCATCTTGTATGGGGATGGATTAGTAAAGTGGGAGAAATTATATCTTTCACAGAATTCACTGCAGGAATGCCTCCTTAAGATATAGCCACCTGGAAATATTCAGGGACCCCCTTTCATCATTATTTCTTTAGCTAATTCTCCTTCCAGGGGTAATACCCGCCTGCCTCATTTACAGATATCAAGGGCATCTCTGTTTACAGTTATCTCCCACACTACCTTACAGAGGCAAGGACGGTCTCATCTACTGTCTGTTTTCTCCAGCAGATACATAGGAGAAGCACCATGAGTTATCATGGCGCTCTCCCGTCTGTGGAGCTCATGAAGGGGTTGGCAGACTGATCCTAGACCACCAAGAGGGATTTTGGTTAGAAGGAGGGATGCATTCCCTCAGTCAGGTTGTTGATCCTGAGGCAGCTGTGGACTTCTTTTTCTCTAGGCCTTGATAGGTAAAATATCTTCTTACTAGTTAGGAATGTGTACTCCCGTCTGAAAGCTAGAAGAAGGCTTGAAGGACCTCCTCATGGAGGCTGCTCCCCTGTGTCTCTTGTTTGTTTGTGTTTTTTAACTTGAGGGAGCCAATGTTGAACAAAGGCTGAGAGAGCAGAAGAATCTATTTATAGAGCTTATATTGTGAAAAACAGAGTCAGGAAAAGAGCAGATTTTCTCTTCTGGGTTGGCAGTTTTCAAGGCTATACATTGTGAAATAGCCTGAAGAGGGAAGTGGACTTGGTCTGATTCATGTCTGACCCTTCTTTCCGTGTTCATAAAAGATGGTGAGCCCAGGGTCAGGGCTAAGGATGACTTTTGACTTGATGGCTCAATTGTCAAATATTTTGTGCAGGTTGCAAGGCGTGCCTGGTGCAGCTCTCAAAGTTTCCTGACCCTCCCAATTCCATTCCTCACTCTTGCTAAACAGTCTCAGAGAAAACACTGGAGTATGAAAATAATAAACCAGAGGAAGGCACACGCTGCTGAGTAGTGAAATATTAAGAGTGGATTGAGTCATGAACTAATACCATTTAGAGAGTTTTTTTTCTTTTAGTGTTCCCAGAGTAAACTATTTTTTTCTTTACGAAACTTTGGAGATTATTCTAGCCCTTATCAATTTTTCTAATGAATTTCTATTATCTCTTGCTTAAAATCTTAAATTTGTGTTTATGTTATAAAACTAAATGTTTGCCGTGAAATATTAAACCAAGAGAATAAGGAGCAAAAGCCTGTACTTTGTCATCCATTCTCTCTTCTGGGGCCGTGCTGTCAGATGGAATATTACCCAATGAACTGCCCCACAGGAAGGGCCTAATCAGTGGTGTGGGATGAATTCAGAGTGGTTTGAAATCATCTGAGCCTGGGGTAGTCTGAGCAGGGGCAGGAAGGATTTGAGCTGGGCCTTAGGGGGCAAGATTTGGTTGGGAAGAAGTAAATGCGGGAAGGCCTTTGCAGAAAAGGGAATATCATAAGCAAAAGCATGGAGGTGGAAAAACACAAGGTTGATTGAGGCAATGATGGGTGGCCGACAATGGTGGAAGATGAGCCTGGAAAAGGAAATTGCTTCAGGCAGAGGGTCTCAAAGGCCAGGAATTTGGTCTTCAGCACACTGGCAGTCACAGCTAATTAGAGGTTTCTCAATAGGGGACTGCCTCTGCGGTGCTCAGTCATTCATGTTGTGGTAGATAGTCTTCCCTGCCTGTACACATATTTTATTCTTTTTCTCAAGAGACGGAGTCTACCCCACTTCCCCTTAAATCTGGGTTGGCCTTAGTGACTTTCTTAACCAATAGAATGTTGTAGAAATGACGTTCTTGGACTTCTAAGCCTAGGTCATAAGAAGTCTTGCAGCTTCCTCCTGGGTCTCTTTGAATATTCAATCTTGGGATGCTCCCTATATCTGGAGAAAAGTAATTTGAAAAGATACATGCACCCCAATGTTCACAGCAGCACTGTTTACAATAGCCAAGTTATGGAAGCAACCTAAATGTCCACTGACAGATGAATGGATAAAGAAGTTGTGGTATGGACTGGAGGGGTGCACCTTCAAGATGGCAGAGGAGTAAGACATGGAGATCACCTTCCTTCCCACAAATGCTTCAAAACTACATCTACATGTGGAACAACTCCTACAGAAACACCTACTGAATGCTGGCAGAAGACCTCAGACTTCCCAAAAGGCAAGAAACTCCCCATGTACCTGGGTAGGGCAAAAGAAAATAGGAAAAACAGAGACAAAAGAATAGGGACGGGACCTGCATTTTGGGGAGGGAGCTGTGAAGGAGAAATAGTTTCCACACACTAGGAAGCCCCTTCACTGGTGGGGACGGGGGTGGGGAGGGAAGCTTCGGAGCCATGGAGGAGAGCGCAGCAACAGGGGTGCAGAGGGCAAAGTGGAGAGATTCCCCACGGAGGATCGGTGCTGACAAGCACTCAGCAGCCCGAGAGGCTTGTCTGCTCACCCGCTGGGATGGATGGGGGCTGGGAGCTGAGGCTCGGGCTTCGGAGGTCAGACCCCAGGGAGAGGACTGGGGTTGGCTGCGTGAACACAGCCTGAAGGGGCTAGTACACCACAGCTAGCAGGGAGGGAGTGTGGGAAAAAGTCTGGACCTGCCTAAGAGGCAAGAGACCATTGTTTCAGGGATGTGCGAGGAGAGGGGATTCAGAGCACCACCTAAACGAGCTCGAGACGGGTGTGAGCCGTGGCTATCAGCACGGACCCCAGAGATGGGCATGAAACGCTAAGGCTGCTGCTGCAGTCACCAGGAATCCTGTGTGCAAGCCCAGGTCACTGTCCACACCTCCCCTCCTGGGAGCCTGTGCAGCCCGCCACTGCCAGGGTCCCATGATCCAGGGACAACTTCCCCAGGAGAACGCACGGCGCGCCTCAGGCTGGTGCAACGTCACGTCAGCCTCTGCAGCCACAGGCTTGCCCCGCATTCCGTACCTCTCCCTACGCCCGGCCTGAGTGAGCCAGAGCCCCCAAATCAGCTGCTCCTTTAACCCCGTCCTGTCTGAGTGAAGAACAGACGCCCTCAGGTGACCTACATGCAGAGGCGGGGCCAAATCCGAAGCTGAACCCCAGGAGCTGTGTGAACAAAGAAGAGAAAGGGAAATTTCTCCCAGCAGCCTCAGGAGCAGCAGATTAAATCTCCACAATCAACTTGATGTACCCAGCATCTGTGGAATACCTGAATAGACAACGAATCATCCCAAAACTGAGGCAGTGGACTTTGGGGGCAACTGTAGACTTGGGGTTTGCTTTATGCATCTATTTTGTTTCTGGTTTTATGTTTATCTTATTTTAGTATTTAGAGCTTATTATCATTGGTAGATTTGTTTATTGATTTGGTTGCTCTCTTCCTTTTTAAATTTTATATATATTTTTTTCCTTTTTCTCTTTTTGCGAGTGTGTATGTGTATGCTTCTTTGTGTGATTTTGTCTTTATAGCTTTGCGTTTGCCATTTGTCCTAGGGTTCTGACTGTCTCTTTTCTTTTCTTTTTTTTTTTTTAGTATAGTTTTTAGCACTTGTTATCATTGGTGGATTTGTTTTTTGGTTTGGTTGCTCTCTTCTTTCTTTCTCTTTTTTTAAATTTTTTTAAATAATTTTTTTCTATTTTAATAGCTTTATTTTATTTTTTTCTTTCTTTCTTTCCTTTTTTTTCTCTCTTTTCTTCTGACCTGTGTGGCTGACAGGGTCTTGGTGCTCTGGCCAGGTGTCAGGCCTGAGCCTCTGAGGTGGGAGAGCCGAGTTCAGGACATTGCTCCACCAGAGACCTCCGGGCCCCATGTAATATCAAACAGCGAAAGCTCTCCCAGCGATCTCCATCTCAATGCTAAGATGCTGCTCCACTCAAAGACCAGCAAGCTACAGTGCAGGACACCCTATGCCAAACAACTAGCAAGACAGGAACACAACCCCACCCATTAGCAGAGAGGCTGCCTAAAATCATCATAAGTTCACACACACCCCGAGAAAACACCACCGGACGTGGTCCTGTCCACCAGAAAGACAAGATCCAGCCTCATCCACCAGAACACAGGCACCAGTCCCCTCCACCAGGAAGCCTACACAACCCACTGGGAGCAGACACCAAAAACAATGGGAACTACGAACCTGCAGCCTGTGAAATGGAGACCCCAAACAGTAAGTTAACAGTAAGTTAACTTACTTAACTTACTTAACAGTAAGTTAAGTTAAGCAAGTAAGTTAAGCAAGTAAGTTAAGCATTTTGCTTAATAGTAAGTTAAGAAAAATGAGAAGATAGAGAAATACACAGCAGATGAAGGAACAAGGTAAAACACCACCAGACCAAACAAATGAAGAGGAAATAGGCAATCTACCTGAAAAAGAATTCAGAGTAATGATAGTTAAGATGATCCAAAATCTTGGAAACAGAATGCATAAAATACAAGAAATGTTTAACAAGGACCTAGAAGAACTAAAGAGCAAACAAATAGTGATGAATAACACAATAAATGAAATTAAAAATTCTCTAGAAGGAATCAATAGCAGAATAACTGAGGCAGAAGAATGGATAAGTGACCTGGAAGATGAAATAGTGGAAATAACTACCACAGAGCAGAATAAAGAAAAAAGGATGAAAAGAATTGAGGACAACCTCAGAGACCTCTGGGACAACATTAAATGCACCAACATTTGAATTATAGGGGTCCCAGAAGAAGAAGAGAAAAAAAAAGGGACTGAGAAAATATTTGAAGAGATTATAGTTGAAAACTTCCCTAATATGGGGAAGGAAATAGTCAATCAAGTCCAGGAAGCACAGAGAGTCCCATACAGGATAAATCCAAGGAGAAACATGCCAAGTCACATATTAATCAAACTATCAAAAATTAAATATAAAGAAAAATTATTAAAAGCAGCAAAGGAAAAGCAACAATTAACATACAAGGGAATCCCCATAAGGTTAACAGCTGATCTTTCAGCAGAAACTCTGCAAGCCAGAAGGGAGTGGCAGGACATATTGAAAGTGATGAAAGGGAAAAACCTACAACCAAGATTACTCTACCCAGCAAAGACCTCATTCAGATTCGATGGAGAAATTAAAACCTTTACAGATAAGCAAAAGCTAAGAGAATTCAGCACCACCAAGCTCTACAACAAATGCTAGAGGAACTGCTCTAGACAGGAAACACAAGAGAAGGAAAAGACTTACAATAACAAATCCAAAACAATTAAGAAAATGGTAATAAGAACATACATATCAAGAACTACCTTAAATGTAAATGGATTAAATGCTCCAACCAAAAGACACAGACTGGCTGAATGGATACAAAAACAAGACCCATACATATGCTGTCTACAAGAGACCCATTTCAGACCTAGGGACACATACAGACTGAAAGTGAGGGGATGGAAAAAGATATTGCATGCAAATGGAAATCAAAAGAAAGCTGGAGTAGCAATTCTCATATCAGACAAAATAGACTTTAAAATAAAGACTATTACAAGAGACAGAGAAGGACACTACATAGTGATCAAGGGATCAATCCAAGAAGAAGATGTAACAATTGTAAATATTTATGCACCCAGCATAGAAGCATCTCAATACATAAGGCAAATGCTAACATCCATAAAAGGGGAAATTAACAGGTACACAATAATAGTAGGGAACTTTAACACCCCACTTTCACCAATGGACAGATCATCCAAATGAAAATAAATAAGGAAACACAAGCTTCAAATGATACATTAAATGAGATGGACTTAATTGATATTTATAGTACATTCCATCCAAAACCAGCAGATTACTTTCTTCTCAAGTGCTCATGGAACATTCTCCAGGATAGATCATGTCTTGGGTCACAAGCCAAGCCTTGGTAAATTAAAAAAAATTGAAATCGTATCAAGTATCTTTTCTGACCACAACGCTATGAGACTAGATATCAATTACAGGAAAAAAATCTGTAAAAGATACAAACACATGGAGACTAAATGATACACTACTAAAAATAACCAAGAGATCACTGAAGAAATCAAAGAGGAAATCAAAAAATACCTAGAAACAAATGACAATGAAAACACGACGACCCAAAACCTAGGGGTTACAGCAAAAGCAGTTCTAAGAGGGAAGTTTATAGCAATACAATCCTACCTCAAGAAATAAGAAACATCTCTAATAAACAACCTAACCTTACACCTTAAGCAATTAGAGAAAGAAGAACAAAAAAACTGCAAAGTTAGCAGAAGGAAAGAAATCATAAAGATCAGATCAGAAATAAATGAAAAAGAAATGAAAGAAACAGTAGCAAAGATCAATAAAACTAAAAGCTTGTTCTTTGAGAAGATAAACAAAATTGATAAACTATTAGCCAGACTCATCAAGAAAAAAAGGGAGAAGACTCAAATCAATAGAATTAGAAATGAAAAAGGAGAGGTAACAACTGACACTGCAGAAATACAAAGGATCATGAGAGATTACTACAAGCAACTATATGCCAATAAAATGGACAACCTAGAAGAAATGGACAAATTCTTAGAAAAGCACAACCTTCCAAGACTGAACCAGGAAGAAATAGAAAATATAAACAGACCAATCACAAGCACTGTAATTGAGATGGTGATTAAAAATCTTCCAACAAACAAAAGCCCAGGACCAGATGGCTTCACAGGTGAATTCTATCAAACATTTAGAGAAGAGGTAACACCTATCCTTCTCAAACTCTTCCAAAATATAGCAGAGGGAGGAACACTCCCAAACTCATTCTACTAGATCACCATCACCTTAATACCAAAACCAGAAAAAGATTCCACAAGAAAAGAAAACTACAGGCCAATATCACTGATGAACATAGATGCAAAAATCCTCAACAAAATACTAGCAAACAGAATCCAACAGCACATTAGAAGGATCATACACCATGATCAAGTGGGATTTATCCCAGTAATGCAAGGATTCTTCAGTATACGCAAACCAATTAATGTGATAAACCATATTAACAAATTGAAGGAGAAAAACCGTATGATCATTTCAATAGATGCACAAAAAGCTTTTGACAAAGTTCAACACCCATTATGATAAAAACCCTCCAGAAATTAGGCATAGAGGGAACTTACCTCAACATAATAAAGGCCATATATGACAAACCCACAGCCAACATCATTTTCAATGGTGAAAAGCTGAAACCATTTACACTAAGATCAGGAACAAGACAAGGTTGCCCACTCTCACCAGTATTATTCAACATAGTTTTGGAAGTTTTATCCACAGCAATTAGAGAAGAAAAAGAAATTAAAGGAATCCAAATCGGAAAAGAAGAAGTAAAGCTGTCACTGTTTGCAGATGACATGATACTATACATAGAGAATCGTAAAGATGCTACCAGAAAACTAGTAGAGATAATCAGTGAATATGGCAAAGTAGCAGGATACAAAATTAATGCAGAGACATCTCTTGCATTCCTATACACTAATGATGAAAAATCTGAAAGAGAAATTAAGGAAACACTCCCATTTACCATTGCAACAAAAAGAATAAAATACCTAGGAATAAACCTCCTAAGGAGACAGAAGACCTGTATGCTAAAAACTATAAGACACTGATGAAAGAAATTAAAGATGATACAAACAGATGGAGAGATATACCATGTTCTTGGATTGGAAGAATCAATGTTGTGAAAATGACTATACTACCCAAAGCAATCCAGAGATTCAGTGCAATCCCTATCAAACTACCAATGGCATTTTTCACAGAACTAGAACAAAAAATTTCACAATTTGTATGGAAGCACAAAAGACCCTGAACAACCAAAGTAATCTTGAGAAAGAAAAATGGAGCTGAAGGAATCAGACTCCCTGACTTCAGACTATACTACAAAGCTACAGTAATCAAGACAATATGGTACTGGCACAAAAACAGAAATATAGATCAATGGAACAGGCTAGAAAGACCAGAGATAAACCCATGCACATATGGTCACCTTATCTTTGATAAAGGAGGCAAGAATATACAGTGGAGAAAAGACAGCCTCTTCAATAAGTGGTGGTGGGAAAACTGGACAGCTACATGTAAAAGGATGAAATTAGAACACTCCCTAACACCATACACAAAAGTAAACTCAAAATGGATTAAAGACCTAAATGTAAGGCCAGACACTATAAAACTCTTAGAGGAAAACATAGGCAGAACACTCCATGACATAAATCACAGCAAGATCCTTTTTGACCCACCTCCTAAAGAAATGGAAATAAAAACAAAAATAAACAAATGGGACTTAATGGAACTTAAAAGCTTTTGCACAGCAAAGGAAAAACGTAAACAAGATGAAAAGACAACCCTCAGAATGGGAGAAAATATTTGCAAATGAAGCAACTGACAAAGGATTAATCTCCAAAATATACAAGCAGCTCAATATGAAAAAAACAAACAACCCAATCCAAAAATGGGCAGAAGACCTAAATAGACATTTCTCCAAAAAAGATATACAGATTGCCAGCAAACACATGAAAGGATGCTCAACATCACTAATCATTAGAGAAATGCAAATCAAAACTGCAATGAGGTTTCACCTCACACCCATCAGAATGGCCATCGTCAAAAAATCTACAAACAACAAATGCTAGAGAGCATGTGGTGAAGAGGGAACCCTCTTGCACTGTTTGTGGGAATGTAAATTGATACAACCAGTATGGAGAACGGTATGGACGTTCCTCAAAAAAGTAAAAATAGAACTACCATACAACCCAGCAATCCCACTACTGGGCATATACCCTGAGAAAACCATAATTCAAAAAGAGTCATGTACCACAATGTTCATTGCAGCACTATTTACAATAGCCAGGACGTGGAAGCAACCTAAGTGTCCATCGACAGTGAATGGATAAAGAAGATGTGACACATATATACAATGGAATATTACTCAGCCATAAAAAGACATGAAATTGAGTTATTTGTAGTGAGGTGGATGGACCTAGAGTCTGTCATACAGAGTGAAGTAAGTCAGAAAGAGAAAAACAAATACCATATGTTAACACATATATATGGAATCTAAAAACGAAAAAATAGGTTGGTTCTGAAGAACCTAGGTGCAGGACAGGAATAAAGATGCAGACGTAGAGAATGGAGTTGAGGACACAGGGAGGGGGAAGGGTAAGCTGGAACGAAGTGAGAGAGTGGCATGGACATATATATGCTACCAAATGTAAAATAGATAGCTAGTGGGAAGCAGCTGCATAGCACAGGAAGATCAGCTCGGTGCTTTGTGTCCACCTAGAGGAGTGGGATAGGGAGGGTGGGAGGGAGACGCAAGAGGGAGGACATATGGGGATTTATGTATATGTGTAGCTGATTCACTTTGTTATACAGAAGAAACTAACACACCATTGTATCCAATTATACTCCAATAAAGATGTTAAAAAAAAAGTTGTGGTATGTATATATATATATATATATATACACACATACATACATACATACAATGGAATACTACTCAGATATAAAAAAGAATGAAATAATGCCATTTGCAGCAATATGGATGGATCTAGAGATTATCATACTAAGTGAAATGAGTCAAAGACAAATACCATATGATATAGCTTATTTGTGGAATCTAAAATATTATACAAATGAACTTATTTACAAAACAGAAACAGACTCACAGACACAGAAAACAAACATGGTTACCAAAGGAGAAAGTGGGGGGGGGATAAATTAATAGTTTGGGATTAGCAGATACGAAGTACTATATATAAAATAAACAACAAGGTCGTAGTGTATAGTACAGTGAACTGTATTCAATATCTTGTAACAAACCATAATGGAAAAGAATATGAAAAATAATATATGTGTAACTGAATCACTTTGCTGTACACCAGAAACTAACACAACACTGTAAATCAAGTATACTTCAATAAAAAACATCTTGGGATGCTCCCTCTTGGAACCTAGCCACCATGTGAAAAGTCCAAGGCACATGGAGAGGCCCCATGTTTGGGCTCTGGCTGACAGCCCCAGCTGAGCTCCTCCACAGTATCAGAGCAGAAAGGACAGAGCCTTGGATCCTTGATGATGTAGTTAAATCACTGAATCTGATCCAACCCTGACTTCAGTTACAGGAACCAATAAATCAATTGTATTGTTTTTAACCAGTTCGAGTTTATTTTCTGTTCCGTACCATGAAATGGATTCTAAATGATACGGAGGAGTGCTGGATACATAGTAGTTACAGCTCTCTCCTCTTAGCTCTGTGATCACGTGCAGTGTCTCTTGACTGGCTTCCGTATTTCTGCATCTTTAAGAGATGCTTTATGTAGCTGGTCTTCCTGAAGTATCCCATACTTTTGCTTCAGATGAAAGCATAGTTCTCTCCTGGACCTTGTTGCATGCACACTGAGAAATTTCTCTACCGTCAATTACTTTTATATTTTAGAACCACTTCCTTTCTGTTTGCTCCATGCATTAAAGCCACTCCACCCTTAATTTCACATATAACACTTGTCATAACAATCTCAAATGTGTACCTTTTTTCAATAATGCCACTTTCACTAAAGAACCTCTATATACAGGAGGGTGTCCTGGTTGGAACATGCAAGTGTCAAATCCTAGGATAGGTTTTACTCAGTTTAATTCAATAAAGTAGCTCTTAATTAAAAATCAGTGTTGACAGAGTTTGGATAACATGAATAGTTTCCCTTGGGTCTAATTATCTATGGTTAAGCCGACTTTTGAGGTTTTGAACTTACAGGTCTGGAACAATCCCCCAATCTGTGAAACCCAGCTAAGATTGTATCCAAAGACACCTTAGTCTTACTCAGGCTAAACTTCCTCCTTAACTTACTGGACTCCCTGTCTCCAGGGATTTTGAAGGAACTATCCTTCTGTTCTCAATTCTGTTCTCAATCATAACTCAAATTGTGTGGGGGGTCTGGGCCTTCTGAAATAAAAAAAATCTCATGTCCAAAAAAGTTGGAATTACTAACCTAGAATAAATATTCCCTCAGGGCTCTGAGAAGTACTTCAATAGTCATCCTTTTTAGTCATACCTGGAGGGATAGAAACCTTCATTTTCTCATTCTCACTGGCTTTGTGAAGGTGAGGGTAAGGATGTCAATGCCATGGTTAGGAAGCTCTAGTTTCGAGACATTAACCTCAGAGATATGGATGCCAACCTCGGGCACACACATCCATTCCCATCCTGCTGCAGGAGTTCTGCTGTATTCTACCCTCATGTTAAGGGAATCAGAATTACACCTTCTTTGGCATTTGACTCCTGGAAATACATTCCAGCCCAGTCTCAGAGCATTCAGGATCAGGAGACCTGAGTTCCAGGATATCTTTGAATTTATTAGACCTTTGACCTTGGGAAAGTCTTTAGAAGACATAGTTTGTATGCATGTAAAATAACTCAGGGCTATGAGATGAGACTAACAAGGCTATGAAACAGCACTTTGAAAACTGTGAAGCACTAGGTCTGTGCACCTTGCCCTCTTGGTTCTCTGTACTCTCTCACAGGTAAACATTTCTGGTGGAATGCTTGAAACCATTAGAAGTGAATACCACTTACAACAAAAGCCAGGTTTGGAACATTGCAAATAAATCCTTCTGTAAATCATAGGCCCAGATGGCTTTGGAAGGGAAAAGGACAGAAGGGTAAATGGTGACATATGGAAGAAAGAGAAAGAGCAAAAGGAGAAGCCCCAGTGGATGCTTTGCAGCTTGTCTGCACATCATGTTGGAGAGTCGGCAATTATTTGGTTAATTTGATGGTTGTAGACAGACATAAGATAATTACGGGCGAAACATTAGCTTTGGGATGTGATTTGCCCAGAGTGACTGTCTAGAATGATCTAATTATTGAGCTCACCAGCAAATGTTCACTTCACTTGAGGCTATAGAGAGTTATAGTTAGTTTTATATCATTCGGAGCAATGCTTAGAAATATATATTTCTGGTTTAGTGCTAGAGGAGTTTTTTTTTAACATCTTTATTGGAGTATAATTGCTTTACAATGGTGTGTTAGTTGCTGCTGTATAACAAAGTGAATCAGCTATACGTATACATATATCCCCATATCCCCTTCCTCTTGTGTCTCCCTCCCACCCTCCCTATCCCACCCCTCTAGGTGGTAACAAAGCACCAAGCTGATCTCCCTGTGCTATGCGGCTGCTTCCCACTAGCTATCTGTTTTACATTTGGTAGCGTATATATGTCCATGCCACTCTCTCACTTCGTCCCAGCTTACCCTTCCCCCTCCCTGTGTCCTCAAGTCCATTCTCTACACCTGCGTCTTTATTCCTGTCCTGCCCATAGGTTCGTCAGAACCACTTTTTTTTTCTTTTTTAGATTTCATATGTATGTGTTAGCATACGGTATTTGTTTTTCTCTTTCTGACTTACTTCACTCTGTATGACAGACTCTAGGTCCATCCACCTCACTACAAATAACTCAATTTCATGTCTTTTTATGGCTGAGTAATATTCCATTGTATATATGTGCCACATCTTCTTTATCCATTCATCTGTCGATGGACACTTAGGTTGCTTCCATGTCCTAGCTATTGTAAATAGAGCGGCAGTGAACATTGTGGTACATGACTCTTTTTTTTTTATTCATACAGAAAGTCACAAAAATTATAATCATCTTCATCAGTTCACTCAGTCCCATGTAATTAATATTTTTCATCTTGATCTTTTGTTAGCACTTTCATGAATTCATCAGTTTTCCATTAGAGTTCTGAAAATGCTTATTCATTCAGTTCCATAGTATAATCAGTTACCAGAAACCTGTACTTGTCAGAGTCTTTTCCATGAATTCCTTGAAGATGAAACCCTTTTATAGGAACATTTTTGCAGAAGCATCAGAGTACACCCAGAACTGTCTGTAAATGACAAAAGACTTAAAAATGACCATGGTTAAAGATTTGATGAAAGTTCATAATAATGCAGTTGACAAGGAAATTTAGTTATTTCTGAGATACACATTTTAAAATAATAACTAGAATTATGACTTATAACATTATACCAGAACATATAAGATTTTTAGGAATTTCATGTAATGTCTGAAACATTTACATTAACATATTTCCATACAAATAACCCAAAGAAAGTTTAGTATTAGTTTTTTTTTAAATTTTTAAATTTTATTGTATTTTATTTTTTATACAGCAGGTTCTTATTGGTCATCAATTTTATACACATCAGTGTATACGTGTCAATCCCAATCGCCCAATTCATCACACCACCATCCCCACCCCCCTGCGGCTTTCCCCGCTTCATGTCCATACGTTTGTTCTCTACATCTGTGTCTCAACTTCTGCCCTGCAAACCAGTTCATCTGTACCATTTTTCTAGGCTCCACAGACATGTGTTAATATACAATATTTGTTTTTCTCTTTCTGACTTACTTCACTCTGTATGACAGTCTCTAGATCCATCCACGTCTCTACAAATGACCCAATTTCATTCCTTTTTATGGCTGAGTAATATTCCACTGTATATATGTACCACATCTTCTTTATCCATTCATCTGTTGATGGGCATTTAGTTTGCTTCCATGGCCTGGCTATTGTAAATAGTGCTGTAATGAACATTGTGGTACATGACTCTTTTTGAATTATGATTTTCTCAGGGTATATGCCCAGTAGTGGGATGGCTGGGTCATATGGTAGTTCTACTTTTAGTTTTTTAAGGAACCTCCATACCGTTCTCCATAGTGGCTGCATCAATTTATGTTCCCACCAACAGTGCAAGAGGGATCCCTTTTCTCCACACCCTCTCCAGCATTTATTGTTTGTAGATTTTTTGATGATGGCCATTCTGACGTGTGTGAGGTGATACCTCATTGCAGTTTCGATTTGCATTTCTCTCATGAGTAGTGATGTTGAGCATCCTTTCATGTGTGTGTTGGCAATCTGTATATCTTCTTTGGAGAAGTGTCTCTTTAGGTCTCCTGCCCATTTTTGGATTGCGTTGCTTGTTTTTTTGATATTGAGCTGCATGAGCTGCTTGTAAATTTTGGAGATTAATCCTTTGTCAGTTGCTTCATTGGCAAATATTTTCTCCCACTCTGAGAGTTGTCTTTTCGTCTTGTTTATGTTTTCCTTTGCTTTGCAAAAGCTTTTAAGCTTCATTAGGTCCCATTTGTTTATTTTTGTTTTTATTTCCATTTCTGTAGGAGGTGGGTCAAAAAGGATCTTGCTGTGATTTATGCCATAGAGTGTTCTGCCTATGTTTTAGGGGAGATTTTTTTTTAAGAGTTTTCCTTAGGGAGTTATATTTAGGAAAAAACCTTACATCAAATTTTGAGGCCCTCATTGTATTTCCATCTGAGATGTATATTTTTGATGTTGCCATGCATTTAGTTATGGGTTATTTAACACTACCACATATTTTAAACTCCCCCTTCCCCTTATTTCATTAATGATGAGAAGAAGATTACAGCCTACAATCATAGTCTTCATAAAAAGGAAAAAGGAAATTGGTTGGTTCTTCTGTTATTTATTCATCTTCTCCGACTTCCTCAATTCCCCAAATTACCTTCTGGGTGTGTACCACCAGGGTGGTTAGCATTCTATTGATGTGGGAGTCCATTTCCTGCTCACTGGCCTTCTAACTAGAGTGCCACATTGCTTTTTAAAAATTAAACCCCTTAGAGCAGTCTAGCTAAGAGTTGGACTAATAGTACTCACGAGCCTGACTTACATTACACTTAGATTCACTGCAGCCACAGGGTCTCTGATGTTAAAATGGTGGCTATTATCCTAAGGGCCAGAGAAAGCACGTGGAAGGCAGTGACGGAAAGTAACTCTGCAGTGTATTGTTCTCAGGGCAAAAGGGTTTCAAATCTAACAGCCCAACGAAAGAGTGAAAAGAAAGTGCTTTTTGTCACCCTGGAGAATTCTTTGCCAAAACTCCCCTCTCCTTGGAAAGGATGAAGAGCTTTTACAAGGTTGGAAAAAAAGAGCAAGGAAATATGGCTCCATTCCCATGTCGGGCCTGGTGTTTCTTGGTGGGCACAGAAGCGCACTTGCGCAGGTCCACTCAATTATAGGAAAGAAGCATTTACCGGCAAAAGGGTGGCGTGTCTGGCAAAGGCATATAACCTTCCTTTCCCCCCAAACATAAAATGACAGTTTGGTAGAGGGGAATTTTTTCATTTTGACAGGGCAATAGGAGCGGTGTTCTAATCTCCATTGTCCTCTTGCTTGAAATTACCCTCCCTTAATAATAAAAGCCTTCCCAATACAATGAGTATTGAATAAAATAGGTGTTAGAAAGACTGTAGATTTCAGATTGTGGGGGGATCTGGGATTTAAATTCAGATTCAGGTCATGAGAAAAATGACCAGTAATCTGTGATATGTTTCACTGGAATTGGTCTGTTTTTTGTTTTTGTGTGTGTTTTTCTAGCACAGTGGTTCTCAGACCTCACCTACGTCAGAGTCACTTGAAGGGCTTGTTAAAACACAAGTTGCTGAGCCCCACCCTCCGTGGTTTCTGTTTTAGCAGGGCTGGGTGAGGCCTGACATTCTGCATTTCTAACCAGTTCTCAGGCGATGCTGCTGCTGGTTTGGGAGCCGCACTTTGAGAACCACCAGTAGATCCGGCTGGTGAAATGTCGAAAATCGTGACCTGACTTGTGTCAAATCCGATACAAAGCAAAAAGCTGAGTTTCTGGCCAACTGCTTTCTAGTTGGACTTAACAAGAAGTCTGGTATGCAGATGTAAAACCGATAGCTAGTGGGAAGCAGCTGCATAGCACAGGGAGATCAGCTCGGTGCTTTGTGACCACCTAGAGGGGTGGGATAGGGAGGGTGGGAGGGAGGGAGACACAAGAGGGAAGGGATATGGGGATGTATGTAGACGTATAGCTGATTCACTTTGTTATAAAGCAGAAACTAACACACCATTGTGAAGCAATTATACTCCAATAAAGATGTTAAAAAAAAAAAAGTCTGGTATGGGTTGGTCAAGCTGATGGACACAGTTCACATCTGGGTTTTAAGTGATAAAGGACCATGTCAGAGGAATGATTCTTTTATACACCCCAGAGAAGAAATATGAAGGAAAAATGTACAAGGGTTTTGAGAATGGTAAAGATATAAATTGGCACCGAAGTTTCATTATAGGCCTTGTGCAATGGGATAATTTTTCTTGCCCTAATTTTCCCTGCATAATTCTGAATTATTTTAATCTACAAATAATTTATTTATAAGGAGGGTTGATTTGAGAACATTATACTCTGTGCGGCTCCTAGGATAAGCCTTGGGGTCCTTTGTTCTTAAATGCCTGTCCTATAACAGAAAACCACTCTTGGCACCAGGGCTCAAGAATTTTGGGACTCTTACCTCTGTCTAAACATAACACAGGCAGGCAGGGACTATGCCACAATCCAGCCTTACACAAATGGAAACCATAATAGTGTCAAATGACTAAAACATTTTATTAGTGAGGTTTCTGTCCTTTACTCAATCCATGGATTAGGGGAGCACAGTCAAGCAGTGGAGCACTCTTCCGGAGGGGCTTTGGGCAAGAACGAGTTTTATGGTATATTAGAAGAGGCAACACGGAAACAGCACATGATTGGCTAGGAGGTTGGGAACTTTCTTATAAGGCTAGCAGCTCCTATTTTCTAGGGTAAGGTGAGCTAGCTAAAGCTGAGTTGGAGGATTGGTGTTAGACAAGGTACCTTGACAGGTGTTTCCCCTAAGTGCAGGCTGACTTTGGTTTATATTTGTGATGCGGGCTGCGGGGGCGGGTGGCCTCCATCCTGTGGGTCCCTGTATAGGAATTAACTTCATCAGTAGTGTCGTAGGATGATGGGGTGGAAGGGGACTTCGAGGTCATCTGTCTCCATCTCCGTCTGATCAGCAGACCTAGCTGGGGTGCTTGAAGGAGCTGACTCTGCAGCAAACTGCACAAGCTCACATGGCCACCGGGGGTGGGTCTGGGCGGAGATCTTCAGGATAAAGGGCCGGCACGTCCTGCTGTCTTGCTTGTGCTGGCGCCACGCTTGCTGTGTGGTCATGCCTCTGTGACCTGGTGTGTGAAGGCAGGGGATTCAGGCTCTGAGAAGAGGAGGACATCATTGCATCTGGCAGCTAAAGCTTGACACCACCATCCCTCGGGTTTCATAGAGTCTGTAGTTTCACTGGGAGGTCAGCCGACTTGCTCTCTGCTGTTGAGTGTGGGCGAGGAAGTGGGGGGAAAGGACCGGGTGATGAGAGAGTAGGAAGACAAAGAGAGACCGTGAGGAGTGGAAAGTTCGTTGAAGGGTTTAAGGAAAAGGCGAGTGAGACACAACAGCCCCAATTTAAAATACACAGCTTCAAGGGGTCTGCCATATGCAGCGGACCGGGGACTTTACACCTGCTGTCACTTACTCCCTGCCGTGCACTGCTGGCTCTGGGAACGTTGGACCTCAGATGGAGCCCCTGCTCGGTGCCACAGGACAGCCAGCTCTAGGGCATGTTTCCCAGGCTGCATCTGGATGGTGTGTCCGGTGGAAGGCATCCGTAGGACCGAAAGGTGAGGGGGTGGGAGAAGCCAGGGAGACCCGTCCCCCCCCGACCTCTGCCTCAGGAGGCCGCTCTGGCAGCAGCTGCAGACAAGCCCTCAGCGTCCCAGCTTCCTCAGCTGACCCTGGACTTCCATAACTTCATCTCCTCTCTTTGTCTTCCACCGCAGGGTGGTAGCAGCTTCCTCCCCATCTCAACTCCTCCGTCGTCTGTGGAAATAATTCCCCGCATGGAGCCCTGTCTATTATAAATACTTAAAAGTAGTTTGTTTGATTGGTTAGATCCGGAGACAGGTTAGATTATTATTCCTAGTGAACAGAAGAGTAAACTGCGGCTTATATAGGTTAAATAGCTTGTCCAAGGTCATCACAACTAGCAAATGATGAAATTGGTATTCAAAATATAAGACTTCAGAGCTCACACTCTTAATACACTACTATGTGGCCTCTCAGAATGAGTTAGAAGTAATTAAGGAAAAGGAAGAAAAATCTTTTCATGTATGAAATGGTAATGATGTGGAAGCGTTGCTTTGACCTTAAGAAATTAGGTAATCTCTGTGGCAGAGTAAGTGTGTGCGCCCAGTGTTTCATAGTCCTAAATCTTGGTAAATTAATTCAACTCAGGCACTGGTGCTAGTCTTTTATTATTCCTCGTTTTCTTGGTTGATCACAAGGGGTTACTTATTTCCACTCATCTATTCCATCTATTCCATTTCAGTTTGTGAAAATGTGGCCCGAGCCTCGCTTTGAAACTCAGGTTGCTATAGAAACTTTTGACTGGAGGTGGATGGATCACGAAGGTTTATTAATGAGAATTTCCTCCTTCTACCTCTGGGCTCAGTTTGTGTGAAAATCCAAGAAAGGCTCATTAGTTTTTGTATTAGGGTTCTCCAGAGAAACATACCCAATAGGATGGATACAGATAGAGAAAGATTTATTTTAAGGAACTGGCCCACATGATGATGGAGGCTGACATGTCAGCAAGCCGGAGACCCAGGAGGGAGATGGTGTAGTTCCAGTCCAAATGCTGTCTGGCTTGAGACCTAGAAAGAGTGGATGTTGCTGTGTGAGTCCAAAGGCAGGAAAAAAAAGGATGTCCCAGCGGAAGGCAGTCAGGCAGTTCTTCCTTACTAGTGGGAGGGTCAGCCTTTTTGTTCTATTCAGGCCTTCAACCGATTGGATGAGGCCCACCCATGTTAAGAAGAGCAACCTGTTTTAATCAGTCTACTGATTGGAATGTTGATCTCACCCCAAAACACCCTCACAGACACAGCCAGAATAATGTTTGGCCAAATGTCTGGGCACCCTGTGGCCCAGTCTGGTTGCACATAAAATTAACTATCACAGTTCTCGTTACTGAAGGCTAACTTTTCCTCCTGTTTGGTGATCAAAGCAGATGGTTGTCTCTCCAGTCAGCCCTACGGGATGCCGATTTCAGGCATCAGAGGAGAGTGTATCCTTGAATTGAGTTGCTGTCAGAAACCTGTCTTGAATTGATGGCTACCAGAGAGTCACCTGATATTCGAAAGATACTGTGCTCCCAGGAGCATCAGTATCACTTAGGGAAGTTTTAGAAATGCAGATTCTTGGGCCTCACCTCAGACCTACTGAATTAGAAGCTGAAGGTAGGGCCCAGCAATCAGTGTGTTAACAAGCCCTTCCAGGTGATTCTGATGCGTGTTCAAATTTGAAAACCAGTGGTCTAGGCTACAACAGTCTCAGTTTCTCAAACAGAGCCATGGAGCTTATATTGGTCAGCAAATGTATTATTGGGAATGTTGACTGAAAAAAAATGCACAATGTAAGAGTTGTGAGTTAGGTTTTATTCAGGGACCTTATGAGGACTATAGCCTGGGAAACAGCCTCTCAGTAGCTCTGAGGTGACTTGCTTAGAAGCAGTAGGGGAGGAGCCAGTATGTATATGAATTTTTTTGGCTGGGAAATACATGTCAAATATAAAAAGATTACTACTAATCACGAAGAACAGATATCTCAAGTTAATGATTTTAGTACCTTTGTATGTATGGAAGATGCAACAGACTGGGGCTAGTGAAATTCTTCATTAGCTATGCATCGTAACTATCTAGAGGCTGTATATCTTAGAGCTTCGTGAGATTTTGCTAAGAGAATAAAAATGAAATGTTTTATTTTGAAAAAAAATCCAAAAAGCACAATATAAATGTATGCTAAGTAGCCTAAATGATCAGTTTGTACACAAATACTGCCGTACTATTTCTTTGTCCATAATTTGTGTCTGTATTAGTTTTTGTGTTGGTTTAGAGTAGAATTCCTTTGCCACGGGTTAATGAGATGCATTTGTGCTAAGTGAAGACTGGGTGAATTGTTTAGGAGTTTGAACCTAGAAAAATGATAGAAAATTGAGGTGTCATGAGGCATGACATTACCTACATGTCAGACTCGAGGCCCTTGCAGTCAATGCCTATTCAGGTGTGATTTAGTTGAAGCAAACAGTGTCATCTCTCATCTGATTTAGTGCTGGTAACTTGAGTATTATTGGTTTTGTAGTTTTGTACCTGTTTAGTTTATAACCTTGTTTTGGCTTTATAGTTGTTTGTATATATAAGCCCAAGGACCTTAAACTGCAATTTATATTTATATATATCTAAGTAACGTAACAATGAAAATAATTTATGTTAACTTTGGGGTCTGTACAAATTTATTACCTTTAAAAGGAATTAGTTTTCATATCAATAAGGATAGGCACACTTATGCAACAATATTAAACAAAATAAACTGTTTTTTTTAATATCTACTTTTATTTATTTATTTGGTTACACCAGGTCTTAGTTGTGTCTGGCAGGCTCCTTAGTTGCGGCTTGTTGGCTCCTTAGTTGCAACTCACTGGCTTCTTTAGTTGCAGCACGTGTGCTCCTTAGTTGCGGCTCACCAGCTCCTTAGTTGTGACATGTGAACTCTTAGTTGTGGCATGCATGTGGAATCTAGTTCCCTGACCAGGGATCAAACCTGGGCCCCCTGCATTGGGAGCACGGAGTCTTAACCACTGTGCCACCAGGGAAGTCCCTAAACTCAGTTATTAACTCAACAGAAGTTTAGGGAGTTTTGCTAATTGACCTCAACTAGACTCAGGGACCCAGGCTGACTGAGGTGTTGTTTTGACGTTAGCATTCTTTTAAAAATTATTATTTTTTAATTGAGATATAATTCACACATTTAAAAGAATACAATCCTGTGGTTTTTTTTTTTTTTTAATCCTGTGGTTTTTAGTATATTCATATGGTTATGCAACCATCACTACTACCTAATTCCAAAACATTTTCATCACCCCCAAAAGAAACTCTGTACCCATTAGCAGTCACTTCCCATTTTCCCTACCCATCAGCCCCTGGCAGCCACTAATCTGCTTTCTGTCTCTATGGATTTACCTAATTTGGACATTTCATATCAATGGAATCACCCAGTATATGGCCTCTGCGTCTGGCTTCTTTTACTTAGCATAATGTTTTCATCCATATTGTAGCATTTATCAGAACTTCATTCCTTTTTATTGCTGAATAATATTCCACTGGATGGATAAACCACATTTTGTTTATCCATTCATCAATTAATGGACATGGGTTATTTCCACCTTTTGGCTATTGTGAATAATGCTGCTATGAACATTCATGTATAAAATCTGAGCGAACATATGTCTTTAATTTTCTTGGGTATATACCTAGGAGTGAAATTTCGGGGTCATAAGATAGGTAACGCTATTTTAACCTTTTGAGGAACTGCCAAACTATTTGCCACAGTGGCCGCACCACTTTACATTTCTACCAACAGTGTACAATTGTTCCAATTTCTCCATATCCTCCTCAATACTTGTTATTGTCTATCTTTTTGATTATAGCCATCCTAGTAGGTATGAAGCAGTTTTGATTTACGTTTCCCTGATGACCAATGATTTTGAGCATCTTTTCATGTGCTTATTGGCCACTTGTGTATCTCCTTTGGAGAAATGTGTCTTCAAATCCTCTCTTTTTGATTGGGTTATTTGTCCTTTTATTGTTGAGTTGTAAGAGTTCTTTATATATTCTGGATACTAGACCTTTATCAGATATATGATTTGCAAATATTTCTTCTCTTTCTGTGGGTTGTCTTATCACTTTCTTGATAGTATTCTTTTTTTTTGAATTTATTTATGTATTTATTTTTGTCCACATTGGGTCTTCATTGCTGCCCGTGGGCTTTCTCTAGTTGTGGTAAGCGGGGGCTACTCTTTGTTGTGGTGCACAGGCTTCTCATTGCGGTGGCTTCTCTTGTTGCGGAGCACGGCCTCTAGGCACGCAGGCTCAGTAGTTGTGGCCTGTGGGCTCTAGAGTGCAGGCTCAGTAGTTGTGGCACACGGGTTTAGTTGCTCTGTGGCATGTGGGATCTTGCCAGACCAGGGCTCGAACCTGTGTCCCCTGCATTGGCAGATGGATTCTTAACCACTGCGCCACCAAGGAAGCCTCAATAGTATTCTTTGATGCACAAAAGTTTTTAATTTTTATGAAGTCCAATTTATCTATTTTTTTCTTTGGTTGCTTGTGCTTTGGGTATCATATATAAGAATCTGTTGTTGAGTACCCTAATGACCACAACAGTATGCATGTTGTGAAAAAATGTGCCCTGGCATTTAAAGTTTCCACTTGAGACTTCCATGTATTACTGATGCTCACATTTCATTGGCCACAGAATGTCACATGGTTTCACCTAATTTAAGGGGGCAGTGATATGCAATCTTACCATGTGTCTGAAAATGGGGAAACCAGAAATATTTGGTTAACAACACTAATGACCACCACAGTTTAAGTCACACTTGAGAAACACCAAACAACATATGTGGTATAAGTTAGAACCAAAAGCTCTGTCTTCACTGAAATACAACCAGGTCTTAGGTTCTCATATTTTTTCAAGGATCTATATGAGAACTGGTCACATGAAAAAGTTTTAACATCTTCAGCAAATTTGGACCAAACTGTATTGTTTGTTATGTTATTTGGTGGCTTTTACATAAGGAAATGCATGGTAATTCTTTTTAGAATTTAGTAACAGGAAGACATTTATTTATAGATAAAGTTAATGTGCTTCCTTTTTATTTTGGAGTGGGAAATGTGTTTTTGTCTTTATTTTGTTGCTAGGAAGCTCAGAGCTGAAATTCATGACCATCTCATATCTTTCCCTTTCTTTTTCAAATAGTAAGATTTTTTCCTGAAATGTTTATTTTATCTGTCTTGTATCATGTTTTTGTTTTTGTTTTTGTTTTTTTTTCCCCTGAGTACCTCATTTTTTGCCAGGCAGTTAGGAGATAAATTATAAATAAATTACAGATATTATTAGCTTTTTCAAATCCAGTTCTTAGGTCAATGTTATGCTTAATTTTCAAATTTTACAGATCATTGTATCATTTTCATGCATCATAATTACAATCATGAACTTTTTTAAAAAATTAATTAATTAATTTTTTGGCTGCGTTGGGTCTTAGTTGCAGCACACGGGATATTTCTTTGCTGCACACACGCTCTTAGTTGCAGTGCATGGGCTTCTTTCTAGCTGTGGCACACGGGCTTAGTTGTCCCACAGCATGTGGGATCTTAATTCCCCAACCAGAGATCGAACCGGCATCCCCTGCATGGCAAGACAGATTCTTAACCACTGGACCACCAGGGAAGTCCCTACAATCATGAAATTAAGACATAAAACTGGTACAACATGAGTAAGGGGTGGAGAAAATGGGTGGAGTCACCTTTACTCAAGAGTAGACACTTTGGTAATTGCACGATACTCACACTTTTGTGGGAGGGTAGTGTGGAAATCGTATCACAAACCTCAAAATTATGCATACTGTTAGATTCAAGATTGAACTTCTGGGTATTTATCCTAAGAAAATAATTTAGGAAATGGCCAAAGGTTAATAGTTATATAATATCTAATGCTTTTTAAGCTCATGGTTAGTGCCTTATGTGTATTATCTCATTTAAAAGATAGGCACCACTATTACCCCATTTAACAGATGGGGAATCTGAGGCCCAGACAGTTTTAAGCGACTTGCCTGAGGTCACTCGCAGCTAGTGAGGGCAGTGTCTGGGACTCAGACCAAAGCAGTCCAACTCCAGAGTCCAGAATTTTAATTATTATTCCCAGTGCAGATATGAGAGCAAAATCTGGAAACAGTAAAAATATTCAAAAATAGAAATTTGTTAAATGAATTAAGCCATACATTGGGATACCATGCTACCACTTAAAGTGTTGCAAAATGATTTATTGACACGGGAGTCTATTCACTATATATTGCTGAGTGAAAAAAACAGGAGATTTTAAAAGGCATGCTAGGTATGATATAAATGTGTGTGTGTTTGCATGTATGGGTCTGTGTGTGTGAGGGGACTGACACTTTGAAAAGGGCCTGGAGCAGTGGTTCCCAGCTTTCCCGGAGTCTTAGAATCCCTGGAGGAAACTTTAAAAAATACTGATGCCGGACCAATAAAATCAGACCAGACCAATGAAATAAATCAGACTTCTTCAGACCAATGAATTCAGAATCTCTGGGCGTGTGTCCCAGGTTTCAGTATTTTTAAAAATCTTCCCAGGTTATTACAGTATGTTGCCAAGGTTGAGGACCACGGGTAGAGCGGGAAGTCCATCTAGGTATTGAGTGGTTGTCCCTGAATAGAATGGGAGTTGGCTCGTTTCTTTTTATCTTTTCTGTGTACTTTTTTTTCTGTAATGAGGATATTACTTGTAATTTGAAAATTTTTTAATCGAAATAAATATGATTCAGAGCCTAGGAAATGAAATGCTTTGTTCCTTTTGCTTTCCCTTACTTTTCTAAACCTTGTAACTTACTATTTTATTTTCTAGCATGTAAGTATATTTATAGCAAAGATATACAATGTGTATGTGTGTGTCTGTGTCTGTATGTCTCTGTCTGTGTGTTTGTGTGCCTTGAGTGCTCCATGGTACCTGCCAGGGAAGGAAGGGGGACAGTTGAGTGCAGTCCCTCAGGGAGCCAAACCATGGTGTACGTGCCTGGGGACCAAGCCAGGTACCACAGTCCCAGTTCTCCAACAGCCTCGGGTGGTGAAGTTCCACCCAGGAGCCGCTCCTGCAGTTTCATCCATGCCTGCTAGGGTGACCAGTCATCCCAGTTTGCCCGGGACTCTTCTGCTTTTAACACTGAGTGTCTTGAGTATCGAGAAGCACCTCAGTCTTGGGCAAACAGGACAGTTGGTCACCCTGTCCTTGCTCTGATGGGCACTGTCATCCTTTGCTCTTGACTCTGTCTCTCTCTGAGCTTCAGCGCTTACACCCCATCCAGGTGGCAACTCTTTGTAACTACCTAACCCAACGCAGGGAGGCAGGGATGGGGCAAACCACATTGGTATTTGCTCCAGGGCTAAAGTACAAATAAAAAATGTATTTTTCTTTTTTCATCTGTCTTTTTTTCTGAAGGAGGATATCTCCAAGCCTAACAGTACCAGGATTTACTCTCTTGTAATTTGCTCTGGGCTGTCCTTAATGGCCTTGAACATGGTCAATTTCCTAATCTATAGGAGAGCTGCGGTATTCTTGCTGAGTAGTACATTTAAAAAATATTCCTGAATCATAATACATTTCTCTAGGGTATGTTAAAGGCTTGCCAGCCAGCCCTTCATTGTGACTTACCTTAGGTAGGTTGTTGTAAAAAGCTGGCCTGGATTTTGCTTAGATAACCATAGAAATGGAGTCAAAACAATCTATTTCTCCCTCTCTCTCTCTTTTCCTAAATTGCTGTTTGATCTCGTCATTTTCTGCTAAATCTTGGCCCCTGTTTCAAATTGCACATCACGCTTTTTACATGGTTTGACTGATACAACAAACCTTCTTTGAAATGTACACAGTATGTCAAACCGTTTTGATTACTTATAATATTTGTAGTGTAACAGCACTGCATATATATCACTCTTTCTCTTAAACTCGGTGCATCAAAAATTTTCCCATTCATTTGCATATATATCATCTTTATCCATCAGTTCCCACTGACTAATGGCTCACAGCTGACCCAAATCAGTTAAACTGAAGTGTTTTTGATGTATTAAAAAAATATTAAGAACCAAAGCTCTATTCCCAAGCTGCGGTAAGATCTAGCTTGTCAGACAGAGCTGAAGATTTGAGGCCAAAGTTGTATTGGGGATGGTAAGGTTGTACGATCTCTTTACAAAAATGGAGACTGGACTCATTATTGACCAGAACCGGGTAAAACATTTACCCTCCTTCTGCTGTAGCTTCTCACTTAGGAAAAACTGATTTCATCAGGCAAAATTTCACCAGACCCCTTACTCATCAGATAGCCTTGGTACATTACAAAATTATTCTTTTTACAGAAGACTAAATAGCTGGTTCTTCTCTAGCAATTGTAACATTTCCTTCAAAATGTGAATGGAATATAACCCCCCTGTTTATTGAGCTAGCATATTAGTAAGTATAGGGTCAATGACTTTTCTCTCTTTCTGTAAACACCTGGCTGGTTATAGACAAATAGGAAGAAAACTGGGTAAACAGAGCTTTTCCCCATCCATCAGGTCATGGCAGGGGCACTCCCTACCCCCTTCAACTGTGAAGACATATTTTCCTTCCAGAAAGGTTTGCGGGATAGAGGAGCTGGTATCCGGTGTCTCTGTTTTAGGAACCTTTGGACTTTGGCTACCTTGCACATCTTTCTCCTGTGCCCTTAAGAAACACTTCTGTTCTGTTTCCATTTCTTTTTGGTTAAATGTCTTGTTTTAGCATTAATAACTCAGCAAATGTTGGCTCCCTTCCTTAGTCATGGATGCTTTTATTCCTTTTAATTTCTAACATTAGTATTTCTCAAAGCCTTCCTCCCCTAACCCCCATGGCAGGGATAGCTAAAATTAGGGGAAACATTGGGCATTTTTAAATATGTAAGATATACTGCACTTTAAAAACTCTCACTGGCAGAGGACTTACAGTTACTGAGACTGAGACCACCTGACCTAACTCCCCTCTTCCTACCCACTTCAGCATCTCTGTGTTTTCACCCATCCTTCCTTCCTTCCTCATATCACAGAAGCAGAAGTGTCCATAGTTAATACTTTCCCATTGCATCTTATACCCGCCCCCCACCGCCCCCGCCGACTTTTCTGAAACCTTGCAGGTTCCTTTTTCGATTGTATCATTAGTCTGGTCTTCATTCTATTCTTTTGCACTGAGTCCTTCTCAGCCTCCAAACATACTTTAGCTTCCTCCTTCCAAAGAAGTAACCTGCTCTCGTTTCACTGCCCTTTCACTGCCGTACTCTCCTTCTCCTCATTGCTGAGCTTCTCCTGCCTTATCTCAAAAATGCAAAGCTTCTGATCCTTCCAAAGCTTCTGATCCTGCTCAAATGCTTGACAACCTCCAGGTGGGAAGGACCTTACTCCCCTGCCCTCTGCTCCCCAAATTTCTCTCCTTCCAGAGGAAAGACCCTGATTCTCAGGATAACCTTCCTCTGTCCCCTGGTTTCCACAACAGTGTGCTAAACCAGAGGGGTGAAACTCAAGGTCAAGTTTTCCCTTAGTGTAGCCACATGGAGAACAGTAGTCAGCTTGATCACTGCATTGGTTGACCTGTTAAATTTGAGCATCTTCCAAGAACAGACAGGAAGAGGGTGGTGAATGATTAAGTCAGAAATCACATTAAGAAAAGAAATATTTTCTCCTTAGGTAGGAGCCTAGTCCTGTTTCGGGAAGCTACTGGGCTTCCATCATTACGTGGCATAGCACAGTTTCTATCCATTTAGTTTCTATCTTCACCTGATGGGGGGGAATCTACCAGTATAAAAGAGGAGTCATATCAGTCTTTAATGGACCTTTTGTTACTCAAAGAAGGGCTCTGACATTCCATCAAATTTTAAGGCTCTTTCTGTTTCATTTAGTTTAGTGTTTCTCAGTGAGCGTCCTTTGGGTATTTCATCCAGGACAGTTATTCTTTGACTACTATATGATATTAAGCATCCTTGCTTCCCCCTGTGTTCTGATGACACCAAGGGTTTGGGGGAACCACTGCTGACAATGGTTGAAAACACAATATTTTTACATGCATATTGTGGCACGCAGAATTCTAGGGTGACCCCCAGTGACCCACACACTTATCTCATCTCCTCTCCTTGAATGTGGGCAGAACCTGTGAATATGACGAGATACCATGGTTATGCTACGTGATATGACAAAAGGGAGATTAGCCTATTGGACTTGACCTAATCCAGTGGGCCCTTTAAAAGCAGAGAGTTTTCTGTGGCTGGTTCCAGAGGAGAAAGTCAGAGTTTCAAAGCAAAAGGATTCTACACACCATTGCTGGCTTGAAGGTGGAGGCCACGTGGCAAGGGAGGGAGGTGGCCTTTAGGAGCTAAGAGCAGCCTGGCTGATAGTCATGGAGGAGATGGGAAATTCAGTCTCATAACTGCAAGGAAAAGAATTCTGCCCACACTTGAATGAGCTTGGAAGAGGACCCTGAGCCCCAGATGAGAAACTCAGCCCACCTTGATTTCAGCCCAGTGAGATCTGAACAGAGATCCCAGCCGCTCTGTGCCTGGACTGCTAACCTACAAAACTGTGAGAGAACCCGCTTTTGGTAATTTGTTAACACAGCAATAGAAAACGAATACACATGTATTTGTCTTTAAAAAGTATATAGCTTTCCCCCCAAAGTATATAATTCCCCAAATTATAATGCTCTCAATTACAGGAATGGCACCTGCTTCATCTTGGGTTATCACCATGCCCAGTGATGCCTCGTCATGGCAAAACTCAATTAATGCCTGTCTAGTGAATGAATGACATTTTAAGGTTCATCTTAAGGTGGGGGATAGGGAGAGAGAAGTAATCCTTCCTATAAAGTTGTCCCAATTTCAACAGAATAACAAGGCTTTAGTACCTGCTATGTTCAAGGCACTAATCAAATGCTGTGACATACTGATTTCTTTCAGTGGCTGGAGATATTCAGCCAAACTCGATTTTTTCCTGGACTTCCCTGAAGATTTTCTTCCTTGGCAAGAATTTAACAGGAAAGAGCCAGGTCTACATATGATTTTATTAGTTTTGTCCTGCTGACACTCTGTAGCATGTGTACAGTCCACTAGGCTGTTGGAAATGGCAAGGTAATAACTGATTTTTTAAAAAGATTTATTTATTATTTATTTTTATATTATTTTATTTTGGGCTGCATCGGGTCTTAGTTGCAGCACGTGGGATCTTCGCTGAGGCGTGCGGGATCTTTCATTGCAACGCGCAGGCTCTTCGTTGCGGTGCCTGAACTTCTCTCTAGTCGTGGCATGAGGGTTTTCTCTCTCTAGTTGTGGCACGCGGGCTCCAGAGCACATGGACTCTGTAGTTTGCGGCACGCAGGCTCTTCAGTTGAGGCCCGCAAACTCAGTAGTTGTGGTGCGCAGGCTTAGTTACCCTGCAGCATGTGGGATCTTAATTCCCTGACCGGGGATCGAACCCACATCCCCTGCATTGTAAGGCGGATTCTTTACCACTGGACCACCAGGGAAGTCCCTATAACTGATTTTATAGTTGTTTTTCCTGATTCTCAGTGTAGTCTCAGGTCTCTGTGGCAGGAGAGAAAGCCAGTGATATCTGAGGCGATGGCTAAACATGATCTGGTCCTCGGATATGATGTGGAGTGATGGTGAGGGTTTACTCTGGTGAGATGTTGGGATCTAAGTTGCAGCCCTGGCCCTCACTGGGACGTGCCTCTGTCTCCCTACTTGGCCGAGGGGCTGAGGGGCTGATGATAGTACCGTCTCATGGGATGGCTGGGGAATCAACCAAATGATGCATTTAAAATACTCTGCATAATGCCTGGGGTTAGGCTGCTCTCAAATATTAGCTATTATTCTTACTACAAAATGTGAAAGATTTATTTCTGTAAATGTTTGCACTTTCTCTTCTGTAGTTTGTGTTGCAAAAATAATAAATAATTTTCCAATATAAAATGGCATACTATTAATTTTGCTTTTTTGAATAAAACATCCTGCTGGACAGTATCATTAGGCTCCTCTTGAGGGGCGGGCTCCCCACCCCCGACAGGAATCACTGGTCCTAGACCCAGAGAAGAGTAACTGAAAACTGCTCTAGGGTTAGCCAAGGTCACAGGTCACCCAGATCTTCCCCCAGGCCTGTAGCTCAGACACACTGAAACAGGCTGTTAGGAAACTGGAAGGGACTGCCTGTCCCAGGTGTGGGTAGCCTGGGGACGGGGGAGGGGATTGGGCTTGTCCAGAGGAAGCCGGGTTCAGGCTGTTGGTCCTAAGCTCTTGCCAAATCAGGTGGCGTCTTTCGTGGGTGTGTGGCCGGGATGACTTAGTGATAAGAGCCAGGTGCGAGAGGCCACACAGAAAACAGAATTTCAGGACTACAGCAGGAACTTGGGGAGGCTGCTCTTCTGGCCGGCTGGGCTTTGGATTTCTCAGGGAGAACAGAACAGGCTTTCTGTAGAAGGTGATGTGGAAACATTGACGTTTGTTTCGCTGGAGCGCAGGAAAGAAGGGAGAGAATACCGTGCCAGTGAAACCCCCTTGCTGTTCTTTCGGAATCTTGTTTGGAAATGGCATCTAGATTTCAACAACGTGCTTGCACTTGAAAAATGAAAACATTGGACAGAGCTGGTGGCTACGAGTGGGAACTTGCTGTGGCATCCAGTGTAATTTTTTTTTGCCACGTAACTGCCATTCTTCCCATCTGCTCCTCCAAGCAAATCTTTGTGAAAGAGGAGTTTCAGCTGGGGAGATCTTAGCTGCTTTGTTAAAAATATGCTAGCATGGGAGAGGGAAGGGGTTTCCCTGTCGCTAGCAGAGGAGAGTGTTACATGGACACTTACCCTGAACAGGAACTGAGGAGAAAGGAACTGTGTATTTGCACCCACAGAGATCGATGTACTGTTGACTCGTCTACCTTTCCTGGGGTGTGTAGGGATCCAACTGCTTAGCTTAGGCCTTTCCTGGTCGGAAGATACTCTCATGAAGCTCCAGGGCAGGGCTCTGGGGGTGGGTGCACTAAGGATTCTCCGGGTCTTAATTCAGGGCCTAGCTGGCTTGGCTAGGTCCCAATCACCATCTGTGTGACACTTCCTGACCTTTATTAGCACGCTTATTTTTTTGAAGAGCGTAGCGCTATACTGGGAGCCTGTGCGAAATACAGGTAAAATACAAGACCCTGGTTAAATTTGAATTTCAGATAAGCAACAAATAATTTTTTAGAATGAGTATGCGCAAATACTGCATGGGACATACACTAAAAAACACCTGAGCTGGAGTGAAGTCGCAAATGCCAGGAAGATATGGGGTCATTTCCTGGTGGCCTGTGATGACAAAGTGATACCAAGGAGTTCCCTCCCCAACGAGTCTGCTAAGTAGCAGGAAGCCGTTTGGAACCAGAAAGGAGCGAGCGGATCCCCTGATTAAAGAAGTACCTCTGCATCCTTTCCTCACTGGGTAATGAAAATATCCCCTTCTCAGACCCACCTCTCCTCAGAGGACAGCCTCCACTGGCTTTGGCCATCCTCTGATGGCCTGGTGCCACACCACCTGCCGATGCCGTGAGCTGTTTATCCTACATTCCTAACCTGGGAAACGTCTCTCGCGCTTCTTGCTGAGGGGTGGCACCCAACTATCTGGTTGCTGTTGTGAGGGCTGATAACAGGGAGGGAAATCAGAAATCCAGGCTGAAGATAATGTAACTGGGAGACATGGCAGGCTGTAGCAGCAAGGGAAATTTATAGTCAGACAGACCTGGGTTCAAAGCGTGGGACCACTGCTTGCTCGTTGTTGGATCTTGGGACTGGGGGCTCAGTTTCCTCATCTCTAAAATGGGGTGGGTAGTGATATTTACCCCACAAGCCTGTGGTGAGAGTTAAATGAGATAGTATAGTCAAGGCTTTTTAGATCGTGTGTATTATTTGGTAAACGCTAAATTAATGGCAGTGCTTACTGCCCCAACCGCACAGGAGTTCTGTCTACCCCATGCCGCCATGTTTGTCAGAATGATCTTCTCACTTCAACCTTGCCACATGCTAGGGAAATGGGCTGTTTTACATGCCTCCTTTTGGACAGCAGAAAGCTGGTCGGCTGGCCTCTGAAGCCACTTCTAGAAGGACTCTGGGGTATCTTGGCACCGTAATCAATGGCTGCACTTGGGCTATGAAGCCTGCAGCTCCAAGGTGGAGGTGGGGTTTTCGGGCTCCTCGTGATTTCGCGAGCTCCAACTCTAAACTTCGGCACGTCAACATTAAATCTAAGTAAACAGTGTACTTGCTGCACAGAGCCAGCTTTAGACGAGTCCCCGTTCCCCCAGTCAGACTGCAGCCCCAGGCCCCTGTGTAAAGACCTCAGGGGCCACTACTGGGCCAGACAATGAGACGTGCCTGAGAGGCCGCGTGCGAGCAGCCTCTCCGTGCACAGAGGGCTCCTGAGTTCTCGGAGCACTGACTCTGTAAGAACATGAGGAAAACAACACAGAAGACATTCTAAACTTTCAGCATTTGGAGGAAAGCTTCTCTATTGATAGCCTGTTGATAGCTATGTGCCTATCAGAAGGTGTGAATGTATGTGTTCTATAGAGGAAACATGGGTATATTAAAGGGACGCTTTAGCGGGACAGACAGGCTTTCAGAAAGTGCATTAAGAGAGAGTTCCAGTGACATTTTAATGTACTTGTTACACATAACGATGGGAGAGGATTTTTGGAATGTGGAGCGTAGACCATACCGTGGGCTCTGGAGGCTGAGGCTGCCTGGGGATTTGGGCTCCAGGAGAGGGCAGAACGAACTCAGTGGCTTATTCTCCTGGAACTGGCAGCTGGGGCCAGCCTTGCCGCTTGGCCTTCCGTGGCCCCCGGAGAGTCAGCTGGCTGGTGTGTTGGCTGACAGGACTGTGTGTGCTGAATCCCTTTCCAAGGAGGAGGAGATGCCAGTTATTCCATACATCATCCTCTCCACCTGCCAAGGAGGCAAGATACTGCTGCGGAGAAAACAGCTTTTACTCATTCCTTTGTATTTGGGGCTGAATAAGAGCCAGAAACAGTGGGGTTTGCTTCATAAATCAGTTGCAAATCATGCTGATGGGAGTGCTGCAGTCTGGAATATCAGGGCTGGGGTGCGTGTAATTGAATGTTGAGAATCTTAGGGTGTTATCCTCCCTAATGTTCCACTTTTGGAGCTACAATCATGTCATCATGGCTGGTGTGAGCAGCCAGCTATGACAGGGAGGGACAGGCAAGGGTCAGGGTGGTAAACATCTATGATGTGATCATTGTGGGGTTAGCAGAGAGCAAGCTATTGCCCTTCTCTCTGAGTAGTGAAGATGGAGGGCAGAGACATTTTGCTGTATGCAGAAAGAAAAAAGAGCAGATCCAGTGCTACCCCCAAACACAATCAGTTGTGTCTAGGTTGGGTTTCCTTTGGTGTTCTCTCTCAAGATGGCCAAATCAGATATCATACTCAGAGAAAGGATCCACCATGTTCAACAGAAATTCTTTCAGTCCTGAAGACACTGTAGTTTGGCACTGTTTTTCCTCCATCTGACTGTGGTGTGTCTTGGTACTCAGCTCTCACTTTGGCTCGGGTCTGAGTTTCATGCTACCTCTCTCAGCTCTCCCTTCCTGAGATCCTGTTATACTCCGCAGGGCTGCTTGCATCTTCCTCCAGTAGGTAATATGTGGTGCTGATGGGACTTGGTTTCATCAGTGATGTCGGGGGCTTTGCTGAACTCGGAAGAACTCCCCACAGCAGAATGGCTCATGGAGAAGTGTGCATAGGTTATCAGAATGTCATTTGCTGGTTTACATGAACCATCTTCACAAAAATAGGGGCTATCACTTTTCCTCCAACTATTGTCCAAATGTCTTTCATCTCCCACCTTGCCCCAAACACACACCTGTACCCCTCATTGGCCTCCTTCTTCCCTTTCCAGATGACTAGTAAGTTTATGAGTTAATTATACTTGAAAAGGCCTCAGTATTTTTTCTTAAGCCATGGTGGTGAACTAGCTTCTCCCCACCGCCTGCCTTCCTGAGTCATTGCCCAGCCCAGCTGCCAGGGAGAGTTGGGAGGAGAAGGGTAGGGTGACTAATAACATGGGCGAATCTGTAGCCTAGAGAGGGATTTCCCTGCTTTCTCTACACCAAGCCATTGTGTGGAAGGAGTGTGTGTGTGTGTGTGTGTACATGCTGGAGTCTTGTCCAAAAGCACGTGCTTTCTCAAGCATCACCTGGGGCCTTGCTGTGGGAAGGTGCTCTGAGGTCATGCACTTTTCCTTCTTGTACTCAGACTTGGAGTCCAACATTAGCTTTGTCGTTCCAGCCAGATGAGGAAACAGACCCTGTGCAAGTCATTTTTAAAATCATGTTCAATGAACTTCTTGAGCTTACAAATCCTAGCACTTTCCTTGGATAGATCAAGGGTGAGCAGCCTTCACAATGGTCTTTTTTCCTTCTTTTAAATTTCTGTTTTTCCAAAACTGTGAAAATGAGCATATTCTCCTCCAAATGGAAGTCCCTCCATAAACGACTCTATCGAAAAAGAAAATGAAATCCTTCAGCAAACTCCTTGCTTCCTGGGCCCCCAGAGAAGGGATCGGTTTGGGATACAGGGATCATGTACTCAAACATTACACCTCCATCTGCCCTGAAAAGGGGATCTGTGCCTTTATTTATAATGTATTTACCCAGCTCAGTGGCCATTGAAGAAGTCTGTTTAATGAAATGCTGCACTTGTATTTAGATGGGCTGTTGGAAATCAGTATGAGTAAACATGTGTAGAGATTTATTTTCCTCCCCCAGAGGTCTCTCGGAGGTCCCTCGAAGATAAATATTTGCCCAGAGTCCAGTTCGTATTTCCCCAGTCTAATGTGGTACTGAGCCAAGTGGATTGCCTTCTTCCACAGAGCTTGTTAACACGCACAGAACTGCTCTCCTCCCCGGGTGGCTGTGACATCTAACTCTGCCCTGGAGACAGTGTGTGGGCACCAGCCTGGAACGTTGGTGCAGGCACAGGCTTGTTGCTGTTTGAAGCAACTACATGCCACCGCTGAGGACTGGACCACTTTGAATCAGATGAGTTTTGCCTTGCGTTCAGGATAGTCCCATTCTCTCTCCTGTGTGAATTTGCCTTGCTGCCTCGGTGTCACGGAATTCAAGGGCAGTGGACATAATTCTAGAGTCCTTTGAAATGGAAATTTCTTGAATCTTAATGTTCTCTCTGGGAAGCTGATTTCAACTTTCTTTCAAAAAATTTCTTTTTCCTTCAGGCCCTTAATAATATTCCAAAACAAACCGGGGTATGTCATCTAAGATCAGGATTAAAAAAAATTCTTTTTGATTGGTCTCTGTCTCTTGGGTAAAAGTGAAGGGAGAAGGAATTATAGAGTGTTTTATGCTTTTAACATATATTTTAAAAATATAACTACAAATTAGGAAGGTAGCCTTAATGTTACTCTGTAAAGGACATGACTGGTCATTTTAGAGTGCATTACCATTAGCATAAAATGGGGTTAAGAAGAGATCTGGGACTATTCAGTTTATTTTATAGCTCCGTGCTTGAGAATGGCACAGGTCTTAGAAATTGGTGTCCGAAGAAATTTAGGAAATATATTCAGTTCACACTCAAAATATTCTTTATTATAAGGTATCTATAGTATCATAATCTAAGAAATACTATATGCTCGTGTCTGTAATCTTGAAATGGGTACACAAATGCATGGACAGTCTTGAGGAAGACTGAAGTCACCTGTCAGGGATTTGGAAAAGGCTAGACAGTTTGAATTTAGACTGTAAAATATGTCAATCTAAGTATATATTGCCCAGCAAGCATGACTTCTGCATCGTACAAGATTCAGCAATTGATGTTTCTAAAATCACTGTTGGAAGTTCGGGGCTGAAAACTATTATGAAATCCTGCTCCTTGAGTAGCTAGCCATCCACTCTATGTGAATTGTCCTGACATGAGAAAACGGAGGTCTGGAGGCCAGTGAACTTTTTGAGAAACTGGCAGCCCAGCAGACATGCTGACGCCAGCAGGACACCACTGGAAACTGAAGGTCTTTGTACCAGGAAGAAAAGTGCTTCTTCCCCGAAGGAGAGGGAGCCCTGGCAATGGAAGGCCGTTGGTAGCAACTGGGTAGTGAAGCTTGGGGGAAGGGCCTGGGGTTCAGAGAGTTGCTGTGTGTATAATAGGGGGAGAGGAATTTGGAGCTCTGGGGGTTGAAACATAAGGGATGTCACCATGGGAAGGGGGTGGGGGGAATGGCTGAGAGTGTCCTCCAAGAGGTGTCCCTTCTTCTTGTGAAAACCCCCTCTGTGTTTTCAGTGAAACCTCTCAGGAACTGCTTCATGTCAGCAGATTTATTTTGGGAACCAGTGGAAGGGCTGCATTTCGGTTTAGGGTAGGTGGAGGAACTCAAGAATGGCGTGCAGATTCAGGCGGTAAGAGGACATCAGACCCTATGGGAACTAGCAGGACTCTGGGGGAGTCTCTGGACCTTCCTCGACTGTAGAATTGGTGGGTTCAAGACAATTTCGTCCAGATGTTACAGGGCAAGGAGATCTGAACCTGAATTTTGGGTCACACCTTTAAAATAAACACCCAAATGAATATTTGTTCTTTAAACTCGTGTCCTGCCAGGCTGGCCTAACAACTCCGTCCGTGGATTCTGTTTTTCTGCCCCAATGAATACGGAATGGGAAGGGAGGGTTCGGAGGAGCGAGCTTTGGAAACAGGGCCAGACCGCCCGAGGAAGGCGGAGACCACGGCCAGGCTGTCAGGCGTGCTTTGCCGGGCGGGTGGAGCAGGGCGGCGCGTCGGGCTTCCGGGCATCCCGCGCTAGGCGGCGGTGGGCGGCGGCGCGGGGAGGGCGGGGAGCGCTGTCAGCGGTGGGCGGCGCCGGGCGCAGCGCGCTCCGGGACAGCTGGCGGCTCCGCGGCAGCGCGGCGAACGGTGACAGGTTCCGCAAATAACAGCTGCGGAGCAATCGTTGTGTTTGGACAACGTGGGAAGGGCCATTGTTCACAAATTGGGCTCTTCAACAACACCTGCATGCACAGATAATAATTGACTGTCGGTCTCGGGCTTTCAAAGACAAAAGACAGCCGTGGAGGGAGGAGCGAGCAGTTACTGGAGATCGCGGGACACCATTTGAACCACGGAGGGTGCAAACGAGGATTCCAGGTTCTGTTTCTGCCTCCGGCGGGACTGTAATTCACCGTGGGGCTCTCTTTCATTTACCGGTAGTGAGCTCCACCTCTTTTATCCTTGCAGGCCGCCGCCGCCGCAATCATCATTTCTTAAGTAGAGCGTGCTCCCCTGCAAAGCAGCGGTCAAAACTGGTAAAGTGGCCCTAGGAAAGGTCACATGTGTGTATGTAAATCGAAAGGTTTATGAGGCGCCCGTGGTTTACACTCCTCGGAGACTGCAGTGTTAGCATGTCAGAGCTAGACTGGAACCAAGGTCTACATGCAGAGTCTCTTCCTGTGGCTCCGGGAAGGCCTGACCATGACCCTCTTGATCCTGCAGTTTAAAATCCCTTGGTGGCGCCAGATGCTGCCACTACGTTGCTAATGCATCCAGTACCTTCCACTTGCACTTGCATTTCTCATTTTAGCCTCATAAGGACAGTGTGAGTCTGTAGTGAGTAAGAGCCCCGTTTTAACAGAAGAGGAACCAAAGGACCAAGTCTGGTGTTCTGTCCACCACTTGGCACAGCTACAGTGTACATTGGGTTATTTGGATCCTATTTAATTTCATTTTTTCCTTTTTCTGCCTTCAGTGAACAGCTACTACCAGGTCCAAGATGAGGTAATAGGCACACCAAGACTTAGGCAATACACTTCCTATCCTGGGTGCTCTGTCCAGTATGGTGCCACTAGCCACAGGTGGCTATTAAAATTTAAATCTTAATTAATTAAAATTAAATAAAATGTAAAATTCAGTTCGTCATTTGTACCGGCCCCGGCCCCATTTAAAGAGCTCAATAGTCATGTATGCCTGGTGGCTACTGTACTGGACAGGGCAGAGAGTTCTACTGGTCAGCACTGTGTGTAGAGGCTAACAATCTAGTGAATCTAGTGAAGTTCTAACAATCTAGTGAACAATCTAGTGAAGTTTAGGAAAATTTCCCTCTTTTCTGTCCTATGTGCTATGTTCTTGAAGTTCAGTTGTTTCTTGGTGTATACATACTTCTTGCTTTCTAAAAAGTAGCCTGAGCAGTTTCAGTTTCTCAGTAAAGAGGTAAAATGTACCTACAACAGATGCGTTCTTTTTTTTTTTTTTTTTTTTTGCTGTACGCGGGCCTCTCACTGTTGTGGCCTCTCCCGTTGCGGAGCACAGGCTCCGGACACACAGGCTCAGCGGCCATGGCTCACAGGCCCAGCCGCTCCGCGGCATGTGGGATCCTCCCAGACCGGGGCACGAACCCATGTCCCCTGCATCGGCAGGCGGACTCTCAACCACTGCGCACCAGGGAAGCCCAGATGCATCCATTTTAATGCTCAATTTAGTGAGTTTTGACTAATGTAAACAGCACTGTAGTCACCACCATTATCAAGACAGAACTTTTGTATCTTTCCAAAATGTCCCCTCCGTGACCCTTCCCAGGCATTCCTCCTGTTAATCCTTAGTCTAGGCAAACACTGATCTACTTTCTGTCATTATATATTAAACTTGTAGTCCCCAGAGTTTCGTATAAATGGAATCATATAATATTCATTCTTTTGTCTGCTGTCTTTTGCTCTGTTTGAAATTCATCCATGAGATTCATCCATGTTGCTACATGTATTACTAGCTAGTTCCTTTAATCATTGAGTAGTGTTCTTTTGTAGGGATATATCACAATTTGTTTATCTATGCACCTGTTGATGGGCGTTTGGGTTGTTTCCAGTTTTGTCTGTTATGAACATTTGCATACCCATCTTTGTGAGGACATGTTTCCATTTCCTAAAAGTGGAACTTCTAGGTCATACTGTCAGTGTATGTTTCACTCTATAAGAAACTGCCAGACTGTTTCCAAAGTTACTGTATCATTTTGCGTCCTATTTAGCAAGGTTGCAGGATACAAACTCAACATATAAAAATCAACTGTATTTCTATATGATAACTATATACAATTACAACTGAAATTTAAAAAGCACCATAAATAATAGCATAAAGAATGAAATATTTAGGGTTAAATTTAGCAAAATATGGAGCATTGAAAATAACAAAATACTGCTGAGAGAAATTTTAAAAGACCTAAGTAAATGGAGAGAAATATACTGTGTGCGTGGATTGGAAACATGATCTTGTTAAGATGTCATTTCTCCCCAGATTTTTTTTTTTTTGGGGGGTAGAAACTGACAAACTGAAAATGAAAATCTAAGGGATCTAGAACAGTCAAAACAATATTGAAAAGAGTAACAAAGTTGGAAGATTTACATGACTTAATTTCAAAACTTTAAAGCTACAGTAATCAGGATGGCATGGTTCTGGTATGAAGAAAGTCTAGATAGAAGCTGCTGAAGTACTGGAGCAGGAAGAGATATAGGAAAAGCTTTATGCTAAAGGGTCAAAATAAATGTGGAGTTTTGAGTTAATAAAGAGGGGCTTATAAAGAGGGATTTGTGGGGAGAACAGAAAAATCAAATGGGGATTTTATGAATTTGCTGTCTGGCATATGATGTAATTCTTCCTCAGTGACAACCTTAAATCTTAAGTAAAGTTCTTAGGAAAATTTTCATAGAGATCCACAGAGGGTAGAACCAAGATGGCAGACTCACATGAAGGAGAGGATTTGGGGGGCACGAAATATCGAGAGGACGTAGTAAGATCCGGAAGTAAGTAGAATATAGTCTGTAAATGTCTCAAGTAAGATCAAGCATTTTATAAAAGTATGGGGAAGGCTTTAGAATGTTCCAAGCTGTGGAAGCAAGGTTCAGACCATAGTCAGATTCTCTCTGTCTAAAGACTTTTGTTATGTAAAGAGAATTCCTGAATCCAGTGCTGGTATATTGTACAACTCCAGGGGACACTGTTTTCATGTTAGCTTTCTCAATGAAAGCTGGTCCTGGAGTTGTGCAGCCCAACTCAGCTGCCCTCATCAACTGAGTCTAAAAATCAGCATTTTTAAAAAGGCTATGGGAGTGTGAGGTTTGCAAAATACTCTTCAATATTATGTATTATCTCTTTTGCGTTCCTCACCTGTGTCCCTAAAAATATGTTCCTTACTTCCCAAACTTCTCACATAAAGGCTCAGTAGAGGGACTTCCCTGGTGGTCCAGTGGTAAATAATCCTCCTTCCAACGTAGGGGAAGCGGGTTCCATCCCTGGTCGGAGAGCTAAGATCCCACATGCCGTGGGGCAGCTAAACCTGTGTGCCACCAACTATTGAGCTTGCGCGCCTCAACGAGAGAGCCCACGTGCCACAAACTACAGAGCCCACGCACCCTGGAGCCTGTGCACCACAACTAGAGAGAAGCCCACGCCGCAACTAGAGAGAATCCCAGCAGACCACGCGCCATAACGAAAAGATGCTGCGTGCCTCAACAAAGATCCCGTGTGCTGCAACAAAAACCTGACGCACACCCCACCCCCAGAAAAAATAAGGAAAAAAAAAAGGCTGAGTAGAAAAGACAGGCAATGGAAACAGTGAAGCCACATATCAAATGGGACCCCCAAAAGGAATTCTTTGTCTTCTTCCTTCAGTCTTCTCGGATTTAGGGATTCAGAAAAAGGAAGAAACTCTCTTATTCACACAGCCTGGATTAAACTGCATGTCTAGTTCTGTTCTATAAAGTCCTTTCCATTTGGATATTCCAAGTAATTAGGCATGTCTGAAACAGAAAGTGAAGCACTTTTACTGCTTTTTAACATTGGACGTCCATTTCCCCTTCTGTAGTAGTGGTACCCTGCTTTCCCTCTGGGGAATCATCCTCACCCTTGCTCTGGGTAGAGTTGACTGTTCTCCCAGTACAGAGCCACTCCACTCAGGACAACCAGGGCTTTTATGATTGGTTCTCAGGTGGGGCACATGACTTAAATTGGGCCAATCAAAGTGAAACTCATAACTTGGTGGAAAAAGCTTCCTTCTGAGCTATACAGAACTGAACGTTGGAAGTGTTGTCAATAACTCCTTACCCCCCCTCTTTAAATTAGTTTAGGTCAGGTTTTATAGTACCTGTTGTCAATAACTCCTTCCCCCCCCCTTTAAATTAGTTTAGGTCAGGTTTTATAGTACCTCAAAGCAAAACAACCCTAAATGAAACACTGAATTTATTATCTGATCCTCTAAGCCCATATCAACTTCTTCTCTTGGTTGTTAAAATGGCACGATTACTGTTTCAGTCTCAGGATAAGTTAATTGCCGTAACAAATGACTCCAGAATGTCAGTGGCTTGCCGCAGTGAGCCATGTGAAGCCCAGGTGGTGTTCCTATTTGGCAGGCAGACTT
The DNA here is from genome assembly GCF_011762595.2 of Tursiops truncatus. NCBI lineage: Eukaryota > Metazoa > Chordata > Mammalia > Artiodactyla > Delphinidae > Tursiops > Tursiops truncatus. The sequence goes on along the minus strand of NC_047040.1, from coordinate 60,187,005 downwards.
TCATGTAGCCCTCCTTCAGTCTTGTTGATCTGACCCCCCTCTTCAGCCTCAGAGCCCTCTTCATTCATCGGGAGGATGGGAAGGAGAGTGGAGAAACACATGTGGGAAGTTTTTATGGACCAGACCTTTATGGGGAACACAGTACTTCTGTTCACAATCTTTCCTCAGAGCTCAATTACATGGTATACCCAACCGCAAGGGAGGCTGGGAAAGGTGGTCTACCTGTGGCCCCAAGAGGAAGAGGAAGCTACACTCAAGCTCCAGGATTACAAAGTGTGGTCCTTTGTTATTTATTCCTCTCCTTGAGTTACTTTATTCAGCGAGCCACCAAGTCGTGTTAATTTTTACTTTGCAATGTCTTTCATCTCTTGCTTCTTCCCCCTTTACTCTGCCCCCATTTTTCTTCCATAATCCAGCCCCAACTCTTGCTCTCCTCTGTTTCAACCCATTTGCATTCCCCGCTGCCAGGCTCCTCAAGGGCAGCCGCTGCCTTCTCCAGCTTTGTATTCTCAGTGCCTACAGACACCTCATAAACATCAAGAAGTGTTTGCTTTGTGAAAAGCTGACACACTAATCTTCCTTATCACCAATTTCAGCATGTTGTTCCCTTGCTCAGAAATCTTCAGGAGATCTTGTAGCTTACTTTGTCAAACTTGTATTTACATGCTTGCCTTCACTTTGTGAAGAAGGGCACTCATGCCCTTCTTTTCAGCCTTCTCCACAGCCTTCTCTGCTCCCCAGGCCAGCTCCAGCCCAAGTGCATCCTGTTTTCTGGGCACTATGCTTTCCCTGAAATGCTCTCTTCATTTACCTCTTCCCTCTGTCTTTCCAAGTACAGATCTTCCTTGACTTTTGATGGGGTAACATCTTGATAAACCCATGGTAAGTTGGAAATATTGTCAGTTGAAAATGCATTTCATACACCTAACCTATGGAGCATCATAGCCTAGCCTAGCCTATCTTAAACATGTTCAGAACACTTACATTAGCCTACAGTTGGGCAAAATCACCTAACGCAAAGCCTATTTTATAATAAAGTGTTAAATACCTCATGTAACTTACTGAATACTATATTGAGTGGTTGGGTACAGAATGGCCATAAGTGTACTGGTTGTTTACCCTGTGATCACATGGCTGACTGGGAGCTGCATCTTGCTGCCACTGCCCAGCATCAGGAGAGGGTATTGTACCGCCCGTTGCTAACCCAGGAAAAGATCAAAATTCAGAATTTGAAGTGCAGTTTCTACTGAATGCACATAACTTTTGCACCACTGTAAAGTCAAAAAATTGTAGGTTGAACTGTTGTAGGTCAGGGACCCTGTGTCAAGGTCCATCCAAGCCCTGGCTCCTCCATGCACCTTTCCCATTCTGCACCTGCCCTCCTTTACCTCCCCCTTTTGTGAACCCCCCTGGCTGCCTGTATTGTTGATAACCAGGGTGACCCTATGTCTTTGATTTTATTTCTTTTTTTTAAAAAAAACACTTTCATATTATTGATCAGCTTATTTATTTATTTATGGCTGCGTTGGGTTTTCGTTGCTGCATGCGGGCTTTCTCTAGTTGCAGAGAGCGGTGCGTGGGCTTCTCATTGTGGTGGCTTCTCTTGTTGTGGAGTATGGGCTGTAGGCGCGTGGCCTTCTGTAGTTGTGGCACACGGGCTCAGTAGTTGTGGCTCACGGGCTCTAGAGCACAAGCTCAGTAATTGTGGCGCACGGGCTTAGTTGCTCTGCGGCATGTGGGATCTTCCCGGACCAGGGCTCGAACCCGTGTCCCCTGCATTCGGATTCCTAACCATTGTGCCGCCCGGGAAGTCCCAGTCCTTGCTTTTCTGAGACGGCCCTGAACGCACATGATCTGTCTTGTTGTCAGACGCATTGGCATAAAAAGTAGACAAAGCTGGAGCTGCTCTGATTGCAGGGAGGTGGGCAGAGATCAGTGCTATAGCACCACACCTCATAACCCAGCATCTTCTTGCAGCCTTTTGAGGAGCAGAGTTTAAAAACCATTGATCAAGTTCAATCCCTTCATTTTACAGATGAGGAAACTGAGGCAACCAAGAGGTAGGCTTGCCCAAGTTCATAGCTGGTTGAAATAGTCAGAACCCACAGCTCCTGACTCCTAATGCTGGCGTTCTCTCCTAGCAGCTGCCTCCTAGTCTGTCCTGCTTTTGTCTCTGGTACACCTATATAGGAGATTCTAAACTCTACAGGGCAGCACCTGTCTGGTAGCCTTCCCCATGGCTGAGATTTAAATAGTAGTAAATGCTCAATTCATACTTATTGATTTAAATTCCATTTCATATCAGTGGGTTTGAAATCTAGTAAAATTAGCCAGGATCTGCAGCTAAAGCTATGAGCCCATTTTATATACATGTGGCAAAGATTGGAGAGAGAAAACAGAAAAATAAGAGTAATTTAATTTGATGGCTGGTGGGATTATGGATGAGTTTCTTTTATTTGTGCCAGATGTGAGGATGACAATGTGATAAAATTAACTGGAGTCCAGATAACTTCAATGGCACTTTCAATGCAGCTGAAGTCTTATTTTTCTTCTCTTTTTTTCTAATTTTCTCTTTTTTCTGATTTCAAAGTTTGCTAATTCTAACATTCTATCTTCTTTGAAGTCCCCTCTAATCTCTTTTTCATTCAAAACCACCCCAGGCATTTGAGAGTGTAATTCACAGAAATTTATTATTAATAATATCAGTGAAATGAATCCTGTAATTATTTACGCCATCATTTTAAACATGGCGGAGCATTTGCAGAAGCATGGACCTTGCCTGAAGGGTTATACCGGGCACATTACACGTCGATATGCAGCATGAATAAATCCGTTAAGATAAGATGACTGTTGGATCTCAAGGACAGAGAATTCTCAACTGTGTTCAATAATGCTATTAATCAGTTTTTCATAAAGAAGCTATCCCCAAAGGACAGAGAACAAAGGAGGAAGGAAGCTGCTTTGAAGAAAGTCTTGAAAGAGACATCGGTTGGGCATGGCATGTGGCTGGGAGCAGGCCAGGCTAAAGCCACAGAGTATGAAGTTGCTGGCATCTCAGAGCTGCCATCCTTTGAAAGAGAGGATTCTGTGACCTTTCTTCACGAGAATCAGGGACAAGGACCAAGAGCTGCCTGTGTGTGAGAGAGATTGGTTTGATGTTTTTATTTCTCAACTCTTAAGATCTGGGGGCCAGGTTTGAAGAGCCGTCATCAGCAAAATTTGTCACAGCACAGTCTGGTACAAAGAGAAGAAATAAAATGCTGCCTTAAAATACTTTAAATCACAAGGAAATTGAAGAGTCATCTACAAGTACTTGTTGTGGGCCTTGTTAGGAATCTTGTTGTGTAGATCCTGTTGGATGGGGGCCAGAGCTACCGCGTAAAGTGGAGCAGTTTGTGTGTTGCACGAAGGTCCAGGCTGAGGTGGTGAATCCATCTTGGCTCTACTTATTGAGCTCTGTATTGGCATGAGGCTGCCTGAGCCCAGAGGAATGGTACTTTTTTCCCTAATTTGCCCAAAGCTGGCTTGCCAAGCCAAGTGCTCAGAGGGTGTGTACTGTTGTAACTTGCACAAAGACACTGAATAGGTTCACAGTGGCCTGGGAAAGGAAGTAGGGGAGGCTGAAAAGAGAGAGGGTAACAGTAGAGGAAGAAGGTAACATGGATAATTTAAGTAAGTTGGGAAGAGAAATATTCAGAAGATGTTACAAGATACCATGTAATCAATTGTGCCATTACTGTCAGGATTCCATTCTCCTGTTTCTTCTACTCTGCTCCCTACCTTCCATCCTCATTGATTTTCTCCAAGCCCATGGCTTTTCCCTCCATGTCGATGCACAAGACTCCCAAATTTCTATCTCTAGATCTGACCTCTCTCCTTAACTTCAGGACCATCTGTCCAAAAACTTATATTGGAAATATCTATCTGGGTGGCCCTGATGCATCTTAAACTCAACATGTACCAAATTATATTCATTTTCTCCCTCTACCCTAAACTTGTTCTACATTCTTGACCTTGCAAATCCACATTCTCCTCTTTATTTCCCCTGCCAACGCCTGGCTTCAAGTCTAATAGCATCATAACTGATCTGCCTGCCTCTAACCTCTCCTCAATTTAACATGTCCTCCACATTTCTGGCACAGTAATTTTCCAAAAAGGAAAGTCTTTTCATACCTCTCTCCTCCTTAAAACTCTACTGGTCCTTTTTTGAGTCATAAGGTCTCCATGATCTGATCCCTGTATACCTCTCTCCAGCCTTAATTCCTACTTTTGCTCCCTTTATATTTTATAACAGCTCTGACCTGGAGCATCCTATACTTCACTTCTTCATACCTTTCTCCTTGATGATCCCTCTGCCTGGGATGTCTTGCCCTCCTTGGCTACCAGTTAAACTTGTTATTCACAACTTTGCTTGAACGAGGAAGCTTACCCTTAGAGAATTACCCATTCTTTCTTTTGTGCTACCCAATGCCTTGTACTGTTTTGGAACATATTTTTTTACATGTCTGTCTTCTCTGCTAGATGGGGCTCTATGATGGTTAATTTTACGTGTCATCTTGACTGGGCTAAGGGATGCCCACATAACTTGTAAAATATCATTTTTTAGATGTGTCTGTAAGGGTATTTCCAGAAGAGATTAGCATTAGCATTTGAATCAGTAAACTGGTAGAGATGATCACTCTCACCAATGTGGCTGGACGTCATCCAATCCATTGAAGGCCTGGATAGAACAAAAAAGCAGAGAAAGGGCAAATCTGCTTTTTGCTTGAGCTGGGGCATCAATCTTCTCCTGCCCTTGGACATTGGCACTTCTGCTTCTTGGGCCTTCAGACTCAGATAAGGACTTATTCCATTGGCTCCCCTAGTTCTCAAGCTTTTGTGGCAGGACTGAATTACACCACAGCTTTCCTGGTTCTCCAGCTTACAGATGCCAGTTCATGGGACTTCTTGGCTTCCGTAATCATGTGAGCCAATTCCTATTATAAACCTCCTCTTATCTCTCTCTCTCTCTCTATATATATATCCTATTCATTCTATCTCCCTGGAGAACCCTGAGTAATACAGGCTCCATGACATCAAGAGCGAAGTCTTGGTCATCTATGTGTAACCCATTCCTGTAAGTTTCCGGCCTCATCAGCCTGTGCCTACTCCAAAAAGTTGTGTAGTGTGTGTCATATCTTATACCCAAATGGTATTAGAACAAGTCTTCTCCTGTCCAGTTGCCAGAAATGGGCTTTCTTTCAAATGGGGCTTCTAGGTAAGTTTCCACTCTTATTCCCACTGTGGTTTTAGAGTGAAGAAGACCCATGCAGACACTAGGCTACAACTGCTACCAAAAATAACCATCCTTAGAAGTTAAAGGTCACACATAATCTCAGAGCCCCCATAAAATCTCTGCTGGGCCTCTACATGAAGAATCTCTCAGCATCTCCAAGCTAGTGAGGGGCCATTTAACCTAAGATGAACCAAGCTGTTGCCTGGCTATGACTTGTCTAGCTCCAAAAGTTTAACTGGGCAAATCAGGTGTTCTTACTTGGGAATTTGAAGTCCAAAACACTGAAACAAGTTGCCAGTTGGTAGAAGGGGAAAAAGGTGAAAGGATGCTCAGTGGTAGTTCTGGGACCCTAGCCAGCAAAATCATGGATAAATTGCTGCAGCTTGAAGCCAGCAAAACTATGAGTGAGCAGGGGGAGGCCAGCTGGTGGAGATGGAGAAAGAAGCAAACACGTGAGGGTACCAGCTCTGTTATTGGTGGGGCACCAGCAGAGGAAGCTTGAGATTTTCTGCTGCTAATGTCTCTAAAGACACTCTGAAGTTTTAGTTCCCATGAGAACTGGCTGTACCATGGCTCAGTATCAGATCCTGTGACATCCCTGTCTCTTCCCTTACCTCTTATTTATTCTTTGAGTAACCCCCTACCACCACCCGCCCCCAGTGAATTAGGTTGAATAGTTCTCTGTTCTTTCCACCTTGGAAAGGGATGTGATTAACACTTGTTGAATTACACCATATGGATTTTAAAAAGAGAAGGAGCATGTAAGTTGCTGTGGTGAAGCAAGGCTTCCTGGAAGAAATAGGACTTTCGTGGGAGAAGGGTAGAGGGAGCGATATCCCAGGCCTGAGACAGTGCACAGTAAATAATCCCAGGTCATGCCAAGGAAAAGGCTACTTAAAGAGCAGTAATTTGTAATTGTGTGGCGACGCTGAAGACGTGAGAGTCCTCGAGTGGTTTTCCAGGCTGCCAACAACCCTCACTTCAGTCTCCCCAAGTCATCATTTGGATTAGTCTGACCCCAAAAACTTGGGAAAGACAAAGAATGATTATTAAAGAAATCATACTACGCCATGGAAGATGGAAAGGTAAAATTGTGCTGTAATAATCCCTCAGACAGAATAAATGTTGTACTGGATTATTATGTTGTCTAAAGATAGTCTTTGTGAATGACACTTGTGATATTTTCAGCTATTTATTTTGCAGTGCTTCCATTTCCATTCTATTTGGAGTGATGGTTTCTCTTTTCCAATGCCTCCTCCTTTCCTTCATCTTGGCAGTGGGAAATAACCTGACAAGGTGCTTTCAGGAACTCTCTCAAGGTACAGCACTCAAAGTTCTCCAGAATTCAGAAAAGTTCCTCTTTTCAATCATGTTACTGTATGTGTGTGTGTGTGCATGTGTGTGCGTGCATGTGTGTGTGTGTGTGTGAGAGAGAGAGAGAGAGAGAGAGAGAGAGAACTACAAAAAGAGAACAGGCAGCACCGGCCAGCTGCCATGGAGACAGACATCCGTGAAGAGGCATTTGTGTAGAAACAGCCCAAGGGTTGGGGAAATACTTCAGGATAAAGCAAAACCCTTGAACATGCTTGAGCTCTGTAGAACAAACCTAAATGTGGCTTATGTACCCTTCTAAACCTAAACTTTTCCAGCATTTTAAATTAATGTTTAATATTTCATTTACTTAAAAAAATTATTTATTTATTTTTGGCTTTGTTGGGTCTTCATTGCTGCACACTGACTTTCTCTACTTGGCGGCGAGTGGGGGCTACTCTTCATTGTGGTGCGTGGGCTTCTCATTGTGGTGGCTTCTCATTGCAGAGCAAGGGCTCTAGGTATGTGGGCTTCAGTAGTTGTGGCACACGGGCTCAGTAGTGTGGCACGCGGGCTCAGTAGTTGTGGTGCACGGGCTTGGTTGCTCCGCGGCACGTGGGATCTTCCCGGAGCAGGGCTCGAACCTGTGTCCCCTGCCATGGCAGGCAGATTCTTAACCACTGCGCCACCAGGGAAGCCCAGCAACTTTTGAAGTCAGCATTTTTCCTGTGTCCAGGTGAGGAAGCTAAAGCCCAGAGGGCTGAGATAACTTGCTAAGGTTGCCCAGAAAATTAGTGGTAGAACCAGGCTTCCTGATTCCTAGCCTAGTGCTTCTTCCTCAGATGAGTGGCTTTCCAGCTCTCTCTCTCTCTTTTTTTAAACCCCACATATCTCTTTCTTCAAATGAAACCATTTAAGACATCCAACATGTGAAACAAGTATGGCTGGAACTGCCCTAGTTGAAAATGGGGTGAATGTGGGAATTTTGATAGCTCAGCTACCCCCTCCCCAAGGGCAGCTGGGCCCTGAACTTTGTCTGAGGAGGGACTCCCAAAACACTGCTCCCGGAGCACCTGGTCTCGCCCAGAGCACAGACGAACTCCCTGGTTCGTCAAAAAGGGACACTTCCCACCCAGAAGGGATGCAAGTTCATCTTTATTTTACTTTATTTTTTTAAAAAATCTATCTATCTATCTATCTGGCTGCTCCGGGTCTTAGTTGCCGCATGTGGGATCTTTAATTGCAGCATGCGAACTCTTAGATGCGGCGTGTGGGATCTAGTTCCCTGACCAGGGATGGAACCCAAGCCTGCTGCATTGGGAGCGTCGAGTCTTAGCCACTGGACCACCAGGGAAGTCCCCAAGTTCATTTTGATCTAGGCCAGCCACGAGCACAGTTTTATCTGGTGGTGATTTATTCTTTCTCTCCCTCTCCCTGCCACTTCTCTTGAGTCACATCTGCAGTGCTCTGAGTGTTTAATCTCTCACTTATCCCTTCTGTCCCACTAGCTCCTTGAGCTGAGGTGCTTTCATCCTGGCAGGTGACCGCCATAAGCCTTTAAAGAGTGGTAAAATGAGATGGAGAAGTAATCAGAGGCCCCAAGGCTGCTTTAGGTGATGTTTGTTCAATTCCACCCACTCTCCCTCTGAACTTAAGGTTTTCCATTCAGGCTCATGAGTGCCACGCCCGGGGCATTCCAGCTGAGCTGTCTGTAGCTGAGCCAGAGTTTTTAGATGGCTGGAAAAACAATGTGCTGAAGAAGCAAGACCTCCATGCTGTCATCCTGTTGGGACTCAACCCAGTAGCCTCAGCGAGGCCTCACACAGCCAGGCGCTGAGATGGTCTGCCCCGTGTGGTGGAAAATGAGAGGGGAGTGAGCAGTACCCACAGCCCTCTGTCTCCCTCCCTCCCTGAGTTGGGAATGACTGCAGGGTGAGCAAGCATCACGGATGCAGGGTAGACTTGCCAAAGTGAGGGAGGTATGTATGAGCCATTGAGAATGACTCATGCGCTTTCCACCTGATACAGGAATGTCAGCGCTTCCAGGATACGCTTTAGGAGATGATCAACTCTGATACAGGAATGTCAGCCCTTCCAGGAGACGCTTTAGGAGATGATCAACTCTAGCAAGCCCTCCCCAAGTGCCGCACGCTGCAAACTCCACACTGTTCCTGTTTTCCAGATAGGGAAAAACAAGACTACAGAAGAGAAGCTGGATCCCAAAATGACACTTAGAGACACCTCCATGTTTCAGGTGAGGATTCTGGTTTAAAATGGCTGTTGGCACTGGGGAGACTGTTTCAAGAGTGTGAGTCATCCTGAAACCGCACATTCCGTGACTGATGGCTATTCCCATGGCCCCTTTCCAGATGGCAGCTCTGCACCGTGATGAGTAACCGTAGCTCACATTTCCATAGAAGTTTACAGTTCCAGAAGCTCTTTCTCGTATATATCACTGAACAGGGGTCAGTGCAGGTGACAGCAACCACTTTAGAAGTTTAAGCAGAAAGGGCGTTAATATAGATCATCAGGCGCTTACGAGTTGCAGGCTTCGGGCTGGCCTTCCATGAGTGTCTCCCAGAGCTGGATCCCAGAACTGGCCTACCCAGAGAACATCTACTTCTGCCACAATTAGGAAGCCAGTCCCAGAAATGTTGGCTCTAAGAATATAATTCATTGTAATTTGGAGATCAGAAATATTGGCTCCAGCTCCACTTGTGATCTGTGCTAGCAGAATGCATACCGCATGCCTTCTTAACTTTGTAAATTCAAGTCCTTTGCAAAGACATCGCTGCAAGGGAGTCTGGAAACTAGGTTTTAGCCTTGCAGGCTCTGTGGTATGGGAAGGCACACTAGAAAGTTGGATAGATACATCTATTCTGTATCTGCCATCCTATACTATTTCTCCCTTAGTATTCACAGGAAATCTGAAAGTGACAGGAGAAGTGATAGTCTCATTTAGCACATGAGGAAAAGGGGTGTAATGGCAGGGCTAGAGAGAGAATAATGGGGAGACGCGAGGCTCAGGGACTGTTGCTCTGAGCAAGCGAAGTTTGTGTTGAGGTCTAGAGAATGCTAGGGCTTCAACTCGATGAAGGGCTGAGCAGGAACGGTATTCTAGGCAGGAATAGCACGCATAAAAGTTCTCAGGCTAGAGGGAGCGCAATCCACCTGCAGCACTGAAGCGGGGGCAGCGTGCCTGTGGGGCGGAGAGAGAAGGATGTGAGATGAGGCTAGAGAGGCACCAGGGACAGACAGGCAAGCCCTGTATGCTCCACTGAGGAACTTTGCCTTTGTCCTAAGAGCAGTGGGGAGCCATTCAAGCGTTTTATGGAGGGGGCTGATGTAAGCGTGTGTGGGACGTGATCATGTTTAATTTTGAAAAGGTGACAGGCTGCGGTGTGTGTCCTAATACCATGCCTGTATTCACTTAATCACCGTCTGCAATTTGCCACCGAACTCTCACTCTTCTGTAGTACTAAAGGGGTTTATTTTTGTGTCATCCTCATTCTTTCATTCTAAGCAACAGGAGAAAAACAACAGCAAGAAGAGGTCTACACATCTGGGAGGGTATTTCTAGGGGGTTTACATTTGTATAAATAAAAGGCTCTGGGGAAAACCATTAATTTCCCCTGTAGCTGCTTTAGGATGCTGGGGTGGGGGGATTCGGTGTGAGCTGCGGATTGTTCTGTGGGAGGAGCTCAACAAGGTGTGGAAGTGAATCAGCAGGCGAGGTCTCTGATGGTGCCTCTGGTCCTCTAGAAGTTGGCAGTGCTGGGCTACCTCGGTCCCCCTCAGGGATAGGTTGGAGGAGGGTGGGTCTCCTCTCACTGACCAGCACGTCAGGGTCTGGGCAGCCCATGGTCAAGTCGTGTTTCGAAGAGATCGAAGATCAGAAACTTAAAAAACAGACGTGACTGTACACCAAAACGACCACATCTCTTTAAAGAACTGGCCTCTGAGAGTCCCAGGTCTCAACTTCCTCCAGAAACCTTTCTTCCAGAGGCACCCAGCTCTGTTAGCGCCTTCCTCCGGGGAGGAAGGCATCCAGTAGGCAGTCTCACCTCCATGGAGGCTCTGAGTCTCCTAACCAGAGGTGAGCTTCTTGAAGGAAGGGATTACACTTTGCATAAGTCTTTGTATTCCTTACAGCATTCGTTGGGGTTGGTTTATGGTCTGAGTGGGAAATATTCACAAATCCCGAGATTCTCGACTTTCTTCTTTGGGTCATGGTGGCCGTGGGGTGGGGTGTTTCTAGACCCCAGGCTAGGAACCGTTGCTTAGACTAAACCTTCCACAGGACTTCTTGGAAGTGAACCTCTTTCTGATTCTCCGAAGCCTATGTACTGGGGGGCTGTCCACACCAGCCCTGAAACCAGTGACCAGGGGCAAGAAGTGTGCTTTGTGAGGTTCCCCTGGGACAGCGAGTGGAAGCAGCTGCGGTCCTCTTGGGCACGGCCTCCGCCTTCCTGCAGAGGTGTACAGAGCCAGAGCTGGTCTGCAGATGCATTGTGAAACAGAGTTATTAACAACCATTTAACTGTGTGGGTCAAAGACATCGATGCTCATTGCTTGCTCTGCTTTTCTTTTATGGGTTTCCCAGAAAAACTACTAAGGTAGGGAGCCCTGTGCGGCTCACGCACTGAAGTGTCTCACATGCTGGCTGCCTTTCAGAGCCACTGCTGCCCACCTGGGGAAAGCACTTAATTGTGGCATTTTGGTGTCTCTTTGTATGAGCAACCAGAATGTGTTGGGTTTGGTGCTCTGAAGCTCACTTCTTTGCTCAGTTGGACCCCCCTTCCCCCGACTCCGGTCGTCCCTGCTTCTCCATCTCTCCATCCTCTGCTAGCCAATTCGAATAGGAACTCAAGAGAATCATTTCTATTTATATTTAGGGAATCCTTAAAAGAAATAGATGTCAAGAAGCCAGAGCATTACCCATTTTTTCCATTAAAAATGATAACAATGAAGTGATAAATGATTCATGAAGTAAAACATTATGGGCAGGGCTTCCCTGGTGGCGCAGTGGTTGAGAGTCCGCCTGCCAATGTAGGGGACACGGGTTCGTGCCCCGGTCTGGGAAGATCCCACATGCCGCGGAGCGGCTGCGCCCGTGAGCCATGGCCGCTGAGCCTGCGCGTCCGGAGCCTGTGCTCCGCAACGGGAGAGGCCACAACAGTGAGAGGCCCGCGTACAGCAAAAAAAAAAAAAAAAAAAACATTATGTGCAGATAGTGTAGTCAGATTCCTAGAGGCAGAAAGTAAATTGGTGGATACCAGAGCTGGGTGGGAGGAGAGAGTGGAGAGTTATTGTCTACGGAGTACAGAGGTTCACTTCGGGGAGATGAAGAAGTTCTGGAGATGGTGGTTGTACAACACTGTGAACGCACGTAATGCCACTGAACTGTATGCTTAAAAATGGCTAGAATGGGAAGTTTTATGTAACGTATATTTTGCCACAATAAAAGAAACGGCTGTGGACAGAATTATCTCAACGAAGAGACACTAAATGCGTTGCGTTTTAGCTTGGGGGCTGTGTGTGTGTATTTATATTAAAAGTAACCAGTTTCCCGAAAACATGTAACCTGCTCCGCGCCAAGAGGCTCTTTTCCTGTGCTTTTGTGCATCCTGAAGTTGTCTCCACAGTGTGTTGGTCAGGAAGTGGGTGACTCATGGGGCATTTATGACAAATGCCTGAGTCGCGCGCACACACACACACACACACACACACACACACACAAGTCACCTCCCCCACAGGCTTCTAAGACAGGCAGTGATTTGGATACTGCCAGAGAAATGTGCCTGGGGCAGGCAGGCGCGTTCCTGGGCGGCCTTTCCTGTGGCTTGGTAATAAAGGGAAGCTGTGGCCACAGCTCGCAACTCCAGGCCCAGCATTACTTCTCTCTTTTAAGTTCAACCTGGATGGTGGCAGCAGTGAGAGCAGTTGGTACTGGAAGTGCCTGGTGCCTGCTGGCCGCTGTGGGCTGTGCCTGTTTCAGGGGCCTCTTCACACAGTGATGGGAGCGATGCTGGGTGTAGGCACACAAGACGGCGGGTGCATCATGGGTGCCATGGTCCGGTTAATCCCAGGGCTGGTCTGACATCTTCCTGGTTGTTGTGAATTCGTTTGGGAGCTACTCAGTTATGTAAAGACATGGAGGGCTGAACTGGACGTTAGGAGACCCGGGCTTAGACTGGGCTCTGCCACTAGCTCCTTTGGTTACTATGGTAAATCACTTAAACCTTCCGGCCTCGGTTTCCTTCTAGATCAGGACTGGCCGGCACACAGTTCACGTGCCGCCTACCCCTCCTGCGTCCACAGCAGACACCACTCACTACTCACAGCACTCTCCCCGAGCCCAGACACCCGCTCAGAGCCCTTCCCACACTGCCCTCTTGTACCTCTTTCAGTGAATTGGAATTAGCATTTCAGGTGAGCCTATTTGCCTCCTAAGGTTGGTTCTCAGTTCTCACTTAGAATCACTGAAGAGTGTTTACAAAATACACATGTTTGAACCCTACCCATATGGGTTCTGAGTTAATTGGTCTGGGATGAGCCCCAGGCATTGATATATTTTAAAAGCTCTCCAGGTGATTCTATTGTGTAGCCAGGCTTGAGGGCCACTGGTTAGATGGTCACTAAGAGCTCAGATCCAGTCACTCTATGAAGGAGTGTTGGCAATAAGGTGGCAGACGTGACTGGGCCAGTTGGGCTACACTCTGGTGGCCAGAACACGAGGTCGAGAACCAGGAGACCTCGCTCTTGTTTATAGTGTTCACTTGTAATTCACTGTATCTTGACTGAGTTATTTATTCTTCCAGAGCTTTAGATTCCACGTGTATAAACTGGGAATAATAATCTCTTGAGCTTCCTATTTCGCCATATTTTAGGGGGATGAAATGGTAAAAGATAAATGAGAACAGTGCTACATTGTGTCACATAAATGACTCCATTTTAATAACCCAAGTGCCCCTAAATACTTTAAAAAATTTTTGCAATAAAACTTGAATCTATCCCTTAAGAGGATTTGGTGAAGATCAAGTGAGATGAAATACACAACAGCACCCAGCGCGCGGCCTGGCAGGTGTGCAATAAAGACTTGTTTAAAAATTTTCGTGGCGATTACTGCAACAGTAAATCACACACGGAGTTTTATGTGCCTTAAAGGAAGGATAAGCTAATTTCTGTGGTTGCTTTTAGATATGGCTCTTTATTTGATTTTTCTAAGGTAAAAAAATTATGAATGTTAATGCCGAAATAGCCTCCTTATAAAATATGCAAATGATAGAGAAGTAAAAAAAGCAGAATATGAAAGTCTTCCTTATCTTCCGACCCCACTGCTCCCACTCCAGAAATAATCACCAGCGGTGATTGAAGTGTGTTTGTCTAGGTAGGCCTCTTTCTTTGCATTTACATCACACACACACACGTTAAAGATTTTTTTTTTTCTCATAGAAATGGGATCTATATAGTATTCTACAGTTTACTTAACAATGTGTTTTAGGGGTCAGTCCATGACTTCTGGCAAGTTATTTTACTCTTCATGCCTAGTTTCCTCGTCTGTAAAAGGGGGTAATAATAAGGCCATTATAAGGTTTGAATTAGTTAATATTTGTAAAGTGCTGAAAATAGCGTCTAGCACTTTTCTATGGTTAGACTCACAGTCAATCTTATAGAAATAAAGATTTCCCTAAAAGTTTATTACGTAACATTCTAAAAATAAAAAATTATTTATCTTCATTTGTGCTGAACTTAGGGCTAATGGTAAAAAATACCGCCACCCTCCCGGCCCCGCAACCCCCGGCAAATTAAGAGGCTGTTTTGAAAGTAGGTACCCTCCCTTACCAACCTTTCATACTTCATACAATGAATGTTGGGCACTGGGACCCAACCGTGGGGACTTCAGTGCTTTTATCCTAATGGATATCTGGATCTCAGCCTTTTCATTCCACTTCTGCACCTCAGTTTCTCTCCTGGAAAGCTAGGTACAGTATTATCTACCAGGCAAGAGGTGCCCAGAAGAAATGGACTCGAAGTGGTTACAGATCATGGTAGTTCATGACATCCCAAAGTGTTTGCCGGCATGGCTGAGTCATGGGTCATGACCTTGCCTTTGATTTCTCTTTGGGTTTTGTTAGGGAACGTAGTAGAGAGGAGAAGGTATTGGCATTTTGCCCCAGGAGGAATTTTGATCAAGGATAAACATATTCCAAGATGCCGTGAAGTTGAAGTCACATGAATGCTAAGTGATTTCTTGGCATCAAAAATCAGTCTCTTTCATGTCAGTCCTAAAAAAAAAAAAAAAATAAACACTTTTACCTTCTTCAGTACCGGGAATAGCCAAGTTGGTTTCAGCTATTACAGCAAAAGCTTTTAAAATAATTACTTGTAGAATACGATAATATTAATGATTAGCTTTGTGTTAAAATTGAAGAGATAAGTATTTAAATACTAGGAATAATAAACCTTGGAAGTGTCATTCTGTAGTAAGTTTGTCCATTACAAGTATCATTTTTCAAAGATTTTGCTCATAGTAAATTGTTCAGGAAAAATTAAATCCCTCACTAAGTAACCCTTTTTCTACAATTTAGGTGACTTCTTAAAATGATCTCTGATTTTCATCCATTAGAGTCAGACCCTTCAAAACAACAGATTTTTTAAGAAATAATTACACTCTCATTTATGGTGTACTTTCTGTGTGCTGGGCACTTGCATGCACAATCTTATTAACTCTGCAAACAGCCCTATGGAGTGATAGTGATTATTATCACCCCATTTTAGGGATGGAAAAACTGAGGCGTAGAGAGGTTAGGTAATCGATCAGATGAACACAGCATGTAAATAGCACGTACACTGCATTCATTGTCAGGTCTCTAGCTTCCTTTCATCTGGAGCAGTTCCTCAGCATTCCCCCACCCCACCCCCGTTCTTTATGTCATTGACATTTTTGAAGTGTCCAAGTAAGTTGTTTTGCAGAATATCTCTCAATTTAGATTCAGTTGGCTGTTTTCTAATGGTTACATTTACAAGATCCAGTTAATAGAGTCAAGTGACTCGGCTGGCATTTTTAATATTATATTTATGTATTACCTATATTTACATGCAAATATAAATATAGAAATATATATATTATAAAAGTCATATAATTACATGATTGGAGAATTTAAATGGGTTTAGACAATACACAGTAACAAATGAAGTTCTCCTGGCCCAGTCGGTTTCCCTGAGGTGATACTGTTGACAAGTTTCTGTTTCTATCCTGAAAAACATTTATGTGTACACTGCCAGACCCATGTCCATGCTTACATGTGCCTTTTTATTTACGCAAAAGGAGTCATGCAATCAGACTCAGATCCTTGAACCACCTTTGTGTTTCAGTGAAGGAAAATTCCCAGTGTGAAATGAATCTCTCGGTTGTTCCCTGGTTTGAAGAAAATCTCCGTGCGACTGCTTTCCATCACCTGTGTGAGAAGCTGTGAGGGGCTTGCCCTGAGACAGCAGCATTTTGATGATTAAGACAGACCAAGGAAAAAAAAAAAAAAAAAAAAAAAAAAAAAAAAAGACAGACCAAGGTCCGTGTACATAGTAGCTGTCTGGCGTTGGCCTGCCTAATCGAATTGTTCTCTTATGGGGCTGAGTGGGAAAAGTTGGTGGTTGATTAACTCAGGAAAGGTTTTAACAAGGCTGAACTCAAGGGTATGAAGGCCTTTGCTAAAGAGGTTGGTTAGTATGCCTTCTTTTTCTTTGTTTTTTTCCAAGGATTCAGGTATGCTCCCTGGAAGGGTGTTTGTACGTACATACGTACGTATGTATTTTCCAGTTTTATTGAGATGTAATTGACATTCAGCACTGTATAAGTTTCAGGTGTACAGCATCATGATTTGACTTAAATACATTATGAAATAATCACCACAATGTTCAGTGAACATCCATCATCTCATATAGATAGAAAATTAAAAAAATAGAAAAAAATTTTTTTCCTTGTGGTGAGAACTCTTAGGATTTCCTCTCTTAACAACTTTCATATATAACACACAGTGATAATTATATTTATCATGTTGTACATGACATCCCGAATACTTATTTATCTTATAACTAGAAGTTTGTACCTTTGATCACTTTCATCCAGTTCTCCCTCCCCCCCTTCTCTGCTTCTGGTAACCACAAATCTGATCTCTTTTTCAATGAGTTTATTTGTTTGCTTTGATGTATAACTGACCTGCAGCCCTATGTTAGCTCCTGGTGCACAACATAGCGATTTGATATTTCTATACATTACAAAATGACCACTACGATAAATCTAGTTACCATCTGTCACCAGTATGGCTTCTTTTTTTTTTTTTTTAACTCAGGCTCTTTTTTAAAAAAAAGTGTGGTAAAATTCATGTAACATAAAATTTACCATTAATAATATTTATTATATTCACAATGTAGTGCAACCATCAGTACTATCTAGTTCAAAAACATTTTCATCACCCCAGAGAAAACCTTGTATGCATTAACGTTCCCTCCTTATTCTCCTCTCTCCCTCATCCCTGATAACCATGAATCTGCTCTCTGTCTCCACGGATGTGCCTATTTTGGACTTCTCATAGGGATGGAATCATACAACAGATGGCCTTTTGTGGCTTCTTTCACTTCGCATGATGTTTCCAAGCTTCATCCATGTTGTTGCATGTATCAGTACTTCATTCCTTTTTATGACTGAATAACATTCATTGTATGGATGACCATATTTAAAAAATCCGTTTATCAGTTGATGGCCTATTTTTATTAATTAAATTTAATTTATTTAAAAAATTTTTTTAATTTATTTTATTGAAGTGTAGTTGATTTACAATGTTGTGTTAGTTTCTGCTGTACAGCAAAGTGATTCAGTTATACATATTTTTTTCCATTAGCATTTATTACAGGATATTGAATATAGTTCCATGTGCTATACAGTAGGACCTTGTTGTTTATCCATTCTATATGTATAACAGTTTGTATCTGCTAATCCCAAACTCCCAGTCCATCCCTCCCCACCACACCTCCGCCTTGGGAACCACAAGTCTGTTCTCTATGTCTGTGAGCCTGTTTTTGTTTTGTGGCAGTTCACTTATGCCGTATTTTAGATTCCACATTTAAGTGATATAATATATTCATCTTTGTCTGACTTGCTTCACTTAGTATGATAATCTCTAGGTCCATCCATGTTGTGGCAAATGACATTATTTCATTCTATTTTATGGCTGAGTAATATTCCATTGTATATATGTACCACATCTTCTTTATCCATTCATCTGTCGATGGACATTTAGGTTGCTTCCAAGTCTTGGCTGTTGTAAATAGTGCTGCTATGAGAGTAGGGGTGCATGTATCTTTTTGAATTATAGTTTTGTCCTGATATATTGATGGCCCGTATTGAAATACCACTGCAAACCTTGGATTGAAGAGGCCGTTTTTGCATGGGACTTTTAAAAATTGTAAAAACCATAAACTATGTCAGTGATCTTCTTAGGTCGGGAGTTTAATATGCCAAATAAATTGTTTTAAAATAATCAGGTGGGACTTCCCTGGTGGCGCAGTGGTTGGGAATCCTCCTGCCAGTGCAGGGGACACAGGTTCAAGCCCTGATCCGGGAAGATCCCACATGCCGCAGAGCGACTAAGCCCGTGCGCCACAACTACTGAGCCTGCGCTCTAGAGCCCCTGAGCTGCAACTGCTGAGCCTGTGTGCTGCAACTACTGAAGCCCTCGCGCCTAGAGCCCATGCTCTGCAATAAGAGAAGCCACCACAATCAGCAGCCCACGCACCACAATGAAGAGTAGCCCCCGCTCGCCGCAACTAGAGAAAGCCCACGTGCAGCCACGAAGACACAACTCATCCAAAATAAATAAATAAATAATAATTAAAAAATAAAAGAAATAATGTTGGCATGGCAACATCAATTTTAAAAAAAAATCAAGCTCCTACCAACTAACAGCTGATAGTTTCTGAAAGGTAAAAGCTAGAAGGACTTCTTGACTGGAAATAGAGCCTCTAAGCTTTGTGATACAGTATTTGCCTTTTCCCCCCACCAACACTTTTATTGCAGTCCCCCTTGGATGACAGGCCCCAGGACCTCTAGGCTACTCAAATAATTGCCCCAATCATGAGTCAGATGGAACAGAACAGTCGTTCCTCCCAGGGTGGTTTAAGGATGGGGCAGCCACAAGCATCACAGTGGATGCCAGCTTGCCAGTCACCATCAACAACTGCTTCCCTTGCTTCTTGTCTGCTCAACACATGAAAACGCCCAGGAAACATCCTCCCCTTTCAACAAAAGATTTCAGTATTTCTACTGTCAATAATGTATTGCCTGCTGTGTGCTCCAACCAGAATCTATACTGTGATTGTGTGTGTGTGTGTGTGTGTGTGTGTGTGTGTGTGTGTGTGTCTAGTATCACCTAGACAGGGATTAGCAAGGAACTCCTTAGAAATTCATTTGATGGTGAATGATGGAAAATCCCAGGATTTAAAAGAACCAGAAAAAAAAATGCCTGACTTGCTTTCCAGACAGCTGCAAAATCTCCACCTCTAATTAAAATCTTGAGACCCACAGAGGGCGGGGAGAGAAGGAAGCCCAGGCCCCGAGAGCAGGAAGAAAACATCTAGTTGCTGAGCCCTTGGTGGCACCGAGCATTGTTTGAAGAGGTGAGATCTGATGAGGAATAGCCGATTTCCCCTCTCCCCTTTCCAGCTTCTCTTAGTCTTTCTCATACTGAACGTTTTAAAGACGTTAACGAGAAAGGGCATCCTGCAGGGAGCAAACCCACATCCTGAAGGAAGGCTCCAAGGCCTGCCTTCCATGTTTCCCATGGTGTAAATCCTGTCGCTCCACAGAGATTGTTTCCCCTCCCCCAGCCAGCTGAGGCCTCCTCACATACTCCCATTTTTCTCTCTTTTTCATCTATCCTCTCCTTCTTTTCTTTTCTTTTTTTTTTTTTTTTGCGGTACGCGGGCCTCTCACTGTTGTGGCCTCTCCCGCTGCGGAGCACAGGCTCCGGACGCTCAGGCTCAGCGGCCATGGCTCACGGGCCCAGCCGCTCCGCGGCATGTGGGATCCTCCCGGACTGGGGCACGAACCCTGCATCGGCAGGCGGACTCTCAACCACTGCGCCACCAGGGAAGCCCTCCTTCTTTTCTTTTTGACAGTCACATCCCTCCCTGGTTATGGTGTTGCACCAGAAGGTCGGGCTTGCTTTCTTCACAGACCATGGCTGTCCATGACTAACTGAAACATCAAGCCCCACGTCAGCTGTCCTTCCAAGGCCTCTGTGCCATGGTCAGCTAGTGTAGTAGGAGGGAAACATTTCCTTGATTACATAACTTCAGCTTTGAAGGTATTGGTACATTAAAAACAAACAGAACAGGCTTTCCTACAGCATGCTTTTGAGATCCACTTGGGAATTTGGGTGGGGTTGGAAGAAACCAAGTGTCTGGCCTATCCCAGGGGATATTAGTCACCCAAATTACATTTTAGGATTTTAAAAATATTAGACGAGTTCGTACATGGTAGTAACTGTCAGACTGGCCACTCCTTGTTGAAGCTTGAGGTTTTGGAATTCTGATCTGTCTTCTCAAAGAATTTGTTTTTCAAAAGTAAAAAGGCCAATGGAGAAGGATCCTGGGTACTTTTGGAAGGTAATTTCCTTATCAAGGTATATTAATAGTTAAAAAAAAAAAGGAAGGGGGCATGAAAAAGGTAGGCATGGTTGAAACAGGTACAAACCCCAAACGTGCTCTCTGCACTAAACATGTACCATCTGCAGTGGGACTGCTGAGTGCTGCCCTGGTCCCTGCACAGAAGGAGAGACTGAGGACAACTGCAGAGAAAGACAGACACTGAGACCAAAGGGGCTTTGGGATGTACAAAAGCAACTGTATTATTATCACCTTGGGTCCTTGAAAGATTGGGCCTCTTCATGGAACAGCTCGAAGCCCTCATTAGAGGGCTATAGAGCAAGTCAGAGATAACCCAAGGGCCCAGGAAGGGTTGACAGACTCTTATTCACCAAATTCCAAAGGCTCAAACAAGGAAGTCCTGATGGGACTAGCTTTAGCCAGTAAAAAAAAAAGTTTCTGCATAAGAGACTCCTAAAATGTAAAGGAATTATCCCAAATAATTTTCACGTTGAAAAAGGAAGACATCCAAGCCAGGGATGATAGATTTCTATCCTCTAAGGATGAAAGTATAAGGAAAAGTGGCTGTTATTTAAAAAACAAAAAAAAGCTTACATCCTCTGAAGTTAGCACTGAGACGTGATTTGGGTATTGACCCCTCCCCTGCAGCTGACCTTGACATTCCTCTAGAGATGTCCAGTATGGAAGCCACTGGCCACATGTGGTTCTTGAGCACTTGAAATTTATATTCGTCAGTTATTCCCAATTACTCAAGGAAGTTAAAGAAATAGTAGATAGTTCAAATTGAGATATATATAATATGTACACTGGAATTCAAAGATTTAACATAAAAAATGTAAAATATCTCATCAATAATTTTTTCATATGGGTATATTAAGGTGATAATATTTTAGATGTATTGGGCTAAACGAAATATATTAAGATTAACTTCACCCTTTTTTTTTTTTTTGCGGTACGCGGCCCTCTCACCGTTGTGGCCTCTCCCGTTGCGGAGGACAGGCTCTGGACGCGCAGGCTCAGTGGCCATGGCTCACGGGCCCAGCCGCTCCACGGCATGTGGGATCTTCCCAGACCGGGGCACGAACCCGTGTCCCCTGCATCAGCAGGCGGAGTCTGAACCACTGCGCCACCAGGGAAGCCCCTTAACTTCACCCTTTACTTATTTTAATGTGGCTACTAGAAAATGTGTAAACATTAGGTATGTGGCTTACATTTGTGGCTCACATTCTGATTGTTGGAGAGCGTTGCTTTAGAGTCCTTTGCTAGTAATCACGGCCATGATCATGCTTAATGGGGATGCTCCTCCTTTGTTCACACTGGCCCGAGCACATATAGCACTGACCCGTGGCATGGCTGGAATGTCCAGAAGTCAATGTACTGAAGGTCAGGGGCACACCACCAGAGCAGAAACACAGACAATCTTATCGATGAAACAAGGTTTTTAAACCTGGCTTTCTGAAACTGCTTTAATTGAGACCCGACCTGAGGGCTTCTGATAATAGTAGGTATCTAATAGTATTGGGTTCATTTGTTTGAGGCACTTAGAACAGTTCTCATAGAAAATTCTTGAAAACATTCGTTATTATTCACCCTTTTCTTGTGTGAAAATGAACCTCTTTAAATAAACGGGTTTCCCTGACACTAATAACATTCCTTTGTTTTTCTCCCGATTTTTTAGTGTGGGGAATGGTGGCCCCTATTTGCCTACTACCAGCTACTAGGGGATGCCATTAATTAGGTCGGTCCAACTGGGCCTTGAGCCAATGATGGAATATAGACCCTCTTTCTAGTTAGTAGGGTTTGGACATGGTCTGTGTTTCTCCGTGCCACTCTCTTGGTGTCTGGGGTGGATTTTATTTCTGGGGCATTTACTTAAGTGCTAGATGTCGTTTCTCTGCCTTCCTCTTCCCTAGTGTCATACCTGGGCTCCTGGTCCTGTTTTGTTCGGGACATCTTAGTCATGGGGTCTGTCATGCTTTGCATCTGCCTTTAGCTGAAAGTACCCCCCACCCTGCCATATAGCCCCTGCTCGTTTAATGTGGTCACAGTTAATGACGATTACTTACAAATGATAAAAAAAATTTGGTTTTGAGCTTGCTACTAGTAACCAGGTAATGTGGATCTCAAGTTGTTCAGCTACTGTTAAGATCATCTAGATCAGTGGCTCTGAACAAGGGGAAAACTTCAGAATTGCTTGGGAACATTTTCAAAGGACATATTCTTGGGGCCCATTCTCAGAAATTCTGATTTAGTGAGTTTGAGGTGTGGCCTTGGCATTTGTGCTTCTAAAAGGCTCCCAAAGTGATTCAAGGGAATGCACTTGAGTGAGACCGCCAGCTAGACAATAATAGGAACAGGCATTTTCCTACCATCAGCTTGGGTGTTAAGCAATTAATTTATTTGATGTCAAGATTAGATGGCTAATATTTTAATTCAAATTTTACAGGTATCCGTTTGTAGACACACACACACGTGTGTGTGTGTGTGTGTGTGTAAATGCTTTTTGCATTGAACATTCTCAGCATAATTGCCTGGCACATACAAGCTCTGACTAAATGATTGCTGAATTGATGACTCTGCATACTGAATACATATTTGTGGAGAAAATATCTTTAAAATGTATTTCATGAAAATTTTTTTGAGATATCTTTTAAAATGTGTTGAAGGTTTCCAGCACATTTCATGTGCTTTAAATAAATGAGAAATGCGCTCCAAAAGAGTCTGGCAGGCGGCCTTGTGGCGAAGGCCGGCTTCATAGTTGTCTCTGCACAGAAGACTTGGAAGGAGTAACTCGTTTGTTTTCGAACATACAGGAGGGATGCAGCCGCAGGAGTGGCCTTTGTAGACACCCAGCTCCACTCTGCGGCAGTTCCGCCGTTTCCTTTCTAAAGGAGGCAGCACAATAGAGGAAGATTATCTGCTGTTTGCATCCCCATGGGCAGTGCTGAAGGTGCTGGAAATTCAAGACTGAAAGTCAACTCCTGGGTGGCCAGTGGGAACCTGGTCTGTGGCTTGCCATTAGCTCCAGGAATGATGTTCACAGGTCAGCTGACCCTGTGGGGCCGCCCTGGGCAGGGCCGCACCTGTGACTGCAAATACAGCTGTTGGCCTCTTCACTGCCTCACCTCCTCTGACCTGGGGACCTCCAACCCTGATGTCCGTTGGTGGCTAGGTCTGATGTTTCTGCAGGACCCTCTGTGCTACCCCTACTCGCCACCCAGCCTCCAATTTCTTAGATTTTGAGAGAAGAAACAACCCACAAACCTATCTAAAAACAATTCAACTGATGCGGAATTCCAAAAATGACTGAAGAATAACATTTATAGGGTCTGAGCCTGTGTTCAAAGCAGTGCTTTCAAGAGCCCTGTGGGAAATCCACGCCCACGTGGGTTGGCCAGTTTCATCTTTTCACACACATTAGATGGTGGTTTTAGTTTGTTTTTAATTTAGCAAGAATTTGTCCAGTGACATCCCATCTTCACCAGCCCTTTGCCAGAGAAGGAAGAAGGGCCATGTTCTCAAGTTGTCGGTCCCTCTCCCTCTTTGATAAAATTCCTGTTGTCCTGTTCCCTTTCTTCCCTGCTCAGGCATGACCCCCCTCCATGCCCCAAGCCCCCAGGAACCTTTGTAACTGCAGGGAAAGGAGGAGCTCAAATTAGTCTGAGTGGGAGGGCGGCAGAGGCAGAAAGAGGAGCTCAAGTGCGCAGACTTTCTGCAGGTGACGTTGCACGGCCCGAGCTGCCCCTTGCACTCCAGTCTCCACCCAGGCTTTACTGTCAGTGACAGTAGGTCAGTGCAAACAATCCAAGAAACCACGGGCTGCCCCAGGTACTGCTGCCGCCTCTGGCGCAACAGAAAGTGAGTCTCTGCGGGGAATGGACAATCCCGCAGCGTGGCTGAGCACAGCTGGTCTCAGATGCAGAATCGTAGCAGGAGCGAGCAAGGAAGTCTTCACAGATGCAAAAATATTGGGAACCTGAACTTATAGATGGGACATTGGGACTTTCTTCCTAGTTAGTGCTGGGTGTTGTCACCATAAGAGGGACAACTGTTCAGTCAACACATATTTATTGGGTATCTACTGCGTGTTAGGCACTGTGCTGGCTGCTGGAGGTAAACTGGTGAGCAGGAGTTCTCCTTTCACACAGCTGGGAGCCGTGGTCTCCAAATTTGAGTCATTGCAAGTCCCTATAGGAAGAAAATTGAGCCTATCTATGCTGTTTTCATTTATTCATAAATTATGTAATGTATTGCTTATTATGTACATCATGAAATATGTACGTTATAAAATGGACATACAAAATAAGATAATTAGGATGAGATAAATAAATATATACATATATAGAGAGATACGTTCTAATATTTTCTTTCCACCCGCCGGTGGCTTATCTTGTACAACTTCTGCGGGGGCAGGCACCCACTTATGGAGACCACAGATGGGATTAAGAGTGTGATCTGGAGTCAGATTTCCTGGCCTCAGATCCTCCATTTGTAAAATGGGTGTTACAATAATACCTTCCCCAGAGTTGCAGTAAGATTAAATGAAATAATCCATGTCAACTGCTTAGACGGCTTCCCAGTATTTGGAAAGAGCTCAATAAATGTTAGTTATTGTTATAATTTGTACAGTCTGTTTGGGAAGAAAAACTAATTAACCAACTAAGTACTTAATTTCAGTTGTGATAAGGACCATGAAGGGCAAGTATGGAGGCCAGGAGGCTGTGTGTGAGGGGGGACTTAACCTCGTCAGTTTTGAGCTGTGCTTTGAGTTTTGGAGGGAGCCAGGGTTAGAGCAGGGACAGAGCATTCCTAGCTGGCATGGAGGCCTGAGGCAGGAAGGAAGTTAACCCATTGGGGGAGGGGGACAAAGGCCCTGTGAGAGGGGGGAACAGCTGCCAGATGGAACAGGAGAAGCAGGCTGCCTGGAGGCCATGTAGGGCTCCATGGGCATTGTATCTCTCAAGGATCTTTGTTACCAACAACAGAACCCACTCACCACAGTTTAAGCAGAAAAGGACTTTATTAAAGGATATTAAGACACTCTCAAAATCTCCAGGCGGGTCAGAGAGTCAGGCTTGGAGGTCAGGAAGCCAGAACGATGCTTAGACCAGCCATGCCTCGGGTGGAATCAGCAGAGGGCCTCCGCTACTGCCACCAGGTCTAGACTCCACAGCACAGCTCATGCCGCTGTTGCCCATGAGAGCTAGACACCCACTACCACCTTTTCTAGGAAGTGGTTTCTGCACAGTCGGCCTCTTCCTGTGGCTCATTTTTGAATGAAGCCTTGTGTAAGAACATCTGACTGGCAGAGTTTGGATCATGTGGATGAGGCCTTAGCTGCAAGAGAAGCAAGGAAAGTGAATTTTTTGGCATCTACTGAGAGGAGGTGAGCACTCCTAAGGTGGGACATTCTCCAGGTGTAGGAATGATGTCAAGGATTTTGGACTTACCTGCTCTCACACCACCAGATGTTTGCTTTGCTGTGGTCAGTAGGATTGGAGAGGGACAGAGAGATTCAATGTCCTTTGCAGAAATGGGAGAGAAAAAACAACCAACCAAACTCCGAATTCCAAACAACCAAACTCCAAAGCCAAACATTTAAGAAATGAAAAGAATTACTACCTCCTTTATTTGCAGTAAGTTTAACAAACCCTTTTCAAGGGGCGGTGCCGAAGGAGCTAATGCATGGGTTTGGATGTCTGCGTGACCAACGCTGAACAAACATCCCTGTCTGAAGGATATGGCACTCCAGTTTACAGTCTTTCTCAAGCCAGTTGTAGGTCTTTTCTCTCAAAGTTACAGACTGGAAAGGCCTGATTCAGAATCCAAAATTAGGTTTTTCTGTGGGGTGATGGGACAAGGACTGGAAGGACCTGCAGGGACAGAAATATGAGATGAAAGTATTTTGTATGTCAGAGGAAGGTGGATCAAGGAAGCAAGACAAAGGTCGAACAAGCTCTTTCTTAAGAAAAGCTGCTTTCTTTTTTTAAAGTAACCCTTAATGATATCATGATTTTTGTTGATTCAGGAAGCTGGTTGAGTTGGCAGAACTTTTTTATATTAACAGAAACAAATTACTGCTTTAGTTCAAGTAATAAATAATGTATTTCTAAACACAGCAAATATATTTAAAAAATAGCTGCAGAGAAGAAGGTCAAAATGAAACGGGGGTAGGGTGACTTCTACACAGCTCAATATTTTCTGTTTAGTAGTCTGACTTATGGCCAAAAATGGAATTCTTGCTAAGTTGTATTATTCAAAGTAAAATGGTCCAGTACTTTAAAAGTGGAAGATTGATAACTCCTCTAGTATTATAATACAAACATTTTAAAGAAGTCAATCTTGTCATTATTTTCATGATTTAATAATAATCAGAAATTCTTAACTGATGATTTAATAAATTAAAAACATTATAAACCAGTTAAATATAATAAACCCTTTCTTCATTACATACATACAGATGCATCTTCTTTTTTAAAAAAAGAGTGTTCTTGTGGTCAAAAAAAAAAAACAGTTTGACTATGTTTTTGGTACGAACAGCTCCCTGAGACCTGTACTAACTTTTATTTCAGTGCTTTTCTCTTAAAGCAGTGATTCTTAATCGTTTGGCAGGTGGGATCATAGATCCCTTTAGCATCTGATGAAAGCTATGGGCTCTTCCCTGAAGAAATGCTGTCTCACATTACTTCTGCAACAGCTTGGTGTGTAATTTCAAGGAGGCTCAAGGACCCACATTAAACTCCTGCTCTAAACCTTGGCTTCCCATAACTCATGGGAAAGGGAGACAGGAAGCTCAGGCTGGTGGTCCATGATGATATCTTTGATGATGGACAGTCCCAAATGTAGCAGTGGTAGTAGGCCTCCTTGCATGTCATCCCCTGAAGTACTGGACTTGGTGGTGCTGGCTTAATGGCCAAGAGGAGCTTTGAACCAGGAAATAATCAGTTGGTTTTTATTAACTGCAACAGGCTAGGTAGAATAGAAATGAAAATGACCACAGCACTGCTGCCCCTGGCTATTCAGGACCTCACCTCCATAAACAAAGAAAAGTCTGCCAGGACCAACACTCTGCCTTCCTCACAGGAATCCTGCCATGTTAGTGCTTTTGAATAATATGTTCTTGTTAACTTAATAAGGAAGAATAGCTTCCTTGTTGAGTTTCTGCTTCCAGGTAGACACGTACATTTTGAAAGGAAGGGGACTTCAATGTCTTAACCCAAAGGGGTGTCTTCTCTGGGTTAGGTCTGGTTGTGGGGACAGGGGTTAGGAGCAGAGTTTGGGGACTGGTCCTTTGTTGAATTCCTAAAACTTTTGAACATACGACAAAGACTTTTAATTACATAATTACACATAAGGGTGAAATGAAATACTTTGGACGGGTAGCAGGAAATGTGGATTTCTATAGGGAGGAAGTGGCTGATAGCAGTTCTTTTCCAAAGAGGCTGTGGTGCAGCGTGGTGGCAAGACTTTGGGTTTCAGAGTAAAAAAGTCTTGTTCTAAACCTGCCTCTGAATCTTACTGACTCAGTGGAGACAGGGGAGCTTTGAGGCTCTGCAAAAAGTGATTCAACCCAAACACACACAGGCCTTATTTTGTGGCTTCAAGGTTTGAACGTTGCTGGTGAAACCATGACAACAGAATTAACCCTGCTTAGTTCTGGGCAAATTTCTCAACTTCCTGAGCCCAGTTTCCTCATCTGTGAAATGAGTGTGATAATACCTACCTCATAGTGTTATGTGGAATTAAATGAAATAATATACACTATATATTTCATCAATTCTAAAACACATATTCCTCCCCTCCCCTCCCTCAAATTAAAAAGTTCCCTGAAATTGGGATGGTATCCAGGGGTGGATCCAGGTTTTATGGGGCTGAAACTTATATTATTTGGGGAACTTTAAAAAAATGATGAATGCAAAATTAGGTAAAATGTGAATATTTGTTTAGATGAGAAAGGAATCACAACAAATTATAAATTTAAAAAAGCTGAAATAAATCACGAACACCTTAAAATCCACAAAAAACACCGTAATATTTATTAATTAACTGCCTGACACGCCTCTATAATACCTCTTTGTCCTACATTTTTTCGGTTGTATAACGGTGATTTTGTTATGTCATTTTCTATAGAGCAAATAGGTAGGCTACTCAGTCTTCCTTCTCTGTGGTTGATGGAGAATTATTTTTTACTATAGATATTTTAGAGAAGTGTTTTCCAGCTTCACCACTTATTTTAGGTAATGTCAGATAAATTTTTAGGATTGTCAAATTTGGGGAAACCTCTATGAAGTTTCTTTCATATGGGAGCTATAAGATTTGGAAGAATTTTCCACGGGCTAGTTTTTGGCTTCATATACTTCAAACCTTGTTTTTTCCCACTACTCGTGCCATATACCTCTGGTGAGCATGGTGGGACATGTTGACACTCGATACAACCTGGAGCCCTGCACTGAGGGTCTCACCGCAGGAGAGCTGACGGTGTGGAGGGTAGAAGAGGTGGACACTGTTGCTGCACCAGAATGACCAGCAATGACTTGACTGCACGAATGTGACTGCGACCACATGCACACATCCCACTGAACCCAGACTAAATGTATCCCCAAGTCAACTTTCCCTTTAAGAAGATCCCCAAATTGCCCATGGCCACTCCAGTGCCAGCCAACACAGGGGGAAGTATGGCAGAGGGGAAGTCAGAGTGCAAAGAGACAGTGGTCTGATTGCAGCTAAAATACCTTTTTCAAATTTTATAAAAATATGTGGCCATGTGAATACACTACTGGGGTCCCTCTCGGAACCTTGGGAGGGTCTGTGCAAGTGCAGGGCCTTGAGACTTATTAAGTTTCCTTAGCTTCGCAATAAATACAGCCTGGATGGCATCCTTCAATTAATTGGTAGTGATTTTGCTTTTCTGGTGGCACATGAAATAATGGCTATGTTACAGTTGGTGGCAACTTAGATTCCATCTGATACATGTAAAGCATCCCACACAGTGCCTGGCACACACACCAGGGGTTCAGTAAGTGTTCCTTCCTTCCTCCCCTTAGTGAAAACCCAAAAAACAGGGCTCTGTCAATGGAGGGGACTATGCCCTTCAAGTGCATTAGTGAAGAATCAGCTTTGTATAAGTTGATAGACCATTAGTTTGCCTATAAAATTTTAAATTGCAGTTTTTGAATTCATAGATCTTAGCTCAGAGTCAATAAAAAGTGATTGATAGGTAACCAGCAAGTGCCCAGGGACAGATGATGTCCTGTTACTTTGTCAGTGGTCGATAATAGTGTACTCACCGCGAGCCAATCTCTAACAAAGAAAGCCCAGCCCTAAGAAACAGGAAAAAAAATGGCTACAATGTATTAAAGACACCTGACTGTGCAGAGTAAAGGAGAATTTTCCCTGGTATCAGCCCTGATGCTGCCCCTCCATCTTCTTGAAGGGCATGTGAAAGAAAATCTGAGCTCAAGCCCAGAGTCAGGACACAGTGAAAGCCCTTGTGTTTTATTTTCCTTTCCACTTCCTTCTTCATCTTATGTTTTGCTCTTTCCTTTCCTCCATTTTGCCCACATTTTCTAGATTGTTTTCTTGTTGTCACTTCCTGCAAAAAGAAAAAAGATTCCACTGTTCATTGTGTGTTAGTGCTCCTGGGCATCCTATCTGACTTTCTACACCTCAGAGGTATTTATATATAAAGGATTAAGGTGTGGAGTACTGACACAGTAGGGGTCCGGGAAGCCCATTTCTATGGGAATGTAAATTGATACAGCCACTATGGAGAACAGTATGGAGGTTCCTTAAAAAACTAAAAATAGAACTACCATATGACCCATCAATCCCACTACTGGGCATATACCCTGAGAAAACCATAATTCAAAAAGAGTCATGTACCACAATGTTCATTTAGCTCTATTTACAGTAGCCAGGACATGAAAGCAACCTAAATGTCCATCGACAGATGAATGGATAAAGAAGATGTGGCACATATATACAATGGAATATTACTCAGCCATAAAAAGAAATGAAACTGAATTATTTGTAGTGAGGTGGATGGACCTAGAGTCTGTCATACAGAGTGAAGTAAGTCAGAAAGAGAAAAACAAATACCGTATGCTAACACATATATATGGAATCTAAAAAAAAAAAAGGTTCTGAAGAACCTAGGGGCAGGACAGGAATAAAGACACAGACACAGAGAATGGACTTGAGGACACCAGGATGGGGAAGGGTAAGCTGGTACGAAGTGAGAGAGTGGCATGGACATATATACACTACCAAATGTAAAATAGATAGCTAGTGGGAAGCAGCCGCATAGCACAGGGAGATCAGCTCGGTGCTTTGTGACCACCTAGAGGGGTGGGATAGGGAGGGTGGGAGGGAGACGCAAGAGGGAGGGGATATGGGGATATATGTATATGTATAGCTGATTCACTTTGTTATACAGCAGAAACAAACACAACATTGTAAAGCAATTATACTCCAATAAAGATGATTTAAAAAAAGGCAAATGTATTTTCTTTCTCTGGCACCAATTTAAATTTGCCGTAATTCTGAGGCTGCCTACACGTTTCATGTGCGACTGTGTGTTAATGCACCCCATTTGCCCCACATCGTGGGTCAAGCTGTATTTCAGGTTTGGTATAATTATAATGGTGTTATTTCATGAACTATAGGGATTGTGAATAATTAAGATTCATTCTAGAATGAGCAAGGAATTTACTGGAATAAAGGCATGTAATAAAAAAGCAAGCCTCTTTCAATTTCTAACAAGGAGCTTGGTGAGTCTGTATCGGTGAATTTGATTTTGTAACAATTGTTTTCCTTAAAGTAATTTGGATGCTACATTAGTTCTAATTATTATGATTTCCTGTTTAGAACCCAGATACCTTCTTGATATGTCCCCCACAGTATATTTCTGGATATGACTTCAACCAATTACATTAGCTTTTACTCCCTTGGTTTCAATGTGGTTCACCAGACAGGAACCAGGCTGCTCTAGTGTGCAGCCCAGATAGCGCGAGGCAGTGGGTTGAAATTTAAAATTACCCGAAGGTGCTATGTGGTCTGAAGGGAGCCTAAGTGGAGGAATGTGACACAGCTGAGGGTTCTGATGGGCGGGGGTGGGGCTGTTTGGATGTCTGAAATATCTGACCAACTGTTCTTTTAGCGATGATGTTGATGACTATTTCATCTGGTACCAAGTCTACTTTCAGTGTTTGACTAAGGAAGGTGACAGTGATGACAACAATAATGAAATTTACCTTCAGAAAATTTCCCCTTAAATGTTGTAGATGTAGCAGCTTAGGACAAATCAGAGAAGAGTCCTTATGGTCTTCTTAATGTTACTACTTTTATGAATAATAATGCTTTGTCATTTACAAAGACCTTTCCATATTGCATGGCAGATATCATTGGTCCCATTTTACAGGTATTTAAACTGAGGTACAGAGAGGTCCAGGTGTGTATTCAGTGTTGCTTAGAGTAAGCAGGGGAGATGGTACTTAAACCCCAGTTCCCTGTTCCCACTTCTCCCCTAGTGATGTCATACCCCATGCAGCAGTGGTGGCAGGGGTTCACAGGAAGTTGACAGGGATCTTCAGCCCCCTCTGGGTACCCTCTACACCCTGTGAATCTGCCGGGGGAGCAACATGCTCCAAGACTGTCCCTAAGGGGCGTGTGCCCTCTCCCTGTACACATACTGGCTGTCAGAAGACTAAGGAGTTCTACATGAGAGGGATTTTTATAACACCTGCACTGACCCTCTCAAAGATCTGGAAGCATCATCCAGCTACACAGGGCTAGCTGGGATTTCAGGCATTTAGCATGGAGAAAACATTCTTCTCCAGAGTCATTTTCAGCTCTTATCCATATGTCTAAGTTTAAAAAAGAGAGAAAAAGAGGGCAAACCTACCTTGTGTATGTTTCCCTTGCTTGTGTTTCCCTTTCTGAAGTCAAGTTTCTTGGCACATTTGGCAGTTTACCATCAGAAAGCTAAAGGCAAAGACAGAAACTGAAGACAGGAGACGCTCTTCTGTGCTGTCTTGTCCCCCTGATACACTGAAGAAATACTCAGAAGAAAGGTAATGTGGGGCTCTTGCAAAAAGATTCAGCCTATGAGAGTGCAGAGTGACTGGGAACAAGACACTCAGAAAGCAGAGATCTTTTAAACCTCATTTGGTAAAACCAATACTTCAGCTACTCCTCTACTCCCACTCAGTAGTGGGACGCAAGACCTGGGAGAAATTTCACCGAGAAAGAAGTGGTTGTTTACAGCACAGACAATAGGCCGGCAGGTTTAATTTCCCCTCAGTTTTATAAGAGCATGTAACTTGAAACCAGTTTAATTAAATAACTCCTGGATTTCAATGGCTGATGACTTGGGCCAGAAAGCCTGGAACTGCCACGGTTACTAAGGATGTGGTGGACAGGGGGCTGGGAGCCCACAAGCTGCAGTAACTATGGGCCAAAGCAGGCCTTTTAAAATGATCCTCCAGTAGTGCTCTTAGGCCTGGGAGTGTGGAGGCCTTTGAGAAGGTCAGCAGGGGCCCCCATGAGTCACAGCTTTTGTGTTTGGGACTGTGCCCTCCTCTGGAATCCCAGCTACCTGCTGTGGATTACTTGGCGTGAACTGTTTGACAGTGTCTCCCTGTGCCAGGGCTTCCAGGGAGGCAGAAGGAATCCTTTGGGATTTGAAGCCCAACAGCTGTGGACTAGGCATGGCTAAGAGGTCTCTGGGTACAGTCATCAAGTCCAAGGTGTTCATGTGTGGGCAAGACGTTCTCGCTCGAGATGAGCAGAACCAATGCTGTGCCTCTCCCCCGCTCTTCCAGAGGGGTGCAAAGGGTCATTGACATAACAGGCTGATAGTGATGGGTAAGGTCAAGGAGTTTGGAGTCAGATCAACCCACTTTCATATCCTGCCAACCCTCTCCCCCGCCCCCACTTATTCTGTGATGTCAGCAAATTAACATTTTTGAGCTATCATTTCTTCAATGCAGAAAATGCGGGTAATAACAACAAATGTTATAGAATTGCTGGGAAGATTAAATGAAATAGGTATGCCACATGGCCATCTCATACATGGCCAGAGGTAGGCACTTGACCATTTTGGCCGTGGGGAAACGTTACCTGCTCGGCTGGCTGAAGTTTGCCAGAAAACACGTTGATACATTAATCTTTGTGAGAGAAAATTAGGGAGCAGAGTGTAAATCTCAAATTTTTCATCAATTCAGTTCATCTGACATATACTTTTTTTTTTTACATTTATTTATTTATTTATGCTACGTTGGGTGTTTGTTGCTGCGTGCGGGCTTTCTCTAGTTGTGGCGAGCAGGGGCTGCTCTTCGTTGTGGTGCACGGGCTTCTCATTGCTGTGGCTTCTCTTGTGGAGCACAGGCTCTAGGTGCACAGGCTTCAGTAGTTGTGGCACATGGGCTCAGTAGTTCTGGCGCACGGACTTAGTTGCTGACATATATTTGAAGTGTCTTATATGCCAGGTGCCAAGGACCCAGGAATGAATAAGGTAGAGCTCTGCCTTCAGTAAAAGCACTTTCTTCTTCTTCCTTTTTTTTTTTTTGGCCACGTGGCTTGTGGAATCTTAGTTTTCTGACCAGGCATGGAACGCGTGCCCCCTGCAGTGAAAGCATGGAGTCCTAACCACTGGACTGCCAGGGAATTCCCTAAAAGCGCCTTCTGGTGCAGTGGGTTTCAAGCCTTTGACTATGACCCATGATAGGAAATATCACAATGCAGTACACACTCATACAAAGTATTTATACAAAAATTGGAACAAAAGTTTCTTGAAATAATACTTGCCTTTGCATGCAAAGCACTCTTTTTTTTTTTAAACATCTTTATTGGAGTATAATTGCTTTACAATGGTGTGTTAGTTTCTGCTGTATAACAAAGCGAATCAGCTATACATATACATATATCCCCATATCCCCTCCCTCTTGTGTCTCCCTCCTACCCCCTCATCCCACCCCTCTAGGTGGACACAAAGCACCGAGCTGATCTCCCTGTGCTATGCGGCTGCTTCCCACTAGCTATCTGTTTTACATTTGGTAGTGTATATATATCCATGCCACTGTTTCACTTCGTCCCAGCTTCCCCTTCCCCCTTCCCGTGTCCTCAAGTCCATTATCTACGTCTGCGTCAAAGCACTGTATTTTTATGCTATTTTATTTCATTTAAAAAATGCCAATGGTGACTAACTAAATTGATTTTATCCTGCTTATGGATCACAACCTTTAGCTTGAAAAATACTAACTCTGACCTTCGGTATGACCAGGGCTGGCATGAGCCTTTGTGAAAACGGTATGGGAGTCTAGGGGGGTGACCACTCAGAAGGGGCAGGAATAGGTCTGGATCTTGATTACCCTAAGACAGGCTTGAATTCCATCCCCTTTACCTTTGATTATTAGTTTAGAGATGGACATGTGACACAATTCTAGCCAATGATACAAGAAAGGACATCTTCAGTGGGGCTCCTGGGAATGGTTTTCCCTGCTCTAAAAAAGGGGCCTGGGAAAGGGGCATTCCTTTTTCTGCCCCAGGCACTGTGGTCTACCTGTGCTGCTTGGACCTGGGGCAGGACCATAGTTAAACACGGCAACGTAATACGTGAGCCCTGAACCTGGTCATCACAGAGTGCGATGGAAAGAAAGAACCTGGGTTCCTGGTGACATTTCGGAGCCACTGAATTAACTAACTTTGGAATTGCCCTACTTCTGGACTAGTCATATGATATAATACATTTTTCTTATTGTTTAAACTTCTTTTAGTTGGGGGTCTCTATTATTTACATCCCGAATGATGGACTGGTTTACCTGTCTCTCTTTTTTTAAAATTGAGGTATACTTGCTTTATAATATAATATTCTCTAAGTTTCAGGTGTACAACATAGTGATTCACAATTTTTGAAGGTTATACTCCATTTATAGTTATTATAAAATATTGGCCGTATTTCCTGTGCTGTACAATATGTCCTTGTAGCTTATTTATTTTACACATTGCAGTATGCATCTCTTAATCCCTTACTCCTGTCTTGCTCCTCTCCCTTCCCTCTCCCCACTGGTAACCACTAGTTTGTTCTTTATATATGTGAGTCTGTTTCTTTTTTTTATTATATTCACTAGTTTGTTTTATTTTTTAGATTCCACATGTAAGTGATATCATCCAGTATTTGTCTTTCTCTATAGGACTTATTTCACTAAGCATAATATCCTCCAAGTCCATCCATGTTGTTGTAAATGGCAAATTTTCATTCTTTTTTATGACTGAGTAGTATTCCATTGTAAATATATACCACATCTTCTTTATCCATTCATCTGTTGATGGGTACTTAGTTGCTTCCATACCTTGGCAGTTGTAAATAATGCTGCTATGAACACTGGGGTGCTATATCTTTTCAAATTAGTGTTTTTGTTTTAT
This sequence comes from Tursiops truncatus, assembly GCF_011762595.2. Classification (NCBI taxonomy): domain Eukaryota; kingdom Metazoa; phylum Chordata; class Mammalia; order Artiodactyla; family Delphinidae; genus Tursiops; species Tursiops truncatus. The sequence continues at coordinate 60,151,331 of NC_047040.1, read as the reverse complement.
TTGGTTATATACCCAAGAGTGGAATTGCTGGATCATATGGTAGTTCTATTTTTAGATTTTTGAGGAACTTCCACACTGTTTTTCACAGTGGCTGCACCAATTCACATTCCTACCAACAGTGTACAAGGATCCCTTTTCTCTACATCCTTGACAACATTTGTTTATTTGTGATGTTTTTAATGACAGCCATTCTGACAGGTGTGAGGTGATATCTCATTGTGGTTTGGAGTTGCATTTCTCTGATGATTAAAGATGTCGAGCATCTTTTCACGTACCATCTGTATGTCTGCTTTGAAAAAATGTTTATTCAGGTCTTCAGCCCACTTTTTAACTGAGTTTTTTGTTTTTTTGATGTTGAGTTGTGTGAGCTGTTTATATATTTTGGATATTAACCCCTTATCAGTCATATCATTTGCAAATATTTTCTCCCATTCATTAGGCTGTCAATGTTTTCCTTTGCTGTGCAAAAGCTTTTAAGTTTAATTAGGTCCCATTTGTTTATTTTTGTTTTTGTTTCCATTGCCTTAGGAGACAGGTCCAAAAAAATATTGCTATGATTTATGTCAAAGAGTTTTCCACCTATGTTTTCTTCTAAGAGTTTTATGGTTTCCAGTCTTACATTTAGGTCTTTAATCCATTTTGAGCTTTATTTTTGTATATGGTGTTAGAGAATGTTCTAATTTCATTCTTTTTTTTTTTGCGGTACGCGGACCTCTCACTGTTGTGGCCTCTCCCGTTGTGGAACACAGGCTCCGGACGCGCAGGCTCAGCGGCCATGGCTCACGGGCCCAGCGGCTCTGCGGCATGTGGGATCTTCCCAGACCAGGGCACAAACCCGTGTCCCCCTGCATCGGCAGGCGGACTCTCAACCACTGCACCACCAGGGAAGCCCTGATTTCATTCTTTTACATGTAACTGTCCACTTTTCCCAGTTACCTGTCTCTGGTATCTGGAGCATGTGCTATGAATTTTTAACTTTGAATCACTAGGGAACTAGTAGAATCAGATTAAGGCCACTTAATTAACCCCTTAAATATGGTGTTTAATTAGGTTCACATTATGCAAATGGGCACCTTCTAATTGTAAACTGTGGAATGACTAAATTGATTTAAAAATTTTAGTTAACCAATGCAATAAGTCATTCAGCTGTGTGATTTAGGGCAAATTACTTCACTTCTCTGTGCCTCAATTTCTTCTTCTGTTTATAAAACAGGAACATTGGACTGGAGATTATTTTCCTGTCTAAGATTTTGTGATGCTGAGCGAATTCCACAGAGAAAGGAGTTTGCCTTTAAGTGGCTGTCATGACTATTTGTGGGGCCTTTATGTTTGAATAGAAAGTTTTATTTTGGAAGCTAGGGTTGGTGGTGGTGATGTGTTGAGATTTTATAGGACAGGGTTAGCAATCCGAAGCTCTAGATTTAGGTCGTGGCTCTACTGTTTGGTGGCTATAAAAACCTCATAAGGGGCTTCCCTGGTAGCGCAGTGGTTAAGAATCTGCCTGCCAATGCAGGAGACACGGGTTCCAGCCTTGGTCCAGGATGATCCCACATGTAGTGGAGCAACTAAGCCTGTGTGCCACAACTACTGAGCCAGCACTCTAGAGCCCGCGAGCCACAACTACTGAAGCCCATGCACCTAGAGCCTGTGCTCCACAACAAGAGAAGCCACCGCAATGAGAAGCCCATGCACCGCAGCGAAGAGTAGCCCCTGCTCGCCAAAACTAGAGAAAGCCCGCATGTAGCAACAAAGACCCAATGCAGCCAAAATTAAAATAAAATAAATTAATTAAAAGAAAAAACTCTCATAGGTTACATCATTCACTGTGTACAAGGCTGCCTTGGATACTCTGTTCTCTATGAGCATCTGTTTCCCCTTCCATAAAATGGAGATAATAGTCTGTACCTTATCTGTTGACTTTTCAAGGGGTGTGAGAATCAAATGAGGAACAGATAAAAACAAAGCACTTGGTTAGCCATTAATGTGTTATGTAAAAGATGTCACTGTCTTGGTGATGTAAACCATAGTGTTCGTTTAGCCTGTGAAATTCTGTGCTGTGTTTCTAACACACTCTCAGAAAACTACTTAGGTCCCAATTTTGTGCCAGAGAAATGACCATCATGCCCCTTGGCTGTGCCCTCAGGCTCTCCCTTTACTCCCTTCCTAGTTTCTAGAGAACTGTTTATGGCTTAAGAGTGGGCACAGTCCCCTGATTTTATTCTATGACTTTTCTCACTTGCTAATAAATAACTTCCATACAGAGTGAAGTACGTCAGAAAGAGAAAAACAAATACCGTATGCTAACACATATATATGGAATCTGAAGAAAAAAAAAAAGGCTCTGAAGAACCTAGGGGCAGGACAGGAATAAAGACACATACACAGAGAATGGACTTGAGGAGACTGGGAGGGGGAAGGGTATGCTGGGACGAAGTGAGAGAATGGCATGGACATACATACACTACCAAATGTAAAATAGATAGCTAGTGGGAAGCAGCCACATAGCACAGGGACATCAGCTAGGTGATTTGTGTCCCCCTAGAGGGGTGAGATAGGGAGGGCGGGAGGGATGGAGATGCAAGAGGGAGGGGATATGGGGATATATGTATATGTATAGCTGATTCACTTTGTTATACAGCAGAAACTAACACACCATTGTAAAGCAATTATACTCCAATAAAGATGTTAAAGAAAAAAGAAGGTGTATATATATGTATAACTGAATCACTTTGCTGTACAGCAGAAATTAACACAACATTGTAAATCAACTATACATCAATTAAAAAAATAAAATTCCATAAGGGAGAAAAAGAAATAAAATAAGGGAACTGAGAAAATGACTTGAAGCGTGCAGAGGTGAGTTTTGAGTTGAGTATAGATCTTGAGTATAGATCTGTCTGGAGTTGACTTTCTCTTAGAAAAACCCACATTTTCATTCAAATACAGTATTGGCTTAGAAAACAGAGCACTTAGTGGTCCTTGGTAGGCAAGTCGATGGAATTAAGCATAAATAAACAAGCATGTTGATTCGTTGTCCCCTGACAATGGGCTCTGGTTGTAAAAGAGAAAAAATTAATATTCCAAACTAAATGTGAGGAGTCAGGCTCTTCCTGCCTTTTTCTCTCCATGAAATTCTGCTTGTCTTACTCATTCTTGTTGGTGATCTAATCTGAGTACCAAGAGATTAGATGATTTTCCTGACTGGTGAGTGTCCCTCACAAAATCTGTCATTGGAGCTGGGGCCCAATGCCTGGCCTCGGATCCCAATAACCATCCCATATGTCTCTATAAATAGACCATTATCAAATGCTTTTTATCGGGTTTGGATTGGACAACAACCGTGACTCTTAATGTCCCTTCCTTCCCTCTCATCTGATTTTAAATTATCTCTGACAGTCAGGATGTAAGTCTGCTGTGTTCAGAGTTCAGAGTTCTGAACACAATTTCCCAACGTAAGGCAGGCTGGAAATACATATTCTAGACAAAACATGGAAATCCTACCAATTGGTGGTAAATTCCCTCCGAGTTTCTCTCTTCCCTTTCAGGAAACATGGCTCGGGTCTCCTGTCCTTGTTAACACCAGCTCCTCCGGTCTGGCGATAAATCATCACCTTGGTAACACCGCTTCCCACGATCCACAAAGCTTTGGACAACCAGTCTCTGTTTTGCCTTTGTCTCCTAGTCTTTGGCCAGTAGGGTACAGGAGCCCGTGACCCTGCTCATCCCAGCTTTGTTTTGTCCAAACTCTTTTGTGCAAAGAGGAAAACCAGGATTTTGAAGCATGCTCTGGGCTGGGCTGGCACGGTGCACTGCGAAATAAATCACAACTCCTGTATTTTAGAGCAGCTGGACATTAGCACTTTCAATGGACAGGAGAGTCTGGCCAAAACAGGACTGGGATGAACAGGGTTATCCTTTCAGAATGCTGATTTTGGGGGGAGAATGCCTCTTCCCTGTTTTTATACGTCATGAGTCCCCTTCCCTTCCTGGCAGCTGCTGAGATGCAGGAGTTCCTGCAGCAAGCATCCTACTCACAACCACATGTTGACTGCACAGACTAGGCACAGTCTGTATCTTTCAAATCTGCACGCACACAAGTCATTAACCCTGGAAAAGTCAGGAGAGGAGGTTTAATTTAATAAAATGAATTAAAATGTAAACACAACACCAGTTAAAAACCAACAGTTTCATCTTCAACTTTCACAAGGCTATACCAACTGGTTGCAAAGGGAAAAAGGATTAACATTTACTGAGAGCCAAGTGTGTGCTAGGATCATTAAATTCTCACAACAGCCCTATGAAGCAGCTACTATTTTTGCTTCATCCCCACCCCTTTGGAGGTTATGCCAGGCAGTGGTGGTGGTGGTGGCTGCTGACACTGGCAACAGGAAAGGGGTTTCGGAAGCAGTGCCTAAGCCGCATGCCTTTTAATTGTCCTGGGAGACATCCCTGGATAAGTAGGTAGAAACAACAGGACTTTGATGGCCAAAGGTTCCAGCATGACTTTCCGTAAGCACTTGGGGAAACACACTGTATAACCCCATCAAATTATGTTGAACTAAACTGCATGCCTCGGTTGTGGGATAAGGTTGGTTCAATCACCCATGTCTTGTACCCAGTGATTTTAAAGAGCTGTATCTCAGTCAGTTTGGGCTGCTATAACAGAATACCGCAGACTGGTGGCTTAAACAACAAACATTTATTTCTCAGAGTTCTGGAGTCTGGGAAGTCCAAGAATAAAGTGGCACCAGATCCAGTATCCGTGAGGACACTCTTCTTGGTTTGCAGAGGATCATCTTCTTATTCTATCCTCACATGGCCAAGAGAAAAGTCATCTCTCTTGTGTTTCTTCTTATAATGGTATAAGCCCATTCATGAGGGCTCCATCTCTCAAGGCCACACCTCCTAATACCATCACATTAGGGGTTAGGATTTCAACATATGATTTTGGGGGAACACAGAATTTTTTTTTAACATCTTTATTGGAGCATAATTGTTTTACAGTGGTGTGTTAGTTTCTGCTGTATAACAAAGTGAATCAGCTATATGTATACATATATCCCCATATCCCCTGCCTCTTGCATCTCCCTCCCACCCTCCCTATCCCACCCCTCTAAGTAGACACAAAGCACTGAGCTGATCTCCCTGGTAACACAAAATTTAATCCATGACTATCTGGTTTCAATGTCTCTGGGGGTATCAGATTCATCAAAGGCGCTCAAATACTTGCGTATGGATGCATCTGTATGACCTGACTTTTCATTTGGTGTGATCTGGCTAGTAACAGCTCAGGAGTAGGGTTAGGAGAAGGAATCTTAAAATTCTGCACCCAAGAGGCAGTAGGCTATAGCGGTTACAAGCACAGATTTGGGGTACAGAGTTCGGATTTAGACTGAGGTGTGTCATCCAAATTCTCCTACTTGTTTCACGTGTGACGTTAGGCAAGTTACTGAACCTCTCAATGCCTCAGTTTCTTCATCTATAAAATAGTGGTGATAAACACGACTCTTACCTCCCACAGAAATTGTGAAGATTAAATGAGCATTAAAAGCAGTGCCTGGCATTTAACGAACCCTTTACAAATATTTGTTGTTATTGTTGTTATGGTGCTTGTATTTGTTTGCCAAGGCTGCCATAACAAAGTACCACAGACTGGTTGGGTTAAACAACAAAAATCTATTTTCTCACAGTCCTGGAGGCTAGAAATCTGAGATCAAGTTTGGATATCTTCTAAGGGCCTTGAGAGAAATATCTGTTCCTCTCTCCTTGGCTTGGAGATCGCTATGTTCTCTCTGTGTTTGCAGATGGTCTTCCTTCTGTGTGTGTGTCTGTATCCAGATTTCCTTTTCTTATAAGGACTTCAGCCATACTGGATTTGGGCCCACCCTAATGACCTTATTTTAACTTACTTCTTTAAAGACACTATTTCCAAATGATTTTTTTTAAGATATGAATTTTTGAAAGACACAAGCCCACAACAGTGCCTAAACAAGGTTCTTGTTGAAAATCACTTTCAGAGTAAATTGTATTCTTACAAAGTTGACGTTTTTTTTCCTTTTTTTGAGTAATTAATGTAAAATTTCCACCTTTCTCATATTATCTTCTACTTACAGACTGCTTTTAAAAAAATTCGCATAAGTATTGGATTGGCCAAAAAGTTCGTTCAGGTTTTTCCATAAGATGTGGAAAAATCCGAACGAACTTTTTAGCCAACCCAGTATCTTGGTCAACGTTCTATGGATGCTGGACAGGATGGATTCAATGTTCCCCTCCCCCAAGGGAAAATCCATGGAATTGTAGGTCAAGCGATAACTCAGTACCTAAACTTAGGGCAGGGTCATTATAATATACTTGAGCTTTTTTGAGTACACTCACCTTTATTTTGCTATTGATAACTAACCATGAGCAGTCACCTTTTTTCAACAGATTGTTATTAGTTAGGAAATACCATGTCAGTGAAGTCCCGAAATGCTGATGGCTGGTGTGAAGAGGTAGCTCTGAGTGTGAGCTGGGACTGGTCAGGCATGGTTGAGTACTGGTGGAACTCACCTGGGGTTTGACTGTCTACATACAGTCATTCTCACACAGGTCAGGCATGTTAAGTAAGATTCTCTGGGTGGCAAATGTCAGAAACCAACTCCAGCTAGCTTAAGCAGAAAAAAGGCTATACTGGGAGGATACTGGGAAAACTCACCAGGTCCCAGGAATCACTGAATTCCCAGGACTCAGGTGGACTGGGGACCAGGGCAGGAGTTCTAGGCCTGTGCTGGGTCTTTTCCATTTGCCTCTCCAGTCCACTTTCTACCCTTCCCACTCTGCTCTGTGCTCCATTGGACTATATGATGGGCTCTAGGGACTGCATCAATGAGCTCCTGTTCCCTTGACTTCTGGCTGGGTTTGGCCAGTGGTGTATCCTGCCCAGAGATCAGAGGAAGAAAGGAGAGTGAGATCAGGATGTTTCTTCCCTTGGCTCCTACCTTGGGGAATGCCTTGGGTTGGCCAGTCTCTTGGCCGGCAGTCACAGGTCATCTTAAGTTTACCTTCTCAACATGACACTCTCCTTCCAAGTTCTAGCAACCCCTCTTGCCTTTCATCTCTTTGGCCTTAGCTGTGGTAACAGCTCTGTTTTTACCATCCCCAGGGAACTGCACTACCCCTGTGGTTTCCCTGCATCCTGACTAGTGCTGTGCTGGGCCACACTGGAGCTTGAGGCAAAAGGAAATAACAGTAATACTGATCCTGTCATTGTTTAAAATGTTGGTATTTTGTTCATCATAGATATTTTTTGCATTAATTTTGATTTTTTAAACTATTGCATTAAAATATAATTAAATATAAACAATAAAAGTATAATTTATCTTGCTTACTAAGATGTGTGGTGCCCCCTTAACTTTTGCACCTGAGGCCTCACTCACTTTACTCTACTCCCATTACATTTTTTAACATATTTATTTAAATTTTTATCTTATATTGGAGTATAGCTGATTAACAATGTTGTTTTAGTTTCAGGTGTACTGCAGAGTGGTTCAGTTATACATATACATGTATCTATTCTTTTTCAAATTCTTTTCCCATTTAGGTTATTACAGAGTATTGAGCAGAGTTCCCTGTGCTATACAGTCGGTCCTTGTCAGTTATCTATTTTAAATGTAGCAGTGTGTACGTGTCAATCCCAAACTCCCAATCTATCCCTACCCCTCACCCTTCCTCCCTCGTAACCATAAATTTGTTCTCTAAGTCTGTGAGTCTGTTTCTGTTTGGTAAATAAGTTCATTCGTATCTTTTTTTTTTCTTTAGATTCCACAAATAAGCGTTATCATATGATATTTGTCTTTCTCTGTCTGATTTCATGTAGTATGATAATCTCCAGGTCCATCCATGTTGCTGCAGAAGGCATTATTTAATTCTTTTTAATGGCTGAGTAATATTCTGTTGTATATATGTACCACATCTTTATCCATTCACCTGTCGATGGACATTTACGTTGCTGCCATGTCTTGGCTATTGTAAACAGTGCTGCAATGAACATCGGGGTGCATGTATCCTTTTGAACCATGTTTTTCTCCAGATATATGCCCAGGAGTGGGATTGCTGGATCATATGGTAGCTCTATTTTTAGTTTCTTAAGGAACCTCCACACTGTTCTCCACAGTGGCTGCACCAATTTACATTCCCACCAACGGTGTAGGAGGGTTCCCTTTTCTCCACACCCTCTCCAGCATTTACTGTTTGTAATTAATTAATTAACTTTTATTGGAGTATAGTTGCTTTACAATGTTTTGTTAATTTCCGCTGTACAGCAGAGTGAATCAGCTGTACGTATACATATCACCCCTCTTTTTTGGATTTCTTTCCCATTTAGGTCACCACAGAGCATAGAGTAGAGTTCCCTGTGCTATACAGTAGGTTCTCAATAGTTACCTATTTTATACATAGTATCAATACTATATATATATGTCAATGTCAATCTCCTAATTCATCCCCACCCCTGCTTTCCCCCTTGGTATCCATACGTTTGTTCTCTACGTCTGTCTCTCTATTTCTGCTTTGCAGATAATATCATCTGTACCATTTTTCTAGATTCCACATATATGCATTAATATACAATATTTGTTTTTCTCTTTCTGACTTACTTCACTCAGTATGACAGTCTCTAGGTCCACCCACATCTCTGCAAATGACCCAATTTCATTCCTTTTTATGGCTGAGTAATATTCCATTGTATATATGTACCACATCTTCTTTATCCATTCCTCTGTTGATGGACATTTAGGTTGCTTCCATGTCCCGGCTATTGTAAATAGCACTGCAGTGAACATTGGGGTGCATGTATCTTTTGGAATTATGGTTTTCTCTGGATATATGCCCAGTAGTGGGATTGCTGGGTCCTATGGTAGTTCTACTTTTAGTTTTTAAGGAGCCTCCATACTGTTCTCCATAGTGGCTGTATCAATTTACACTCCCACTAACAGTGCAAGAGGGTTCCCTTTTCTCCACACCCTCTCCAGCATTTATTGTTTGTAGATTTTTTGATGATGGCCATTCTGACCACTGTGAGGTGCTACCTCATTGTAGTTTTGATTTGCATTTCTCTAATGATTAGTGATGTTGAGCATCCTTTCATGTGTTTGTTGGCAATCTGTATATCTTCTTTGGAGAAATGTCTATTTAGGTCTTCTGCCCATTTTTGGATTGGGTTGTTTGTTGTTTTGATATTGAGCTGCATGAGCTGTTTGTAAATTTTGGAGATTAATCCCTTGTCAGTTGCCTCATTTGCAAATATTTTCACCCATTCTGTGGGTTGTCTTTTCATTTTGTTTATGGTTTCCTTTGCTGTGCAAAAGCTTTTAAGTTTAATTAGGTCCCATTTGTTTAGTTTTGTCTTTATTTCCGTTACTCTAGGAGATGGATTGAAAAAGATACTGCTGTGATTTCTGATTACATTTTGTAAATTTTCCCATGATAAATCCCTCCTCTCTGAGCAAGCAATTTGTGTCCTGATAGGACCCTGACTGACGTAGATACTTCCTTTCAAAAGTACAGATTGTGAATCATTGGCTCTCAGGGAGTATTTTACCAAAGACATGAATTATTTGACCAAAATTTAGTTTTGAAATTTAGTTGACAACTTAAAAAAAATTGGAAGACCTTCATGTAAAAATCTAGATTTCTGGTTTCTCTTGGAAAAAAATCAAACAATTTGGCAACACTAGGCCCCTCTCCCATGTGGCAACAATTGGATGGAGGTTAGCAGCTGCCCCTTCAGACTGGGCATGGCTCTCCTGTTGGGCATAGTCCCCACCACTCTCTATTATCCCCCCAAACACAGACTTAGTGTTAGCTGCCATTTATTTTCATAGTGGCACTGCTATTTTATGATACTTGCCTACTTGCTCAGCTGATCCCTGTAAGGTACTGATGTTGAGATACCTGCTTTACCCCTGTGTTTTTATAAGATTCTGCTCCCAACCTCTGTGACTTTCAGTTCAGGGATGACATTCCCAGGAGATGGATCAGATTGGCTCAACTTGAGGCAGGTAGCCACCTCAGCGGCAAGCAACTATGACCAGAGGACCAGATCTTGTGGTTGAGCACCTGCCGGGGACCCATCCCTGAAAACGGAGGGTGGGGATTTTTAGAGAAGAGAAGGTGCTTCCAGCGTAATACTGTACACATTTTATATTTTATTTACGCTTTAATTGTTCGGAGTAAACACCCAACAGTATCCCATTCAGTGAATTCTGCTGATTAAATGCTTTCAAAGGCAAAAATGAAGGCAATTTGAAATTGATTTTTTTTTTTTTTTGCGATACGCGGGCCTCTCACTGCTGTGGCCTCTCCTGTTGCGGAGCACAGGCTCCAGACGCGCAGACTCAGCGGCCATGGCTCACGGGCCCGGCCGCTCTGCGGCATGTGGGATCCTCCCAGACCGGGACACGAACCCGTGTCCCCTGCATCGGCAGGCGGACTCTCAACCACTGCGCCACCCAGGGAAGCCCTGAAATTGATTCTTTATGTAAACAGTGTCTGTGAGAAGGCAGTAGGGATGTGTCTACGAGCCACAGGCTGGTGCTGCAAAATTCCTCTAAGACACAGATCTGTGGTGAACTAGTTTGAGGCTGATGGTCTAACACAGCTCTTGCACATCTGAAAGCCAGGCTAAGGATGGCGAATGTGGGAACCCGTGATTCTGTCTCTTGCCTGGCCCATGGCAATGCTAATACACTGTCGAATTCCTTACTGCTAAGCTTAGGAATGCTTCTCAACACAGCTCTCCAGGAAACCAGTATTAACTAAGCAGGTGGCACATGAAAAAAACCCATTTGTCACTCTTTCCCAAGAGGCTTTCTGGGTGACTTATTGTGGAGCCTCCTTGAGCTACTGGAGCCAGGATTTTATTGGCATTTGTGAATGTTTGGTTGGAGATTGCTGTTCTCAGCAGATTAGAGGTGGGATGCTCTCACTCATCAAGGTAACTCTGCCAGCTGTGGTCTTGCTAGAGACCCAAGGAAACCAGCCTAAGTCCTGCCCCTGAGGAGCATCAAACAGACTAAGGCTACTTGTTGAGTTTAAGGCAGGTAAGTGATTCTGTTGGGTCACAGTCGGGAAGATGAGTGAGTGAGCAGTCACAGGCCTCTGGCATCAGACTGCCCCTAAGGGGACTCTTCAGAGCATCTAGGAAGCATTTCTTCCTGGGTCCTGGGCAGGGGCCAGCTGAGGTGAAGCCATCAGAGAAGACTGCTTCTTTCACTGGTGTCTCAGGCTTCCATCCACAGTGGTGCCATGGTTAATGGACCTGGCAGGCTTCCAGACACAGACACTGCACAGTCCATTATGAAGCCAAACCTGATCTCCTTATTCATTCTCTCACACCCCACCCCCCTGTTTCCTGATAGTTAAGTAAATAATCAAATGCAGATTGATATTGTTTGAATGAAAGCCTCAGAATTAAATGTTTAGTCCTCCTCAGGACATTTGTTTATCCTATTATTTAGGGGTCACCTTGTGACTTTATTAATCGTCTCTTGTGTCAGCCACTCCTCAGCTTTGAAAGGGTATGAAAGACATAGATGTGCGGAGACCTGGGCTGCCTCTATCAGGCTAGGTGTTCTGTTCAAGGGCCCCTGCCTCTCTAGGCCTTAGTCATCCCATCTTTAAAATTTGGGGCTCGGGTTGGTGACTGAGTTCCCTTTTGGCTCTCACAGCTATCAAGCTAGCTCTGAGTTATCATTCTAAGCTCTGACCCTCTCAGTCACTTACTGTGTGCTTGGAATTGCACTAAGAATTTTATGTACATTCTCTCATTTAGTTCTTACAAAAACAGGTTGAGGTAGTTACTAATGCTATCCTTTGTATCAGTTAATATTCATTTCAGCCGCTTATACAGAAATGTCCTAAACAATAATGGCTTAAATAGATAGAAGTTAAATTTTATCCCACGTTAAAAAAAAAAATAAAACAAGACATTTGGAAGTAGGCCAGGCCACTATTGATATGGTAGCTTCATGGTGTCATTCAAGATATCTATCTTTCTGTTCCACCATCCTCAGCATATCACTTCAAGGTTACTTCAGGGTTCAAGATGGCTGCAATAGCTCCAGTCATCACATGTCTATTTCAGGCAGCAAGAAGCAGGAAGAGAGTGAAAGGGCTACCTTTTTTTTTTTTTTTTTTAATTCCTAGAAATCCAAACAGTACTTCTGCTGACATTTCATTGGTTAGAACTTAGTTACACGTTTATACCTAGCTGCAAGGGAGGCTGGGAAATATCATCTTACTGTTTCACAGTCAGCAATGTAAATATTTGAGTTCTGTCATAAGGAAGAAGATGAGAGTGGATGTTGGAGTAAATTCTAAGTTTCTTCACATCATGTTTGAGCAGCAGGGAAGCAAAGCCCTAAGACATATAGCTGGTCAGTGAGTGTGGCAGGATTTGAACACAGCCCATCTGCATCCAGAGCCTGTGCTCTTAGATGCTGCATTATTAGACCCTCCCTGGAGTTCCCTTGCTGCTTCTTTCTCCTCCTTATCAGAAGCTTCATGCAATCTCCAGCTCTAAGCTTTAGTTCTCTTTCTGTATCAGGAAAACCCCTTATTGAAGCTACATGTGCAGGAAAGTTTGGCAGGACTGTAAGCCCAAGGCCAGACTGCCCTTCATCAGAGGTCCTTCTGTCACTGGTGGAAGGCACAGTACACCTGTGGAGTCTCCTCTCGTCCACTCCCTAGGCCCAGCCCTCACTCTATCGTCCCTGGTTCCTCACCTGAATGAGAATTTGCTTATTGAATACATTGCTTGCTTTAGAAGAAACTGGACTGAGAAGAAGAGAGCAAGTAAAAATCAGGTACTGACATAAATAACTGCCTTTTTTGACACAGCCTTGGACCTCGTATCTACCCAGTGCATCGTTCAAATGCCGACAGTTCACTGACTGACTGATGTATTAGAATGGGGAGCCAGACGAGCAGATAAAAGGTCTCATGCTTAGATTTCTTCTTAAGATTCCCTTGAAAAGTTACTCAAATCAGTGCCCTTAAGTCTCCAAATGGCTTTTGCAAACCTGATAAGCTTAGTGTTTTGGGTTCACGTAACTGGCCAGTTTTGCTAAGAGACTACCAAAAGCACTGTTGTTGTCTAAACAACTCTTTTAGTTGAAGGATACAATCTAGGTTTAAAAGCCAACATGTGACTCACTTTAAAAGCTCAGAGGAGAGAGCCGTTATACTCTTAATCTCCTTTTTATATGTTATGGTAGTTCAGACACCTGGAAGAATAACAGAGCTATTTCTTTCTATGAGTTCAGGCTTAAATTGTGGAGAGCCCCAAAGAATTTCACCTTTGGTACTTTTAAAATTCTTTCCCCCACTGTGGGTTCTTCATGAACAGAGAGGTTCACAAAGAGATTTTTCCTTAAGGAGGCAGCATGATGTAATAGTTAAAAGTGGGGGCTGTAGCACCTGACCACCTGGCTTCAAACATAACCTTTACCAGCTCTGGAAGGTGGGGAAAATAACCTCCTACCTTTACAGGGCTGCCATGATTGCTGAGTTAATACAAGTGAAGGCACAGAAGAATGGCTGATATGCCGTAAGTGCTGGGTAAGCATGTGCTATTACCATGTCTTTCTACAGTATCTAGACATCTGGCTCACCCTCTTAATCTTACAAATGAGAACATGGGGATCTAGAGAGGTCCAGGGGCTGTCTGCTGCATGGCCTGAGCTAGGGAGCCTTCCTTGCCCTCCCTGCTCTCCTGGGGGCAGCTCTGTGCTGGGTCAGCACCCAGCAGCTCCATTTCACACAGATGCTCTCAGGGACTCAGGTGAGGGTCAATGGTGAGAAGAGAATCAGAGATTAATTCAGGTCCTGAGTTTTCGTTTGTACATTGATGTCTCCCCTCGCTCCCCACTCTCAAAGTTATTTTCACCTTTTCATCCCTGGCCAGGCATGTATAGTCTAGGGTGTCGCCGGAAACCAAGACCGTGACATCTGAGAGACCAGAGCCGCTACCTCAGCTGCTCTTCACAGCAGAACAGTTTGAAATGACTACACTCAAAGCTAGTCCTCCCCCAGGGTTTTGCTAATTCCCCCTGCCAATCATAGCACTTTGCTAAGATTAACTAATTAATCCTCACCATATACCCGAGAGACGAAATTAAAGCTCATTTTTTCACACATGTAAAGCACCTTTTATCTAAGGATTACTAACACTGATGCATTTGTCTCCCATGACGACAGGATGACAAGGAAAATTATTACCATTTCAAGAACTAGGAACAAAGAACCCCCCCCCCCCCAGGACACAGAGTAGGAGAGGGGCAGTCGCTGTACAGGTCTGTGGTAGCAGGATGAACACTGGAGGACACCTGTTGTCCCTGGGGTCCTAATGGGAACTTCCAGGTGGGGCTGTAACCCCATCTGGTCATTGTTCTTCACATTGTTCAAGGTTCCCCAGGGATCATGTCTGAGATGAGGAATGAGAGATGGTTCCATGGGGATGTTCAAGCCTATGTTTGGCTTCCTAAGGAACCTCCTACTTCTACTCTCCTACTTGTCTCCAGAATGCTGGTCCCTCCCCATCTCAATTTGCCAACGTTCTATTTGTGATTGAGATGAAGTGGAGCCGATGAGAAGGAGAGAGCCTGAAAAAGACATTACCAACTGAGGACCTCAAAGGGGAGGAGAGGTAGGCGGGTGGGAGGGGGATGTCAGTCAGTCGGCCAGGGCTCTGGAAACAGCATTTGGAGTAAAAGAAGGGAAAAGCGGTCTGCACCGTGGGACCCGATGAAAGGTTTGCTACGATTTCTTTGTAGTTCCTTTGGCAGTGGCTTCCTTTTACTTGACTTGGCCGCACAGACGGCCAAGGCTGAGCTGCAGCCAGGGGCTGGGAACTGTATTGTCCTGAGTTACACCGTGGGTGCTCCATATGGGGGCGGGGGGGGGGTCTCAGAGACGATGAAGGAGACACAAGTGGTAACTTCAGAGACACCCCTCCCATAAAGGCCAAGCAGTTGCATTTCTTCTAAGCCTCAGAGTATTGGTTCAGACAACACTCCCGGAAACAATTTTCTGGTTTCCCTTCCTGATGACAGCTGTGACTTGGAGCTCAGAGCCCTGGACCTGCAGGATCTAGTGCCCCCAAGGTTGCTGCAGCTCCCTCCAGGCCTTTGAGGGGTAGGGGTGTCAGAAGGAAAGGCTCTTGTTTACTTCTAAATCCAAGAAAGAGACAGCAAGAACTTTACATTTACAGAGATTTAAGAGAAACTCTCAGAGGTGCATGACCTTATTTAAGCCTATGACAAGCATATGAGGCTAGACAGTGAATGGACATCTCTTATTTTGCCAGCGCAGCATCCCTTTCTTTGGGAAACTGACTTTTCTGTAATCACTGCATTCTGGTGGGTCTGCCAGTCACGGGACTGTCCCACCTTTCCAACCCCTTCTGTCTCCCACCCCCAGGGTTAGGCGTATGGCTCTAGCTAGGCCACTGGGCTCTTTATACTGGACACTTGAATCTCGTGGGGAGAGTTTCTGGGGGAGGAAGGTGTTGGAGCTGTATAAAGAGAAGGCCAGTGGATTCTTGTTTCCACGATCCCCAGGATGACTCAGAGCCTGGCTGTTCAGCTCTTCTTTCCATCCTGTGGGTTATTTATTTTCCTCTCAGTAAAGTTGTCTTTAGTTTATGCTAGCTGGAGTCCACAAAAGAAGCCCAAATTATAACACGCACACCCCGCCCCCACCCCCGCCAGGTCTTCTCACCTCAGGTCAGTGACATTTTATCACACCAAGTAAATGCAAAGTTGCACAGCAACTTTAAGGAAAGACAGAGAGCTGAGCAGTGCCGGTAGTAAAGCTTTTTTGTAAGCCCGTCAGGCTGTGCGTCTTTCCGGGTAGCATCACGTCGGGATCCACCCCTGGGAATGTACTTCAAGTTTAACTGCAGCCACGGAGCTGGCACGTACCTGCATGCGCCCACAACCGGCCTCTTTTAAACTTTGCTCTTGTTATGTTTTCGTGGGATGTGTCTTTGCTGGTAGGCTGATTCTTAAGCGTATTTGGCTGTGGGTCTGTCTCTGTGTTTTCTAGACCCTGTTGATCTGGCAGATGATCACAGGTAGCTGGTATAGTTCAGATGGAGAAGCAGTGAGGTTGGTGGGTGTGCTTAGTAAAGATTTAGTAGCTAGTAAATTTTGGGCAGGTGGGAGAAATCTTTTCAGGGTAGTATATATACTAAAACATATGATCCAGCATTTTACTACTTTATACCACATACAGTTCCAGGATCTATACTTATGGAAACATATAATCGCATGTTACAGCACAAGGCCCTCTCCCTCTGGAGACTGTTCTTGTACTTTCTGCAATAGCATTAACTTAAGGATGGAGGACCTCTTTCGTGAGCTGAATCTCTTCTAAGTAAAATTAAGAAGTACTAAACTTCTGAGTTATGAACTATTTAGAGTGTTTCTAGCCCAGGACTGGATCCCAAAGGGAGTCAGAAGTGATCCTAAGACTTTTTTTTTTTGCGGTACGCGGGCTTCTCACTGTTGTGGCCTCTCCCGTTGCGGAGCACAGGCTCCGGATGCGCAGGCTCAGCGGCCATGGATCATGGGCCCAGCCTCTCCGCGGCATGTGGGATCTTCCCGGACCGGGGCACGAACCCGTGTCCCCTGCATCGGCAGGTGGACTCTCAACCACTGCGCCACCAGGGAAGCGCGATCCTAAGACTTCTGAAGTTTCTTCTACACAAAAGTTGAGTGACTGAGTGAATGGATGAATGGAGTTAGGGGTGGGAGAAATCTAAGCCTAGATCTGAAGGAACCTGGTGATCACTCAATACGACCCTGCAGTAGTTATCTACGACTGCATAACAGATCACTCCAAACCATAGTGCCTTAGTCAAGAATCGTTTACTTTTTCCTCCTAGTTTCTGTGGGTTAGGAGTTCAGAGCAGCCTGGCGGGGTTCTCCTGGCTCAGGGTCTCTCATACGGCTGTACTCAGATGTCACCTGGACTGCAGTCCTTGGCTGGGGCTGGAAGATCTGATTCCCAGGTGGCTTACTCACATGGCTGGCAAGTTGGTACAAGCTGTTGGCGGGAAGTTCCTCTCCACATGGGCCTCTTCACAGAGCTGCAGGAGCGTCCTCCAGCATGGCAGAGGGCTTCCCCTAGAGCAAGTGATGCAAGAGAACAAGGCAGAAACTCTAATGCCTGTTATGACCTAGCATCAGAAGTCATACACCATCATTTTAGGGAGGCCA
This sequence comes from Tursiops truncatus, assembly GCF_011762595.2. NCBI lineage: Eukaryota > Metazoa > Chordata > Mammalia > Artiodactyla > Delphinidae > Tursiops > Tursiops truncatus. The sequence continues at coordinate 60,134,073 of NC_047040.1, read as the reverse complement.
CTGCACAAGGGTGTGAATACCAGGAGGCCAGGGTCAGTGGGACTGTCTTGGGCCCTGACTACCACAAACCCGTTCTCTTAAAACATGATTTAAAAATTTATTATGGGGCTTCCCTGGTGGCGCAGTGGTTGAGAGTCCGCCTGCCGATGCAGGGGACGCGGGTTCGTGCCCCGGTCCGGGAAGATCCCACATGCCACGGAGCGGCTGGGCCCGTGAGTCATGGCCACTGAGCCTGCGCGTCCGGAGCATGTGCTCTGCAACAGGAGAGGCCACAACAGTGAGAGACCCGCGTGCCGCAAAAAAAAAAAAAAAAAGAAAATTATCATGAAATATTTTCAGACATAGAAAAAGGATTAAAAAGAATTAAATGGATACTTATGTGCCTACTACCCAGTTCAAGAAATAAAATATTATCAATTCAATTGACATCCCTTATGCACTCACGATGACTATATCTTCCCCCTTCCCTATCCCACTGCCCTTAGGAAACTAGTATTCTGAATTTTGTGTTTACCCTTCCATGCATTCTTTTATATTTCCACCATAAATTTGTGTATCCTAAACAATATGGGGAGTTGTTTGGCATATTCTCAAACTTTATATGTGGCAGCATCCTGTATGATTCTTTTGCAACCTTCTCTTTTTATTCGAAGTTATATTTGTGAGATCCATCTATATTAATCTGCATGGCTCTAATTCATTTGTTTTAGTGACTGTACAGCATTCCACTGTGTTAATAAATCACAATTTGTGTATCCATTCTCCAGTTGATGGACGTTCATGTTGCTTGTAATATTTTTATTTTGCTATTACACATAATGTCATTATGAGTGTCCTTGCACTCTCCTTGTGCCCATGTGCAAGAGTTTTTCCAGGACACCAGTCTAAAGGTGGAATGGATAGGTCATATGATATGTGCATTTTGACTTTTCTTAACAGCATCAAATTCTCTAAAACAGTTGCATTAATTTATGCAACTTCCAACAGTGATTGAATCACCCTGCTCTTTATTCTGGTATTGTCAGATTAAAAATTTCGTGCAGGGGCTTCCCTGGTGGTGCAGTGGTTGAGACTCTGCCTGCTGATGCAGGGGACACGGGTTCGTGCCCCGGTCTGGGAGGATCCCACATGCCACGGAGCGGCTGGGCCCGTGAGCCATGGCCGCTGAGCCTGCGCGTCCGGAGCCTGTGCTCTGCAATGGTAGAGGCCACAACAGTGAGAGACCCGCGTACCGCAAAAAAAAAAAAAAAAAAAAAAAAAAAAATTTCATGCAAAGCTGATGGATGTGAAATGGTATCTATTTATGGTTTTAATTTGCCTTTCCCAGTTATTCATGAGGCTGATTGTTTTTTCACATGTGTATTGGCCACTTGGGTTTCTTCTTCTGAGTGCTGCTTGTTTGCATCTTTTGCCCATTCCTATTATTTCTCTTTTTCTTATTGATTTGAAAGACTTCTTCATAGATTCTAATTTTTGTCAATTATATATGTTGCTAACATTTTCTTCCTGTCTAATGCTTACCTTTTTTACCTTTTTGTTGTCTTGGTTGAATAGAATTTTTAAGTTAATGTAATTAAATGTGTCATTCATTTCCTTTTGGCTTGTTTATATGGCAGAGGCTGCTAGCTGTCCATTAACACCTGCGTCTCCTTTCTTTTCTAGCAATAGAGCTGTGGCTGGCTGTGCTATGGAGTGCATCTAGAGGGATATATGCAACACTGACCTCGCTTGCTTCAGAGGAAATATTTGTTTCTAGATGTCCACTCTTTACTCCTGCAGCAGACTGAAGTATCATTATTATCCCAGTTTTACCTACAAGAAAACCAACTCTACACTGCCAAGGTGAGCCCATCATCTCCATGCCCTGGCTCCTCCTGTGGAGCCCTTTTGCTCTGTTACCATGCCACAAGAGAGAAAATTCAACCTAATCAAATCCAACAGATATGTACTAAGGCCCTCTCACATGCACAGCTGTGCACTAAGGCCACACCAAGATGAGCTAGACACAGAGACACAGCCTCTGGTCTGAGGAGCTTACAATCTGACTGGGGGCAAGGCAGACTCACATAAGTGTCTGGCTGTGTGTATGTGAACACTTTCAACTCAGGGGATCAGGAGAATCCTCATGATATTTGAGATTCCATCAGACAACCTGGAGCAAGGGCTTTCTAGGCGCAGGGGACAGTTTGAACAAAAGCCCACAAGTTGAAAAGCACAAGGCGCGTTTAGTACACAGCCAGAGGTTGAGTTTGATTGGAGCGACGTCAGGTGAGAGGCTGCGGGAACTGGGGCTGATCTGTAGCCCAGCTGTTGGTGTGAAAGAGCACACCAACACAGCCCTAGAGGTGTGAGGGCTGCAGGTTACAGGAGCTGCCAGTGGCAGGGGAGCTCATGGGGTCAGTTAGAATCATTCTTCCTTTAACCTTCTTTAAAATGTTAAAGCAAAGTCTATATCACTGCATTCTGGTAGGGTTTCTAAACTCTGCAGAACCTTATATGAAAGGCAAGTAAGGAAGGTGCAAAAACAAGTTACCATCTTAGGATTTCTCTTCCAGAGCCACCTTTCCTCCTGTGGAGTTGGCATGGTGTGCACCTGTTTACAGGTCCTGAGAGACATGGGTGTGGGTCTCTGGCTTGATATCGACTACTTTCAGGAGAATTTCTTAGCCCTCTCTGAGTTTCTCCATCAACTCATGCTTACACACTGCTTAATGTGACCAGTCTTATCCAAACGAACTTCAGGGATGGAGCCCCTGCCTCATTCACTGTTATGTCCCCAAAGCCTGGCTCTGTACCGGGCACAGGGCAGGTTCTCCACACATATTTGGGGGATGAGTAAGCAGATGTTGGGAGGGAATGAGAGAATGAATTCCCCAAAGCTGTGCACAGGGGCTGTTGCAGCATAAGTGTACCCCGGACAGCCAAGACAAGCGAATTCACAGGTGTCCAGAAAGAGTTCTTGACATTCTGTATTAATTAAGATACAGTCCCAGCTGCTGTCACAGAGAGCCAGCTTATATACAGTAAAGGATTATTTCTCTTCCGTGTAAAAGTCTAAGGCAGTATGTGCTCAGTGCTATAGAGTCGTCAGAGACCCAGGGTTTTTCTGATTCAGATATATATATATATATACATTCTCATTTTTATATTCTTTCCCATTATGGGAAAAGGGATATGATATTGAACTATATTCAATATCCTATTATCATAGGATATTGAGTATAGTTTCTTGTGTATACAGTAGGACCTTGTTGTTTATCCCTTCTATATATAATAATTTACATCTGCTAACCCTAAACATCTCTCCATCCCTCTCCCAACCCCCTCCCCTTTGGCAACCACAAATCTGTTCTCTATATCCGTGAGTCTGCTTCTGTTTAGTAGGTAGGTTCATTTGTGTCATATTTTAGATTCCACATATAAGTGGTATCATGTGGTATTTGTCTTTCTCTGTCTGACTTACTTCACTTAGTATGATAATCTCTAGGTCCATCTATGTTGCTGCAAGTGGCATTATTTCATTCTTTTTTATGGATGAGTAGTATTCCATTGTGTATATATACCACATCTTCTTTATCCATTCCTCTGTCTCTGGTCATTTAGGTTGTTCCTGTGTCTTGACTGTTGTAAATAGTGCTGCTATGAACACTGGGGTGCATGTATCTTTTTGAATTATAGTTTTGTTCAGGTATATGCCCAGGAGTGGGATTGCTGGATCATAAGGTAATTCTATTTTTAGTTTTCTGAGGCACCTCCATACTGTTTTCCATAGTGGTTGCACCAACTTACATTCCCACCAACAGCATAGGAAGGTTCCCTTTTCTCCACACCCTCTCCAGCATTTGTTATTTGTAGACTTTTTTTTTTTTGTGGTACACGGGCCTCTCACTCTTGTGGCCTCTCCTGTTGTGGAGCACAGGCTCCGGATGTGCAGGCTCAGCAGCCATGGCTCACGGGCCCAGCCGCTCCGCGGCATGTGGGATCTTCCCGGACTGGGGCATGAACCTGTGTCCCCTGCATTGGCAGGCGGACTCTCAACCACTGCGCCACCAGGGAAGCCCATTTGTAGACTTTTTAATGATGGCCGTTCTGACTGCTGTGAGGTGGTATCTCATTGTAGTTTTGATCTGCATTTCTCTACTAATTAGCAATGTTGAGCATCATTTCATGTACCTATTGGCCATCTGAATGTCTTCTTTGGAGAAATGTCTATTTAGGTCTTCTGTCCATTTTTCGTTTGGGTTGTTTGTTTTTTTGTTGTTGTTGAGTTTTATGAGCTATTTGTATATTTTTGAAATTAATCCCTGTTGGTCACATCATTTGCAAATATTTTCTCCCAGTCTGTATGTTGTCTTCTCATTTTGTTTATGGTTTCCTTTGCTGTGCAAAAGCTTGTAAGGTTGATTAGGTCCCATTTGTTTATTTTTGTTTTTATTTCTATTGCCTTGGGAGACTGACCTAAGAAAACATTGGTACGATTTATGGACATACATATCCCTTTTTAAGTGATCAGCCTCTCATCACATTTTCTTCTTGAGGGGGCACATTATGGCTGGTATTGGTACTTGTCCACCATATCTGTTTTCTTCCTGGATACAGGGCTAGACTGTATTTTCCCACCCACCTTGCACATCAGTGTGGTGGCGTGATCAAGTTCTTTCAAATGGAGTCTGAGTACTGTGTGTCATTCCCAGGCCTAGACCGAAGGCTGTGTACACCCCTCCAACACTTTCTTTTCCCTTTGCCCCTTTTACGATGTTGACTTAGAGGCAGTCTAGCTTTAACCAAATAAACAACAACAATCCTCTACGGGGTGACAGAGCAGTAACCTGGAAGCAACATGGGTCCATGATTGGGCTTATAGACCAGAGCTGCCCACCAGGCTGGTATGCTTATCTCTGACTATCATAGGGAGAAATGAACTTCTTTGTTCTCTGTTCCACAGTGTTGTTAGGTCTTTTGGCTATAGCAGCCTAGCCTTTAAGTTTAACTGATACACACTACACACATGATCGTTTTTTCCCCTCCAAGTGTGGGGCTGTGGATAGGAAGTTGTCCATCAGGGCTGCATGCTCTAATTCCGTTAGCAGAGGAATGAGGTTGTTCTTCATGATGTACATCACACACATGTCTTCTGTCCAGCTTTTTCAATTGCAGTAAAAAAAATCTACAAAAAATAATTCTCAATAGCAATAAAAAGTAAGGTACTTTGGAATAAGCACCTTAAAAGGAATGTACAGAATCTATGATGAAAATGGTAACGTTTTTTGAGGTACATAAGACACCTGACTAAACAGAGACATACCACGTTACAAAAGACTCAATTGTGAAGATGTACCTTCTCTGAAAATTAATTTCTAAGTGTTAAGTCATTCTCATAAAATTACTATGAGATTGTTTATGGATTGTGATAACAATTTAAAGTTATAGGAAGAATAAATGAAAGAGAATAACTTAGAAAATGTAGCAAAATAAGAATTTTGGGGAATGCTTTCCGTACCAAGCATCAAAATGCTACAATATATAAATAAATCTCATATTGTTTCAAGAATAGACTTACAAATTAATGGATATAAGATAGAAAATCTGGTAATTGTGTAAGCATGCACACACATATATATGAATTTTGTACATTATAAATGTATGCTTCATATTTATAAGAAAAGGTCACACTGCTCAATTCATAATCATAGGATGATACTTGATTGGCTAAGTAGAAAAAAATTATATACTTATTGCATAAACAGTAGGGCTGATTTTTTTAAAGGAAATTATTTTTAAAATAAAGAAAATATAGGTGAATGTTTACCAGATCTTGCAGTGAGAAAGCAAAGGATGAAATCATAAAAGAAATACTGATAGATTTGACTTCCTAAGAATTTTAAAATTTAAGTTAAGGGACTTCCCTGGTGGTCCAGTGGGTGAGACTCCGTGCTCCCAATGCAGGGGGCCTGGGTTCGATCCCTGGTGGGGGAACTAGATCCCACATGCATGCTGCAACTAAAAAGTCCGCATGCCACAACTAAGAGTCCTCATGCCGCAATGAAGATCCCATGTGCCGCAACAAAGATCCCGTGTGCTGCAATGAAGATCCCGCATGCTGCAACTGAGACCCTGCACAGCCTAAATAAATATTAAACATTTAAGTTAAAAAACCATAAGCAAACATAAAAGATAATTGAGAACTGAGAAAAAAACCCCAGCAAATAAGTTGAGTCTTTATGTACAAGAGCTCTTCAAAACAATAAGGAAAAAACTCCTCAATAAAAAATAAACAAAAGATCTGATCAGATTGGACAAAGACCTGATCAGACAATTTGCAATAAACGTATGTAAAACATCAACTTCAGTAATGATCAGGCGATAATTAAAGTAACAATGTATCAATAGTACAGGTCTTCATTTGTCAAATTGCCGAAGATTTTTAAAAGTTGTCATATCCAGCAGTGAAATGGAAATTCTTACACGTACAGAGTTATAATTTATCAGACCCCTTCTGGGCAAATTTGGAATGTGTGTAAAAAACTTCTTACGTATTTATATTCTTTGACTAATTACATTTCTAGGAATTTATTGTATGGACATAACCAGGGGGCTCCCAGGATTTATGTGTTAATCATCATACTGTTAATAACAGAGAAAAGTAATCAAAATAACCACAAAAGATGTTGCTTGAATACATTATGGTTAGTCCATATGGTACAATCTTATTGTCATTACAGAGTTATGTTTTTTTTAAATATTTATTTATTTTTGGCTGCTTTGGGTCCTCGTTGCTGCACGCGGGCTTTCTCTAGTTGCAGCGAGCCGGGACTACTCTTTGCTACGGTGCACGGGCTTCTCATTGCGGTGGCTTCTCTTATTGTGGAGTATGGGCTCTAGGCACACGGGCTTCAGTAGTTGTGGCACGCGGGCTCAGTCGTTGTGGCTCGTGGGCTCTAGAGCACAGGCTCAGTAGTTGTGGCGCACAGGCTTAGTTGCTCCGTGGCACGTTGGATCTTCCTGGCCCAGGGCTCGAACCCATGTCCCCTGCATTGGCACGTGGATTCTTAACCACTGTGCCACCAGTGAAAGTCCACTCCGCTTCAGCTACCCTGGAGTCCTGAATGTTCTTCCAGCATGCCCAGTGTTTGTGGCCTCAGGACTTTGCACTTGCTCTTCGCTCTGCCTGAAATACTTGCATAGCTGCTTCTTCATTTTCTTCAGCCTCTGGTTGAAGCTCACCTTATCAGCCACATCACCCCTGCCTGCTCATATAAAAATAGTACCCACTCCTCAGCCCACCACTGCCACCCCATCCTTTCTGTCACCGATCGTGCCTTATTTTTCTCTATAGCACTTATTGCTTCCTGGTACATGGCATATTTTTGTATTTATTTATTTATTGTCTGTTTTTCCATGAGGAGTTCCAGATCCATGAGGACTGGGAACTTGTCTGTTTTGCTCATTGCTGTATCCCCAGCACATAATAGGCCGTCAATAAATCTTTGTGAGACAATAAAATATCTAATTATACCAACAATCTTATATGAGTTTTATACAAAAATCTCACCATATTAACTCACATATCTCACACCATATTAACTGTGGTTATTCTTGGGTGTCCAGTTTCCTGATGATTTCGATTATTTCTTTACACTTTTCTGTGTTTTTGTAACTTTTTGCCATAAACATATGACATAATAAGAGAGAAACCAGTGTATTGTTATTATTTTAAAATGCCATGATTTGCAAAAATCACCTGATACCTGAGCTGACCAAATATTCCAAAAGTTCTCATTTTTCCCATGTTATGAATCATGGTGACTCTTCCACAGGGCTCTATTTTTTTTGGTATGCGGGCCTCTCACCGTTGTGGCCTCTCCCGTTGCGGAGCACAGGCTCCGGACGCGCAGGCTCAGCGGCCATGACTCACGGGCCCAGCCGCTCCGCGGCATGTGGGATCCTCCCGGACCGGGGCACGAACCCGTTTCCCCTGCATCGGCAGGTGGACTCTCAACCACTGCGCCACCAGGGAAGCCCAACACAGGGCTCTGTCTTGTCAGCCGCTGACTCCTGGTATTTCCTTCCTCTGCCTTTCCCACTGCAACAAGCACCTCGATGGCGTGGAATTTCTTTGGGGGCACTTCTCAGTTAACGAAAGGCACGTACTACTGTGCTCAGTCCACCGTCCTCGGCCCAGCGCCAGCTCAGGAATTGCCAAGATTTCCTGCTCCTCCTCCCAGCCCAGCCTCTTCCTTGAGTTCCTTCCTGGGACCTGCATTGCCAGGTGCCTCGAGGCCTGAGGCAGTGGCTTCACAGGCCCCCTTTTAGCCTCCTAGGGAAAAGGAAGGTTAGCTTGAGGGTAATTATTGAAACCTGAGGAGCCTGATTTAGGATGATTGGCTTGTAATCCTCTTAAGAGACCTCATGCCAGCACCTACCTCCAGAGTCCCACCTGCATAGGGATGGGCAGAAGCCCTCTGAGGAAGCCGTGTCCCAGCAGCCATATTGACCAGCAAGGGTCCGAGCTGTAAGATTCTTTCCTTAGAAGGAGGGCGACTCAGTCCCAAACCTGAGAGCTCTCTTCATTTGTACTCTCATGCATCTTTCTGGCCTGGAGTATGTAGCCGCACATGGTGAATTAAAGGTTCTCACCCGCTGTGAATAGGCACTATTGTTCCACTTCTCACAGCACCTCCCTTAGTTAAAAGGAATTATCCAAGTACAAAATGTAGCCACCCCTTGAAAACCGGAAGCACACCCATGATGACCAGTGGGTGCACAGGCCTGGGCTTGAAGGAAGGGAGTCATCAGAGCATGACAGGATAAGGCTCCTGCTCAGGACCCCGATGGTGGTGAGCATTTTTGAGGTGACCTGGGCGACATTCAGTTATTATTTGTAGACTCAGCGGGGAGGGCCTGTGGGCTGCAGAGAAGCCCTCGGCAGTCCTGGACAGCGGGACAGCGCTGGCTTTGTTTGAGCAAAGATAACTATGCACTGGCTGGTGGGAGGGAGCGCCCTGCCCCGGGACTCCACGCAGGCTAGCAGCTCCAGCCGCCTGTCCAGGGCGGGGTGAGGGGGCTCCTCTTGCTGGCAGCTTAAGTGGGTTACAAGTGTGGTAGTGGCACCGTCTTAGAATGTGCAGCAATGTGCTTAGCAGTCCTTGGTATTTCTGAACCACAGCTGCCCTGGAAGGAACCTAAAAATGCATCCATTGTCCTAGGTCAGTCTCTACTGCCATTTAAAAATCCCGAACCCCCAACTCGGTCCCATCCTTTGTATTTTCTGAATATGCTGGACTTGCCTCTGCATATCACTCCCCGTATGTGAATTATCTATTCACGTGCCTGTTTCCCCTCCTAGACACCATATCTTACATGTGTCTGTCCAGTGTCTGGCACACAGGAGGTGCTCCATCAGTATTTCATGAACCTATTTTTGGAGTCTGTCTTTGAAAGTTCATTTTAAAACATTCCACTAGATGCTGATTCCTTGGAAATGTTTTCACTTATGGCAAGACTCATGGGGGTACTTCTTGGGATTGCCTATTTCTGAGTCTTCAAATGCTGAATAGGGAGGGGGTCTTTAGGGCATCAGGGACACTCAGTGCCTCAAATGGGGTTTGTTACTATTATTTGATAGAATGATTGTTACAATGACAATCTCCTACACGTGTCTGACATCATGATTTAAAGCCCTTTCAATTTTCGTAGCGCCTATTATGATGTTCTGATTTCTAAGGCATGGTCGAAGGCATATTTAAAAATCTTATAAAAATCAGACACCTTTGTGATTTATCTGAAAGTCTTATTTTTAGAATCAAGCACCATTTTTCATTCATTCAACACACGTGTACTTCATATCCATTATGTGCCAGGCACTGTATAAGGCACTGAAGATACAGAGATGGAAAGTCATAATTCCTGCTCAGATTAGAGGCGTTGGTACCAAGTGATGAGGGCTACATTCAAGGTGTCATTAAAGGGAGTAATGGGCAGGAGTGCTTGATTCTGCCTGGAGAGAAGTGGGGGGAGGTTTCAGACCAAGATGATGGTGATGCTGATGGTGCTACTGAGGAAGAGGATGACGATGCTGCTATCAGCGATATACAGAGCTTACCACGTGCCAGGCATCTGCTGGGTGCTTTGCACACTTTAACTCCTTACTCCTCACAACCACCCTCTGAGGTAGGGGCTCTTATTATTTCCATTTTACAGACGAGAAAATTTAGGCATGCAGAGATTAGGTAAACTGCTCAAGATTGCACCAGTAAGTAAGTGGTGGAGATTATCTACTATTTCTTGGGTTTCTGAACCAAATAGCAACGATAATACTGGCAAAGTACAGGGGCTTCTGCTGCTGCCAAAACCCACTTTCCTTGGCCCCCTTCCTGAGGTGCAGCCCACGTATTTCTTGAGCCAGCCCTTGAGCTTGGCAGTACATCAAGGGCCTTCCTGTTTAGATGGTGAACCTGGTTGGTGGCCCTGGCCCCAGTATCAGCCCATGACTGATAAAGGGTCCTGGTCAAGATGTGGGGTTTCAAATTGGACAGCCTTGGGCTAGACCTCTGGTCCCGTCAATCCTCCCATGCCTCTGCGGCCTCACATGTTAGCTACTTCTTGCTTCCCCTCCCCCTCACACAAGATGAGGCCCCTGAACCACTCAGATGCTGAAAACGAGCCAACCTGGAAGCCTGTGGAGTTCCCCAGCAAGACTGGAGGCATTGTTCTGCTGCCAGAGGTGGGGTGGGGTGACCCTTTGGCAGGGAGGGCCCGAGGGCTTCCGTGCCCCCGGCAGACATCTGCCTCGGAGGTTTCCTCCGCCTTGCTGTAAGCTTTTCCTTCGGAGGCTGAAGCGAATGGAGTTGAAAGCAGCTACTTCATGGGAACAACAGTTGTGACGGGCTGGAGGGCTGGCAGGAGGACTGGAAGTGGGCTTCACCCGGGGCTGCGTCCCTGGGGTACACCTCAGAGAAACCTTGGGGCCCATGGCATGCTCTCTGTTTACTCAGGGGTTTCCTCACTGAACCCGCTGAGGAAACAGCTTTGTAAGGAAAGGGAAAACATATGGTTTAGGCAAGGGACTCATTGGGCCCAACAGAGTCCAAGTGGCTGCCTCCAAATTGCCTGCCGCTTCAGTGCCAAGGGGGCAGAGTACAGCGCAGCTCCTGCCCTGCCTGGACTTCGGGCTAGCTGTGAGCTCCACCCCTTCAGAGGGGCCGGCCCTGCGGCTGCAGCCTCCTGGGCACACCTGGTGTCTTTTTTTTTTTTTTTTTGGCTTTTAATGAAATATAATTGGCTTTTATGTTACTTCAAACGGTTCATGAGCCAGAGAATTTGCAAATATAGTATTACATCTAAGGCAACTAGGAATTTAGAGAGAGAAAAAGGGTGGACTGTCAGATGGTGGTTTGCTTTGCTCTGGTCTGATGCCCCCTTTTTTCCTGGCATGTGTACGCGCACTTAGTATCTCTTTTAATTGACCTGCTTCTCTGATTTCTAATGTGGTTATCAAGGAGCTTTCAGACCTTCCCTCTGCTCCTCCTAGTGGCCTTCCTTTTTTTTTTTTTAATTAATTAATTTATTTATTTTTACATCTTTATTGGAGTATAATTGCTTTACAATGGTGTGTTAGTTTCTGCTTTATAACAAAGTGAATCAGTTATACATATACATATGTTCCCATATCTCTTCCCTCTTGCGTCTCCCTCCCTCCCACCCTCCCTATCCCACCCCCCGGTGGCCTTCCTTTTGAGGGTGCTGCCTATAATGAGATGAGCACATTGGTAGCTATTTGGGAGGTAAAGACAATTAAGTAACTTTCTAGGCTTGATTTGAACTTCTGGGTCCTTTTGGTTTGTGGTCAGTTCCTTAACCTTGTGCTAAAAATCTCAAAAACATTTGGAGTCCTTTCTTTCAGATTTCTGCTTTATTTTGTCTGAGCTGAGCTCTTACAGGTAAACTATTAGTGTCTCTGGTCTCTCGATGCACCTGGTGCCTTTTAGGGAGGGCCATTAACTCTTCCAAGCCTCTTAGGCCCCTTAAGTCATTTCTCAGGGGAAGACATTTGCTTGCTGGTGGCAGAACTATCTGTCTCTTCACTCACTTTACTCCAGCTCACCCTTTATCCTTGGTGGAAGGGGTTTTTAAAGCATAAGATACATCAAAATTATGCTGTGAAAGGTTATAATGGCAGCAAGAGAGAGGTTGTCTGATGAGGGCTCCACTTGGAAAAGGAATTCATGCCGCTGTTTCAGAATGAAGGGCAGGCTCCAGAGACCGTGTGGCTCCAGGCTTTGGTGATGCTAGGGATGGGGGTGGGTGGATGGGTAGAGGCAGAGTGTAGAAGGAAGGAGGGAGGGAAACTGAGGAAGCAGGAACTTAGTCACGGTCGGAGTGTGACTCTGTAGGGTCTGCAAGGTGACTTACTTGGGAGTAAATAGATGATTGTATCATCCTCTGGACTCTCAGCTACAAGAAACACCAGACTCTTTCCGGAATTGGATTGTGGGAGGAGAAAATAGCATGGCCCACTTTGATTCAATGGCTGAGTATCTCCTATGTGCCAGCACCATGTTTCCTGCTGAGGAGAGACCTGTGGGTGCTAAGTGGGGGGCATTTGCTGAGGAGATCGTTCCTGTGGTAATGATCACGGACAGCAGCGATCGATTGAAGGACGAGCAAGAGCCTCTCGTGGGTGGCGGTCTGTGGGGCGTCACAGAGGAGGCACGGCTTCCCTTTCTTGCGAGACGGCAGGACAGAAACAAGGAGTGGGACCCCGAGCAGGACCAGGGACACAGCGTTCCAGAGCCGGCCTTTCAACCTGGCTGTGGTTAGGTCTTTGAGGGAAGACTTTTCGCTGCCTTAAGACCCTCCTTCCTACGAGGGATTACTGGCTGCTGATCAGTCAGTACCCGGGACTCCAGGCTACACTGAAGGGCCTAGCCAGTCTGGGTTTGAAGGCTCAGGGAATTCTCTGGACTCTGGGCTCTTTGGCATCCTGGCAAAGATGCATCAATTATACACATACACTGGGAAATAAGGGAAACCGAGGGAGACCCAGACCCTTTGCTGGAGAGAGTTCCAGCTGAGCAGAGAGCACAGGCCTGGGCTTGAAGGAAGCAGAGCACACAGGCACTGGGCAGCCCTCAAGCATGTGGCCCTGCTCTGAGGGGTGCTGTGGACACCCACATGGCTTCAGAGTGCCTGGTAAACTGCTCCAGCTCTGACGTTCGGGTCTGCAAATTTCCTGGTCCCTCCTCCAGGGACTTCCACCAGATACAGCATCATATGCCCCGGACTGTTCTACCCGGGACTAATCCCCACCCCACCCAACCTTGTTTATCTGACCCTCTTTCCCATGGGCACATTAAACCTCCTAAAAATGTGTTTGCTTTTTTTCTCCCCCACCTTTGTAACTATTTCAAAAATGTTCTCCTTTTTGCTTCTTCCTTTAAGAATCTTCTAGGAAAGAAAGATCGCAGGATGGTTGGTACAGATAATGAGAAAAGCAGGATTGGGTGGGTAGTTACGATGTCAGGGGATTTGGAAGAAGAAATGCTTCTTTTCCCTCATCATTGCACCCAGGAGAGAAATAGTTGTAGCCATCCTCAGGAATGTGAGCAAAGCAGAGGGTTTTATGGACCTCAGTAGCAAAATGCATTCATCTGCAGTTATATTCACAAGAAGATTTTAAACATAATCAAGAATTAGACACAGTCATTCTGAAACTAGGGGAAGGTGTCAGGGGTTGATCTTAGACTATCGCAGCCAGTGTTTGCTACAGGACCTACAGTGTACGAGGCATCTGGATGTCAGCTGAGAACTCTCCTGTCTACAACATCCAAGGGGGAGAATCCACAGAGGAAAGGTTTTTCTCAAGTTGAGCAATGGTCCTTAGGATTCAATGCCTTATTCTGCTTTAGTAAGACCAGTATTGCCATATTCTCTCACACTGTAGACTGTTTAGAATTTACAAAATGCACTTTTAGAGTGTTACTTAATGCTTAGTGCTCTGATAACGCATTATTCCATTTCTAGGTTTGTTTGTTTTTGAGATCTGAGCATGTTTAACTCAAATTCTCTGTATAGAGCCTGTGTTAAGGCCTCTGGTACTTAGCATGTTTATTTTTTATTTCCAACTGGAAAAGTCTTAAAAACAGAATGCTTTTCTTTCTTTTTCTTTCCTTTCCTTTCTTTCCCATCATTTCCCCTTCCCCTTCCTCCCTGCCTTCCTCTCTCCCTCCCTCCCTTCCTTTATTCCTTCCTTTCTATAGTCTTTTTGTCAAAAAGAAGCCTTCTCAGTGTGAAATTTTCAGCACAATAGTTACATTTTCCATTGCCACGTTATACTTGGAAGATGCATACCTTGATCCTGCCCCTACTTTCAGACACACTTGGCAGCTACCGTAGCTCAAGTCCTTATCATCTCTCCCTTTTATTACTGTAATTATATAACTGCTTTTCTTATCTCCACTCTTATTCCCCTTCTTATCCATCAACCACATGGTTGTCAAACTGAACTTTGAAAGTACAGATCTAAGGAAGTTGACAACACACAGGCCAGGATATGAGGAAGTGAGCCATCTCAGAGATGCTGTGGGTGTGAATGGGTGCCCCCTTTGAAGGGCAATATGGTCATGTCTATCAGAGTTATAAGAACAGACACCCTTTAACTCAAGGTTCTACTTCCAGGGATTTATTCTGTAAGTTACCCTTGTACATGCAAGGATGTATGTGTGAGGATGTCAATTAAGGCATTGTTTACAAAGCAAGATACTGGAAACAAGCTGAGGCACCATTGGTAAGAGCTATTGAATGATGGTAACTGGATGATGGAGTTTGTAAGAACTATTTGCTGGTTGCTCTTCCAGAATCCATTCCCGTTCGTCCCTTCTAATGATTGGTTTGTGTTGATCCCAGTCCCATTTCTAGGGGTGGAAGCCCGTCAGTCCGTCAAGCTCCTCTCTCTGCTTTTCCCCAAGCTCCACTCGGGGCACTACTGTCATCCTCGGGGGCCTTCCTTCTTGGGTACGCCCACAGTGCTTGGTGGTGCCTTTCCCTTTCTTGCTACCCACCACATTTGATTGTAATTATTTGTTTATACCTACACCACCTGCTATTCTATGAGTGAGTTCTCTGAGGGACCCATGTCTCCCTGGACCTAGGATAGTCAGTGCTTGTGACATGATGGGAAGAGGCACCTTGTAGCTGTCCTGTGAACAAAAAAGGTAGGTTCAGATTCCAGCTGTCTTTTTACTAAACTCTTCCATCCCTTTCGGATTTCTTTTCTCTTGCGGCTGCAAATTCTTACCTGTTCTTTGTCTCTCTGCCCAGTAACAATTAGCCAGGTTGTAGCAGAGCTAGAGTTCCCAGCCCAGCCCAGCTTGCATTTCCTCACTCTTAGCAGCTGGGGGGAGTCCTCTTTCACTTCACCCAGGATGTATCTGAGATTCACAGCAGGTCCAATGACCTGCTCTTTGTCTGCCTTGACATGTACAGTCTGTCATAAAGTGTTCATCCAGTTCAGAAAATTTTAAAAGCTGCGAGAGAATAGAAGAGTGAAAAGAGAATTTGTAGAAATGTAGTCAGTCACTTGGGCTTCAGTCACGTGGGCGTCCGTCCCATTCAGCAGTCTACTGCCTCAGGAAACCAGGGAACCTGGAGATGTGTACAGGAGCTATTCCCATGGAACCATCATTCCTGTTAAATAATCACCAAGCCCAGGAGAAATCTGGCATCTGCACATAAAATCAGTGAGGCAGAGTCTTTCCAGGAAAGAAACACAGTGAGACAATGGTGTGTTCCTCATTCACGCAGAGACGCTGACCGGCCTCGCTCAGGGAGGTGCTGACTGCCGCTGGGCCTGCGCCTGCTGGAGCATCGTTGGGGCCCAGGAAGGACCTGGCTGGCTGTTGGCTGGCTAGTGAGGCACAAGGAAAATGATGAGCCATCAATTCTATTCGTGGTTTCCAGCTTCAAGAGCAGTGACTGTTTGAGGGTGTCAGGTGTCGGGGTCTGGGGAAGATGCAGTGTCCAAGGTGTTGCACAGCAGATTCAGGGCTGTTGCTAGCCTATATAGTGTCTTTGCATGAATCAGAAAAAAAGTGCCCCCTCTGGGCTGACCCGGCTCCACACTAGGGCAGAAGCCTTGCATTTGGAGCCGTCTCTGTTCAAAGAAAGAGTGCTCGTTACTCTGGGTGGGCACGGCCCCATGCCAGGCACCTAGATCTCAATGCCCACTTGCCTCCTCAGCTGGGAGCCATTATGCAGCACAGGAACTACATGGCCATACTTGTGGCCAAGAAGGTATAGCTTTGGGGGTGTTTAGAAAGGAGAGGTAAGAGAAAAGTGAATTGATTATTCAGGGTTGTTTTTCTCAAAGTGCGGAACTCCCTATCACAGTCTCCTAGGTGTACTCGATAAGAGTGCATATTCCTGGGACCCACCTCAGAACCACTGAATTAAACGCTCTGAAGGGTGGGACCCAGCAATCTGGATATTTAACTAGCCCCCTAGAGGATTCTATTGACACCCCCCACCCCCCCCAACCCCGCCAAAACTTAAGAACTGCTGGTTTAGCAACTGTTGTGTCAGAAGTCCTTGAGATCTGTGTATCTGGGAATCTAGAACTCTGACTGGACAGAGCAGACAGAGACGGTTCTCAGCTCTGCAGTGTCACCTCCTCGTGTGTCCTTGAGGTCTTCCCAAAGGCTGCTTCTCTGCGGTTTGGGGCTGATGTCATTGTTTTTCCTGGCACCGCTGCTTTGTTGTTTCCAAAAAGCACTTTAAAAAGTGTCAGCTTTTAGGATAAAAACTCTAGGAATCGTGAAACAAAGAGTGGGTAGGACTCAGATAATTCCACACTTGTCCTTCCTCCTTGGCCTCAGGCTTCTTTCCTGCCTCCGGGTCCTGCGGCAGAGAACGTTTCTGGCTGAGTCATTTCAAGGAATTCTCCTGGAGATACTGTGTTTCCATTTTGGTTTCAATCTTATATGAAGGTTAAATTACATTGTTCTAAATTCCAAGGGTCTGATCAGTTTGCTTTGTTGAACTGGTGTTTCTGTCCTTTGAGTAACGCTTGAAATATGATGTGAGTGGCCCATAATCTGGCCACCTCTCTTTTATTTAGGGAGTTTCACTGGAACAGAGTTTTACCTGAGCCCACACGTGCTTACTTGCACCTTATATTATAGACACCCATTGCTCTGGGCCACAGGGAGGCACTCATACACCCAGCCTCCCTCCTTGGGGGATGAATGGAATGTTTGTGTCCCATAACCCCCCCAATGTGATGGTATTAGGAGGTGGGGCCTTTGGGAGGTGATTAGGTCATGAGGGTAGAGCCCTCATGAATCGGATAAAAGACACCCCAGGGAACTCCTTTATCCCTTCTGCCACGTGAAGACACGGTGAAAAGATGGCCATCGATGAACCAGGAAGCAGGCCATCACCAGACACTGGATCTGCCAGTGTCTTGATCTTGGACCTCCTAGCCTCCAGAACTGTGAGAAATAAGTGTTTGTTGTTTAAGTCACCAAGCCTTACCCAGTGATATTTTTGTTATAGCAGCCCAAACGGACTAAGATATTCACACTGTTGCCCTTGTGCTGAGCACAGGGCAAGATATGCTAGTGTGAGGGGTTGAGACCGTGCCCTGCCTTCAAGGAGTTTAATCTAGACTCCCACTGTCCCATACAATAGCCACCAGCCTCATGTGGTTATTGAGCACTTGAAATGTCCGAATGGAGACATGCTGTAAGTATAGAATACACACCAGATTTCAAAGCTCTGTAGGAAAAGAAGTGCGTGTGAAGTATCTCATTAACATCTGTTTTATGTTGGTTACATGATGAAATCATAATATTTTCAATATAGTAGGTTAAATAAAACTTGTTAAAATTAATTTCACCTATTTGTTTTTACTTTTTTAATGAGGCTGCTAGAAAATTGAAAATGACACGTATGGCTCGCATTATATGATTATTGGACGGTGCTCTCTAGAGGGTGAGAAAACAAGTATAATTGACTATCATAAAGAAATATGATTACTGTTGAGATAGGAGAAGGACAGTTCCTAGGGCGAGCTAGGAACTGTTTGAAAGAGCCCTAACTCAGCCTTGGGAGCTGGGGGAGGGCTTCCAGGAGGAGGTGATATCTAATTAAGACTCAAAAGTTGAGTAAGAGTGAGGTGCACAGTGAGATAGTGACCGGCATTGGAGGTGACAGAGCATGGTGCATTCTGGAAGCTGGGAGCAGTTCATCAGGGCTGTAGCTGAGTCGGGGTGGGGAAGTGGGCAGAGCTAGGCTGGAGAGGGAGGGTGGGTTCAGGATGTGGGGAGGGGGCACTCTGCTTCTTTCTGCAAGGGAGAGCTATGACCGCCTTTTCCTGGAAATGGGATTGGAGGTGTTAGAGATGAATGGGCATTTGGTTTCCTTTCCACCTGGGGTGGGCAGTGGAGTGAGGGGAGACACTCAGCAGTGTGTGGAGGGGGTAGGACACCTGTCCCTTTGCCAGGTGTGGAACTGATGAGTTAGAGCAACTCTTATCAGTGAGATTATGTATGCAGAAAGGCTTTGGGCGTATAACGCCCCTGTGTAGACGTTAGTTCGTTATGTTTAATTGGACCTTGATCTTACCATCAGAATATTGAAATTATAAATCTTATCTTTGGGAAAGTTGGAATATTTGCTTCAGATTTTAGCCTGTTTTGTTCTTAGAGGAGGTGATTCTCAATAAGAACAATCTTAATAAGGATAATGATAACTCTTTTTAAAGCAAAAGAATCTGAAGAGAGTAGCAGTTCTGACACGGAGGTTCAGAATTTTGTAGGAATGGTACAGCCCAGGTCACAAACCAAGGATATTACACCTTCTTCTCTTCTCTCAGGATGCCGTGCCTCCAGAAGTGAAAGGCCAAAGATTTATATATAAGATAATCTTCAGAATCCCTCTGTTCTTGCACAGTGCATCTTTACCCAGATGCCTAGTATTGTCATCAAAATTCCAGCAGAGCAGTCAGCTAAATGCTTGGTGGGGGACGTTCAGGAGGTCTCACTTCCGTGTGTGGCTTGGCTTTGCTCTTAACACGCAGTAAAATTGTTAGCATCTGAGAGTACACTTATCCTGAAATGGTTAGTTTGCACATTGTCTTCTTTGCCTTGGGCTTTTTCTAGGGATGGGGGAAAGGCAGAATTTGTCCAGAGCAAACAATTTTCCACAGATAAATGTCCTTTGACCCCTAGAAGGCTCAGAATTGGATTACGTCCTCCTAAGAAAAGAGATTCTCCAAGGAAAGGGGATGATTTTGGACATTCGCTCGTTCATTCTTTCCATTTATTGAGCACCTACTATGTGCCAGAGGCTGTACTAGTCACTCTTGGAGAAAAGGTGAATACAAAAGGAGCCCTAACTTGGATTGAGCTCATAATCAGAGAGGCGGACTTATCAGTTCTGATGTAATTTAATGTTACACTAAAGGTGGGTACACACAGCTATGAAGGCCTGTGAAGGGAGGAAAGCGTTCAAGTTCTGTCTGGATGGGGGTAGGAAAGGCAGGAGAGCCCTCACCTAGGAGGGCTGGGCCTTGAAGCATGAGCAGCAGAAGGTAGAGGATATTCGGGGGCTAGAGTGGCACGGACATATATACACTACCAAATGTAAAATAGCAAGCTAGTGGGAAGCAGCCGCAGAGCACAGGGAGATCAACTCGGTGCTTTGTGACCACCTAGAGGGGTGGGATAGGGAGGGTGGGAGGGAGACGCAAGAGGGAGGAGATATGGGGACATATGTATACGTATAACTGATTCACTTCGTTATAAAGCAGAAACTAACACACCATTGTAAAGCAATTATACTCCAAAGAAGATGTTAAAAAAATAAAATAAAATCTTTGCCAAAAAAAAAGAAAGTGCATGGCCTGCTTGGGGAGTGGTGGGCTGGTGAGTGAGGGGCGTGAAGGAGAGAGTGTTGAGATGGGACAGGTGGGTACAGGAAGAACCAGGAAGCACTGGATATGGCACCTGTAGGGAGTGGACTTCTTTCAGGCGAGTGTCCAGATGGAGAGAGACAAGCTCTAGTCTGTGGTAGAAAGAACTCCGGTAGTGGGGAAGCCTAGATTGGAGGAGGAAGGACGGGTCAGCAGCCCGGAGTCCAGTGATTTGGAAATCTATAACTGTCTGCGATTCCTTTCCTTCTCTCTGGAGCATGTCCAGCCAGGCCCCTGGACCCCCAGGCAAAGGTGGTCTTGTCTTACAGCAGAAGAAGCCTCTGACTCCTTACACAGGGAACCACGGGGATTCATACAGACCGATTTCCCCCTTGGCCCATTCTCCTGGCTTAGAAAGCACCTTAGCCACCAGGTGGAGATAGCTCAGTCTCAGGGCCTGGCCTGCTGTGGCAGGGGCTGTCTGGCTGGTGGTTTGAGGGCCCGGCCCTGGCCTGGCGCCTGGGTCTCTAAGGCTGGCTGGGAGGCTGGACTCTCTCCACTCAGTGATGCTGGGTCTACAGGACCATTGCAGAGTGGCAGGAACCTTGGTGAAATGTGAAATTTCCGTTGGCCGCCTGCCACAGTTCCCACTGTATACTGACACTCCACCCAGAGGCAGGATGCCCTGCCCTGTGGAGTGGTTGGGAGTGATAAATACATTTGTTTTGAATTAGAGCCTTTCCTGGCACTGAGGAGAAATGCAGCTGTGGTTGCCTGGCCTCGCTGCTCCCAAGCCTCCGCACAGCCTACTCTCCGGCACAATCTGGAGCCAGAGGTAGTGATTACGTTGGCTTGCCCGAGCCCAAACCTCCAAGGACGGGGCGCTGAGATGAAGGGCCCTCAGACGGATTATCAACATCAAAGGTACCCTAATCACACCACACTAGGTAATCAAAGCCCAGCACGGCCTTTCCCAACATGTCCCTTACTATGGCAATGCACTCTGTTTGTTTCAACCCTGTGAGTGGAGGTCAGATTGCCCTGAGTCACCTCAAGGACAGAAGCTGACTTACCCAGGTCGTGAAGCAGCATTTGTTTCACTCTTCACCTGCTTAGCAAAGTTGAGCAATTGAGTGTATTTTTAAAAATGCTCCAGAGGCTTCCGTCAACTCCAAACCCCAGATGCAGCCCTGATAGAACTGCCCTTGGCAGGAGCAGGCTGGCCAGGAGAGATGCACCAGGCGAATAGGGGCTGGGGCTCCTCGGGCAGCTCCTCAGGACAGCTGGCCCCTGCACTGTGAATGTCCCTGTGCAAATGCCCATAGACAGATACTACCTGCCGGGCACCAGTATGCGCCAATGGCTGTGCTGATTGTGTGAGCCAGAAACAGCAGTTTTCATTTATGCTGCAGTGTGTAATAATAACCATGACTTTGTCTGGATAGCCGGTTCTCTGTGGTTGATATGTTTTGGCTAATTTCTTAAATTAAGGTATTGTAAGTTTTTTTGCTCTTCATTGTCCCAAGCTGGTAATGTATGTTATCTCTTGATAAAAAAACAAAACCCAAACGTCAACCCTTCTTTTCCTAAGTCATGGTTGTTCTGTTTAAGCATAACTTAAAGAGGGCCTGACGGCCACGGATTTGCTGAATCAACAAACACTATAACATTGCAGTTAAGAACATTCAGTCAGGGACTTCCCTGGTGGTTAAGAATCCGCCTGCCAGTGCAGGGGACACGGGTTCGAGTCCTGATCCAGGAAGATCCCACATGCCTTGGAACAACTAAGCCCGTGCGCCACAACTACTGAAGCCCGTGCGCCCAGAGCCCGTGTTCCGCAACAAGAGAAGCCACCGCAATGAGAAGCCCGAGCACCACGATGAAGAGTAGCCCCCGCTCGCCACAACTATAGAAAGCCTGTGAGCAGCAATGAAGACCCAATGCAGCCAAAATAAATAAATAAATAAATAAGCACCATTCAGTCAGATGACACACCCACTAGGTCAGAAACTCCCAAAGCTGTGTGATCCCGGGCAAGTTAAGTTCAATTTCTTCATCCATAAAAGGTAGACACAAATGTTACCTACTTCTGTTGTGAGAATTAAAAGGAAACCCAGGTAAAGGTACTAAATAAGTATTCACTAATACGGTTAAGTGCCTACTCTGTGCCAGGTGAGTAGAATATAGATATCCATATTCTAGATGAGTAGAATATGGCCCTTACCAACAGGAGTTCCAAGACTAGTGTGGAAAGCAGATATGGACCCATACTAAGCATGGAAATACAGGCACATACAAAGTACTACTGGCTCAGGAGGATTCACTGGGTAATCAGGGAAGACTTCACAGAAGAGGCAACCTTTAGCTGAGCATTGAAGGATGATTAGGAGTTCACCAGGTAGACAAAGATGAGGAAGAATATTCTGGACAGTACCAGCAGCTTGTACAAAGAGAGGTAGGAAAGAGTGTGGCCCAATCAGAGAACCATAGGAGTTATTAAAAGATATAAAAATTTAAAAGGGTAGAACTGTGACTCTAATAGAATTATAAATTGAGCATCTGTCAGAGGTTTTATTGAACTCATTAATTAATGAGAAAACCAGTAAGATGTTATAAATTGTTCAAAGGAAAATTCAAAGAACATTCATCTGTAAGTTATCAGAAATGATGAAAAGAATTTAAGAATAGATGCAAAAACAGTCAATATCCACCGGTGCATCTCCAGGGACACAGTTTGCACTTCTGTGGCCAAGACTCATTTGCATCACTTTCACTAGTGTACAGCTTACAGAAATAAGATAGGAAATAGCCTACAACTTACAGAAATGAAATATAAAATAGTCTACAACTCACAGAAATAAACTAGCTCAAGACCAAGGAAAGATAAGGGTAACCCAGTAGGGTGCACCAGACAGGACACCCAGTAATCCATTTTGGGCCCGTTTCAACATTTTTCACATTTTTCCTGACAGAGTGGGTTAATTTATTGGAGAATCATAGTGGAGGGTGGGGCGTGGATGACAGGGAGATAAGGCCTGAAGTGTAGGCAGGGACCAGACCACAAAGAGCCTAGACCATCATGCCAGGGAGTCTGAATTCTACCCTGCAGCCCACAGGGTCCAGGATGGACTGTGGGAGACTAAGTCCGGAAGACTGGGCCCGGTGGGGTGGGCGGGGGAAAAGTGACGAAGTCCTGAAACAAGGTGGTGAGAATAGAAATGGAGACGTTGGATTGAACTGGATACAGAATGAAGGGACATCTGGGGTGACTCAGGTTTCAGGAGGACAGAGAGATGTGATGAAATAATCTGAAGATGCTTTGTGGGAAATCTTCTAGCACGTGCACCCAAAGGTGATGTTCTCTCGGGAGGCCTTCATTGTGTCTGTTGAAATGTAGACCTTCGACTCTGACCTGACTTCTCCGTTAAAGAGAAGACATTTTCAAACAGATATCTTTCCTGGGAGAGGACGCACACCTTGATTTTTCTCTGGATCTTCTAAATGTGCTGATTCCCAAGCTACACTTTGGAAAATTCTCATAAATCAACTTCTCTCCCTAACCCGTTTGGATCCCTTGAGTCTGTCATGTAAATGGGTGTTCATTTCGCGCCTCTAACCTCGCCACCCTACCCCCCTCCATTCTCCCCCCCTCTCTGCCCTATCCTGGGAGATGGCTGACTTCCCCAGATTGTATCACCTGACTCCCCTGTCCTCCGCCTTCTGATTGGCTTTTGTGCCTGGAGAGTGGGATGAGAGAAAAGGCAGAATATTCATTTCTCTGGCCCCCTCCCTACTTTGGCAGGTTCTGGCTCTGCTGTGTCCCTCGTGACAACACCATTCCCCGGCTTCAGCTCTCAACCAGGGTCTCCAACACCCCTCCCTCCTTTGCCTCTCTGGGCCTCGGAGAGTGTCAGGGGGTAAATTTTATCCCTCCAAAATTCCTAGTTTTTTTTTTTCCCCACAAATGTAGGCATATAATAGAACTCTAAGTGCCATGTGTATAGATATTTTTTATGATAACTAAAAAAAAATGTTTTATGGACATATAGTTGATTTACAATGTTGTGTTAGTTTCAGGTGTACAGCAAAGTGAATCTGTTGAAATCCTAACCCCTGGAACCTCAGAACGTAACCTTACTTGGAATAGGGATCATTGCAGATGTAATTAGTTAAGATGAGGTCATACTGGAGTAGGGTGGGCCCCTAATCCAATATGACTGGTGTCCTTATCAAAAGGGGAGATTTGGACACAGACGTGCGCACAGGGAGAACGCCATGTGAAGACTGGACCTAGGCTGCCACAAGCCAAGGAACTACCAGAATCTAGGAGAGGGGCTGGAACAGATTGTTTGCTAGAGCCTTCAAAGAAAGCATGACGCTGCTAACACCTTGAGTTCAGTCATCTGGACTCCAGAGCTGTGAGATAATAAATTGCGGTTGTTTAAACCGTCCAATTTGAGGTAACCTGTGTTGGCAGCTCTAGCAACCAGAGTGGTGGCAGTTTTCTGCTGTGGCTTGTCCCTTAACCCACACCTCCAAAAAAACTATCCCTTCATTAAAAAGTCTCTTCAGAATTCCCGGTTGAGTGAGCCATCTGTTTCTGGCCAGGACATCACTATAGACTCACTGTTGTGTGACGGTGTTACTCCCCTTTCCCTTTTTGCCTTTCCTCTGAGAAATGTTATAGTCCTGGTCTTTTATGCTCTTCTGAGTTGTTTTGCATTGGAGTCATTGTTTTCGGTTAACCCTAGGAGTATTATTGTGGAGAACAGTCTGCATTTTCTTAGCCCGCTACTTCTGCAAAGGGCAGCATGCAGAGGAAAAGGTGGTGGCAGGAAACACGCACAACTTTCTCAGTGTTTTCCACGACAGCCAAACTCTTGAATGTTCATGCCGACAAGCTGGGTAACTGGCTTGGCATTCTAGGCCCTCAGGCTTCCATTTCCATATTGGGATCACATCCCTGTACGGGTCTTAACCTTCAACTCCAGGAAAAGCAATATTAGACCCAAATGGACACACTTGTTTGTGTCAGGCCTCAGCGCAGTAGAAGGCTTGTTGTGTGCCGTGGAGTGTGGCATCCCATCTGCCCCTGCACACTGCAAACACAAGTATCTCTTTATCCCAGCAGTCCTTTCCCCTCTTCTTCATGCGAGTCTCTGAACAAAGGTTAGCCTGTATTCTTTGGCTGGGTGTCCAGATTTCTCCTCTCACCAGCACAATGAAAAGATCTCTTCTTAGCCTAGTAGTCTTATTTATTTTCTCCAGTCAAGACAAGACACATCACCAGTTATTATCAGGGGTGATAAAGTGACACTTAAGCAAGGTCATACAGATGGCAGATGTCCGTACTGTTAATCTTCTCAGACTTGAAATACCAGCATCTGTTCTTTTAAATGTGAGTGGCACTTAAGTATTTAAAAGCCTGTTAGATTTATCCCATTCTAGAATTTTATCTCTATAGAATGTGTGTCAAACAGGTAGCTCTGTGGTGGTCTGAGAATCCTCACGGCAGTGCAGTAATAAAGTTTACAAAAATAAACTTCTTTCATATTGTTACTTAATATTTTCCAGTAGCTTTCAAAGTAGTTCTTTTCACAAAAATTATCTGGCCTATTAGAGTAGCCTGGATCCTGCCCCAATTTACCAATCATCTTTTCTCTGGCCAGTGGGCTCCCTGATATACAGACAGTAAATGGGTAAATATTTATATTTTAATATTTTTGCTTTTTATTCTTGGCAAGTGATTCTGGCTTTCCACTTTGGCGAGTGTTAAAACTGCTTTTAAAAAAGCACAAGTGATATGTAGATTTGACAAACATTTTTGAAGATGGAATGACCAAAAAGTAGAGGAAATCATGGTTTTCAAAATGCAAATGATTCCTCATCCAGCAAATAGATCTAGTTCCCACAAAGATTTCAGTGCAATCTGAATAGAAATGGAATAGAAAGAAAAGTCAGAGGCTTTTCCCTTTGCCCAGCCCTAACGGATCTTGTGACCTGAACACGTGTGCCAGTCCTCGTGATTGTGGCTGAGACCCTCAGGCTGCACCCTGCATCTCACAGGTGGATTCAGAGACACCCCCCCCCCCCTCTGCTTGGGGGCACAGTCAGAGTGGCTTCCACAGAACCAGGAGCGTGCCTGGGGAGGAACTCGCTCGGTCTGTAAAGACAGCACCTCCTAGGTAAGCCGAGGCTCTGCCTGAGAATGAGCCCAACTTCATTTGCAGAGTCCACACCAGGCTCCTTTTAGGGCCGTCATATATTCACATGGTGTATTCGTCCCCTAGAGCTGCTATTACAAATTACCAGACACTTGGTGGCTTAAAAACAACAGATATTTATTCTCTCACAGTTCTGGAGGCCAGAAGTCTGAAATCCAGATGTTAGCAGGGCCGGTTCCTTCTGGGAGTTAAGGGAAAAACACCCCATGCCTCTCTTGTAGCTTCTGGTGTTTGCTGGCAGTCCTTGGCGTTCCTTGGCTTGTAGATGCATTGCTCTGGTCTCTGCCCCTGCCTTCACTCGGCCTTCTCTTCTGTGTGGTCATCCAAATTTCCCTCTTTTTATAAGGACAACAGTCATTGGATTAGGACCTACCCTAATCCAGTGTGACTCCATCTTAACTTAATTACATCTGCAAAGACCCTATTTCCAAATAAGGTATCACGTACACAGGTCCTGGGGTTAAGGCTCCAACACCTATTTTGCAGGGGCAGGGGGTGGGGACACAGTTCCACCCATACACATGGTAACTAGAAGCTACAACATTTTAGAATTAAAGGATGATGCTCAGGTATTGCCGATGTGGCCGAGAGTGGAATACTGGGTCTCCACTGCCTGTGTTAGGTGCTGATGGCGCTCACGTCCGTTTCCTTATCAGCAGGCTGGGAGGATAACAGCATTGCCTACCGCCGGAGTCTGTGTGAGGATTAAGTGGATAATTCATGTGAAACAGCACCTGGCACAGAGAAAGCCCTGATAAATGTTACATACCTTTAGATAGCCTCCATATATGACCAGTCAGCCTCCCGTAAACTAGCAAGTGTCACAAAGGATCCTTGACAATAAAAAATGACACCTTCTGGTCTGGAAAATACAAGTAAGCTTTGAGGAATCAAGAGTAAGTGCTTATGTATGGTTACATTTTGATTTGAAAGAATGACCCTTTTGATGGTCATATAACACTGTGGTTTCTTGTATAAACTCTCAGAATATCTTCTATTTGAACAAGGCTTTTCAGTTTTCTAAGTGTGTTCATTTGATTCTCACACAAACCCTGAGAAACTGGCAGAGTAGGTATTGATAATCCCATTTTATAGATAAAGAAACTGAGACAAGGGTTAAGCGATTTGCTTTAGATCAGTGAGTTCAGCGGAGGGGGCTGGCTGCCCAACCAATTTGTATTCCCTCCTTTCCCTTGGTAACAAGACCCCTGTATTGTTCAGGTAAGGATATGTGCAGTTAATAAAGAACATTCCCAGATTCTTTTGCTAACAGGGCTGGCCAGTGACGTGTAAGCAGCAGTGGCACATGGGAAAACTTCCAAGACAACCCTTTAGAGGAGGTCAGTTCATCTGGCAGGGGCCCTTTTGTGTGTGTGTGTGTGTGTGTGTGTGTGTGTGTGTGTGTGTTAATTTGCCCAGGGCTGGTTGGTTCACATTTGAAGTCCCTAATCAGGAATCCACACCCCAGAGCATTGTAGGTACATTTGGAGGGTCCTGGTCAGGAGTCCACTCTCCAAAGGTAGCAGAAGACAGCCACCTGCATCTTGACTAGGGGGTCTGTTAATGAGCACAAGGATTTGCAAGGACGAACTGTGGATTGGCTAGGAACGTCGTAAAGGGCGCTGTGCCCTTGCATTCATGTGGTGTTAGAGTGAGTCCACCTGATGGACCCTACCCCTACCACCACCTTGGAGAAGCGCTAGGATGGAGGCTTTGTTGAGTTTTGTGCACTGATGAGTCCCAGGGGATTTGACCACTAATGCAGCTGGGAGTTGAGCTGATTCTGTGGTTGGAGTGCCGTCACCTCTCCCTCCCTTGAGTGAACTTCCCGTGCAAGCTGATGTCAATCACTACGTCTTTGAGCGTCCAGTTCTCTGAGTGGTCTGATGTTTTTGTGCTTGCTTCTGTGTAAATGTTTGTATGTGTGGCGGAATTCTGAATGAGACCTGCTTTCATCTGGACACCGTCCTCATAGGGAGGTATTCGGGGAGGGGAACTAGAGCGCTCACATACCTCTAACCAGCGGAGTCGCCGTTAGCTACTGAAAAGAGCCTGATGAATGTCTTAGGCCAAATTGACGGAGGTCAATGTCAACGCCCAGGCAGCCATGTTTGAACGCATGACTGTCCCACTGGATGTGGTTTCTTGGAGCAGGTGGAGACACTGGCCCGAGCAGCGCCACTCTTTCCTGCAATGGTGGAACTGAGACTGAAAACTACTGGTCTCAGGCTCTATTCATTGCTGAAACGGAGGTAATATAAACCCAGGCATGCTGGGGAAGCCGTGTGAATGGACAGGGAAGAAAGCAGTTCTGCCAAGGGAAAAGGGGGGGGCACACCTGCACAGAGGCGGGGCTGAGAGACCATGTGGCCTCACAGCATGAGGATAGAGAAGAGCAGGACGGTGGGGAGCCTTCTGGGTTCCCGCTGACTTGCTAGTTCTGGCTTTCAGCTCCTCGGGAATGTCTAACTGATTTCTTGCCCTGAGGTTCCAGGCTCTACCTCTATCTTTGTCATAAATTACTCTTTATTATTGCTTAAGTGTTTGAAGTGCTTTCTGTTCCTTCAACCGAAGGAACCTTGATGCAATTCGATGTCACTCTGGAATGTATATAAATACCTTCTGAAAAGGTTTGTAAGCCTGTAGACTCTATTAATATCCATTTCTCCCAGCCTCATTAACATCGTCGTGATAAAGGACACACACGCATATGCACTGCACTCACACTCAGTTCAAATACCAGGTACAACTCCCCACGCGCCTACATGTCTTAGCCACACATGCATTTCTCAGACTCCATAATTCACTGGACTAGACCTTAAGCAGACTGAATAAACCAATGAATAGAAAAAAGATTGCTAAACTTTTCTTTGAGGTACATCCCCCTTCTTAGCAATAAATTAAGTTCAAGGGCAAATTTGCAGCAGACCTCATAGCACAGCTCTTGGGCTGATTCTAGTCCTTTACCACACAAAGCACAAGAAGTGTCTTGTGTTAAGAATGGTCATCCCTTCATTCCGCAGCCCGGCCGTGTGCTCTGTTCTGCACCAGATGCCGTGAATGCAAAGGTGTGTGAGATTCAGCCCCGCTGTGAGTCATCCCCACGGCAATTTCCTGACTTTACAGTGCTACCTCCTTTCCTCAGTTATCTCTTCTGGCTACCCAGTTTTCCCATGCCACTCTCACACCACTGTTACAGATTCCGTACCTCCAGGCTCTGACTCTTTCTTTCTAGAAGTTTTCCTTTCTTTTTTCTCTCTGGAATCAGGAAATGACAACTCTCTCTTACTTGCGATTCTTTCCCCAAATACGTCACCCATCAGGAAGTGGTGTTACCTCAAACGGACTGGACATGCTGTCTCCTCAGGACTTCACCCTGGCTGTTCCCTCTGCTGGGAAACCTCCTGCCCAGATATCTCCTGGGCTCATTCCCTCACCTCTTTCAAGGCTTTGCTCAAATGTCACCTCTCCTGACCACCTGCCTCAGCACTCCCCCTTCCCCTTCCCCTGCACTTTTTCTTTTCCCACCATCCAACATGCTGTATAATTTACTTTTTTTGTTTTTAATGCTTATTGTTAGAATGTAAGCACCCCAAG
Organism: Tursiops truncatus; assembly: GCF_011762595.2. Classification (NCBI taxonomy): domain Eukaryota; kingdom Metazoa; phylum Chordata; class Mammalia; order Artiodactyla; family Delphinidae; genus Tursiops; species Tursiops truncatus. Next base: position 60,104,343 of record NC_047040.1, on the reverse strand, counting down.
GGCAGGGGTCTTTGTTTTGCTCATGCTGTATCCCAAAGGCCTAGAACAGTACCTGGCATTCAGTAGGCCTGCGATGAACCTTTGCTGAGTGCTTGAGTGAGTGGTGATGTAACCAGCGGGACCATACGGGGCCTTCCCAGGGACAAACCTCTCACTGTATCCTCTGCCTGCCTCTTGTCTGTAGAAAAGCTTCCCCTGAGTCACAAAAGCCTGACTCAAGAATTGATGATTGAAAGGATGTGAACAGGTGGTGACAAGGATGACAGTCAGACCTGGAGGGCTGGTGACAGTTTGAACAGTGGATCAGCCATGTAGCAGCCACAGAATCTTTAGTTCCTCCCTGAAGGACATAGATAACAGTGTCTGAGGCACTTTCCTGAATTGTTCTGCAGATACTAAAACCACCACCAGAGAGAAAAAGCTAACTGCACAATAAGCAGACTGTAGCCATGACATAAGCTGCTCCACCTTGCACAGTTACAAGAACTGGCCTCAATGAAATGGGAACACACCTACCCTGGAATTGCAGATTAACTGTGCTTAAAGCAATCAAGATGATGCTGACCATACCACTGCATGGCCAGTTTCAAGATGATTGTTGGAGCTGACTGTGCTGTTCTGCACGTAGCCCTCCCACCTGTGCACCCCTGAAACCCCCCTTTAAAACCTTTTGTCCCCTGATACCTGGGAGATAGTTTTGGAATGCTAGGCTGCCATCTTCCCAGGTTGGCGACTTCCTGAATAAAGCACCTTTCTTTTTGCACCAACCCTTGGCTCTCGAGCATTGATTTTTCAGTGATGAGCAGCTGAACCCGAGTTCAGTTCTGGCTCTAGCCAGTAACAGTGATGTGGGACAAGTCCATTTGGGTGAGACACGAAAGCAAACCATCAGAACCTCCTTCAGTCAGGTGTTCGAAATTAAACTCACTCAGGTGACCTTAATGAAGGCAACACTCAGCACAGAGGTTAATTGGGGCTAGTTTTGTCAAGTTAAAAAAAGTAAAGACTCTGCAGGTACACAAAGCAGTCGGCATCCAGGGGCATAAAGTGTGCAGACCTGTGACGTGCTCTATGAGAGAATGCATGATAGAACTACTGATGGAGAGTAGTTTTGATTGTGTGTTATATTTGGGTAGGTAGTTATTCATCCAATATTTTATGTCCTAACTTTCTTTCCTTTTGATGTCATTAACTATTAGGTTTATGTTAAGCATTATTGTTAAAAGAACAGCATTTAAAAAGATAAGAGAAAGTTGGGCTATGTTGGGGAGAAATGGATTATTAGGTCGTGATGTAGACACGAGATACTTATGAACACCTGTTCTGGCCTGCCTGGTAGAGTGGAGGGCGCTAATTCTGAGTTGGAAGGTCCAGGTCAAGTTTTGGCTTGACCTCTTCCTCGCAGTCTTGGGTAAATAATTTCATCTTGTTTGGGCTTACTTAGATCATCTGTAAAAGAAGGGGATTGGACCAGATAAATTTAAGATCTTTTGTAGCTCCTAAGGGCTGTGATGTGGGATGTGTCCTGGGCATCGTGTCATCTCCTATGGCCCATAGAAGAGTGGAGACGATCCCAAGCCCTCACAGGGGTCAATGTTTGGCAGGTAACATATGTGTCAAATCTTACTTAGTTTATAAAGAGGCAAAATACTACAGGAAAACATTCCACTTTTTTGAGTGAGTATTGACTTTAAAATGCATTGGGAAGTAGAGGCTATTTTAAGTTGGAAAGTGAGAAGTTGATCATCTAAGAAAGACCATCTAAAGTAAAGATAAGGTAAGGACACAAAGGGAACTAGAATGTCCCCTCCTGCAATGGACTGAAAGTTTGTGTCCCCCAAATTCATATGTTAAATCCTAACCCCCAGTATGATGGTATTTGGAGGTGGGGCCTTGGGGAGGTGATTGGGTTGTAAGAGTGGAGCCCTCATGAATGGAAACAGTACTCTTACAAAAGAGACCCCAGAGAACTGAGTGACTGCAGAGAAAAGACCTGCAGAGAATGCCATTTGGGGTCCCACCCTGAAAAGGCTGGCTCACCACCCGGTCTCCATCAATGAAATTTACCAGCCAACAAGCCCTGCCCACACCTCAAAGCAAACCCACGAATCAGATTTTTAGATCTTAGACTTCAATGTGGATGCACATCCAGGAGTCACCTGATTCGGAGGAAAGCCACCAAGATGAAAGAGTCCAAAAACATTCCAGCAGGGAAAAGATTTAGGAGGAAACAGAAACAATGCAGGGGAACAGACTAAAACTTCACAAACACCCAACACATATATATAATATTCTTTGGGAGATAAGAAGTAGTGCCGTACCCATTAATCAGAGGCAGAATGCTTAAATCCTGGAATGATAAAAGCACAAGAAAGAGAATCTCTCAGAAATTAAAAATAGAAGAGCTAAAAAAGGAGATTTGGCAGATAAAATGGGAAGATCTCCCAGAAAGATGAACCAAAAGATAAAGATGTCCAGGAAGGAAGAAATGATAAGAAAAAATAAAGGAATTAGTCCTGGAAGGCCAGTCTTCACCCAATAGGAATTCCAGAAAGAGAGAATAAAGAAAACAGGGTGAAAGAATTGGCAAAGAAAAAATACCAGGAAATTTCCCTGTGAATTTGAAAAGATCCACACCACGTTGTTACACCACTTTGAAATTTCAGAAACTGTGGATAAAGACCCTAGAGGGATAAAAACAGGTTCCATTTAAAGGAACAGGAGTTGCGATGGCCCAGGACTTCTCAATAGCAACGCTCAATGTCAGAAGACCAAGGATATCAAACTTCAGTTCATTTCTGTCCTCAGTGGCAACAACATCTAATAATGTAAACACGAACTGTTGATTTAACCAAAAATTATTATTTATCTGTGTTGAGAGAATGGGGGAGGCAAAATAGGGAGGCAGATGTAAGAGTCCTCTAACATAATAGGAAGCCAATAAGTCACATCCCAAATGGATAAATCAGTAGCAGTATAAGCTTATTATTCAGAAATCTGGGGGAAAGTATAAGAAACGGCTGAAAAGGACAGGTTGGGGAGAGGAGCGGGAGACTGTCTTTTTCATTATAAGGCTTGTGTTATTAAACTTCGCAAAGTACTTGTAGGCGCTAGATGCTAAAATCCGTGGAAGGACCTTGAAAAAAAGATCGTATTTCCTCTTTTCCGTCCCCTGATCTGGTTGCTTTTCCTTCTCCGAGGTGGCGCCCGACCCTGGCTGTCTTGTAAGCCCTCCAGTGTTAGGGGATTGGGGTTCCCCTTGCTTGGGGGTACAGAGGCTTGTCTCATGGACCAGTCCTTACATAATGTAGAAGAAAAAGAAGTTTCCGATATGCCTTTGTGCCTGAGCTCCCGTGGACATAAAAATCATGAACATTGTTCTTTGTGTTCATGGCGATATTTATGCGAAGTTCTTTTGCCTTGCGGCGTTTATCTTTTGGCGGAGCTTGTCAGGCCTGTAGTGGACTCAGGTGATGAGTAAAGCCTGAGTCCCCTTGTTCCTCCTCCTGGTGACCCCACCCTGAGCCTGAACTAGCAGTGGCTTCGTGAGCCTGTCTATTGTCTAATGGGGTAAAGCCAGCCTTACTTTTGATGTCTTACAGGTTGGAAGAATTTTCTTTCTTGGCATTGACATGAACTTGGGTTCGCAAAAATCAACTCAGGACAATTATGTCACGAAGACATGGAAATGAATCCTTGAAAAAAAGTTGGGGCGAGAGAAAAAAGCTAGATTAGGCAACACCTCCCCACCCTCTGCCCTTTAGAAGTTTTAATAGACCCCTCAGAAGTGCTGCAGATTAGGGAAAAGAAAGAGCTGAAATACATGCTGTAGATCCTTGTCTCTTTGGGGTTTGTGTTCTCACACCTAGGGGTGTCTCCTTCCTATAAATCACAAATTCCTGGAGTGCCTCACAAAAGGGGCTGCTTCCCTGAACCTCTTGTTTGGGGTGGGGCTGGACGGGCAGCAGCGGGCACCATTTGTGGGAAGGGAGGATGCGGCCAGTGGAGGCTGCCAAAATTCAGTGACCCTCAGGAACAAGCAGTGAGTCTGCAGACCTCCTGGCAGCAGCAGCGGGAGGGGCCCTCGGCCAGGACACAGTGCTTCCTTCCCCAAGGGGCTTCCTTCTCCTCCCTTCAGGGATTGAGGTCCATTTCACGTTACCAGGCGAAGGAGCCCGCACAAGTAAACGCTGTGGACTACACTGCCTGGACTTGGCGCATGTCCCCTCCGTGCGCTCCTTTTTCCATTCTCTCTCTCTCTCTCTGTTTTCTTTCTTTTTCTTATAGGATCTGATAACTTTTCAGCTAACTGCTGAATCTTCTGGGCCAAATAGACACACGTGTGCTTCTCTGAGTTTGTTGAGATGAAGGGAGGTGGGGGAATTTATATTTCCTAAATTTGTCTTATTTAACAATTCTCCCGATGTTTTAAAAGATAAAAACACCAGGCCTGCCCTTGGATGAGATCCGGGCTTAGTTAAATCAAGAGCAAGCCAGTCTAGCTCAGCCTCAAACTAGGGTGTGTGGGAGCGGAATTCTTGGTGAGAGCCACCCTTATCTGATTAAGAACACTCATTAACATTTGAAAAGCAGGTGGTGCCTCAGCTCTGCTTCTACTTGCCTGATTTCAAGAAGCTTGTCCAGGCCCCGATTTTCTCTTCCAGAAGATTCCTCCCATGGCTCTGCTCCTGTACCCACCAAGGAAATCAATCACCCTCATCTCTTGTACAACCGACTATTTAGAAGATTCTGAAAGATGCTGGTGTTTTTGCCGTGTTTATCACAACAAAAGGCTGATGCGTTCAGTGGCTGTCCAGCCAGAGGGGGTTATGGAGTAAACTTCAACGTGTCCATCCAGCCTCCCTCCCTGGGGCTTTCAAGTCTTCTCAGAGTAGCCTCTGCTCCTGATGGCAAGGAGGACACTTTACTGGCCCCTCCCATGGAGTAAGTTTGCTTCCTTAAGAAAAAAGGGAAAGCGAGATACTACTTTCCTATCTAAAGGAAAAAGAAACCATCAGTTTTCAGTTTGGGTAAAATGGTGTTGTGTTTACAAGAAATCTTACACAGTTGTATGTTACATTTCTACAGTCTTGCCCACAGAATGCAAACGTTTCTTTGTTCTCTGTTTTATGCAAAGAAACCAAGAGGAAGAGAAATTTAATTCCATTCAGTTCATACAATAATGTTTGGTAAACATAATTGGCATTGGGATAACCTGGGGAGCTGATATGATATAGGTTAGCAGGTACCCAGGCAACCTGACTCTATGGGGCCACATTTTGGGAAACCCTGACCCTTAGACTTGTGACTTTAAATGTCACAAAATTGGACAGGGCCTTAAAGCTCCTAAGCTTTAGGAGGGGTTGACAGAGGGGTTCTCCCAGGCTCCTACAGCTCACATAGCTCATATGTCAGAGGCAGAATCAGACCCAGATCTTGGTCCTGGGCTCTCTGAGGACCCCGTCCTGCTCAGCAGCCCCAGTTATCCTGTGGTCTCATATATTTCCTGCTCTCTCTGTCTCTCAGCCTCCCCACTTCCTGCTTCCTGTCTGTCTCTGTTCTCACTCTAACCAACATCCTTAACTTGAATCCTTTCTTCTCTCAGGTTTTATCCTACCCCTTCCCTCCTTACCACCCTTCTTTACATTCTCTACACAGTTCTGTGGCGCTGCAGTGATGGACGGGACCTCTTGCCTCTATGTGATGAACTCCTACTCATCCTTCAAGACCTAACTCAGCTTTTGTTTTCTTCAAATCCTTCTGAGTCTCCATCAAATTCAGGTAATGTCTCCCATTTCTTAAAATGTTATATAGGAAAAAAAATGTTATATAGGAATGGTATTTATATAGAAAGTCCTCATCATATTGTATTTAATTAATTTTTGTTGACTTGCCCATCTCCTCCACTAGAGTATGAGGTCTTTGAAGGCAGGTACCTTACCTAATAGATCTATCTTTGCATCCTCTGTACCTAGCTATTCTGGTTAACTGTTGTGAAAAATACTCTAAAACTTAATAGGTTAAAATAACAAAAATGATTTAATTTGCTCACAAATCCACACCATGGACAGGGTTCCACAGAGACAGCTCATCCCTCCTCATGCAGTGTCAGCTGGGGTGGCTCCACTGGGGTTCCTCTGAAGTGGCCACTTCCACTGGAAGTCTTCCAATGCAGCTCACTCATAAGGCTGGCGAGTTGGTGAAAACTGTCAGTGCCTGTCCACATGGGCTTCTTCACAGGGCAGCTTGGGCTTCCTCACACAATGGTGTCAGGATTCCAAAAATGAGCATCCCAAGAGAACCTGCTGGGAGAAGCTGTATTACCTTTTATGACCTGGCCTTGGAAGTCAAATAAATAATGTCACTTCTGCTGTGGTCACAAGTCAGGGAGGGAACATAGATCCACCTCTCTGTGGGAGGAGTGGCAGAATCACACTGTGAGAAGAGCATGTGGGATGGGAAATTTTGGAAAATACAGTGCATCACATTAGCACAGGGCCTAGGACTCAATAAAGGATTGGTAGATGAACGAAAAAGTGTTGAATAAATAAATGGCTAAGTAAAACCAAAAGTCTTAAACCTTTGTAGCACCACAAAGAGCAGTGGCTTCTGAGGGGTTCTGATAGGTATTAGGTCGCTTGGATTTTCTCTTTTGGGTAAATATAATTTTTTCAATTGTTTTGGATATAAGGAGGTTTTCATATAATTGGGAAAGAAAATGGATTCAGAGAATATCAAGATACATTCCTTTCTGAATTTTAAGTTCTCATGCTGAGACACAGGGTGTCTAGGGCATAGGGATGGGAGGAAGATCTATTTTCAACTCTATCCCCTTTTATACACTTTGGGTTTTGAACCATGCGCAAATCACGTACAAGTATCTGTTGTTAAAGTGTTTAAATTCTAAAATGAAAAATTTTTTTTTTTTTTTGTGCGGTACGTGGGCCTCTCACTGTTGCGGCTTCTCCCGTTGCGGAGCACAGGCTCCGGACGCGCAGGCTCAGCGGCCATGGCTCACGGGCCCAGCCGCTCCGCGGCATGTGGGATCCTCATGGACCGGGGCACGAACCCGTGTCCCCTGCATCGGCAGGCGGACTCTCAACCACTGCGCCACCAGGGAAGCCCCTAAAATGAAATTTAAAATTAATATTATAATGGGCATCATCATCAACTTACCCTCAAATGATTCAGAAAAAATATATATATACACAAAGATGGAGAGAGAGAGATTGGGACAGAGAGAAACAATGATAAAGAACATGGGCAAAATGTTGGCAATAGGTGAGTCTGGGTTCAGGAGTATATGAGTGTTCTTAGCACTCCTTGTGCTTGCAACTTTCCTGTAAATTTAACATTTTCCAAATAAAAAAAATCTTGAAAATCATGATGGAATGAACATGGGCTGCAGCTGCTGGGTTACCAGCAAAATGGCTTATTTTTTGGAAGCGTCTTCTTTTTCTTCTTCTTCTCCTCCTCCTTCTCCTTCTTCGAAGTACAGTGGATGTACAATAAATTACAGGGGCACAATATAATGTTTCATAATTTTAACAGGTTATACTCTATTTACAGTTGTTATAAAATGTTGGCTATGTTCTCCGTGTTGTACAGTATATCCTTGAAGCTTATTTTATACCTAATAGTTTGTACCTCTTATTCCCCTACCCTTATTTTTCCCCTCCCCACTTTCCTGGAAGGAAGAGTCTTCTCAGCCATTTTCTTTGTTGCTTGCCTAGTGCAAAGTTAGGTTTTCATTCATAGGCCTTCTTTTGATTGTTTCCTGCAATAGATCCTTTGGTGAGTTTAATAGTAACACAAGTAAGAGAGAAAATCAATAAAACTTAGGGTAAAAATGAATTCTCTCAAACTAGGTGACATCAAATTTAGCAGCTGACAAAACAGAGTGACAGGTCTATAAGCTTCATGGGTGTTGAACTTTGTATCTCTAATATTTAGATTGAGAATTCCATAAGAAAGAAAGGGGAAAGAGAAGGTGAAGGGGACTCACAGTTATTTAGCACTTCCTGAGACAGAACTTGTGCAAGAAGTTCTAAACGCATTATCTTATTCACTGCCCTCCAAACCCGAGAAGGCAGATTGTACTGTCCTTCTTCTGTAGCTGAGGAAACTGAGACTCAGCTCAATGGTTGTGTCCATTCTGATGCCCTTGACTTCAAGTAAGGGAACTTCAACTTGACTGGCAGGAACAGCAAGGACATTTATTATCTCCCATGTTAAGAGGCTGGGAACAAGAAGAAAGGATTGATAATATGCCAGGGATTCTGCTAGCCCTGAAAATACAAAGATGGGAAAACCCAGCTATTGCTCATGGGGAACTCACAGTAGAAGTAACACTGAAAAGGCAGACCCACAGTCTGTGGACTTGCTCAGTGTTGGCCATCAGCAAGTAATCTGTCTTTATTTTAATAGCCACAAGGGATAATCATTAAATGAACACATGGCTTACAGATAGCTCTTAAATAGTCACTGCTTTTAGAGAGCAATATTCGTGCCTCAAACTAATGATGTATTTTCTCATCAGGGCTAGTATTATTTCTGTGTATTTACATATAATTTTATTGGCTTACATTGTTGGATCAATTTGCTAAAATCTTGTAGAGAATCCTTGCATCTCTGTGTAAAGAATATAGGTTTGCAGTTTGTTTCTTATAATACCTTTGTCTGGGTTTTGGTATCAGAATAATACTGGCCTTATAGAATCTTGGAAAGTATTTTCTCTTCTTTAATTTTCTGGGAGAGTTTGTATAGAATTGATAGTATTTCTTCTCTAAATGTTTGGCAAAATTCCCAAGTGAAGGCATTTGAGCCTGGTGTTGACTTTGTGGAAAGGTCTTAAACTCCAAATCCAATTTCTTTGATAGGGCTATTCAGGTTATCTGTTTCTTCTTGAGTAAGCTTTGTTAGGTGGGACTGAGGCAGTGTTTAGTCTAGGGTCAAGTTTCCTTACTACCAAGTTAAGACCATTCTGAGTAGTCTATCCCACACCCTGTGAATTATAAGGTTTTTCGTTCTGGCTGATGGGAACGGGCATTATTCCCAGCCGTTTGTAAGCTCTCTGCTCCTTATCCCCTCTAACCCTTTTAGATAGTCTTTTCTCCAGCCTCAGGCAGTTTCCTCTCTTGCAGGCACTGAAGAATACGCAGCTGAATACTCAAGGGGGGTCCTCTGCCCGTCTCCACAGTCCTCTCTCTGTGCATCTCTCTCGTTTCCACCCTGTGGACTCTAGCCACCTTGGCCTCCCCAGTTTCCTCTACTCAGTGAGACGGCCAGACTCCATCCGGGTTCCCCCTTCTTGTGCTGTGGGCTGGAAATTCTCTCAGTGCAATAAGCTGGGGCAATCTTAGGGCTCATCCATTTCTCATCTTTCAGGGATCACTGCCCTTCATTGCCTGATGTCCAATGTGTTGGGAACTATTTTCATACGTTTTGTCTGTTTTTTTAGATATTTTGGGTGGGAAAATAAATACAGTTTTTATTTTTCCATCTTGGGCCACACTAGAAGTCTCCAGGTTTACAGGTTTATTTAATGTTATGATTCTAGATCTCCAATATCACCTTCTTAAGGTGCTTTGGAACAGAGTTTGGTTGCTTAAATTCATATTATGTTTGACAGTTTCTTCATTCTAATATACTGTATCTTATAGACAGGTTTTGACATTCTGCTTGGGCAGAATATACGTCTAAAGGAATAGTAGGAAGTTTCCTATCCCACTGATGCCTAAAATTTCACCATTAGCCAGCCATTTCTTTGGGTAAAACAATCCTCTTCTAGGCTTCTCTTTCGTAATCCAGATATCTGTGGGAAAATACATTGAGTCCTTAACATTTTGATGTTAATTAATGCTGTTTTTTCCTCTGATGAATCATATGAACAGGTGAGATCCTTAATGTCAGAAAGCAGGGCATAAAAGGTGGGGAAAAGGATACAGAAGTGGAGTTACCTGTGGTTCAGCTTTATTTGCAGACTGAATGCCAACAAGATTAAGATGTCTTGAATATGCCAAAAGACAATTTCACGCAAAGAGTGTAGCTCAATTTTCTGACCCAAGGATCGTCACCTTAATTAATTGCTAGAATTCTGCTTTTACTTAAGTGCTCTACCTTGAACACATCACATATTCCTTTGGCCGCAGAAGAGTTATTCATGAAGTAGTGTGGATAACTGCCTTCCTCCATGACAGTACACACAGAAGTAGGTGGAAGTGCTTTGGATTCTTTAGAGGCAAGATGCAAACACAAAATATGTGTAGGATGCACTGTCAGCTTTTTGCTCATGGTTGGAACCAGGCTGCAGACCTAATACTGATTGTCACCTCTCTGTCAATAGATGAAGAGTCATCTTGGGCACAAGAATAAGATCTCATTTAGTTGTCTTGGTATTTTAGCCAGCAGAAGGGAGTGGTGCCTTCTCTATTCCTGTGGGCTTCTTTAAAAAATAAAGCTGAGTTCCAAGAAGGAGGGGATGTATGTATGCATATAGCTGATTCACTTCATTGTACAGCAGAAACGAACGCAACATTGTAAAACAATTATACTCCAATAAAAAAAATTTTTAAAAAGTAAAGCTGAGTTGTCAGAATCTTCATATTATCTTCTAAACAGGTAGAACGGAAGTCAGTGGCTCCAGAGATCTTTGCTACTCAAAAAGAAACACTGCAGATTTATGCCCCCAAATGGTCATTAAACTTTGAAATGGATCTCACGGGATTGCGGGCACGGACTAAACATTCTATATAGAGTAGGGGATGAAAGGTGGTTTAGGTATCCTCCATGGGCAATTCTCCTCCTACTGGGACTTGATAAGGTGAGGTCCAGGAGAAAGAAATAGACATCTGCCTCCAAGAAATGATAATCTTAGTCATTAAGTTGACATTTGCAAAGTTCTTTGTACTTTTTCTTCACGGAAGGCTCAGAAGAAAAGACCTGGAGGACTTAGGGAAGGGACCACCCCTTGCTGCCAGAGGTAACTGAGTCAGACCCACAATGGGTCAAGTGGGTCTTACCACTTTAGTGCACATCACATTCACCTGGGGGCTTGTTAAACGATCTGATTTCCAGCCCCTACTCTGAAAGATTCTAATTCAGAAAGCCTGGGATGGTGCCGTGAGCCTACATTTTGAACAAGCACCCAGTGTTTCTGCCGCAAACCACACTTTTAGAAACATTGACCTAGATCTCTTAAGCTAGTCAGTACTTTTACTGGCTGGTTCAAGTGTTTTCCAGGGAAGAAGCTTTTCAGGACCTGGGAGAGCTGTAATAATTGAGGCACAAAAGAATCATTTAAAAGAGCCAACTGGCAGGGAAATGCGTTATGGTGATTCTGGAGAGAGAAGCCTGGCTCTGTGACTCTGGACTGTAGCTTCCCCTTCTTTCTCGTGCCCAAGCCTCAGGCCTGGGTCACCCTAGGCCCTAGGTGACAACGTGTCAAGGTAGTGCAGGCTTCGAAGACAATCGGGGCAGGAGTGCCTGCGTCGTAGCAGTGGGATTTGCAACTTGACCGTGCTTATCAACCAAACAGAGGCAGGACCTTTGACTGAACACACCAGCAGCCATGCCGGTACAGCTGGCCCACAAAGAGAGGTGGCAGCAGGGCCAGCCAGAGAGTCATGGGAGAACCCTGCGGGCAGATAACGAGCCGGGTGGGGCCTGGGCTTGGCAACCTCTCCGCTGGACATTTGTGAGGCCTGTTGGCAAAACCTCGCATGCGAGGCCTGGGAGCCGGGCCAGGCTGGCCTGTCCTATTAGACTGGGAGACAAAAAAATAGCCTGGCCAAGCCTAGGGGATCTTTGGACTCAGATCATTTTTTGTAACCACACCCAGCCTTTGTTTCTTCTGGAAACTGAAGAAGCTGTGTTGGAAGAGGGCTCCCTGAGGTCCCTCCAGGGCACCTCGTTTTGTGATTGAATGAAGTCATCTCCATGACCAAGTCCTTATAAACTGGAAGCCGATCCTCGTGGGCACATCTATAAGGTACCAGACCTGATCCTTGGTCTCTGTGGCATTTAATAGGTCCGTAAACTACTTAAGATGTAGGTGTTGGGTAGTGATGAGGGGATTATTTCACCATGGGGAAGGCTTGGGTTATACAAAGAAATCTCTCTCAATGCAATTGGTGGATTCTGTTTCCCAGGATACGGGGCCTACCAGGCTTTGTAAGGACAGCACCAGTGTTCCCAGCACCCTCCACCCCACTCTGCACACTCTCCTCAGCCAGATGAGCATTCAGGCTGCTCTGACAGAGTCTTCTTCCCTCTCTTTCCTGCAATGGTTTTTGTTCCTACGGATCCTTAATCAGGTTCCTTTCTACATGGCTCTTGCATCAAAACTTCTGAACCACACTGGAAACCCTCATTGACCAGGAAGCCAACCACTCACAGGTCTTCTTTTGCATGTATTTTAGGCATTATTTATTTTATAAATTATCTGAGGTGTGATGGTAAACTTTTTCTGAAAAGAATCCAGTGGTCTTCTTGCCTCCTCTACTATTTTCTCGGGCAGCCGTCTGTTATGCTCGATGCTTTCAGGAAGGGCTTTTAAAGGTTCCTCCCAAAACATGAGGTGCTCAGCTGTGGGTCTGTGGGGGAGATGGGTGGAAGGGGAGGGAAAGTGGTAATGCTTCCTCATCCTGTGAGGACCAGAGAGCAGAGGCTAGCAGAGCCTAGGGCAGGACAAAGGAAACAGGCTTCGCTGGACTCTGTCGATCAGGTTTACATTGCTGTGGGCTTGTGTTTTCGTTCAAGGTGTTATGAATTTCAACAATTTAAACATACTCATTTCATGGTGTCCTCCAGGGCCCAAAATGGCTTTTGGACTATTGGCTGTTTGGATTACCTGTGTCTCTTTTATATGAGGAGGGGCATGTTAATGATCAAGGCCTAGTCCAGGTGGCTTTGAATGTAGCAGCAGCCTGAGCCAGCTCAAGGAGAAAGGGGAAATTTCTCATGGGAAACAAGGATGTTTCAGGAAGATAGGAGTGTCCTCG